>NC_064640.1:1045304125-1046515554 GCF_023864345.2 Schistocerca serialis cubense | reverse complement strand
CGAATTTAATACAAAAGGCACAATGCCGTCACAAGTACAAGAGGACTGACACACTAACTTTCTATGATTTGAACCTCTCCTGTGTTTCCAGACTTAGATTCCTACGCTTCACTTCAGGTTTACTGTATCCCTTGGACCCTATTATTGACGATGAAACACAGAAATTGCATCCGAATTTAATACAAAAGGACCAATACCGACATAAGTACAAAATGACTGACACTCTAACTTTCTATGATTTGAACCTCACTTGTGAGTCCAGTTTCAGATTCCGATGCTTCACTTCAGGTTTTCTGTATACCTTGGACCTTCTTATTGACGATGAAACGCAGATATTGCATCCGAATTTAATACAAAAGGCACAATGCCGACTTAAGTACAAGAGGACTGACACTCTAACTCTCTATGATTTGAACCTCATCTGTGAGTCCAGTTTTAGAGTCCGATGCTTCACTTCAGGTTTACTGTATCCCTTGGACCCTATTATTGACGATGAAACACAGAAATTGCATCCGAATTTAATACAAAAGGACCAATACCGACTTAAGTACAAAATGACTGACACTCTAACTTACTATGATATGAACCTCACTTGTGAGTCCAGTTTCAGATTCCGATGCTTCACTTCAGGTTTTCTGTATACCTTGGACCTTCTTATTGACGATGAAACGCAGATATTGCATCCGAATTTAATACAAAAGGCACAATGCCGACTTAAGTACAAGAGGACTGACACTCTAACCTTCTATGACTTGAACCTCTCCTGTGAGTCCGGTTTTAGATTCCGATGCTTCACTTCAGGTTTACTGTATACCTTGGACCTTCTTATTGACGATGAAACACAGATATTGCATCCGAATTTAATACAAAAGGCACAAAGCCGACTTAAGTACAAGAGGACTGACACTCTAACTCTCTATGATTTTAACCTCACCTGTGAGTCCAGTTTTAGAGTCCGATGCTTCACTTCAGGTTTACTGTATCCCTTGGACGTTCTTACTGACAATGAAACACAGAAATTGCATCCGAATTTAATACAAAATGCATAATGCGGCCTGAAGTACAATAGGACTGACACTCTAATTTTCTATGATTTGTACCACTCCTGTGAGTCCAGTTTTAGATTCCGATGCTTCACTTCAGGTTTACTGTATACCTTGGGCCTTCTTATTGACGATGAAGCACTGAAATGCATCCGATTTTAATACAAAAGGCACAAAGCTGACATAAGTACAAGCGGAATGACACTCTAACTTTCTATGATTTGATCCTCTCCTGTGGTTCCAGTTTTAGATTACGATGCTTCACTTCAGGTTTACTGTATCCCTTGGACCTTCTTATTGACGATGAAACACAGAAATTGCATTCGAATTTAATACAAAAGGCACAATGCCGTCACAAGTACAAGAGGACTGACACACTAACTTTCTATGATTTGAACCTCTCCTGTGTTTCCAGACTTAGATTCCTACGCTTCACTTCAGGTTTACTGCTTCCCTTGGACCCTATTATTGACGATGAAATACAGAAATTGCATCCGAAATTAATACAAAAGGACCAATACCGACTTAAGTACAAAATGACTGACACTCTAACTTTCTATGATTTGAACCTCATCTGTGAGTGCAGTTTTAGATTCCGATGCTTCACTTCAGATTTACTGTATACCTTGGGCCTTCTTATTGACGATGAAGCACTGAAATAGCATCCGATTTTAATACAAAAGGCACAAAGCTGACATAAGTACAAGCGGAATGACACTCTAACCTTCAATGATTTGAACCTCTCCTGTGAGTACAGTTTTAGATTCCGAGGCTTCACTTCAGGTTTACTGTATCCCTTGGACGTTCTTATTAATGATGAAACAGAAATTGCATCTGAATTTAATACAAAAGGCACAATGCCGACTTAATTACAAGAGGACTGACTAACTTTCTATGATTTGAACCTCTCCTGTGAGTCCAGTTTTAGACTCCGATGCTACACTTCAGGTTTACTGTATCCCTTGTACCTTCTTATTGACGATCAAACACAGAAATTGCATCCGAATTTAATACAAAAGGCACAATGCCGACTTAAGTACAAGAGGACTGACACTCTAACCTTCTATGACTTGAACCTCTCCTGTGAGTCCGGTTTTAGATTCCGATGCTTCACTTCAGGTTTACTGTATACCTTGGACCTTCTTATTGACGATGAAACACAGATATTGCATCCGAATTTAATACAAAAGGCACAATGCCGACTTAAGTACAAGAGGACTGACACTCTAACCTTCTATGACTTGAACCTCTCCTGTGAGTCCGGTTTTAGATTCCGATGCTTCACTTCAGGTTTACTGTATACCTTGGACCTTCTTATTGACGATGAAACACAGATATTGCATCCGAATTTAATACAAAAGGCACAATGCCGACTTAAGTACAAGAGGACTGACACTCTAACTCTCTATGATTTGAACCTCACCTGTGAGTCCAGTTTTAGAGTCCGATGCTTCACTTCAGGTTTACTGTATCCCTTGGACGTTCTTACTGACAATGAAACACAGAAATTGCATCCGAATTTAATACAAAATGCATAATGCGGCCTGAAGTACAATAGGACTGACACTCTAATTTTCTATGATTTGTACCACTCCTGTGAGTCCAGTTTTAGATTCCGATGCTTCACTTCAGGTTTACTGTATACCTTGGGCCTTCTTATTGACGATGAAGCACTGAAATGCATCCGATTTTAATACAAAAGGCACAAAGCTGACATAAGTACAAGCGGAATGACACTCTAACTTTCTATGATTTGATCCTCTCCTGTGGTTCCAGTTTTAGATTACGATGCTTCACTTCAGGTTTACTGTATCCCTTGGACCTTCTTATTGACGATGAAACACAGAAATTGCATTCGAATTTAATACAAAAGGCACAATGCCGTCACAAGTACAAGAGGACTGACACACTAACTTTCTATGATTTGAACCTCTCCTGTGTTTCCAGACTTAGATTCCTACGCTTCACTTCAGGTTTACTGCTTCCCTTGGACCCTATTATTGACGATGAAACACAGAAATTGCATCCGAATTTAATACAAAAGGACCAATACCGACTTAAGTACAAAATGACTGACACTCTAACTTTCTATGATTTGAACCTCATCTGTGAGTGCAGTTTTAGATTCCGATGCTTCACTTCAGATTTACTGTATACCTTGGGCCTTCTTATTGACGATGAAGCACTGAAATAGCATCCGATTTTAATACAAAAGGCACAAAGCTGACATAAGTACAAGCGGAATGACACTCTAACCTTCAATGATTTGAACCTCTCCTGTGAGTACAGTTTTAGATTCCGAGGCTTCACTTCAGGTTTACTGTATCCCTTGGACGTTCTTATTAATGATGAAACAGAAATTGCATCTGAATTTAATACAAAAGGCACAATGCCGACTTAATTACAAGAGGACTGACTAACTTTCTATGATTTGGACCTCTCCTGTGAGTCCAGTTTTAGACTCCGATGCTACACTTCAGGTTTACTGTATCCCTTGTACCTTCTTATTGACGATCAAACACAGAAATTGCATCCGAATTTAATACAAAAGGCACAATGCCGACTTAAGTACAAGAGGACTGATGCACTAACTTTCTATGATTTGAACTTCTCCTGTGAGTCCAGACTTAGGTTCCGACGCTTCACTTCCGGTTTACTGTATCCCTTGGACATTCTTATTGGCGATGAAACACAGAAATTGCATCCGAATTTAAGACAAAAGGCACAATGCCGACTTAAATACAAGAGGACAGACACTCTAACTTTCTATGATTTGAGCCTCTCCAGTGAGTCCAGTTTTAGATTCCGATGCTTCACTTCAGGTTTACTATATACCTTTTGCCTTCTTATTGACGATGAAGCACTTACATTGCATCCGATTTTAATACAAAAGGCACAAAGCTGACATAAGTACAAGCGGAATGACACTCTTTATCTCTATGATTTGAACCTCTCCTGTGGTTCCAGTTTTAGATTCCGATGCTTCACTTCAGGTTTACTGTATCGCTTGGACCTTCTTATTGACGATGAAACACAGAAATTGCATCCGAATTTAATACAAAAGGCACAATGCCGACTTAATTACAAGAGGACTGACTAACGTTCTATGATTTGATCCTCTGCTGTGAGTCCAGTTTTAGATTCCGATCCTACACTTCAGGTTTACTGTGTCCCTTGTACCTTCTTATTGACGATGAAATACAGAAATTGCATCCGAATTTGTTACAAGAGGCACAATGCCGACTTAAGTACAAGAGGACTGACACTCTAACTTCCTATCATTTGGACCTCTCCTGTGAGTCCTGGCTTAGATTCCGATGCTTCTCTTCAGGTTTACTGTATCCCTTGGACCTTCTTATTGACGATGAAACACAGAAATTGTATCCGAATTCAATACAAAAGGCACAATGCCGACCTAAGTACATGAGGACAGACTCTCTAACTTTCTATGATTTGGACCTCTCCTGTGAGTCCAGTTTTAGATTCCGATGCTTCACTTCAGGTTTACTAAGTCCCTTGGACCGTCTTGTTGATGATGAATCACAGAAATTACATCCGAATTTAATACAAAGAGCACAATGCCGACTTAAGTAAAAGAGGACTGACACTCTAACCTTCTATGACTTGAACCTCTCCTGTGAGTCCGGTTTTGGATTCCGATGCTTCACTTCAGGTTTACTGTATACCTTGGACCTTCTTATTGACGATGAAACACAGATATTGCATCCGAATTTAATACAAAAGGCACAATGCCGACTTAAGTACAAGAGGACTGACACTCTAACTCTCTATGATTTGAACCTCACTTGTGAGTCCAGTTTTAGAGTCCGATGTTTCACTTCAGGTTAGCTGTAGCCCTTGGACGTTCTTACTGACAATGAAACACAGAAATTGCATCCGAATATAATAGAAAATGCACAATGCGCCCTTAAGTACAATAGGACTGACACTTTAATTTTCTATGATATGTACCACTCCTGTGAGTCCAGTTTTAGATTCCGATGCTTCACTTCAGGTTTACTGTATCCCTTGTACCTTCTTATTGACGATGAAACACAGAAATTGCATCCGAATTTAATACAAAATGCACAATGCCGTCTTAAGTACAAGAGGACTGACACACTAACTTTCTATGATTTGAACCTCTCCTGTGAGTCCAGACATAGATTCCGACGCTTCACTTCAGGTTTACTGTATCCCTTGGACCCTATTATTGTCGATGAAACACAGAAATTGCATCCGAATTTAATACAAAAGGCCCAATACCGACTTAAGTACAAAATGACTGACACTCTAACTTTCTAAGATTTGAACCTCTCTTGTGAGTCCAGTTTCAGATTCCGATGCTTCACTTCAGGTTTACTGTATACCTTTGACCTTCTTATTGACGATGAAACACAGATATTGCATCCGAATTTAATACAAAAGGCACAATGCCGACTTAAGTACAAGAGGACTGACACTCTAACTCTCTATGATTTGAACCTCACCTGTGAGTCCAGTTTTAGAGTCCGATGCTTCACTTCAGGTTTACTGTATCCCTTGGACGTTCTTACTGACGATGAAACACAGAAATTGCATCCGAAATTAATACAAAATGCACAATGCGGCCTGAAGTACAATAGGACTGACACTCTAACTTTCTAAGATTTGTACCAATCCTGTGAGTGCAGTTTTAGATTCCGATGCTTCACTTCAGGTTTACTGTATACCTTGGGCCTTCTTATTGACGATGAAGCACTGAAATTGCATCCGATTTTAATACAAAAGGCACAATGCCGACTTAAGTACAAGAGTACTGACACTCGATCTTTCTATGATTTGATCCTCTCCTGTGAGTCCAATTTTAGATTCCGATGCTTCACTTCAGGTTTACTGAGTCCCTTGGACTTTCTTATTGACGATGAAACACAGAAATAGCATCCGAATTTAATATAATAGGCACAATGCCGACTTAAGTACAAGAGGACTGACACTCTAACTCTGTATGATTTGAACCTCTCCTGTGAGTCCAGTTTTAGAGTCCGATGCCTCACTTCAGGTTTACTGTATCCCTTGGACGTTCTTATTGGTGATGAAACACAGAAATTGCATCCGAATTTAATACAAAAGGCACAATGCCAACTTAAGTACAAGAGGACTGATACTCTAACTTTCTATGATTTGAACCTCTCCTGTGAGTCCAAGTTTTGATTCCGATGCCTCATTTCAGGGTTACTCAGTCCCTTGGGCCGTCTAATTGTCTATGAAACACAGAAATTGCATCCGAATTTAATACAAAAGGCACAATGCCGACTTAAGTACAAGAGGACTGACACTCTAAACTCCTATGATTTGAACCTCTCCTGTGAGTCCAGTTTTAGATTCCGATCCTTCACTTTAGGTTTACTGTATAACTTGGACCTTCTTATTGACGATGAAACACAGATATTTCATCCGAATTTAATACAAAAGGCACAATGCCGACTTAAGTACAAGAGGACTGACACTGTAACTTACTGTGATTTGAACCTCTCCGGTGAGTCCAGTTTTAGATTCCGATGCTACACTTCAGGTTTACTGTATCCCTTGTACCTTCTTATTGACGATGAAACACAGAAATTGCATCCGAATCTATTACAAAAGGCACAGTGCCGACTAAAGTACAAGAGGACTGACAGTATATCTTTCTATGATTTGAACCTCTGCTGAGTCCAGTTTTAGATTCCGATGCTTCACTACAGGTTTACTGTAACCCTTGGACCTTCTTATTGACGATGAAAAACAGAAATTGCATCCGAAATTAATACAAAAGGCACAATTCCGATTTGAGTACAAGAGGACTGACACACTAACTTTCTATGATTTGAACCTCTCCTGTGGGTCCAGACTTAGATTCCGACGCTTCACTTCAGGTGTATCGCTTGTATCTTCTTATTGACGATGAAACACAGAAATTGCATCCGATTTTAGTACAAAAGGCACAATGCCGACTTAAGTGCAAGAGGACAGACACTCTAACTTTCTATGATTAGAACCTCTCCTTTGAGTCAATACTTGGATTCCGATGCTTCACTTCAGGTTTACTGTATCCCTTGGACCATCTTATTGACGATCAAACACAGAAATTGCATCCGAATTTAATACAAAAGGCACAATGCCGACTTAAGTACAAGAGGACTGACACTCTAACTTCCTATCATTTGAACCTCTCCTGTGAGTCCAGGCTTAGATTCCGATGCTTCACTTCAGGTTTACTGTATCCCTTGGACCTTCTTATTGACGAAGAAACACAGAAATTGTATCCGAATACAATACAAAAGGCACAATGCCGACCTAAGTACATGAGGACAGACATTCTAACTTTCTATGATTTGGACCTCTCCTGTGAGTCCAGTTTTAGATTCCGATGCTTCACTTCAGGTTTACTAAGTCCCTTGGACCGTCTTATTGACGATGAAACACAGAAATTACATCCGAATTTAATACAAAAAGCACAATGCCGACTTAAGTAAAAGAGGACTGACACTCTAACCTTCTATGACTTGAACGTCTCCTGTGAGTCCGGTTTTGGATTCCGATGATTCACTTCAGGTTTACTGTATACCTTGGACCTTCTTATTGACGATGAAACACAGATATTGCATCCGAATTTAATACAAAAGGCACAATGCCGACTTAAGTACAAGAGGACTGACACTCTAACTCTCTATGGTTTGAACCTCACTTGTGAGTCCAGTTTTAGAGTCCGATGCTTCACTTCAGGTTTACTGTATCCCTTGGACGTTCTTACTGACAATGAAACACAGAAATTGCATCCGAATTTAATACAAAATGCACAATGCGGCCTGAAGTACAATAGGACTGAAACTCTAATTTTCTATGATTTGTACCACTCCTGTGAGTCCAGTTTAAGATTCCGATGCTTCACTTCAGGTTTACTAAATATCTTGGGCCTTCTTATTGCCGATGAAGCACTGAAATTGCATCCGATTTTAATACAAAACGCACAAAGCTGACATAAGTACAAGCGGAATGACACTCTAACTTTCTATGATTTGAACCACTCCTGTGGTTCCAGTTTTAGATACCTATGCTTCACATCAGGTTTACTGTATCCCTTGTACCTTCTTATTGACGATGAAACACAGAAATTGCATCCGAATTTAATACAAAAGGCACAATGCCGTCTTAAGTACAAGAGGACTGACACACTAACTTTCTATGATTTGAACCTCTCCTGTGAGTCCAGACATAGATTCCGACGCTTCACTTCAGGTTTACTGTATCCCTTGGACCCTATTATTGACGATGAAACACAGAAATTGCATCCGAATTTAATACGAAAGGCCCAATACCGACTTAAGTAAAAAATGACTGACACTCTAACTTTCTAAGATTTGAACCTCTCTTGTGAGTCCAGTTTCAGATTCCGATGCTTCACTTCAGGTTTACTGTATACCTTGGACCTTCTTATTGACGATGAAACACAGATATTGCATCCGAATTTAATACAAAATGCATAATGCGGCCTGAAGTACAATAGGACTGACACTCTAATTTTCTATGATTTGTACCACTCCTGTGAGTCCAGTTTTAGATTCCGATGCTTCACTTCAGGTTTACTGTATACCTTGGGCCTTCTTATTGACGATGAAGCACTGAAATGCATCCGATTTTAATACAAAAGGCACAAAGCTGACATAAGTACAAGCGGAATGACACTCTAACTTTCTATGATTTGATCCTCTCCTGTGGTTCCAGTTTTAGATTACGATGCTTCACTTCAGGTTTACTGTATCCCTTGGACCTTCTTATTGACGATGAAACACAGAAATTGCATTCGAATTTAATACAAAAGGCACAATGCCGTCACAAGTACAAGAGGACTGACACACTAACTTTCTATGATTTGAACCTCTCCTGTGTTTCCAGACTTAGATTCCTACGCTTCACTTCAGGTTTACTGCTTCCCTTGGACCCTATTATTGACGATGAAATACAGAAATTGCATCCGAAATTAATACAAAAGGACCAATACCGACTTAAGTACAAAATGACTGACACTCTAACTTTCTATGATTTGAACCTCATCTGTGAGTGCAGTTTTAGATTCCGATGCTTCACTTCAGATTTACTGTATACCTTGGGCCTTCTTATTGACGATGAAGCACTGAAATAGCATCCGATTTTAATACAAAAGGCACAAAGCTGACATAAGTACAAGCGGAATGACACTCTAACCTTCAATGATTTGAACCTCTCCTGTGAGTACAGTTTTAGATTCCGAGGCTTCACTTCAGGTTTACTGTATCCCTTGGACGTTCTTATTAATGATGAAACAGAAATTGCATCTGAATTTAATACAAAAGGCACAATGCCGACTTAATTACAAGAGGACTGACTAACTTTCTATGATTTGAACCTCTCCTGTGAGTCCAGTTTTAGAATCCGATGCTACACTTCAGGTTTACTGTATCCCTTGTACCTTCTTATTGACGATGAAACACAGAAATTGCATCCGAATTTAATACAAAAGGCACAATGCCGACTTAAGTACAAGAGGACTGACACTCTAACCTTCTATGACTTGAACCTCTCCTGTGAGTCCGGTTTTAGATTCCGATGCTTCACTTCAGGTTTACTGTATACCTTGGACCTTCTTATTGACGATGAAACACAGATATTGCATCCGAATTTAATACAAAAGGCTCAATGCCGACTTAAGTACAAGAGGACTGACACTCTAACCTTCTATGACTTGAACCTCTCCTGTGAGTCCGGTTTTAGATTCCGATGCTTCACTTCAGGTTTACTGTATACCTTGGACCTTCTTATTGACGATGAAACACAGATATTGCATCCGAATTTAATACAAAAGGCACAATGCCGACTTAAGTACAAGAGGACTGACACTCTAACTCTCTATGATTTGAACCTCACCTGTGAGTCCAGTTTTAGAGTCCGATGCTTCACTTCAGGTTTACTGTATCCCTTGGACGTTCTTACTGACAATGAAACACAGAAATTGCATCCGAATTTAATACAAAATGCATAATGCGGCCTGAAGTACAATAGGACTGACACTCTAATTTTCTATGATTTGTACCACTCCTGTGAGTCCAGTTTTAGATTCCGATGCTTCACTTCAGGTTTACTGTATACCTTGGGCCTTCTTATTGACGATGAAGCACTGAAATGCATCCGATTTTAATACAAAAGGCACAAAGCTGACATAAGTACAAGCGGAATGACACTCTAACTTTCTATGATTTGATCCTCTCCTGTGGTTCCAGTTTTAGATTACGATGCTTCACTTCAGGTTTACTGTATCCCTTGGACCTTCTTATTGACGATGAAACACAGAAATTGCATTCGAATTTAATACAAAAGGCACAATGCCGTCACAAGTACAAGAGGACTGACACACTAACTTTCTATGATTTGAACCTCTCCTGTGTTTCCAGACTTAGATTCCTACGCTTCACTTCAGGTTTACTGCTTCCCTTGGACCCTATTATTGACGATGAAACACAGAAATTGCATCCGAATTTAATACAAAAGGACCAATACCGACTTAAGTACAAAATGACTGACACTCTAACTTTCTATGATTTGAACCTCATCTGTGAGTGCAGTTTTAGATTCCGATGCTTCACTTCAGATTTACTGTATACCTTGGGCCTTCTTATTGACGATGAAGCACTGAAATAGCATCCGATTTTAATACAAAAGGCACAAAGCTGACATAAGTACAAGCGGAATGACACTCTAACCTTCAATGATTTGAACCTCTCCTGTGAGTACAGTTTTAGATTCCGAGGCTTCACTTCAGGTTTACTGTATCCCTTGGACGTTCTTATTAATGATGAAACAGAAATTGCATCTGAATTTAATACAAAAGGCACAATGCCGACTTAATTACAAGAGGACTGACTAACTTTCTATGATTTGGACCTCTCCTGTGAGTCCAGTTTTAGACTCCGATGCTACACTTCAGGTTTACTGTATCCCTTGTACCTTCTTATTGACGATCAAACACAGAAATTGCATCCGAATTTAATACAAAAGGCACAATGCCGACTTAAGTACAAGAGGACTGATGCACTAACTTTCTATGATTTGAACTTCTCCTGTGAGTCCAGACTTAGGTTCCGACGCTTCACTTCCGGTTTACTGTATCCCTTGGACATTCTTATTGGCGATGAAACACAGAAATTGCATCCGAATTTAAGACAAAAGGCACAATGCCGACTTAAATACAAGAGGACAGACACTCTAACTTTCTATGATTTGAGCCTCTCCAGTGAGTCCAGTTTTAGATTCCGATGCTTCACTTCAGGTTTACTATATACCTTTTGCCTTCTTATTGACGATGAAGCACTTACATTGCATCCGATTTTAATACAAAAGGCACAAAGCTGACATAAGTACAAGCGGAATGACACTCTTTATCTCTATGATTTGAACCTCTCCTGTGGTTCCAGTTTTAGATTCCGATGCTTCACTTCAGGTTTACTGTATCGCTTGGACCTTCTTATTGACGATGAAACACAGAAATTGCATCCGAATTTAATACAAAAGGCACAATGCCGACTTAATTACAAGAGGACTGACTAACGTTCTATGATTTGATCCTCTGCTGTGAGTCCAGTTTTAGATTCCGATCCTACACTTCAGGTTTACTGTGTCCCTTGTACCTTCTTATTGACGATGAAATACAGAAATTGCATCCGAATTTGTTACAAGAGGCACAATGCCGACTTAAGTACAAGAGGACTGACACTCTAACTTCCTATCATTTGGACCTCTCCTGTGAGTCCTGGCTTAGATTCCGATGCTTCTCTTCAGGTTTACTGTATCCCTTGGACCTTCTTATTGACGATGAAACACAGAAATTGTATCCGAATTCAATACAAAAGGCACAATGCCGACCTAAGTACATGAGGACAGACTCTCTAACTTTCTATGATTTGGACCTCTCCTGTGAGTCCAGTTTTAGATTCCGATGCTTCACTTCAGGTTTACTAAGTCCCTTGGACCGTCTTGTTGATGATGAATCACAGAAATTACATCCGAATTTAATACAAAGAGCACAATGCCGACTTAAGTAAAAGAGGACTGACACTCTAACCTTCTATGACTTGAACCTCTCCTGTGAGTCCGGTTTTGGATTCCGATGCTTCACTTCAGGTTTACTGTATACCTTGGACCTTCTTATTGACGATGAAACACAGATATTGCATCCGAATTTAATACAAAAGGCACAATGCCGACTTAAGTACAAGAGGACTGACACTCTAACTCTCTATGATTTGAACCTCACTTGTGAGTCCAGTTTTAGAGTCCGATGTTTCACTTCAGGTTAGCTGTAGCCCTTGGACGTTCTTACTGACAATGAAACACAGAAATTGCATCCGAATATAATAGAAAATGCACAATGCGCCCTTAAGTACAATAGGACTGACACTTTAATTTTCTATGATATGTACCACTCCTGTGAGTCCAGTTTTAGATTCCGATGCTTCACTTCAGGTTTACTGTATCCCTTGTACCTTCTTATTGACGATGAAACACAGAAATTGCATCCGAATTTAATACAAAATGCACAATGCCGTCTTAAGTACAAGAGGACTGACACACTAACTTTCTATGATTTGAACCTCTCCTGTGAGTCCAGACATAGATTCCGACGCTTCACTTCAGGTTTACTGTATCCCTTGGACCCTATTATTGTCGATGAAACACAGAAATTGCATCCGAATTTAATACAAAAGGCCCAATACCGACTTAAGTACAAAATGACTGACACTCTAACTTTCTAAGATTTGAACCTCTCTTGTGAGTCCAGTTTCAGATTCCGATGCTTCACTTCAGGTTTACTGTATACCTTTGACCTTCTTATTGACGATGAAACACAGATATTGCATCCGAATTTAATACAAAAGGCACAATGCCGACTTAAGTACAAGAGGACTGACACTCTAACTCTCTATGATTTGAACCTCACCTGTGAGTCCAGTTTTAGAGTCCGATGCTTCACTTCAGGTTTACTGTATCCCTTGGACGTTCTTACTGACGATGAAACACAGAAATTGCATCCGAAATTAATACAAAATGCACAATGCGGCCTGAAGTACAATAGGACTGACACTCTAACTTTCTAAGATTTGTACCAATCCTGTGAGTGCAGTTTTAGATTCCGATGCTTCACTTCAGGTTTACTGTATACCTTGGGCCTTCTTATTGACGATGAAGCACTGAAATTGCATCCGATTTTAATACAAAAGGCACAATGCCGACTTAAGTACAAGAGTACTGACACTCGATCTTTCTATGATTTGATCCTCTCCTGTGAGTCCAATTTTAGATTCCGATGCTTCACTTCAGGTTTACTGAGTCCCTTGGACTTTCTTATTGACGATGAAACACAGAAATAGCATCCGAATTTAATATAATAGGCACAATGCCGACTTAAGTACAAGAGGACTGACACTCTAACTCTGTATGATTTGAACCTCTCCTGTGAGTCCAGTTTTAGAGTCCGATGCCTCACTTCAGGTTTACTGTATCCCTTGGACGTTCTTATTGGTGATGAAACACAGAAATTGCATCCGAATTTAATACAAAAGGCACAATGCCGACTTAATTACGAGAGGACTGACTAACTTTCTATGATTTGATCCTCTGCTGTGAGTCCAGTTTTAGATTCCGATCCTACACTTCAGGTTTACTGTGTCCCTTGTACCTTCTTATTGACGATGAAATACAGAAATTGCATCCGAATTTGTTACAAGAGGCACAATGCCAACTTAAGTACAAGAGGACTGATACTCTAACTTTCTATGATTTGAACCTCTCCTGTGAGTCCAAGTTTTGATTCCGATGCCTCATTTCAGGGTTACTCAGTCCCTTGGGCCGTCTAATTGTCTATGAAACACAGAAATTGCATCCGAATTTAATACAAAAGGCACAATGCCGACTTAAGTACAAGAGGACTGACACTCTAAACTCCTATGATTTGAACCTCTCCTGTGAGTCCAGTTTTAGATTCCGATCCTTCACTTTAGGTTTACTGTATAACTTGGACCTTCTTATTGACGATGAAACACAGATATTTCATCCGAATTTAATACAAAAGGCACAATGCCGACTTAAGTACAAGAGGACTGACACTGTAACTTACTGTGATTTGAACCTCTCCGGTGAGTCCAGTTTTAGATTCCGATGCTACACTTCAGGTTTACTGTATCCCTTGTACCTTCTTATTGACGATGAAACACAGAAATTGCATCCGAATCTATTACAAAAGGCACAGTGCCGACTAAAGTACAAGAGGACTGACAGTATATCTTTCTATGATTTGAACCTCTGCTGAGTCCAGTTTTAGATTCCGATGCTTCACTACAGGTTTACTGTAACCCTTGGACCTTCTTATTGACGATGAAAAACAGAAATTGCATCCGAAATTAATACAAAAGGCACAATTCCGATTTGAGTACAAGAGGACTGACACACTAACTTTCTATGATTTGAACCTCTCCTGTGGGTCCAGACTTAGATTCCGACGCTTCACTTCAGGTGTATCGCTTGTATCTTCTTATTGACGATGAAACACAGAAATTGCATCCGATTTTAGTACAAAAGGCACAATGCCGACTTAAGTGCAAGAGGACAGACACTCTAACTTTCTATGATAAGAACCTCTCCTTTGAGTCAATACTTGGATTCCGATGCTTCACTTCAGGTTTACTGTATCCCTTGGACCATCTTATTGACGATCAAACACAGAAATTGCATCCGAATTTAATACAAAAGGCACAATGCCGACTTAAGTACAAGAGGACTGACACTCTAACTTCCTATCATTTGAACCTCTCCTGTGAGTCCAGGCTTAGATTCCGATGCTTCACTTCAGGTTTACTGTATCCCTTGCCCCTTCTTATTGACGAAGAAACACAGAAATTGTATCCGAATACAATACAAAAGGCACAATGCCGACCTAAGTACATGAGGACAGACATTCTAACTTTCTATGATTTGGACCTCTCCTGTGAGTCCAGTTTTAGATTCCGATGCTTCACTTCAGGTTTACTAAGTCCCTTGGACCGTCTTATTGACGATGAAACACAGAAATTACATCCGAATTTAATACAAAAAGCACAATGCCGACTTAAGTAAAAGAGGACTGACACTCTAACCTTCTATGACTTGAACGTCTCCTGTGAGTCCGGTTTTGGATTCCGATGATTCACTTCAGGTTTACTGTATACCTTGGACCTTCTTATTGACGATGAAACACAGATATTGCATCCGAATTTAATACAAAAGGCACAATGCCGACTTAAGTACAAGAGGACTGACACTCTAACTCTCTATGGTTTGAACCTCACTTGTGAGTCCAGTTTTAGAGTCCGATGCTTCACTTCAGGTTTACTGTATCCCTTGGACGTTCTTACTGACAATGAAACACAGAAATTGCATCCGAATTTAATACAAAATGCACAATGCGGCCTGAAGTACAATAGGACTGAAACTCTAATTTTCTATGATTTGTACCACTCCTGTGAGTCCAGTTTAAGATTCCGATGCTTCACTTCAGGTTTACTAAATATCTTGGGCCTTCTTATTGCCGATGAAGCACTGAAATTGCATCCGATTTTAATACAAAACGCACAAAGCTGACATAAGTACAAGCGGAATGACACTCTAACTTTCTATGATTTGAACCACTCCTGTGGTTCCAGTTTTAGATACCTATGCTTCACATCAGGTTTACTGTATCCCTTGTACCTTCTTATTGACGATGAAACACAGAAATTGCATCCGAATTTAATACAAAAGGCACAATGCCGTCTTAAGTACAAGAGGACTGACACACTAACTTTCTATGATTTGAACCTCTCCTGTGAGTCCAGACATAGATTCCGACGCTTCACTTCAGGTTTACTGTATCCCTTGGACCCTATTATTGACGATGAAACACAGAAATTGCATCCGAATTTAATACGAAAGGCCCAATACCGACTTAAGTAAAAAATGACTGACACTCTAACTTTCTAAGATTTGAACCTCTCTTGTGAGTCCAGTTTCAGATTCCGATGCTTCACTTCAGGTTTACTGTATACCTTGGACCTTCTTATTGACGATGAAACACAGATATTGCATCCGAATTTAATACAAAAGGCACAATGCCGACTTAAGTACAAGAGGACTGACACTCTAACTCTCTATGATTTGAACCTCACCTGTGAGTCCAGTTTTACATTCCGATGCTTCACTTCAGGTTTACTGTATACCTTGGGCCTTCTTATTGACGATGAAGCACTGAAATTGCATCCGATTTTAATACAAAAGGCACAAAGCTGACATAAGTACAAGCGGAATGACACTCTAACCTTCTATGATTTGAACCTCTCCTGTGGTTCCAGTTTTAGATTCCGATGCTTCACTTCAGGTTTACTGTATCTCTTGGACCTTCTTATTGACGATGAAACACAGAAATTGCATCCGAATTTAATACAAAAGGCACAATGTCGTCTTAAGTACAAGAGGACTGACACACTAACTTTCTATGATTTGAACCTCTCCTGTGAGTCCAGACTTAGATTCCGACCTTCACTTCAGGTTTACTGTATCCCTTGGACCCTATTATTGACGATGAAACACAGAAATTGCATCCGAATTTAATACAAAAGGCCCAATACCGACTTAAGTACAAGATGACTGACACTCTAACTTTCTATGATTTGAACCTCTTTTGTGAGTCCAGTTTCAGATTCCGATGCTTCACTTCAGGTTTAATGTACCACTTGGACCTTTTATTGACGATGAAACACAGAAATTGCATCCGAATTTAATACAAAAGGCACAATGCCGACTTAAGTACAAGAGTACTAACACTCGAACTTTCTATGATTTGAACCTCTCCTGTGGGTCCAATTTTAGGTTCCGATGCTTCACTTCAGGTTTACTGAGTCCCTTGGACTTTCTTATTGACGATGAAACACAGAAATTGCATCCGAATTTAATATAATAGGCACAATGCCGACTTAAGTACAAGAGGACTGACACTCCAACTCTGTGTGATTTGAACCTCTCCTGTGAGTCCAGTTTTAGAGTCCGATGCCTCACTTCAGGTTTACTGTATCCCTTGGACGTTCTTATTGATGATGAAACACAGAAATTGCATCCGAATTTAATACAAAAGGCACAATGCCGACTTAATTACAAGAGGACTGACTAACTTTCTATGATTTGATCCTCTGCTGGGAGTCCAGTTTTAGATTCCGATCCTACACTTCAGGTTTACTGTGTCCCTTGTACCTTGTTATTGACGATGAAATACAGAAATTGCATCCGAATTTGTTACAGAAGGCACAGTGCCGACTTAAGTACAAGAGGACTGATACTCTAACTTTCTATGATTTGAACCTCTCCTGTGTGTCCAGACTTAGATTCCGACGCTTCACTTCAGGTGTATCGCTTGTATCTTCTTATTGACGATGAAACACAGAAATTGCATCCGATTTTAGTACAAAAGGCACAATGCCGACTTAAGTACATGAGGACAGACACTCTAACTTTCTATGATTTGGACCTCTCCTGTGAGTCCAGGTTTTGATTCCGATGCTTCATTTCAGGGTTACTCAGTCCCTTGGGCCGTCTAATTGACTATGAAACACAGAAATTGCATCCGAATTTAATACAAAAGGCACAATGCCGACTTAAGTACAAGAGGACTGACACTCTAAACTCCTATGATTTGAACCTCTCCTGTGAGTCCAGTTTTTGATTCCGATCCTTCACTTTAGGTGTACTGTATAACTTGGACCTTCTTATTGACGATGAAACACAGATATTTCATCCGAATTTAATACAAAAGGCACAATGTCGTCTTAAGTACAAGAGGACTGACACACTAACTTTCTATGATTTGAACCTCTCCTTTGGTTCCAATTTTAGGTTCCGATTTTTCACTTCAGGTTTACTGAGTCCCTTGGACTTTCTTATTGACGATGAAACACAGAAATTGCATCCGAATTTAATATAATAGGCACAATGCCGACTTAAGTACAAGAGGTCTGACACTCTATCTTTCTATGATTTGTACCTCTCCTGAGTCCAGTTTTAGATTCCGATGCTTCACTACAGGTTTACTGTATCCCTTGGACCTTCTTATTGACGATGAAAAACAGAAATAGCATCCGAAATTAATACAAAAGGCACAATTCCGACCTGAGTACAAGAGGACTGACACACTAACATTCTATGATTTGAACCTCTCCTGTGGGTCCAGACTTAGATTCCGACGCCTCACTTCA
This sequence comes from Schistocerca serialis cubense, assembly GCF_023864345.2. Classification (NCBI taxonomy): domain Eukaryota; kingdom Metazoa; phylum Arthropoda; class Insecta; order Orthoptera; family Acrididae; genus Schistocerca; species Schistocerca serialis. The sequence continues at coordinate 1,046,497,208 of NC_064640.1, read as the reverse complement.
GGTTTACTGTATCACTTGTATCTTCTTATTGACGATGAAACACAGAAATTGCATCCGACTTTAATACAAAAGGCACATGGCCGACTTAAGTGCAAGAGGACAGACACTCTAACTTTCTATGATTAGAACCTCTCCTGTGAGTCAATACTTGGATTCCGATGCTTCACTTCAGGTTTACTGTATCCCTTGGACCATCGTATTGACGATCAAACACAGAAATTGCATCCGAATTTAATACAAAAGGCACAATGCCGACTTAAGTACAAGAGGACTGACACTCTAACTTCCTCTCATTTGGACCTCTCCTGTGAGTCCTGGCTTAGATTCCGATGCTTCTCTTCAGGTTTACTGTATCCCTTGGACCTTCTTATTGACGATGAAACACAGAAATTGTATCCGAATTCAATACAAAAGGCACAATGCCGACCTAAGTACATGAGGACAGACTCTCTAACTTTCTATGATTTGGACCTCTCCTGTGAGTCCAGTTTTAGATTCCGATGCTTCACTTCAGGTTTACTAAGTCCCTTGGACCGTCTTGTTGACGATGAAACACAGAAATTACATCCGAATTTAATACAAAAAGCACAATGCCGACTTAAGTAAAAGAGGACTGCCACTCTAACCTTCTATGACTTGAACCTCTCCTGTGAGTCCGGTTTTGGATTCCGATGCTTCACTTAAGGTTTACTGTATACCTTGGACCTTCTTATTGACGATGAAACACAGAAATTGCATCCGAAATTAATACAAAATGCACAATGCGGCCTGAAGTACAATAGGACTGACACTCTAACTTTCTAAGATTTGTACCACTCCTGTGAGTGCAGTTTTAGATTCCGATGCTTCACTTCAGGTTTACTGTATACCTTGGGCCGTCTTATTGACGATGAAGCACTGAAATTGCATCCGATTTAAATACAAAAGGCACAAAGCTGACATAAGTACAAGCGGAATGACACTCTAACCTTCTATGATTTGAACCTCTCCTGTGGTTCCAGTTTTAGATTCCGAAGCTTCACTTCAGGTTTACTGTATCTCTTGGACCTTCTTATTGACGATGAAACACAGAAATTGCTTCCGAATTTAATACAAAAGGCACAATGTCGTCTTAAGTACAAGAGGACTGACACACTAACTTTCTATGATTTGAACCTCTCCTGTGAGTCCAGACTTAGATTCCGACGCTTCACTTCAGGTTTACTGTATCCCTTGGACCCTATTATTGACGATGAAACACAGAAATTGCATCCGAATTTAATACAAAAGGCCCAATACCGACTTAAGTACAAGATGACTGACACTCTAACTTTCTAAGATTTGAACCTCTCTTGTGAGTCCAGTTTCAGATTCCGATGCTTCACATCAGGTTTAATGTACCACTTGGACCTTTTATTGACGATGAAACACAGAAATTGCATCCGAAATTAATACAAAAGGCACAATGCCGACTTAAGTACAAGAGGACTGACACTCTAACCCTCTATGATTTGAGCCTCACCTGTGAGTCCAGTTTTAGAGGCCAATGCTTCACTTCAGGTTTACTGTACCTTTTGGACCTTCTTATTGATGATGAAACACAGAAATTGCATCCGATTTTAATACAAAAGGCACAATGCCGACTTAAGTACAAGAGTACTAACACTCGAACTTTCTATGATTTGAACCTCTCCTGTGGGTCCAATTTTAGGTTCCGATGCTTCACTTCAGGTTTACTGAGTCCCTTGGACTTTCTTATTGACGATGAAACACAGAAATTGCATCCGAATTTAATATAATAGGCACAATGCCGATTTAAGTACAAGAGGACTGACACTCTAACTCTGAATGATTTGAACCTCTCCTGTGAGTCCAGTTTTAGAGTCCGATGCCTCACTTCAGGTTTACTGTATCCCTTGGACGTTCTTATTGGTGATGAAACACAGAAATTGCATCCGAATTTAATACAAAAGGCACAATGCCGACTTAATTACAAGAGGACTGACTAACTTTCTATGATTTGATCCTCTGCTGTGAGTCCAGTTTTAGATTCCGATCCTACACTTCAGGTTTACTGTGTCCCTTGTACCTTCTTATTGACGATGAAATACAGAAATTGCATCCGAATTTGTTACAAGAGGCAGAATGCCAACTTAAGTACAGGAGGACTGATACTCTAACTTTCTATGATTTGAACCTCTCCTGTGAGTCCAAGTTTTGATTCCGATGCTTCATTTCAGGGTTACTCAGTCCCTTGGGCCGTCTAACTGTCTATGAAACACAGAAATTGCATCCGAATTTAATACAAAAGGCACACTGCCGACTTAAGTACAAGAGGACTGACACTCTAAACTCCTATGATTTGAACCTCTCCTGTGAGTCCAGTTATAGATTCCGATCCTTCACTTTAGGTTTACTGTATAACTTGGACCTTCTTATTGACGATGAAACACAGATATTTCATCCGAATTTAATACAAAAGGCACAATGCCGACTTAAGTACAAGAGGACTGACACTGTACCTTACTGTGATTTGAACCTCTCCGGTGAGTCCAGTTTTAGATTCCGATGCTACACTTCAGGTTTACTGTATCCCTTGTACCTTCTTATTGACGATGAAACACAGAAATTGCATCCGAATCTATTACAAAAGCCACCGTGCCGACTAAAGTACAAGAGGACTGACAGTATATCTTTCTATGATTTCAACCTCTGCTGAGTCCAGTTTTAGATTCCGATGCTTCACTACAGGTTTACTGTAACCCTTGGACCTTCTTATTGACGATGAAAAACAGAAATTGCATCCGAAATTAATACAAAAGGCACAATTCCGACTTGAGTACAAGAGGACTGACACACTAACTTTCTATGATTTGAACCTCTCCTGTGGGTCCAGACTTAGATTCCGACGCTTCACTTCAGGTGTATCGCTTGTATCTTCTTATTGACGATGAAACACAGATATTGCATCCGATTTTAGTACAAAAGGCACAATGCCGACTTAAGTGCAAGAGGACAGACACTCTAACTTTCTATGATTAGAACCTCTCCTTTGAGTCAATACTTGGATTCCGATGCTTCACTTCAGGTTTACTGTATCCCTTGGACCATCTTATTGACGATCAAACACAGAAATTGCATCCGAATTTAATACAAAAGGCACAATGCCGACTTAAGTACAAGAGGACTGACACTCTAACTTCCTATCATTTGAACCTCTCCTGTGAGTTCAGGCTTAGATTCCGATGCTTCTCTTCAGGTTTACTGTATCCCTTGGACCTTCTTATTGACGATGAAACACAGATATTGTGTCCGAAATCAATACAAAAGGCACAATGCCGACCTAAGTACAAGAGGACAGACACTCTAACTTTCTATGATTTGGACCACTCCTGTGAGTCCAGTTTTAGATTCCGATGCTTCACTTCAGGTTTACTAAGTCCCTTGGACCGTCTTATTGACGATGAAACACAGAAATTACATCCGAATTTAATACAAAAAGCACAATGCCGACTTAAGTAAAAGAGGACTGACACTCTAACCTTCTATGACTTGAACGTCCCCTGTGAGTCCGGTTTTGGATTCCGATGCTTCACTTCAGGTTTACTGTATACCTTGGACCTTCTTATTGACGATGAAACACAGATATTGCATCCGAATTTAATACAAAAGGCACAATGCCGACTTAAGTACAAGAGGACTGACACTGTAACTCTCTATGGTTTGAACCTCACTTGTGAGTCCAGTTTTTGAGTCCGATGCTTCACTTCAGGTTTACTGTATCCCTTGGACGTTCTTACTGACAATGAAACACAGAAATTGCATCCGAATTTAATAGAAAATGCACAATGCGGCCTGAAGTACAATAGGACTGAAACTCTAATTTTCTATGATTTGTACCACTCCTGTGAGTCCAGTTTTAGATTCCGATGCTTCACTTCAGGTTTACTAAATATCTTGGACCTTCTTATTGCCGATGAAGCACTGAAATTGCATCCGATTTTAATACAAAACGCACAAAGCTGACATAAGTACAAGCGGAATGACACTCTAACTTTCTATGATTTGAACCACTCCTGTGGTTCCAGTTTTAGATACCTATGCTTCACATCAGGTTTACTGTATCCCTTGTACCTTCTTATTGACGATGAAACACAGAAATTGCATCCGAATTTAATACAAAAGGCACAATGCCGTCTTAAGTACAAGAGGACTGACACACTAACTTTCTATGATTTGAACCTCTCCTGTGAGTCCAGACATAGATTCCGACGCTTCACTTCAGGTTTACAGTATCCCTTGGACCCTATTATTGACGATGAAACACAGAAATTGCATCCGAATTTAATACAAAAGGCCCAATACCGACTTAAGTACAAAATGACTGACACTCTAACTTTCTAAGATTTGAACCTCTCTTGTGAGACCAGTTTCAGATTCCGATGCTTCACTTCAGGTTTACTGTATACCTTGGACCTTCTTATTGACGATGAAACACAGATATTGCATCCGAATTTAATACAAAAGGCACAATGCCGACTTAAGTACAAGAGGACTGACACTCTAACTCTCTATGATTTGAACCTCACCTGTGAGTCCAGTTTTAGATTCCGATGCTTCACTTCAGGTTTACTGTATACCTTGGGCCTTCTTATTGACGATGAAGCACTGAAATTGCATCCGATTTTAATACAAAAGGCACAAAGCTGACATAAGTACAAGCGGAATGACGCTCTAACCTTCTATGATTTGAACCTCTCCTGTGGTTCCAGTTTTAGATTCCGATGCTTCACTTCAGGTTTACTGTATCTCTTGGACCTTCTTATTGACGATGAAACACAGAAATTGCATCCGAATTTAATACAAAAGGCACAATGTCGTCTTAAGTACAAGAGGACTGACACACTAACTTTCTATTATTTGACCTCTCCTGTGACTCCAGACTTAGATTCCGACCTTCACTTCAGGTTTACTGTATCCCTTGGACCCTATTATTGACGATGAAACACAGAAATTGCATCCGAATTTAATACAAAAGGCCCAATACCGACTTAAGTACAAGATGACTGACATTCTAACTTTCTATGATTTGAACCTCTCTATTGAGTCCAGTTTCAGATTCCGATGCTTCACTTCAGGTTTAATGTACCACTTGGACCTTTTATTGACGATGAAACACAGAAATTGCATCCGATTTTAATACAAAAGGCACAATGCCGACTTAAGTACAAGAGTACTAACACTCGAACTTTCTATGATTTGAAACTCTCCTGTGGGTCCAATTTTAGGTTCCGATGCTTCACTTCAGGTTTACTGAGTCCCTTGGACTTTCTTATTGACGATGAAACACAGAAATTGCATCCGAATTTAATATAATAGGCACAATGCCGACTTAAGTACAAGAGGACTGACACTCTAACTCTGTATGATTAGAACCTCTCCTGTAAGTCCAGTTTTAGAGTCCGATGCCTCACTTCAGGTTTACTGTTTCCCTTGGACGTTCTTATTGATGATGAAACACAGAAATTGCATCCGAATTTAATACAAAAGGCACAATGCCGACTTAATTACAAGAGGACTGACTAACTTTCTATGATTTGATCCTCTGCTGGGAGTCCAGTTTTAGATTCCGATCCTACACTTCAGGTTTACTGTGTCCCTTGTACCTTCTTATTGACGATGAAATACAGAAATTGCATCCGAATTTGTTACAAAAGGCACAATGCCGACTTAAGTACAAGAGGACTGATACTCTAACTTTCTATGATTTGAACCTCTCCTGTGGGTCCAGGTTTTGATTCCGATGCTTCATTTATGGGGTTACTCAGTCCCTTGGGCCGTCTAATTGACTATGAAACACAGAAATTGCATCCGAATTTAATACAAAAGGCACAATGCCGACTTAAGTACAAGAGGACTGACACTCTAAACTCCTATGATTTGAACCTCTCCTGTGAGTCCAGTTTTTGATTCCGATCCTTCACTTTAGGTGTACTGTATAACTTGGACCATCTTATTGACGATGAAACACAGATATTTCATCCGAATTTAATACAAAAGGCACAATGCCGACTTCAGTACAAGAGGACTGACACTCTAACTCTCTATGATTTGAACCTCTTCAGTGAGTTCAGTTTTAGAGTCCGATGCTTCACTTCAGGTTTACTGTATCCCTTGGACGTTCTTATTGATGATGAAACACAGAAATTGCATCCGAATTTAATACAAAAGGCACAATGCCGACTTAATTACAAGAGGACTGACACTCTAACTTTCTGTGATTTGAACCTCTCCGGTGAGTCCAGTTTTAGATTCCGATGCTACACTTCAGGTTTACTGTATCCCTTGTACCTTTTTATTGACGATGAAACACAGAAATTGCATCCGAATTTATTACAAAAGGCAGAATGCCGACTAAAGTACAAGAGGACTGACACTCTATATTTCTATGATTTGAACCCCTCCTGTGAGTCAAGACTTGGATTCCGATGCTTCACTTCAGGTTTACTGTATCCCTTGGACCATCTTATTGACGATCAAACACAGAAATTGCATCCGAATTTAATACAAAAGGCACAATGCCGACTTAAGTACAAGAGGACTGACACTCTAACTTCCTATCATTTGAACCTCTCCTGTGAGTCCAGGCTTAGATTCCGATGCTTCTCTTCAGGTTTACTGTATCCCTTGGACCTTCTTATTGACGATGAAACACAGAAATTGTATCCGAATTCAATACAAAAGGCACAATGCCGACTTAAGTACATGAGGACAGACACTCTAACTTGCTATGATTTGGACCTCTCCTGTGAGTCCAGTTTTACATTCCGATGCTTCACTTCAGGTTTACTAAGTCCCTTGGACCGTCTTATTGACGATGAAACACAGGAATTACATCCGAATTTAATACAAAAGGCACAATCCCGACTTAAGTACAAGAGGACTGACACTCTAACCTTCTATGACTTGAACCTCTCCTGTGAGTCCGGTTTTAGATTCCGATGCTTCACTTCAGGTTTACTGTATACCTTGGAACTTCATATTGACGATGAAACACAGATATTGCATCCGAATTTAATACAAAATGCACAATGCCGACTTAAGTACAAGAGGACTGACACTCCAATTTTCTATGATTTGAACCTCACTTGTGAGTCCAGTTTTAGAGTCCGATGCTTCACTTCAGGTTTACTGTTTCCCTTGGACGTTCTTACCGACAATGAAACACAGAAATTGCATCCGAATTTAATACAAAATGCACAATGCGGCCTGAAGTACAATCGGACTGACACTCTAATTTTCTATGATTTGTACCACTCCTGTGAGTCCAGTTTAAGATTCCGATGCTTCACTTCAGGTTTACTATATACCTTGGGCCTTCTTATTGACGATGAAGCACTGAAATTGCATCCGATTTTAATACAAAAGGCACAAAGCTGACATAAGTACAAGCGGAATGACACTCTAACTGTCTATGATTTGAACCACTCCTGTGGTTCCAGTTTTAGATTCCGATGCTTCACTTCAGGTTTACTGTATCCCTTGTACCTTCTTATTGACGATGAAACACAGAAATTGCATCCGAATTTAATACAAAAGGCACAATGCCGTCTTAAGTACAAGAGGACTGACACACTAACTTTCTATGATTTGAACCTCTCCTGTGAGTCCAGACTTAGATTCCGACGCTTCACTTCAGGTTTACTGTATCCCTTGGACCCTATTATTGACGATGAAACACAGAAATTGCATCCGAATGTAATACAAAAGGCCCAATACCGACTTAAGTACAAAATGACTGACACTCTAACTTTCTATGATTTGAACCTCTCTTGTGAGTCCAGTTTCAGATTCCGATGCTTCACTTCAGGTTTACTGTATACCTTGGACCTTCGTATTGACGATGAAACACAGATATTGCCTCCGAATTTAATACAAAAGGCATAATGCCGACTTAAGTACAAGAGGACTGACACTCTAACTCTCTATGATTTGAACCTCACCTGTGAGTCCAGTTTTAGAGTCCGATGCTTCACTTCAGGTTTACTGTATCCCTTGGACGTTCATACTGACGATGAAACACAGAAATTGCATCCGAATTTAATACAAAATGCACAATGCGGCCTGAAGTACAATAGGACTGACACTCTATCTTTCTATGATTTGTACCACTCCTGTGAGTGCAGTTTTAGATTCCGATGCTTCACTTCAGGTTTACTGTATACCTTGGGCCTTCTTATTGACGATGAAGCACTGAAATTGCATCCGATTTTAATACAAAAGGCACAAAGCTGACATAAGTACAAGCGGAATGACACTCTAACCTTCTATGATTTGAACCTCTCCTGTGAGTCCAGTTTTAGATTCCGAGGCTTCACTTCAGGTTTACTGTATCCCTTGGACGTTCTTATTAATGATGAAACACAGAAATTGCATCTGAATTTAATACAAAAGGCACAATGCCGACATAATTACAAGAGGACTGACTAACTTTCTATGATTTGAACCTCTCCTGTGAGTCCAGTTTAAGATTCCGATGCTACACTTCAGGTTTACTGTATCCCTTGTACCTTCTTATTGACGATCAAACACAGAAATTGCATCCGAATTTATTACAAAAGGCACAATGCCGACTTAAGTACAAGAGGACTGACACTCGAACTTTCTATGGTTTGAACCTCACTTGTGAGTCCAGTTTTAGAGTCCGATGCTTCACTTCAGGTTTACTGTATCCCTTGGACGTTCTTACTGACAATGAAACACAGAAATTACATCCGAACTTAATACAAAAAGCACAATGCCGACTTAAGTAAAAGAGGACTGACACTCTAACCTTCTATGACTTGAATGTCTCCTGTGAGTCCGGTTTTGGATTCCGATGCTTCACTTCAGGTTTACTGTATACCTTGGACCTTCTTATTGACGATGAAACACAGATATTGCATCCGAATTTAATACAAAAGGCACAATGCCGACTTAAGTACAAGAGGACTGACACTCTAACTCTCTATGGTTTGAACCTCACTTGTGAGTCCAGTTTTAGAGTCCGATGCTTCACTTCAGGTTTACTGTATCCCTTGGACGTTCTTACTGACAATGAAACACAGAAATTGCATCCGAATTTAATAGAAAATGCACAATGCGGCCTGAAGTACAATAGGACTGAAACTCTAATTTTCTATGATTTGTACCACTCCTGTGAGTCCAGTTTTAGATTCCGATGCTTCACTTCAGGTTTACTAAGTACCTTGGGCCTTCTTATTGCCGATGAAGCACTGAAATTGCATCCGATTTTAATACAAAACGCACAGAGCTGACATAAGTACAAGCGGAATGACACTCTAACTTTCTATGATTTGAACCTCTCCTGTGGTTCCAGTTTTAGATACCTATGCTTCACATCAGGTTTACTGTATCCCTTGTACCTTTTATTGACGATGAAACACAGAAATTGCATCCGAATTTAATACAAAAGGCACAATGTCGTCTTAAGTACAAGAGGACTGACACACTAACTTTCTATGATTTGAACCTCTCCTGTGAGTCCAGACATAGATTCCGACGCTTCACTTCAGGTTTACTGTATCCCTTGGACCCTATTATTGACGATGAAACACAGAAATTCCATCCGAATTTAATACAAAAGGCCCAATACCGACTTAAGTACAAAATGACTGACACTCTAACTTTCTAAGATTTGAACCTCTCTTGTGAGTCCAGTTTCAGATTCCGATGCTTCACTTCAGGTTTACTGTTTACCTTGGACCTTCTTATTGACGATGAAACACAGATATTGCATCCGAATTTAATACAAAATGCACAATGCGGCCTGAAGTACAATAGGACTGCCACTCTAACATTCTATGATTTGTACCACTCCTGTGAGTGCAGTTTTAGATTCCGATGCTTCACTTCAGGTTTACTGTATACCTTGGGCCTTCTTATTGACGATGAAGCACTGAAATTGCATCCGATTTTAATACAAAAGGCACAAAGCTGACATAAGTACAAGCGGAATGACACTCTAACCTTCTATGATTTGAACCTCTCCAGTGAGTCCAGTTTTAGATTCCGAGGCTTCACTTCAGGTTTACTGTATCCCTTGGACGTTCTTATTAATGATGAAACACAGAAATTGCATCTGAATTTAATACAAAAGGCACAATGCCGACTTAATTACAAGAGGACTGACTAACTTTCTATGATTTGAACCTCTCCTGTGAGTCCAGTTTTAGATTCCGATGCTACACTTCAGGTTTACTGTATCCCTTGTACCTTCTTATTGACGATCAAACACAGAAATTGCATCCGAATTTATTACAAAAGGCACAATGCCGACTTAAGTACAAGAGGACTGACACTCTAACTTTCTATGGTTTGAACCTCACATGTGAGTCCAGTTTTAGAGTTCGATGCTTCACTTCAGGTTTACTGTATCCCTTGGACGTTCTTACTGACAATGAAACACAGAAATTACATCCGAACTTAATACAAAAAGCACAATGCCGACTTAAGTAAAAGAGGACTGACACTCTAACCTTCTATGACTTGAACGTCTCCTGTGAGTCCGGTTTTGGATTCCGATGCTTCACTTCAGGTTTACTGTATACCTTGGACCTTCTTATTGACGATGAAACACAGATATTGCATCCGAATTTAATACAAAAGGCACAATGCCGACTTAAGTACAAGAGGACTGACACTCTAACTCTCTATGGTTTGAACCTCACTTGTGAGTCCAGTTTTAGAGTCCGATGCTTCACTTCAGGTTTACTGTATCCCTTGGACGTTCTTACTGACAATGAAACACAGAAATTGTATCCGAATTTAATAGAAAATTCACAATGCGGCCTGAAGTACAATAGGACTGAAACTCTAATTTTCTATGATTTGTACCACTCCTGTGAGTCCAGTTTAAGATTCCGATGCTTCACTTCAGGTTTACTAAATACCTTGGGCCTTCTTATTGCCGATGAAGCACTGAAATTGCATCCGATTTTAATACAAAACGCACAAAGCTGACATAAGTACAAGCGGAATGACACACTAACTTTCTATGATTTGAACCTCTCCTGTGGTTCCAGTTTTAGATTCCGATGCTTCACTTCAGGTTTACTGTATCTCTTGGACCTTCTTATTGACGATGAAACACAGAAATTGCATCCGAATTTAATACAAAAGGCACAATGTCGTCTTAAGTACAAGAGGACTGACACACTATTTTTCTATGATTTGAACCTCTCCTGTGAGTCCAGACATAGATTCCGACGCTTCACTTCAGGTTTACTGTATCCCTTGGACCCTATTATTGACGATGAAACACAGAAATTATATCCGAATTTAATACAAAAGGCCCAATACCGACTTAAGTACAAAATGACTGACACTCTAACTTTCTAAGATTTGAACCTCTCTTGTGAGTCCAGTTTCAGATTCCGATGCTTCACTTCAGGTTTACTGTATACCTTGGACCTTCTTATTGACGATGAAACACAGATATTGCATCCGAATTTAATACAAAAGGCACAATGCCGACTTAAGTACAAGAGGACTGACACTCTAACTCTCTATGATTTGAACCTCACCTGTGAGTCCAGTTTTAGATTCCGATGCTTCACTTCAGGTTTACTGTATACCTTGGGCCTTCTTATTGACGATGAAGCACTGAAATTGCATCCGATTTTAATACAAAAGGCACAAAGCTGACATAAGTACAGCGGAATGACACTCTAACCTTCTATGATTTGAACCTCTCCTGTGGTTCCAGTTTTAGATTCCGATGCTTCACTTCAGGTTTACTGTATCTCTTGGACCTTCTTATTGACGATGAAACACAGAAATTGCATCCGAATTTAATACAAAAGGCACAATGTCGTCTTAAGTACAAGAGGACTGACACACTAACTTTCTATGATTTGAACCTCTCCTGTGAGTCCAGACTTAGATTCCGACCTTCACTTCAGGTTTACTGTATCCCTTGGACCCTATTATTGACGATGAAACACAGAAATTGCATCCGAATTTAATACAAAAGGCCCAATACCGACTTAAGTACAAGATGACTGACACTCTAACTTTCTATGATTTGAACCTCTCTTGTGAGTCCAGTTTCAGATTCCGATGCTTCACTTCAGGTTTAATGTACCACTTGGACCTTTTATTGACGATGAAACACAGAAATTGCATCCGAATTTAATACAAAAGGCACAATGCCGACTTAAGTACAAGAGGACTGATACTCTAACATTCTATGATTTGAACCTATCCTGTGAGTCCCGTTTTAGATTCCGACGCTTCACTTCAGGTTTACTGTATCTTTTGGACCTTCTTATTGACGATTAAACACAGAAATTGCGTCCGATTTTAATACAAAAGGCACAATGCCGACTTAAGTACAAGAGTACTAACACTCGAAATTTCTATGATTTGAACCTCTCCTGTGGGTCCAATTTTAGGTTCCGATGCTTCACTTCAGGTTTACTGAGTCCCTTGGACTTTCTTATTGACGATGAAACACAGAAATTGCATCCGAATTTAATATAATAGGCACAATGCCGACTTAAGTACAAGAGGACTGACACTCTAACTCTGGATGATTTGAACCTCTCCTGTGAGTCCAGTTTTAGAGTCCGATGCCTCACTTCAGGTTTACTGTATCCCTTGGACGTTCTTATTGATGATGAAACACAGAAATTGCATCCGAATTTAATACAAAAGGCACAATGCCGACTTAATTACAAGAGGACTGACTAACTTTCTATGATTTGATCCTCTGCTGGGAGTCCAGTTTCAGATTCCGATCCGACACTTCAGGTTTACTGTGTCCCTTGTACCTTCTTATTGACGATGAAATACAGAAATTGCATCCGAATTTGTTACAAAAGGCACAATGCCGACTTAAGTACAAGAGGACTGATACTCTAACTTTCTATGATTTGAACCTCTCCTGTGAATCCTGGTTTTGATTCCGATGCTTCATTTCAGGGTTACTCAGTCCCTTGGGCCGTCTAATTGACTATGAAACACAGAAATTGCATCCGAATTTAATACAAAAGGCACAATGCCGACTTAAGTACAAGAGCACTGACACACTAAACTCCTATGATTTGAACCTCTCCTGTGAGTCCAGTTTTTGATTCCGATCCTTCACTTTAGGTGTACTGTATAACTTGGACCTTCTTATTGACGATGAAACACAGATGTTTCATCCAAATTTAATACAAAAGGCGCAATGCCGACTTAAGTGCAAGAGGACTGACACTCCAAGTTTCTATGATTTGAACCTCTCCTGTGAGTACAGTTTTAGATTCCGATGCTTCACTTCAGGTTTACTCAGTCCCTTGGACCGTCTTATTGACGATGAAGCACAGATATTGCATCCAAATTTAATACAAAAGGCACAATGCCGACTTAAGTACAAGAGGACTGACACTCCAACCTTCTATGATTTGAACCTCTCCTGTTAGTCCAGTTTTAGATTCCGATGCTTCACTTAAGTTTTACTGTATACCTTGGACCTTCTTATTGACGATGAAACACAGATATTTCATCCGAATTTAATACAAAAGGCACAATGCCGACTTCAGTACAAGAGGACTGATTCTCTAACTCTCTATGATTTGAACCTCTCCTGTGAGTCCAGTTTTAGATTCCGATGCTTCACTTAAGTTTTACTGTATACCTTGGACCTTCTTATTGACGATGAAACACAGATATTTCATCCGAATTTAATACAAAAGGCACAATGCCGACTTCAGTACAAGAGGACTGACACTCTAACTCTCTATGATTTGAACCTCTCCAGTGAGTTCAGTTTTAGAGTCCGATGCTTCACTTCAGGTTTACTGTATCCCTTGGACGTTCTTATTGATGATGAAACACAGAAATAGCATCCGAAATTAATACAAACGGCACAATTCCGACTTGAGTACAAGAGGACTGACACACTAACTTTCTATGATTTGAACCTCTCCTGTGGGTCCCGACTTAGATTCCGACGCTTCACTTCAGGTTTACTGTATCGCTTGTATCTTCATATTGACGATGAAACACAGAAATTGCATCTGATTTTAATACAAAAGGCACAATGCCGACTTAAGTGCAAGAGGACAGACACTCTAACTTTCTATGATTTGAACCTCTCCTGTGAGTCAAGACTTGGATTCCGATGCTTCACTTCAGGTTTACTGTATCCCTTGGACCATCTTATTGACGATCAAACACAGAAATTGCATCCGAATTTAATACAAAAGGCACAATGCCGACTTCAGTACAAGAGGTCTGACACTCTAACTTCCTATCATTTGAACCTCTCCTGTGAGTCCAGGCTTAGATTCCGATGCTTCTCTTCAGGTTTACTGTATCCCTTGGACCTACTTATTGACGATGAAACACAGAAATTGTATCCGAATTTAATACAAAAGGCACAATGCCGACTTAAGTACATGAGGACAGAGACTCTAACTTTCTATGATTTGGACCTCTCCTGTGAGTCCAGTTTTAGATTCCGATGCTTCACTTCAGGTTTACTAAGTCCCTTGGACCGTCTTATTGACGATGAAACACAGAAATTACATCCGAATTTAATACAAAAGGCACAATGCCGACTTAAGTACAAGAGGACTGACACTCTAACCTTCTATGACTTGAACCTCTCCTGTGAGTCCGGTCTTAGATTCCGATGCTTCACTTCAGGTTTACTGTATACCTTGGAACTTCATATTGACGATGAAACACAGATATTGCATCCGAATTTAATACAAAATGCACAATGCCGACTTCAGTACAAGAGGACTGACACTCCAATTTTCTATGAATTGAACCTCACTTGTGAGTCCAGTTTTAGAGTCCGATGCTTCACTTCAGGTTTACTGTATCCCTTGGACGTTCTTACTGACAATGAAACACAAATATTGCATCCGAATTTAATACAAAATGCACAATGCGGCCTGAAGTACAATCGGACTGACACTCTAATTTTCTATGATTTGTACCACTCCTGTGAGTCCAGTTTAAGATTCCGATGCTTCACTTCAGGTTTACTAAATACCTTGGGCCTTCTTATTGACGATGAAGCACTGAAATTGCATCCGATTTTAATACAAAAGGCACAAAGCTGACATTAGTACAAGCGGAATGACACTCTAACTTTCTATGATTTGAACCACTCCTGTGGTTCCAGTTTTAGATTCCGATGCTTCACTTCAGGTTTACTGTATCCCTTGTACCTTCTTATTGACGATGAAACACAGAAATTGCATCCAAATTTAATACAAAAGGCACAATGCCGTCTTAAGTACAAGAGGACTGACACACTAACTTTCTATGATTTGAACCTCTCCTGTGAGTCCAGACTTAGATTCCGACGCTTCACTTCAGGTTTACTGTATCCCTTGGACCCTATTATTGACGATGAAACACAGAAATTGCTTCCGAATTTAATACAAAAGGCCCAATACCGACTTAAGTACAAAATGACTGACACTCTAACTTTCTATGATTTGAACCTCTCTTGTGAGTCCAGTTTCAGATTCCGATGCTTCACTTCAGGTTTACTGTATACCTTGGACCTTCGTATTGACGAAGAAACACAGAAATTGCATCCGAATTTAATACAAAAGGCACAATGCCGACTTAAGTACAAGAGGACTGACACTCTAACTCTCTATGATTTGAACCTCACCTGTGAGTCAAGTTTTAGAGTCCGATGCTTCACTTCAGGTTTACTGTATCCCTTGGACGTTCTTACTGACGATGAAACACAGATATTGCATCCGAATTTAATACAAAATACACAATGCGGCCTGAAGTACAATAGGACTGACACTCTAACTTTCTATGATTTGTACCACTCCTGTGAGTGCAGTTTTAGATTCCGATGCTTCACTTCAGGTTTACTGTATACCTTGGGCCTTCTTATTGACGATGAAGCACTGAAATTGCATCCGATTTTAATACAAAAGGCACAAAGCTGACTTAAGTACAAGCGGAATGACACTCTAACCTACTATGATTTGAACCTCTCCTGTGAGTCCAGTTTAAGATTCCGAGGCTTCACTTCAGGTTTACTGTATCCCTTGGACGTTCTTATTAATGATGAAACACAGAAATTGCATCTGAATTTAATACAAAAGGCACAATGCCGACTTAATTACAAGAGGACTGACTAACTTTCTATGATTTGAACCTCTCCTGTGAGTCCAGTTTAAGATTCCGATGCTACACTTCAGGTTTACTGTATCCCTTGTACCTTCTTATTGACGATCAAACACAGAAATTGCATCCGAATTTATTACAAAAGGCACAATGCCGACTTAAGTACAAGAGGACTGACACTCTAACTTTCTATGATTTGAACCTCTCCAGTGAGTCCAGTTTTAGATTCCGATGCTTCACTACAGGTTTACTGTTCCCTGGGACCTTCTTATTGACGATGAAACACGGAAATAGCATACGAATTTAATACAAAAGGCACAATGCCGACTTAAGTACAAGAGGGCTGACACACTAACTTTCTATGATTTGAACTTCTCCTGTGAGTCCAGACTTAGGTTCCGACGCTTCACTTCCGGTTTACTGTATCCCTTGGACCCTATTATTGACGATGTAACACAGAAATTGCATCCGAATTTAATACAAAAGGCACAATGCCGTCTTAAGTACAAGAGGACTGACACACTAACTTTCTATGATTTGAGCCTCTCCAGTGAGTCCAGTTTTAGATTCCGATGCTTCACTTCAGCTTTACTGTATACGTTGGGCCTTCTTATTGACGATGAAGCACTTAAATTGCATCCGAATTTAATACAAAAGGCACAAAGCTGACATAAGTACAAGCGGAATGACACTCTAACTTTCTATGATTTGAACCTCTCCTGTGAGTCCAGGTTTTGATTCCGATGCTTCTTTTCAGGGTTACTCAGTCCCTTGGTTCGTCTTATTGACTATGAAACACAGAAATTGCATCCGAATTTAATACAAAAGGCACAATGCCGACTTAAGTACAAGAGGACTGACACTCTAAACTCCTATGATTTGAATCTCTCCTGTGAGTCCGGTTTTAGATTCCGATCCTTCACTTTAGGTTTACTGTATAACTTGGACCTTCTTATTGACGATGAAACACAGATATTTCATCCGAATTTAATTCAAAAGGCACAATGCCGACTTAAGTACAAGAGGACTGACACTCTAACTCTCTATGATTTGAACCTCTCCAGTGAGTCCAGTTTTAGAGTCCGATGCTTCACTTCAGGTTTACTGTATCCCTTGGACGTTCTTATTGATGATGAAACACAGAAATTGCATCCGAATTTAATACAAAAGTCACAATGCCGACTTAATTACAAGAGGACTGACACTCTAACTTTCTGTGATTTGAACCTCTCCTGTAAGTCCAGTTTTAGATTCCGATGCTACACTTCAGGTTTACTGTATCCCTTGTACCTTCTTATTGACGATGAAACACAGAAATTGCATCCGAATTTATTACAAAAGGCACAATGCCGACTTAAGTACAAGAGGACTGATACTCTAACTTTCTATGATTTGAACCTCTGCTGTGAGTCCAGTTTTAGATTCCGATGCTTCACTACAGCTTTACTGTATCCCTTGGACCTTCTTATTGTCGATGAAAATACAGAAATAGCATCCGAATTAAATACAAAAGGCACAATGCCGACTCAAGTACAAGAGGACTGACACACTAACGTTCTATGATTTGAACCTCTCCTGTGAGTCCAGACTTAGGTTCCGACGCTTCACTTCAGGTTTACTGTATCCCTTGGACCTTCTTATTGACGATGAAACACAGAAATTGCATCCGAATTTAATACAAAAGGCACAATGCCGTCTTAAGTACAAGAGGACTGACACACTAACTTTCTATGATTTGAACCTCTCCTGTGAGTCCAGACTTTGATTCCGACGCTTCACTTCAGGTTTACTGTATCCCTTGGACCCTATTATTGACGATGAAACACAGAAATTGCATCCGAATTTAATACAAAAGGCCCAATACCGACTTAAGTACAAAATGACTGACACTCTAACATTCTATGATTTGAACCTCTCTTGTGAGTCCAGTTTCAGATTCCGATGCTTCACTTCAGGTTTACTGTATCCCTTGGACGTTCTTACTGACGATGAAACACAGAAATTGCATCCGAATTTAATACAAAATGCACAATGCGGCCTGAAGTACAATAGGACTGACACTCTAACTTTCTATGATTTGTACCACTCCTGTGAGTGCAGTTTTAGATTACGATGCTTCACTTCAGGTTTACTGTATACCTTGGGCTTTCTTATTGACGATGAAGCACTGAAATTGCATCCGATTTTAATACAAAAGGCACAAAGTTGACATAAGTACAAGCGAAATGACACTCTAACCTTCTATGATTTATACCTCTACTGTGAGTCCAGTTTTAGATTCCGAGGCTTCACTTCAGGTTTACTGTATCCCTTGGACGTTCTTATTAATGATAAAACACAGAAATTGCATCTGAATTTAATACAAAAGGCACAATGCCGACTTAATTACAAGAGGACTGACTAACTTTCGATGATTTGAACCTCTCCTGTGAGTCCAGTTTTAGATTCCGATGCTACACTTCAGGTTTACTGTATCCCTTGTACCTTCTTATTGACGATCAAACACAGAAATTGCATCCGAATTTATTACAAAAGGCACAATGCCGACTTAAGTACAAGAGGACTGACACCCTAACTTTCTATGATTTGAACCTCTCCAGTGAGTCCAGTTTTAGATTCCGATGCTTCACTACAGGTTTACTGTTCACTTGGACCTTCTTATTGACGATGAAACACAGAAATAGCATACGAATTTAGTACAAAAGGCACAATGCCGACTTAAGTACAAGAGGACTGACACACTAACTTTCTATGATTTGAACTTCTCCTGTGAGTCCAGACTTAGGTTCCGACGCTTCACTTCCGGTTTACTGTATCCCTTGGACCTTCTTATTGGCGATGAAACACAGAAATTGCATCCGAATTTACGACAAAAGGCACAATGCCGACTTAAGTACAAGAGGACAGACACTCTAACTTTCTATGATTTGAACCTCTCCTGTGAGTCCAGACTTGGATTCCGATGCTTCACTTCAGGTTTACTGTATCGCTTGGACCTTCTTATTGACGATCAAACACAGAAATTGCATCCGAATTTCATACAAATGGCACAATGCCGACTTAAGTACAAGAGGACTGACACTTTAACCTTCTACGATTTGAACCTCTCCTGTGAGTCCAGTTTTAGATTCCGAGGCTTCACTTCAGGTTTACTGTATACCTTGGACCTTCTTATTGACGATGAAACACAGATATTTCATCCGAATTTAATACAAAAGGCACAATGCCGACTTAAGTACAAGCGGACTGACACTCTAACTTTCTATGATTTTAACCTCTCTTGTGAGTCCAGTTTCAGATTCCGATGATTCACTTCTGGTTTAATGTATCACTTGGACCTTTTATTGACGATGAAACACAGAAATTGCATTCGAATTTAATACAAAAGGCACAATGCCGACTTAAGTACAAGAGGACTGATACTCTAACATTCTATGATTTGAATCTCTCCTGTGAGTCCCGTTTTAGATTCCGACGCTTCACTTCAGGTTTACTGTATCTTTTGGACCTTCTTATTGACGATTAAACACAGATATTGCATCCGATATTAATACAAAAGGCACAATGCCGACTTAAGTACGAGAGGACTAACACTCTAACTTTCTATGATTTCAACCTCACCTGTGGGTCCAATTTTAGGTTACGATGCTTCACTTCAGGTTTACTGAATCCCTTGGACTTTCTTATTGACGATGAAACACAGAAATTGCATCCGAATTTAATATAATAGGCACAATGCCGTCTTAAGTACAAGAGGAGTGACACTCTAACTCTGTATGATTTGAACCTCTCCTGAGAGTCCAGTTTTAGATTCCGATGCTTCACTTCAGGTTCACTGTATCGCTTGGACCTTCTTATTGACGATGAAACACTGAAATTGCATCCGATTTTAATACAAAAGGCACAATGCCGACTTAAGTACAAGAGGACTGACACTCTAAATCTCTATGATTTGAACCTCTCCAGTGAGACCAGTTTTAGAGTCCGATGCCTCACTTCAGGTTTACTGTATCCCTTGGACGTTCTTATTGATGATGAAACACAGAAATTCCATCCGAATTTAATACAAAAGTCACAATGCCGACTTAATTACAAGAGGACTGACACTCTAACTTTCTGTGATTTGAACCTCTCCTGTGAGTCCAGTTTTAGATTCCGATGCTACACTTCAGGTTTACTGTATCCCTTGTACCTTCTTATTGACGACGAAACACAGAAATTGCATCCGAATTTATTATACAAGGCACAATGCCGACTTAAGTACAAGAGGACTGACACTCTAACTTTCTATGATTTGAACCTCTGCTGTGAGTCCAGTTTTAGATTCCGATGCTTCACTACAGCTTTACTGTATCCCTTGGACCTTCTTATTGACGATGAAAATACAGAAATAGCATCCGAATTTAATACAAAAGGCACAATGCCGACTTAAGTACAAGAGCACTGTCACTCTAACTCTCTATGATTTGAACCTCTCCAGTGAGTCCAGTTTTAGAGTCCGAAGCTTCACTTCAGGTTTATAGTATCCCTAGGACGTTCTTATTGATGATGAAACACAGAAATTGCATCCGAATTTAATACAAAAGTCACAATGCCGACTTAATTACAAGAGGACTAACACTCTAACTTTCTGTGATTTGAACCTCTCCTGTGAGTCCAGTTTTAGATTCCGATGCAACACTTCAGGTTTACTGTATCCCTTGTACCTTCTTATTGACGATGAAACACAGAAATTGCATCCGAATTTATTACAAAAGGCACAATGCCGACTTAAGTACAAGAGGACTGACACTCTAACTTCCTACGATTTGAACCTCTGCTGTGAGTCCAGTTTTAGATTCCGATGCTTCACTACAGCTTTACTGTATCCCTTGGACCTTCTTATTGACGATGAAAATACAGAAATAGCATCCGAATATAATACAAAAGGCACAATGCCGACTTAAGTACAAGAGGACTGACACACTAACGTTCTATGATTTGAACCTCTCCTGTGAGTCCAGACTTAGGTTCCGACGCTTCACTTCAGGTTTACTGTATCCCTTGGACCTTCTTATTGACGATGAAACACAGAAATTGCATCCGAATTTAATACAAATGGGACAATGCCGTCTTAAGCAGAAGAGGACTGACACACTAACTTTCTATTATTTGAACCTCTTCTGTGAGTCCAGACTTGGGTTCCGACGCTTCACTTCAGGTTTACTGTCTCCCTTGGACCTTCTTATTGACGATGAAACACAGAAATTGCATCCGAATTTAATACAAAAGGCACAATGCCGTCTTAAGTACAAGAGGACTGACACACTAACTTTCTATGATTTGAACCTCTCCTGTGAGTCCAGACTTTGATTCCGACGCATCACTTCAGGTTTACTGTATCCCTTGGACCCTATTATTGACGATGAACCACAGAAATTGCATCCGAATTTAATACAAAAGGCCCAATACCGACTTAAGTACAAAATGACTGACACTCTAACTTTCTATGATTTGAACCTCTCTTGTGAGTCCAGTTTCAGATTCCGATGCTTCACTTCAGGTTTACTGTATCCCTTGGACGTTCTTACTGACGATGAAACACAGAAATTGCATCCGAATTTAATACAAAATGCACAATGCGGCCTGAAGTACAATAGGACTGACACTCTAACTTTCTATGATTTGTACCACTCCTGTGAGTGCAGTTTTAGATTCCGATGCTTCACTTCAGGTTTACTGTATACCTTGGGCCTTCTTATTGACGATGAAACACTGAAATTGCATCCGATTTTAATACAAAAGGCACAAAGTTGACATAAGTACAAGCGGAATGACACTCTAACCTTCTATGATTTGAACCTCTCCTGTGAGTCCAGTTTTAGATTCCGAGGCTTCACTTCAGGTTTACTGTATCCCTTGGACCTTCTTATTAATGATAAAACACAGAAATTGCATCTGAATTTAATACAAAAGGAACAATGCCGACTTAATTACAAGAGGACTGACTAACTTTCGATGATTTGAACCTCTCCTGTGAGTCCAGTTTTAGATTCCAATGCTACACTTCAGGTTTACTGTATCCCTTGTACCTTCTTATTGACGATCAAACACAGAAATTGCATCCGAATTTATTACAAAAGGCACAATGCCGACTTAAGTACAAGAGGACTGACACTCTAACTCTCTATGATTTGAACCTCTCCAGTGAGACCAGTTTTAGAGTCCGATGCCTCACTTCAGGTTTACTGTATCCCTTGTACCTTCTTATTGACGATCAAACACAGAAATTGCATCCGATTTTAATACAAAAGGCACAATGCCGACTTAAGTACAAGAGGACTGACACTCTAACTCTCTATGATTTGAACCTCTCCAGTCAGACCAGTTTTAGAGTCCGATGCCTCACTTCAGATTTACTGTATCCCTTGGACGTTCTTATTGATGATGAAACACAGAAATTGCATCCGAATTTAATACAAAAGTCACAATGCCGACTTAATTACAAGAGGACTGACACTCTAACTTTCTGTGATTTGAATCTCTCCTGTGAGTCCAGTTTTATATTCCGATGCAACACTTCAGGTTTACTGTATCCCTTGTACCTTCTTATTGACGACGAAACACAGAAATTGCATCCGAATTTATTATAAAAGGCACAATGCCGACTTAAGTACAAGAGGACTGACACTCTAACTTTCTATGATTTGAACCTCTGCTGTGAGTCCAGTTTTAGATTCCGATGCTTCACTACAGCTTTACTGTATCCCATGGACCTTCTTATTGACGATGAAAATACAGAAATAGCATCCGAATTTAATACAAAAGGCACAATGCCGACTTAATTACAAGAGGACTGACTAACTTTCTATGATTTGATCCTCTGCTGTGAGTCCAGTTTTAGATTCCGATCCTACACTTCAGGTTTACTGTGTCCCTTGTACCTTCTTATTGACGATGAAATACAGAAATTGCATCCGAATTTGTTACAAAAGGCACAATGCCGACTTAAGTACAAGAGGACTGATACTCTAACTTTCTATGATTTGAACCTCTCCTGTGATTCCAGGTTTTGATTCCGATGCTTCTTTTCAGTGTTACTCAGTCCCTTGGGCCGTCTTATTGACTATGAAACACAGAAATTGCATCCGAATTTAATACAAAAGGCACAATGCCGACTTAAGTACAAGAGGACTGACACTCTAAACTCCTATGATTTGAATCTCTCCTGTGAGTCCAGTTCTAGATTCCGATCCTTCACTTTAGGTTTACTGTATAACTTGGACCTTCTTATTGATGATGAAACACAGATATTTCATCCGAATTTAATACAAAAGGCACAATGCCGACTTAAGTACAAGAGGACTGACACTCTAACTCTCTATGATTTGAACCTCTCCAGTGAGTCCAGTTTTAGAGTCCGATGCTTCACTTCTGGTTTATTGTATACCTTGGACGTTCTTATTGATGATGAAACACAGAAATTGCATCCGAATTTAATACAAAAGGCACAATGCCGACTTAATTACAAGAGGACTGACACTCTAACTTTCTGTGATTTGAACCTCTCCTGTGAGTCCAGTTTTAGATTCCGATGCTACACTTCAGGTTTACTGTATCCCTTGTACCTTCTTATTGACGATGAAACACAGAAATTGCATCCGAATTTATTACAAAAGGCACAATGCCGACTTAAGTACAAGAGGACTGACACTCTAACTTTCTATGATTTGAACCTCTGCTGTGAGTCCAGTTTTAGATTCCGATGCTTCACTACAGCTTTACTGTATTCCTTGAACCTTCTTATTGACGATGAAAATACAGAAATAGCATCCGAATTTAATACGAAAGGCACAATGCCAACTTAAGTACAAGAGGACTGACACACTAACGTTCTATGATTTGAACCTCTCCTGTGAGTCCAGACTCAGGTTTCGACGCTTCACTTCAGGTTTACTGTATCCCTTGGACGTTCTTATTGACGATGAAACACAGAAATTGCATCCGAATTTAATACAAATGGGACAATGCCGTCTTAAGCAGAAGAGGACTGACACACTAACTTTCTATTATTTGAACCTCTTCTGTGAGTCCAGACTTAGGTTCCGACGCTTCACTTCAGGTTTACTGTCTCCCTTGGACCTTCTTATTGACGATGAAACACAGAAATTGCATCCGAATTTAATACAAAAGGCACAATGCCGTCTTAAGTACAAGAGGACTGACACCATAACTTTCTATGATTTGAACCTCTCCTGTGAGTCCAGACTTTGATTCCGACGCTTCACTTCAGGTTTACTGTATCCCTTGGACCCTATTATTGACGATGAAACACAGAAATTGCATCCGAATTTAATACAAAAGGCCCAATAAGGACTTAAGTACAAAATGACTGACACTGTAACTTTCTATGATTTGAACCTCTCTTGTGAGTCCAGTTTCAGATTCCGATGCTTCACTTCAGGTTTACTGTATCCCTTGGACGTTCTTACTGACGATGAAACACAGAAATAGCATCCGAATTTAATACAAAATGCACAATGCGGCCTGAAGTACAATAGGACTGACACTCTAACTTTCTATGATTTGTACCACTCCTGTGAGTGCAGTTTTAGATTCCGATGCTTCACTTCAGGTTTACTGTATACCTTGGGCCTTCTTATTGACGATGAAGCACTGAAATTGCATCCGATTTTAATACAAAAGGCACAAAGTTGACATAAGTACAAGCGGAATGACACTCTAACCTTCTATGATTTGAACCTCTCCCGTGAGTCCAGTTTTAGATTCCGAGGCTTCACTTCAGGTTTACTGTATCCCTTGGACCTTCTTATTAATGATAAAACACAGAAATTGCATCTGAATTTAATACAAAAGGCACAATGCCGACTTAATTACAAGAGGACTGACTAACTTTCGATGATTTGAACCTCTCCTGTGAGTCCAGTTTTAAATTCCGATGCTACACTTCATGTTTACTGTATCCCTTGTACCTTCTTATTGACGATCAAACTCAGAAATTGCATCCGAATTTATTACAAAAGGCACAATGCCGACTTAACTACAGGAGGACTGACACCCTAACTTTCTATGATTTGAACCTCTCCTGTGAGTCCAGTTTTAGATTCCGATGCTTCACTAATGGTTTACTGTTCACTTGGACCTTCTTATTGACGATGAAACACAGAAATAGCATACGAATTTAGTACAAAAGGCACAATGCCGCCTTAAGTACAAGAGGACAGACACTCTAACTTTCTATGATTTGAACCTCTCCTGTGAGTCCAGACTTGGATTCCGATGCTTCACTTCAGGTTTACTGTATCGCTTGGACCTTCTTATTGACGATGAAACACAGAAATTGCATCCGAATTTAATACAAAAGGCACAATGCCGCCTTAAGTACAAGAGGACTGACACCCAAACTTTCTATGATTTGAACTTCTCCTGTGAGTCCAGACTTAGGTTCCGACGCTTCACTTCCGGTTTACTGTATCCCTTGGACCTTCTTATTGGCGATGAAACACAGAAATTGCATCCGAATTTAAGACAAAAGGCACAATGCCGCCTTAAGTACAAGAGGACAGACACTCTAACTTTCTATGATTTGAACCTCTCCTGTGAGTCCAGACTTGGATTCCGATGCTTCACTTCAGGTTTACTGTATCGCTTGGACCTTCTTATTGACGATCAAACACAGAAATTGCATCCGAATTTAATACAAAAGGCACAATGCCGACTTAAGTACAAGAGGACTGACACTCTAACCTTCTATGATTTGAACCTCTCCTGTGAGTCCAGTTTTAGATTCCGAGGCTTCACTTCAGGTTTACTGTATACCTTGGACCTTCTTATTGACGATGAAACACAGATATTTCATCCGAATTTAATACAAAAGGCACAATGCCGACTTAAGTACAAGCGGACTGACACTCTAACTTTCTATGATTTGAACCTCCCTTGTGAGTCCAGTTTCAGATTCCGATGATTCACTTCTGGTTTAATGTATCACTTGGACCTTCTATTGACGATGAAACACAGAAATTGCATTCGAATTTAATACAAAAGGCACAATGCCGACTTAAGTACAAGAGGAGTGACACTCTAACTCTCTATGATTTGAACCTCTCCAGTGAGACCAGATTTAGAGTCCGATGCCTCACTTCAGGTTTACTGTATCCCTTGGACGTTCTTATTGATGATGAAACACAGAAATTGCATCAAAATTTAATACAAAAGGCACAATGCCGACTTAATTACAAGAGGACTGACTAACTTCCTATGATTTGATCCTCTGCTGTGAGTCCAGTTTTAGATTCCGATCCTACACTTCAGGTTTACTGTGTCCCTTGGACCTTCTTATTGAAGATGAAATACAGAAATCGAATCCGAATTTGTTACAAAAGGCACAATGCCGACTTAAGTACAAGAGGACTGATACTCTAACTTTCTATGATTTGAACCTCTCCTGTGAGTCCAGGTTTAGATTCCGATGCTTCATTTCAGGGTTACTCAGTCCCTTGGGCCGTCTTATTGGCTATGAAACACAGAAATTGCATCCGAATTTAATACAAAAGGCACAATGCCGACTTAAGTACAAGAGGACTGACTCTCTAAACTCCTATGATTTGAACCTCTCCTGTGAGTCCAGTTTTAGATTCCGATCCTTCACATTAGGTTTACTGTATAACTTGGACCTTCTTATTGACGATGAAACACAGATATTTCATCCGAATTTAATACAAAAGGCACAATGCCGACTTAACTACAAGAGGACTGACACTCTAACTCTCTATGATTTCAACCTCTCCAGTGAGTCCAGTTTTAGAGTCCGATGCTTCACTTCAGGTTTACTGTATCCCTTGGACGTTCTTATTGATGATGAAACACAGAAATTGCATCCGAATTTAATACAAAAGTCACAATACCGACTTAATTACAAGAGGACTGACACTCTAACTTTCTGTGATTTGAACCTCTCCTGTGAGTCCAGTTTTAGATTCCGATGCTACACTTCAGGTTTACTGTATCCCTTGTACCTTCTTATTGACGATGAAACACAGAAATTGCATCCGAATTTATTACAAAAGGCACAATGCCGACATAAGTACAAGAGGACTGACACTCTAACTTTCTATGATTTGAACCTCTGCTGTGAGTCCAGTTTTAGATTCCGATGCTTCACTACAGCTTTACTGTATCCCTTGGACCTTCTTATTGACGATGAAAATACAGAAATAGCATCCGAATTTAATTCAAAAGGCACAATGCCGACTTAAGTACAAGAGGACTGACACACTAACGTTCTATGATTTGAACCTCTCCTGTGAGTCCAGACTTAGGTTCCGACGCTTCACTTCAGGTTTACTGTATCCCTTGGACCTTCTTATTGACGATGAAACACAGAAATTGCATCCGAATTTAATACAAATGGGACAATGCCGTCTTAAGTACAAGAGGACTGACACACTAACTTTCGATTATTTGAACCTCTCCTGTGAGTCCAGACTTAGGATCCGACGCTTTACTTCAGGTTAACTGTATCCCTTGGACCTTCTTATTGACGATGAAACACAGAAATTGCATCCGAATTTAATACAAAAGGCACAATGCCGTCTTAAGTACAAGAGGACTGACACACTAACTTTCTATCATCTGAACCTCTCCTGTGAGTCCAGTTTTAGATTCCTATGCTTCACTTCAGGTTTATTGTATCCCTTGAAATTCCTTATTGACGATGAAACACAGTAATTGCATCCGAATTTAATACAAAAGGCACAATGCCGACTTAAGTACAAGAGGACTGACACTCTAACTTTCTATCATTTGAACCTCTCCTGTGAGTCCAGTTTTAGATTCCTATGCTTCACTTCAGGTTTATTGTATCCCTTGGACCTCCTTATTGACGATGAAACATAGTAATTGCATCCGAATTTAATACAAAAGGCACAATGCCGACTTAAGTACAAGAGGACTGACACTCTAACTTTCTATGATTTGAACCTGTGCTGTGTGTCCAGTATTAGATTCCGATGCTTCACTTCAGGTTTACTGTATCCCTTGGACCCTATTATTGACGATGAAACACAGAAATTGCATCCGAATTTAATACAAAAGGCACAATGCCGACTTAAGTACAAGAAGACTGACACTCTAACTTTTTATGATTTGAACCTCTCTTGTGAGTCCAGTTTCAGATTCCGATGCTTTACTTCAGGTTTACTGTATCACTTGGACCTTTTATTGACGATGAAACACAGAAATTGCATCCGAATTTAATACAAAAGGCACAATGCCGACTTAAGTTCAAGAAGACTGACACTCTAACTTTCTATGATTTGAACCTCTCTTGTGAGTCCAGTTTCAGATTCCGATGCTTCACTTTAGGTTTACTGTATCACTTGGACCTCTTATTGACGATTAAACACAGAAATTGGATTCGATTTTAATAAAAAAGGCACAATGCCGACTTAAGTACAAGAGTACTGATACTCGAACTTTCTATGATTTGTACCTCTCCTGTGAGTCCAATTTTAGATTCCGATGCTTCACTACAGGTTTACTGAGTCCCTTGGACTTTCTTATTGACGATGAAACACAGAAATTGCATCCGAATTTAATACAATAGGCACAATGCCGAGTTAAGTTCAAGAGGACTGACACTCTAACTCTGTATGATTTGAACCTCTCCTGAGAGTCCAGTTTTAGATTCCGATGCTTCACTTCAGGTTTACTGTATCCCTTGGACCTTCTTATTGACGATGAAACACAGAAATTGCATCCGAATTTAGTACAAAAGGCACAATGCCGACTTAAGCACAAGAGGACAGACACACTAACTTTCTATGATTTGAACCTCTCCTGTGAGTCCAGACTTAGATTCCGACGCGTCACTTCAGGTTTACTGTATCGCTTGGATCTTCTTATTGACGATTAAACACAGAAATTGCATCCGATTTTAATCCAAAAGGCACATTGCCGACTTAAGTGCAAGAGGACTGACACTCTAAGTTTCTATGATTTGAACCTCTCCTGTGAGTCCAGTTTTAGATTCCGATGCTTCACTTCAGGTTTACTCAGTCCCTTGGACCGTCTTCTTGACGATGAAACACAGAAATTGCATCCGAATGTAATACAAAAGGCACAATGCCGACTTAAGTACAAGAGGACTGACACTCTAACCTTCTATGATTTGAACCTCTCCTGTGAGTCCAGTTTTAGATTCCGAGGCTTCACTTCAGGTTCACTGTATATATTGGACCTTCTTATTGACGATGAAACACAGATATTTCATCCGAATTTAATACAAAAGGCACAATGCCGACTTAAGTACAAGCGGACTGACACTCTAACTCTCTATGATTTGAGCCTCTCCAGTGAGTCCAGTTTTAGAGTCCGATGCTTCACTTCAGGTTTACTGTATCCCTTGGACGTTCTTATTGATGATGAAACACAGAAATTGCATCTGAATTTAATACAAAAGGCACAATGCCGACTTAATTACAAGAGGACTGACTAACTTTCTATGATTTGAACCTCTCCTGTGAGTCCAGTTTTAGATTCCGATGCTACACTTCAGGTTTACTGTATCCCTTGTACCTTCTTATTGACGATGAAACGCAGAAATTGCATCCGAATTTATTACAAAAGGCACAATGCCGACTTAAGTACAAGAGGACTGACACTCTAACTTTCTATGATTTGAACCTCTTCTGTGAGTCCAGTTTTAGATTCCGATGCTTCACTTCAGATTTACTCAGTCCCTTGGACCGTCTTAATGACGATGAAACACAGAAATTGCATCCGAATTTAATACAATAGGCACAATGCCGACTTAAGTACAAGAGGACTGACACTCTAACCTTCTATGATTTGAACCTCTCCTGTGAGTCCAGTTTTAGATTCCGAGGCTTCACTTCAGGTTTACTGTATACCTTGGACCTTCTTATTGACGATGAAACACAGATATTTCATCCGAATTTAATACAAAAGGTACAATGCCGACTTAAGTACAAGAGGACTGATACTCTACCTCTCTCTGATTTGAGCCTCTCCAGTGAGTCCAGTTTCAGAGTCCGATGCTTCACTTCAGGTTTACTGTATCCCTTGGACGTTCTTATTGATGATGAAACACAGAAATTGCATCTGAATTTAATACAAAAGGCACAATGCCGACTTAATTACAAGAGGACTGACTAACTTTCTATGATTTGAACCTCTCCTGTGAGTCCAGTTTTAGATTCCGATGCTACACTTCAGGTTTACTGTATCCCTTGTACCTTCTTATTGACGATCAAACACAGAAATTGCATCCGAATTTATTACAAAAGGCACAATGCCGACTTAAGTACAAGAGGACTGACACTCTAATTTTCTATGATTTGAACCTCTCCTGTGAGTCCAGTTTTAGAGTCCGATGCTTCACTTCAGGTTTACTCAGTCCCTTGGACCGTCTTAATGACGATGAAACACAGCAATTGCATCCGAATTAAATACAAAAGGCAGAATGCCGACTTAAGTACAAGAGGACTGACACTCTAACCTTCTATGAATTGAACCTCTCCTGTGAGTCCAGTTTTAGATTCCGGGGCTTCACTTCAGGTTTACTGTATACCTAGGACCTTCTTATTGACGATGAACACAGATATTTCAGGCAACGCTCGGGAAAGTTCCATGCCGCCCGCACGGTTTGCTCGGTCCTGACCAATCACGGTGGAGGAAGCCGCGTGGTGCGTCGAATATACCCGGCCGCCCGTCGCCGAGCCGGCTCTCTTGTATTCTTGCTCACCCGCGAGTCGGATGCGCGCCCTGCAGCTTTGAACATCCCCCCGCTTCTCCCGGTGCTGCGGCACTGTGGACTTAGTTTTGGCAGACAACCACTTTCGGTAGCTTCGCGAACAATTTTCGCCAAATTGTAAGCTCTGGCTCACCCTCACCTCCCTAGGCCTTTGTAGCCCCTTTCATCATGCTTTAGCCAATAAATGGCCTTTCTCTAAAATTTACACTATTATTCCATAACGCCCACTGCCTGCCCATACCCGCGATCCTGTACAATTGGTGTCAGGAGTGGGATGCGCTCCCGTAGTGACTTTGTCGCTACACTAAATTTTTCCCGGCAAGACGCCGTACACTTCGCGCATGGAATGCGCCAACCGGCCGCCACGTGTGCTCCACGTGGGCCGTGGCTGCTCCACTAAACACGCACAGGGCGCGCGCTGCAGCAAGGCAGCCCACGCTAGTCAGCCACGTGAGCTGGACGCCGCCGCGCTGCCCGCTGCTTGAGTTGGAGGGGCCTGCGCTGCGCTGCGCTGCGCGACAGGGCCGGGGCGCCGTCATCCGCCGTCGCCGTGCCGCCCACCGTCGCCCGCCGCTGTCAACGACGCGCCTGGGGGCTGCCGCCATCGCCGACCGGCCGAGCCAGCGCCGTCCGCCGCCAACACATTTGCCGCCGCCCACGGGTCCGGACGCCGTCGCCGCCGCCCGCCGACCACCGCTCGCCGCCACTGCACCATGCCGTCGCCGCCACCAATGCGTCGCACCATCGCCGTCACCATGTAAGTCGCCGCGATGCTTACAACTATATCTTCGACGATCTTCCGCCGCTGGATAGAGAATCTTTGTGGCCGTCCTTTTTTTGTAACAATCATTACTTTTTTCTGGTCACTAGCGTCCCATAAAATTGTAAACATGCCGATGGGAACACGAGCGACGGAACGGGATACCCCCGTAGAGGCACCGGCCTCGCAAGACCCGCTCGAGGCCATAAATATGCAAATGCGCCAGTTATTCGCACAAAATCAGGAGCTACTTGAGCAAAACCGCGTCTTGAAACAGACGCTGGAAGCTAGTGCGCGAACTTCCATACCTGTAGCTAGCTCCACCCCTGTTACAAATTCTCAAACAGAGGCAACTAACACTAATTCTGTCTCTAATACAAACGCCACAATTTCTGCTAACATGGCGACTGTAAGCAATATTCCTGCGGCTGATTTCATTCCCACCTTTTCTGGGAAGTCCCACGAAAATGTAGCTATGTTCTTACAAAATATTCGTGATGTGGGTCGCACGTGTGCCTGGCCGGATGATCTATTGGTCAATGTAGCCAGACTCAAGTTGACAGGGGAAGCCCGAATGTTCATAGAAACAGTGGACGAATTGCGTGACACGCACGAATTTGAAGTATTGGCCCGCGGATTGACTACGCGTTATTCCGATACCAGAGGTACCGCATATTACAGAGATCAATTATCAACCCTTACGCAGAAGCCTAATGAGGATTTTGATGCCTTTGCAGATCGCATACGAGCAGTGTCTTGTCGTACCTACAAGCTAGGTGAAAATGCCAGTGAAAACAGAATTTTGCGCTCAGAAGCCGAAGCGCGTGCAATTGATGCATTTGTTCGCGGTATTGACCCCCGCATCGGAGGCGAAGTCAAAGCTGCCTCCCCCACTTCTCTGTTTGAAGCTGTTCGTTTGGCAATGCTACGTGAAGAGGTGTTGCGTTTTTGCGCTGCCGCCCCGCGCCCAACGAACCCAGTACCGGTCCCAGCAGAAGAAGTATTTTGTCAGCGTTGTGGGAAGCCCAACCATACGGCAATGCGCTGTCGCGTATTGCACTATTTGCCAGACAGTAGGTCATGCTAATAATGTTTGCCCCACAAAGTCTCCATTTTCTAATCAGATGCGCGGCCACCGCCGCAACGTGGGGTCGAATCAGAGAAACGCTTGGGGGGCAGGTTCCGCCACCTACCCGCGCCCCCGACAAAAATAATACACCCGGTTAGGACCGAAAAATGTAAAGAGGTGGAACACGTTAGTCTATTTGGCGTACTCGGGAACAAATCAGTTAGAATTTTAGTTGATACTGGTGCTCAAGTTAGTGTATTGTTTGTGCAGAAAAATGATCGAAGGGTGTTACAGCCACCCCGGTACAATATCAGTGGCCTTGGAGAGGAAGTAATTGTCCCTGCAGGTTCGTGTGTAGTGAATCTGCAAATAGACGGTGGTAAATACAGTCAGAGGATGGAGGTAGTGAGGCTAAAGAAGGGTGAATTTGACATCATACTAGGGAATGACTTCCTGCACCGTTATCAGGGGAGAGTGGATTATCGAACGCGAACTGTGCAGTTCGGCGAAGCAATTCACCGATTTGGCAGTGCGCACCCCCGTCAGACGCGAGGGAGCTGCGAAAGGCGCCGTTCACAGTCTCCCATAAAACCGCAGATGTGGGTGATAAAAACCACTGACCCTGTGAGGATAAAAGGCGGAAGTGGAAAGATTCTCTGGATAGATGTCAAAAATCAAGAACAGCCTAATACAGACATTCTGGTTGACCCGCTCACCCAGAATGATGTTTTAGATCGTCAGTCAGTACATATAAAGAGAAGTATCTGCCGACCGGAAAGGAGACAGAAGGGTTTTGCGATACCAGTAAGTATAGATAATTTTGGTGTAGAAGATGTTGTGATACCGAAGGGTACTATTGTTGCCAGTGGTCAGGAAATTTTTGAGGAAATAAGAGGAGCTGAGAAGCAGCGAAATTAAGATAAGAAAGGAAGGAAAGGAAAGAAATGTTCAGTTAGAGAAGTGCGATATGTCGCGTCGACGATAACGAGTCAGTTAGCAGAGAAGTTAGGTCATTTAAACAGTGAGGAGAAAAGGATGTTGCAGCCGGTATTAGAGGAATTTTCGTGGTTGTTTGAAGGGAGGCAATTTCTACCGGCTACGGATTTGGTTCAGCACGAAATTCCGACCGGAGAAGCTCGGCCAATTGCACAAAAACCTTACCGTATACCATATAATTTGCAGTCTGTAGTTGAAGATACGATTCAGCAGCAATTAGCTGCAGGAATCATACAACCCTCCTCGAGTGCGTGGGCGTCCCCCGTGGTCGTTGTGCCAAAGAAATCAGTAAATGGGGAGAAAGCCTATCGCCTATGTGTCGATATGCGGACAGTAAATCGGGTAACGACACCAGACACATATCCGTTACCGCGCATTGATGAAATATTGGACCGACTGGGCAACTGTAAGTATTTTACCACCCTTGATTTGCGTTCTGGGTACCATCAGATCCCTGTTGCACCCCAGGACCGCCATAAAACTGCTTTTGTTTTACCTACAGGATTGTATGAATTTGTAAGGATGCCATTTGGATTGAGAAACGCCCCTGCCACTTTTCAAAGATTTGCAGACTTGCTGCTGCGTGGGTTGAAACCTACAACCTGCTTGGTGTATTTAGATGACATTATTATTTTTTTCTAAAACGATAAAAGAACATGCAGAAAGACTGAGGGATGTTTTGCAAAGGTTAAAAGGAGCTCATTTGAGTGTAAAATTAGAAAAGTGTGCTTTCGCTCAGTCACAAGTACAATATTTAGGTCATATTATAAGTGGAGAAGGTGTCAAACCGGACCCCCGTTTGACCACCGCAGTAAAGGAATTTCCAGCACCGACAAATGTCAAAGAACTACAGTCATTTTTAGGCCTTGCAAACTACTACAGACGTTTTGTGAATAATTATGCCACCCTTGCTAAGTCCCTGACTAATTTATTGAAAAAAGGAGTTAGTTTTATTTGTACCAAAGAATGTGATAAAGCTATGCAACAAATTCAACATGTTTTAATTAGAGCCCCTGTACTAGCGTACCCGGATTTTGAAAAACCATTCATACTGTCAGTGGACGCCTCGGATTATGCTGTAGGAGCCCTCCTGTCACAAGAAATAGATGGCGAAGAACGACCAATTGGTTATGCGTCTCGACAGCTTAATAAAGCAGAGTCAAATTACAGCACAATTGAGAAGGAGCTTCTAGCACTCATGTTTGGTGTAACTTATATCCGATGTTATTTGTATGGGAGAAAATTCACTGTCATCACTGATCACGCCGCGTTACAGTGGATGTTGAGCTTAAAAGACCCTAGTAGTAGGCTAACTCGTTGGGCTTTGAAATTGAGCGAATTTGAGTATGAGGTGAAACACAAACCGGGCAAGTTACATCAGAACGCTGACGCATTAAGCCGAAAGGTCAGAGTGATCGTAGCTAATGACGTTTCTATTGAAGAATTAAGGGAGGCACAGCAAAGAGACGTCGAATGTCAGAAATATGTGGCTTTGCCTGAATTTTCCGTTGAAGAAGGAATTTTATATCGAAAGACCCACTTGGGTAAACAGGCAGTAATCCCGAAAGAATTACGTTCCAAGATTATCGCATAGTGTCACGATAGCCTGCAGGCATGTCATAACAGCCTTCGCGCCACAAACTGCCGAATAGCCGCCCGTTATTTCTGGGCAGGAAGACGGAAAGACGTGCAAAAGTATATACAAAATTGTCTACCTTGTGTTAAGAGGTCATTACCACCTCGAACGAAAGTGCCTTTAGAGCAGGTAACAGAAGCCACTTAACCCTGGGCAGTAGTAGCAGCAGATATTGTCGGTCCTTTCCCTGTGAGCCCCCAAAATAATCGGTATATTCTGTCCCTTATATATCATTTCTCTAGGTTCTTGATTCTCATTCCTATACCAGATATGTCCGCTGAAACAGTAGCGCGTGCTTTTGTCACCCATTTGGTGTTACCATACGGAAGCCCTGAAGCTGTACTCACAGACCAGAGTACGAATTTCATGTCTGCGGTATTTACCGAAGTTTGTCGGTTATTGCGAATTAAAAAGTGGCGAACGACACCGTTCCACCCAAAAGCAAACGGACGCCTGGAACGAGTCCACCGCACCGTTATGCGCATGCTGTCTTACTATGTTAATAAACATCACTCTGACTGGGATAAGTATGTTCAATACGTTACGTCAGCATATAACAGCCGTGTCCATGAAGCTACAGGGTACTCACCTTATGAAGCAGTATATGGCCGCCCTATGAATTCGCCTTTTGAAATTGACAAACTGCCCCCTGGAATTAAATCCAAAGATGTGAAAGGTCTAGCTCGACGTCTAAAATCCATTTGGAAAAAAGTAAGAGGGAACAATGCCCGAGCCACCGCCCAACAGTTAAAGAGAAGTAATCAAAAAGCAAAAATGCCTGAGTCAAAGTAGGAGACCTAGTTATGTTGAGCAATCCAGTAGTAAAAAAGGGAAGAACCAAAAAGTTTACACCTACTTATGAAGGACCGTACCGTATCATCCGGCTTACTTCACCAGTAAATGCGGAAATTCAGTTAGCGGAACGCACAGTGATCGTTCATTTTGACAGATTGAAACTGTATAAAGGACCCGAGCCACCCCCACCTAACAGTGAAACTGGGCCTATTACGCCAGTAGTTCCACCCAAAAAAGCAAGAAAGAAGGTAATACAACCACCTAGACAGCAACGTAGATATGCTCTAAGGTCAAACCCCTATGATTTGCGTTCCTGAAAGTAGGTCTGGAATGGTATGTAAACAGTTGGAAAAGTCCTGCATGCAGCAAGAGAATTAATTGACGGAAAACACCGTAGTTACTATACATTTAATTAAATTGTGCATGTTAGTTATAAGTAGACATAAGAATTGGCAACTGTTGGTAACTGGTAATAGAATTTATGACGTCACATGTTAATGGAAGTGACTGAAGTTATGTAATCATTTTGTCTTGTCATTT
Organism: Schistocerca serialis cubense; assembly: GCF_023864345.2. Lineage (NCBI taxonomy): Eukaryota > Metazoa > Arthropoda > Insecta > Orthoptera > Acrididae > Schistocerca > Schistocerca serialis. The sequence continues at coordinate 1,046,460,502 of NC_064640.1, read as the reverse complement.
AACGTCTCCAGTAATGTTATCGTAGCAGTCGAGAATTAAAACCACAAACATTCTTTAATCATGGAATTAAGGGGAAAGTTGTCCTTTTCAACAGAACACTTAGAGAAAGAATCAGTTAATCTAGAATATATCAAAGGGATTCATATTTCACCTGTTAATTTAGTGAATAGTGCACGAACACAGGTATTAAAGCTTTACCATAAAAACTTGATAGTAACACGCCTTCGTAAATGCCAGTAGATCAATGACTACATGCTCGCGTCTACCTGTCCTTTGAAAGATGCCCTATTACATCTATGTTTTGCTAAATGATCATACAATGATAAAAACATGAATAAATACGTCCAAGTTAAACAACAAATAGGCTACTCTAAAGTAAAAGGATTCTTCCTCAAGTACTGTTTTATTGTTTTCATGATGCGATGTTGAACAGACAACAAGGTAAGTTTTTTGGTACCACGTATTTCTGTTTATCAAATGCCACGGAAGGAGTCGCGTAAATACCGCCGCTGCTGTTTACAGCTGTTCACATGCGCCGAGCCCCGCCCCTCTCTGTCAGCTGGCGACGCGGCCCCCTTCCCTGCCCTTCCCTCTCACCTGCCTGCAGAGAGAGCGGCCATTGCAGTTCTCCCTTCCCCACCCGCCGCCTCTGTCTTTGGTGCGTGCAGCATCTGCACCTCTCCCCTCGCCCCTCCTCAACGCCCAACCATCACCCTGCAGGCCACGTGCCTCAGCCACGCTACACATTCCTACATTCGTACGTTGCAGTTTAAACAGCAAACCTAAAGTGATAGTTATAGAAATAAAATCACCAGCTTAATATTGCCCTACAGATTTTATTAGTCTTATCTAAAGACGGGAATCTATGTGTATTGTCTATTTGAATTTTCAGTATGGAACAAAAAACGTGAGAGGGAACTTTTCCTGGTACGCATTGTCTAAACCATCAGGATTGGTAAATGTTGGAATTTCAGATAGATCTCCGGCTATGTTGTATCACCACCACGGTTAATAAAGGGATCTATATGGCGTCAAGAAAGCCGGCACTTGCCGCAATATCTGTCCTGTAAACGACCGCTGTGTGGGGAACGCGTTAGCCAAGGAGTTGGGTTTGGAATGCCATTGCAAAATATAGTTTATATAGAAGCCTAACACCTGCCATTTACCTAAATTTTGAAGAACAGAGTGTTTAAGTAAAATAGTTGTAAGCCGATAGTTTTGTGACCTCTAGCGATTGAAGTTATTAGAGTCCTTTAGAAAAGAACATCCTCCATGTATAACTGTCGTGAACAACATAAGATAACTTTGGAAGGAAATTTTGTGACTGTACCGAGAGATAAACTCCACGCGTAGCAAGAGGACGGACCCAGCGTGAACGCCAGTTCTGCCACCCAGCCAGTGAAACCGGACGCAGCCGTACTGTCAGCTGTGCTGTCAGCAACTTGCAATCTCACGAGCGCGACGCGTGTCGCACCTTAGCACCTCAAGCTGCACTGAATCTTAACACAGAAATTCTTAACCATTATATAACGAACCCTTTGAATAACTTTGCGCACATTTTCAATAGTAAGGAACATACTTTGCTCCCTACACACTCTTTATATGACAGATGAACTCTAATTTTATTAAAAACCAAAGCACCGACAGGTAAGTCATATCGACATCTTCGAGATGCAACCAGCTTCGTCGAGCCGCCAATATTGATTATATGGAAGCAGGTAAGTGAGGGAATTAACAAAAGGAACAACAATCATATCCCTGAACGATTGACTGGGTGACTGATGATCGTCAATATTTGCAAATACAAATCAATACAGGAAACGGTTTATCGCACGTTTAATAATTTTTGGGCTGTTCATTGAAGGAGACATAAAATAATTTTTCATCAGAATCTTGTTACAGGAAGTATTAACGGGACATTACTCTATTCCACAGCATTACACATAACATTGCCATGACTTAACGACAGTTTTCTTCTAGGTAAAAGTACCAAAGTCTATTAGTTGGTATGAAGACACAAACGAGAGCATAAAGGAATACCAAGGGATGCTTACATTCATTTTGCTACGAAATGTAACTGGAGAGTAAGGAAGTTTTGTTTGAAGGAAATAATATTTTAAACTTTTGCTTTTGTTACGGTTTTGCCACCGCTTATATCACTATGACGAGTTGCCAATTACTTATGTCAAATTGCTTGTGTCTAATTGATTACGTCCAATTACTTATGTCTAATTACTTGTGTCCAATTACTTAAGTCCATGTATTATCTTATTGTTGTTCATTTTGACTGTTTTATTACTACCTATGTAGAGAATTTTGCTAAAGTTTTGCCAGCACCAGTAATTTAGTATTTGTATCAACCTAGTGTTTCCATGTGTCGCTGTGTTACTATACTGATGAGGAAAATAATATTGTAGGATTTCAAGCATGCTAGAGTAAGTTCCCGAGTACTGCCAATTATCTGGTTAATAATAATGATGATGTCTTAGGTGACAAATTGTTTTAGAAGAGTAGTTTAGGATGTAACCATGCTTTATTTTGATTTGTATTTGAATGTTTATCTGGAGGGACATACCACATACACCACCCCGCGAGGGCACGTACCTTACGTGACGCGGCTGGCACCCACGCGGTCCCTTAGCTGTCTGTGTCGTTTCTTCACTTTTCCGTTCCGCGACATAGTCTGTTCTACCCACTTTCATCTTTCCACTATCAACAGAACAACCCTTGAAGAGTCATGCTACACCCGCAAGGGCACGTATCTTACGTGACGCGGCTGGCACCCGCGCGGTCCCTTAGCTGTCTGTGTCGTTCCTTCACTTTTCCGTTTCGCGGCATAGTCCGTTCTACCCACTTTGATCTGTCACAGACACAAAACTATTCAGCCCAGACTTTGATCTTCCATCTCCAAGAAGAGTTCACGAGAACAGTGTTCCGTGCTCTCTGACGACAGCTGATCAGGCAACGTCAGACGCGAACCGCGTCTAGCCCGCAGCTAAACGCCAGTAAGCGGAAATCTCTGTTCAAAACCTTGAGCCTTCTTTGTTTTCTCGTTGTATTTTCCGAAGGAATACCGACTATTGAAGTAGTAGCATTTAACTGTATGACGTGTCCCAGGACACTGCGATACAAGCAAGGATAGACGGAGTTTTAAGCAATCAGCTGGGCCCGAGGAGGCCAGCACTACGGAGTTACAGAGACGGCGAGTTTAGTCGCAAAATGTTGAGAGGATAAAGACGGCGAATTTGGTAGCAAAGTAAAGTTAGTCGTAAAATGCTGAGAGGATAAAGACGGCGAATTTGGTCGCAAAGTTAGCCGCAAAATGTTGAGAGGATAAAGACGGCGAATTTGGTTGCGCAGTAAGGTATTTTATGTAAGATATGTAGAGTTTGAGGAAGAAATATGAAGCAGCTATCTTGGAGTCGCGGAATTGTCATTTACACAGTTAAGTAGGCGATAATGTCGTGTCAACGATGCGCCTTGCACTGTACCTTCATAAAGGGAAAGTCCTTTAGAAATTACGCTCAACTTAGTCTTTTCTAATCCAATTCCTTACGCTTTCTGTTTGCACTACGAAAATCTCTAGCTTCTCGTCGAGTTTTATTTCTCTCCTCTCGTTAGCTACAACGTTGACATCCTACGACACAATCTACGCCCCACCTGCACCAATCTGGTGTCACTTTTCTTTGTCAGTCTCACTTAATGGTGTTCAGCAAATATATTGAGTTACGAGAAAATTCTTCTCAAAATGTGAATGTTGTTACACTTGGATGGTTAGCCCAAGGAGACAGTTAACTTTTTTTTTAGTTATTGATATGGTATTTGCAACAATTTGATATGATACTTGTGTGCTTCATTTCTATATTTATGTATGTTAATGTAATTTTAAACAGAACCCACTGTAACAGCTCATCTAGCTTTATGTCACGCGTAAACCCACTTCTATTTTGTTGCATTTGACAGTCGGCATTTGACAGTCATAGACCCCTCAGCTGCCGCGTGCAGCCCTGACGACGCGCTGGCTTTTGAAGTTATCTGCCGCGCCTTTCTGACGTAGCCTCCGCGCAGGTCTTTAGCAAACGGTTCCCGTTGGAACACCACTTATAACCTTACATGCCACTACGCCTTACTTAGTATTCGCACCCCTTTAATTATGCTTTTATACCTGAAAGCTCATTCATGATTCCCTTGTCAGCTAACGTTCAAGTTTTACCTAAAAAATCAAATAATCACATCCTAACGTCAATTGATGATTTGCTAAAACATGAAAACGGACAAATTTCTTACGTTCGCCTGTTGGCACTTAAATGAAAAGTAAACAGCCACAAACTAAACTCAACAATAAAGAGAAAACAAGAACCTATCAGGCATGTGCCCTCCCTTAGTTTTAAGAGTGCAATTCTAATATTGGAGAAATTAGTGTAGTGTAGTGAAGTGTTCCCTTAGTAATAACTCCCTTTTCAACTGTGTTTTGAAACGTGTGAATCTCCCCTCATACTCCCCCTGCGCTGAGTTCCAGCGCACGGACCTGGCCACGGCCACGCACCCTTCCTGCCGGCAGCCTGCGCGCTGCCCGCTGAGGACAACACCCCACGCCGCCTCGCGTCTGTCGCCCTCGCCGTGACTCATCAGTGGTGATGTGTTTAAATTTTCAACTAATTCAAACTAAAGCAAAAAAAAAGACATTTTTACCTCATCTTAGCAACAAGAACACTTACCATGTTTACCTAATTTACACTGTTATGTTTTGTTCTAATTTTCTTTTGATATTCTATGATATTTTATGATGTTCTGATGTTTTACGATGTTTTGATGTTTTATGATGATTCTTGTATACACACAATATTGTTGACATGTGTAAGTTCCCTTGCGACCCTTAGGAGGTCTTTAGAGTCTCTATACCCTCCCATAGATTAAGACCCCTGCCGTCTTCCGTGAGGGCCATTCTTAATCAAGTAATTTTTACTTTGCTTTACAAGCTAAATTTGTTTACATTCAAATAATAATTACATTGAGCGAATTCACGTACGTTCTCCGCTCCCACGGAGGGGGAGGAATGTAAAGGATGAGCCAGACAATAGGAGATTTTACTTTATTATATGAGCCTCCAACCAGTAACTTCATTTTTCGATTACGGCCAAGCCACGGCCGGCAGTGTTAGCTGCCTGTAAATTCTTTCATCCCACGGTCTAGTAACAGGAAGTCAGCACCGACGAAGGGCACCTTGTTCACGCGCCTCTCTCGTGTGCTGACGAGGTAACGCCACCCCTGGCGTCGCTTAGCAGGCAACGCTCTGGAAAGTTCCATGCCGCCCGCACGGTTTGCTCGGTCCTGACCAATCACGGTGGAGGAAGCCGCGTGGTGCATCGAATATACCCGGCCGCCCGTCGCCTAGCCGGCTATCTTGTATTCTTGCTCACCCGCGAGTCAGATGCGCGCCCTGCAGCATTGAACATCCCCCCGCTTCTCCCGGTGCTGCGGGACTGTGGACTTAGTTTTGGCAGACAACCACTTTCGGTAGCTACGCGAACAATGATCGCCAAATTGTAAGCTCTGGCTCACCCTCACCTCCCTAGGCCTATGTAGCCCCTTTCATCATGCTTTAGCCAATAAATGGCCTTTCTCTAAAATTTACACTATTATTCCATAACGCCCACCGCCTGCCCATACCCGCCATCCTGTACAGGTTTACTGTATCTCTTGGACCTTCTTATTGACGATTAAACACAGATATTGCATCCGATTTTAATACAAAAGGCACAATGCCGACTTAAGTACAAGAGTACTGACACTCGAACTTTCTATGATTTGAAGCCCTCCTGTGAGTCCAATTTTAGATTCCGATGCTTCACTTCAGGTTTACTGAGTCCCTTGGACTTTCTTATTGACGATGAAACACAGAAATTGCATCCCAATTTAATACAATTGGCACAATGCCGACTTAAGTACAAGAGGACTGACACACTAACTTTCTATGATTTGAACCTCTCCTGTGAGTCCAGACTTAGATTCCGACGCTTCACTTCAGGTTTACTGTATCCCTTGGACCTTCTTATTGACGATGAAACACAGAAATTGCATCCGAATTTAAGACAAAATGCACAATGCCGACTTAAGTACAAGAGGACAGACACTCTAACATTCTATCATTTGAACCTCTCCTGTGAGTCCAGTTTTAGATTCCGATGGTTCACTTCAGGTTTACTGTATCCCTTGGACCCTTTTATTAACGATGAAACACAGAAATTGCATCCGAATTTAATACAAAAGGCACAATGTCGACTTAAGTACAAGAAGCCTGACACTCTAACTTTCTATGATTTGAACCTCTCTTGTGAGTCCAGTTTCAGATTCCGATGCTTCACTTCAGGTTTACTGTATCACTTGGACCTTTTTATTGACGATTAAACACAGATATTGCATCCGATTTTAATACAAAAGGCACAATGCCGACTTAAGTACAAGAGTACTGACACTCGAACTTTCTATGATTTGAAGCTCTCCTGTGAGTCCAATTTCAGATTCCGATGCTTCACTTCAGGTTTACTGAGTCCCTTGGACTTTCTTATTGACGATGAAGCACAGAAATTGCATCCCAATTTAATACAATAGGCACAATGCCGACTTAAGTACAAAAGGACTGACACTCTAACTCTGTATGATTTGAACCTCTCCTGAGAGTCCAGTTTTAGATTCCGATGCTTCACTTCAGGTTTACTGTATCCCTTCGACAATCTTATTGACGATGAAACACAGAAATTGCATCTGAATTTAATACAAAAGGCACAATGCCGACTTAAGTACAAGAGGACTGATACTCTAACTTTCTATGATTTGAACCTCTCCTGTGAGTCCAGTTTTAGATTCCTATGCTTCACTTCAGGTTTATTGTATCCCTTAGACCTTCTTATTGACGATGACACACAGTAATTGCATCCGAATTTATAAAATGGCACAATGCCGACTTAAGTACGAGAGGACTGACACTCTAATTTTCTATGATTTGAACCTCTCCTGAGAGTCCAGTTTTAGATTCCGATGCTTCACTTCAGGATTACTGTATGCCTTGGACCTTCTTATTGATGATGAAACACAGAAATTCCATCCGAATTTAATACAAAAGGCACAATGCCGACTTAAGTACAAGAGGACTGACACTCTACCTTTCTATGATTTGAACCTCTCCTGTGAGTCCAGTTTTAGATTCCGATGCTTCACTTCAGGTTTACTGTATCCCTTGGACCTTCTTATTGACGATGAAACACAGAAATTGCATCCGAATTTAATACAAAAGGCACAATGCTGTCTTAAGTACAAGAGGACTGACACACTAACTTTCTATGATTTGAACCACTCCTGTGAGTCCAGACTTAGATTCCGACGCTTAACTTCAGGTTTACTGTATCCCTTGGACCTTCTTATTGACGATGAAACACAGAAATAGCATCCGAATTTAAGACAAAATGCACAATGCCGACTTAAGTACAAGAGGACTGACACTCTAACTTTCGATCATTTGAAAGTCTCCTGTGAGTCCAGTTTTAGATTCCGATGCTTCACTTCAGGTTTACCGTATGACTTGGACCTTTTTATTGACGATGAAACACAGAAATTGCATCCGAATTCAATACAAAAGGCACAATGCCGACTTAAGTACAAGAGGACTGACACTCTAACATTCTATGATTTGAACCTCTCCAGTGAGTCCCGTTTTAGATTCCGACGCTTCACTTCAGGTTTACTGTATCTCTTGGATCTTCTTATTGACGATTAAACACAGAAATTGCATCCGATTTAAATACAAAAGGCACAATGCCGACTTAAGTACAAGAGTACTGACTTTCGAACTATCTATGATTTGAACATCTCCTGTGAGTCCAATTTTAGCTTCCGATGCTTCACTTCAGGTTTACTGAGTCCCTATGACTTTCTTATAGACGATGAAATACAGAAATTGCAACCGAATTTAATACAATAGGCACAATGCTGACTTAAGTACATGAGGACTGACACTCTAACTCTGTATGATTTGAACTTCTCCTGAGAGTCCAGTTTTAGATTCCGATGCTTCACTTCAGGTTTACTGTATCCCTTGGAAATTCTTATTGACGATGAAACACAGAAATCGCATCCGAATTTAATACAAAAGACACAATGCCGACTTAAGTACAAGAGGACTGACACTCTAACATTCTATGATTTGAACCTCTCCAGTGAGTCCCGTTTTAGATTCCGACGCTTCACTTCAGGTTTGCTGTATCTCTTGGACCTTCTTATTGACGATTAAACACACAAATAGCATCCGATTTTAATACAAAAGGCACAATGCCGACTTAAGTACAAGAGTACTGACACTCGAACTTTCTATGATTTGAACCTCTCCTGTGAGTCCAATTTCAGCTTCCGATGCTTCACTTCAGGTTTACCGAGTCCCTTGGACTTTCTTATTGACGATGAAACACAGAAATTGCTTCCGAATTCAATACAATAGGCACAATAGCGACTTAAGTACAAGAGGACTGACACTCTAACTCTGTATGATTTGAACCTCTTCTGAGAGTCCAGTTTTATATTCCGATGCTTCACTTCAGGATTACTGTATCCCTTGGACCCTATTATTGACGATGAAACACAGAAATTCCATCCGAATTTAATACAAAAGGCACAATGCCAACTTAAGTACAAGAGGACTGACACTCTAACTTTCTATGATTTGAACCTCTCCTGTGAGTCCAGTTTTAGATTCCGATGCTTCACTTCAGGTTTACTGTATCCCTAGGACCTTCTTATTGACGATGAAATGCAGAAATTGCATCCGAATTTAATACAAAAGGCACAATGCCGTCTTAAGTACAAGAGGACTGACACACTAACTTTCTATGATTTGAACCACTCCTGTGTGTCCAGACTTAGATTCCGACGCTTAACTTCAGGTTTACTGTATCCCTTGGACCTTCTTATTGACGATGAAACACAGAAATTGCATCCGAATTTAAGACAAAATGCACAATGCCGACTTAAGTACAAGAGGACTGACACTCTAACTTTCGATCATTTGAACCTCTCCTGTGAGTCCAGTTCTAGATTCCGATGCTTCACTTCAGGTTTACTGTATCCCTTGGACCCTATTATTGACGATGAAACACAGAAATTGCATCCCAATTTAGTACAAAAGGCACAATGTCGACTTAAGTACAAGAAGACTGACACTCTAACTTTCTATGATTTGAACCTCTCTTGTGAGTCCAGTTTAAGAATCCGATGCTTCACTTCAGGTTTACTGTATCACTTGGACCTTTTTATTGACGATGAAACACAGAAATTGCATCCGAATTTAATACAAAAGGCACAATGCCGACTTAAGTACAAGAGGACTGACACTCTAACTTTCTATGATTTGAACCTCTCCTGTGAGTCCAGTTTTAGATTCCGATGCTTCACTTCAGGTTTACTGTATCCCTTGGACCCTATTATTGACGATGAAACACAGAAATTCCATCGGAATTTAATACAACAGGCACAATGCCGACTTAAGTACAAGAGGACTGACACTCTAACTTTCTATGATTTGAACCTCTCCTGTGAGTCCAGTTTTAGATTCAGATGCTTCACTTCAGGTTAACTGTATCCCTTGGACCTTCTTATTGACGATGAAACGCAGAAATTGCATCCGAATTTTATACAAAAGGCACAATGCCGTCTTAAGTACAAGAGGAATGACACACTAACTTTCTATGATTTGAACCACTCCTGTGAGTCCAGACTTAGATTCCGACCTTTAACTTCAGGTTTACTGTATCCCTTGGACCTTCTTATTGACGATGAAACACAGAAATTGCATCCGAATTTAAGACAAAAAGCACAATGCCGACTTAAGTACAAGAGGATTGACACTCTAACTTTCGATCATTTGAACCTCTCATGTGAGTCCAGTTTTAGATTCCGATGCTTCACTTCAGGTTTACTGTATCCCTTGGACCCTATTATAGACGATGAAACTCAGAAATTGCATCCGAATTTAATACAAAAGGCACAATGTCGACTTAAGTACAAGAAGACTGACACTCTAACTTTCTATGATTTGAACCTCTCTTGTGAGTCCAGTTTCAGATTCCGATGCTTCACTTCAGGTTTACTGTATCACTTTCACCTTTTTATTGACGATGAAACACAGAAATAGCATCCGAATTTAATACAAAAGGCACAATTCTGACTTAAGTACAAGAGGACAGACACTCTAACATTCTATGATTTGAACCTCTCCAGTGAGTCCCGTTTTAGATTCCGACCCTAAACTTCAGGTTTACTGTATCTCTTGGACCTTCTTATTTGACGATTAAACACAGATATTGCATCCGATTTTAATACAAAAGGCACAATGCCGACTTAAGTACAAGACTGCTTACACTCGAACTTTCTATGATTTGAACCTCTCCTGTGAGTCCAATTTTAGCTTCCGATGCTTCACTTCAGGTTTACTGAGACCCTTGGACTTTCTTATTGACGATGAAACACAGAAATTGCATCCGAATTTAATACAATAGGCACAATGCCGACTTATGTACAAGAGGACTGACACTCTAACTCTGTATGATTTGAACCTCTCCTGAGAGTCCAGTTTTAGATTCCGATGCTTCACTTCAGGTTTACTGTATCCCTTGGACATTCTTATTGACGATGAAACACAGAATTTGCATCCGAATTTAATAAAAAGGCACAATGTCGACTTAAGTACAAGAGGACTGACACTCTAATTTTCTATGATTTGAACCTCTCCTGAGAGTCCAGTGTTAGATTCCGATGCTTTACTTGAGGATTACTGTATGCCTTGGACCCTCTTATTGACGATGAAACACAGAAATTCCATCCGAATTTAATGCAAAAGGCACAATGCCGACTTAAGTACAAGAGCACTGACACTCTAACTTTCTATGATTTAAACCTCTCTTGTGAGCCCAGTTTCAGATTCCGAGGCATCACTTCAGGTTTACTGTATCACTTGGACCTTTTTATTGACGATGAAACACAGAAATTGCATCCGAATTCAATACAAAAGGCACAATGCCGACTTAAGTACAAGAGGACTGACACTCTAACATTCTATGATTTGAACCTCTCCATTGAGTCCCGTTTTAGATTCCGACGCTTCACTTCAGGTTTACTGTATCTCTTGGACCTTCTTATTGACGATTAAACACAGAAATTGCATCCGATTTTAATACAAAAGGCACAATGCCGACTTAAGTACAAGAGTACTGACTTTCGAACTATCTATGATTTGAACCTCTCCTGTGAGTCCAATTTTAGCTTCCGATGCTTCACTTCAGGTTTACTGAGTACATATGACTTTCTTATAGACGATGAAACACAGAAATTGCAACCGAATTTAATACAATAGGCACAATGCTGACTTAAGTACAAGAGGACTGACACTCTAACTCTGTATGATTTGAACTTCTCCTGAGAGTCCAATTTTAGCTTCCGATGCTTCACTTCAGGTTTACTGAGTCCATATGACTTTCTTATAGACGATGAAACACAGAAATTGCAACCGAATTTAATACAATAGGCACAATGCTGACTTAAGTACAAGAGGACTGACACTCTAACTCTGTATGATTTGAACCTCTCCTGTGAGTCCAGTTTTAGATTCCTATGCATCACTTCAGGTTTATTGTATCCCTTAGTTCTTCTTGTTGACGATGACACACACTAATTGCATCCGAATTTAATACAAAATGCACAATGCCGACTTAAGTACAAGAGGACTGACACTCAAATTTTCTATGATTTTGAACCTCTCCTGAGAGTCCAGTTTTAGATTCCGATGCTTTACTTCAGGTTTACTGTATCCCTTGGACCTTCTGATTGACGATGAAACACAGATATTGCATCTGAATTTAATACAAAAGGCACCATGCCGACTTAAGTACTAGAGGACTGACACTCTAACTCTCTATGATTTTAACCTCTCCTGTGAGTCCAGTTTTTGAGTCTGGTGCTTCACTTCTGGTTTACTGTATCTATTGGACCTTCTGATTGACGATGAAACACAGATTTTGCATCCGATTTTAATACAAAAGGCACAATGCCGACTTAAGTACAAGACTGCTTACACTCGAACTTTCTATGATTTGAACCTCTCCTGTGAGTCCAATTTTAGCTTCCGATGCTTCACTTCAGGTTTACTGAGTCCCTTGGACTTTCTTATTGACGATGAAACACAGAAATTGCATCCGAATTTAATACAATAGGCACAATGCCGACTTATGTACAAGAGGACTGACACTCTAACTCTGTATGATTTGAACCTCTCCTGAGAGTCCAGTTTTAGATTCCGATGCTTCACTTCAGGTTTACTGTATCCCTTGGACATTCTTATTGACGATGAAACACAGAATTTGCATCCGAATTTAATAAAAAGGCACAATGTCGACTTAAGTACAAGAGGACTGACACTCTAATTTTCTATGATTTGAACCTCTCCTGAGAGTCCAGTGTTAGATTCCGATGCTTTACTTGAGGATTACTGTATGCCTTGGACCCTCTTATTGACGATGAAACACAGAAATTCCATCCGAATTTAATGCAAAAGGCACAATGCCGACTTAAGTACAAGAGGACTGACACTCTAACTTTCTATGATTTGAACCTCTCCTGTGAGTCCAGTTTTAGATTCCGATACTTCACTTCAGGTTTACTGTATCCCTTGGACCTTCTTATTGACGATGAAACACAGAAATTGCATGTGAATGTAATACAAAAGGCACAATGCCGACTTAAGTACAAGAGGACTGACACTCTAACTTTCTATGATTTGAACCTCTCCTGTGAGTCCAGTTTTAGATTCCGATACTTCACTTCAGGTCTACTGTTTCCCTTGGACCTTCTTATTGACGATGAAACACAGAAATTGCATGTGAATTTAATACAAAAGGCACAATGCCGACTTAAGTACAAGAGGACTGACACTCTAACTTTCTATGATTTGAACCTCTCCTGTGATTCCAGACTTAGATTCCGACGCTTCACCTCAGGTTTACTGTATCCCTTGGACCGTCTCATTGACGATGAAACACAGAAATTGCATCCGAATTTAAGACAAAATGCACAATGCCGACTTAAGTACAAGAGGACTGACACTCTAGCTTTCTATCATTTGAACCTCTCCTGTGAGTCCAGTTTTAGATTCCTATGCTTCTCTTCAGGTTTAATGTATCCCTTGGACCTCCTTATTGACGATGAAACAAAGTAATAGCATCCGAATTTATTACAAAAGGCACAATGCCGACTTAAGTACAAATGGACAGACACTCTAACTTTCTATGATTTAAACCTCTCTTGTGAGCCCAGTTTCAGATTCCGAGGCATCACTTCAGGATTACTGTATCACTTGGACCTTTTTATTGACGATGAAACACAGAAATTGCATCCGAATTCAATACAAAAGGCACAATGCCGACTTAAGTACAAGAGGACTGACACTCTAACATTCTATGATTTGAACCTCTCCAGTGAGTCCCGTTTTAGATTCCGACGCTTCACTTCAGGTTTACTGTATCTCTTGGACCTTCTTATTGACGATTAAACACAGAAATTGCATCCGATTTTAATACAAAAGGCACAATGCCGACTTAAGTACAAGAGTACTGACTTTCGAACTATCTATGATTTGAACCTCTCCTGTGAGTCCAATTTTAGCTTCCGATGCTTCACTTCAGGTTTACTGAGTCCATATGACTTTCTTATAGATGATGAAACACAGAAATTGCAACCGAATTTAATACAATAGGCACAATGCTGACTTAAGTACAAGAGGACTGACACTCTAACTCTGTATGATTTGAACTTCTCCTGAGAGTCCAGTTTTAGATTCCGATGCTTCACTTCAGGTTTACTGTATCCCTTGGAAATTCTTATTGACGATGAAACACAGAAATCGCATCCGAATTTAATACAAAAGACACAATGCCGACTTAAGTACAAGAGGACTGACACTCTAACATTCTATGATTTGAACCTCTCCAGTGAGTCCCGTTTTATTTTCCGACGCTTCACTTCAGGTTTGCTGTATCTCTTGGACCTTCTTATTGACGATTAAACACAGAAATAGCATCCGAATTTAATACAAAAGGCACAATGTCGACTTAAGTAAAAGAGTACTGACACTCGAACTTTCTATGATTTGAACCTCTCCTGTGAGTCCAATTTTATCTTCCGATGCTTCACTTCAGGTTTACCGAGTCCCTTGGACTTTCTTATTGACGATGAAACACAGAAATTGCTTCCGAATTCAATACAATAGGCACAATAGCGACTTAAGTACAAGAGGACTGACACTCTAACTCTGTATGATTTGAACCTCTCCTGAGAGTCCAGTTTTATATTCCGATGCTTCAAATCAGGTTTACTGTATCCCTTGGACATTCTTATTGACGATGAAACACAGAAATTGCATCCGAATTTAATACAAAAGGCACAATGCCGACTTAAGTACAAGAGGACTGACACTCGAACTTTCTATCATTTGAACCTCTCCTGTGAGTCCAGTTTTAGATTCCTATGCATCACTTCAGGTTTATTGTATCCCTTAGATCTTCTTGTTGACGATGACACACACTAATTGCATCCGAATTTAATACAAAATGCACAATGCCGACTTAAGTTCAAGAGGACTGACACTCAAATTTTCTATGATTTTGAACCTCTCCTGAGAGTCCAGTTTTAGATTCCGATGCTTTACTTCAGGTTTACTGTATCCCTTGGACCTTCTGATTGACGATGAAACACAGATATTGCATCTGAATTTAATACAAAAGGCACCATGCCGACTTAAGTACTAGAGGACTGACACTCTAACTCTCTATGATTTTAACCTCTCCTGTGAGTCCAGTTTTAGAGTCCGGTGCTTCACTTCTGGTTTACTGTATCCCTTGGACGTTCTTATTGACGATGAAACACAGTAATTGCTTCCGAATCTAACACAAAAGGCACAATGCCGACATAATTACAAGCGGACTGACACTCTATCTTTCTATGATTTGAACCTCTCCTGTGATTCCAGTTTTAGATTCCGATGCTTCACTTCAGGTTTACTGTATTCCTTGGACCTTCTTATTGACGATGAAACACAGTAATTGCTTCCGAATTTAATACAAAAGGCACAATGCCAACTTAATTACAAGACGCCTGACACTCTAACTTCCTTTGATTTGAACCTCTCCTGTGAGTCCAGTTTTAGATTCCGATGCTTCACTTCAGGTTTACTGTATCCCTTGGACCTTCTTATTGACGATGAAACACAGAAATTGCATCCGAATTTAAGACAAAAAGCACTATGCCGACTTAAGTACAAGAGGACTGACACTCTAACTTTCGATGATTTGAACCTCTCCTGTGAGTCCAGACTTGGGGTCCGATGCTTCACTTCAGGTTTACTGTATCCCTTGGACCTTCTTATTGACGATGAAACACAGAAATTGCATCCGAATTTAAAACAAATGCACAATGACGACTTAAGTACAAGAGGACTGACACCCCAACTTTCTATGATTTGAACCTCTACTGTGAGTCCAGTCTTAGATTTCGATGCTTCTCTTCAGGTTTTCTGTATCCCTTGGACCTTCTTATTGACGATGGAACACAGATATTGCATCCCAATTTAATACTAAAGGCACAATGCCGACTTAAGTACAAGCGGACTGACACTCTAACATTCTATAATTTGAACATCTCCTGTGAGTCCAGTTTTAGATTCCGATGCTTTACTTCAGGTTTACTGTATCCCTTGGACACTTTTATTGACGATGAAACACAGAAGTTGCACCCGAATTAAATACAAAAGGCACAATTCCGACTTAACTACAAGAGGACTGACACTCTAACATTCTATGATTTGAACCTCTCCTGTGAGTCCAGTTTTAGATTCCGATGCTTCACTTCAGGTTTACTGTATCGCTTCGATCTTCTTATTGACGATGAAACACAGAAATTGCATCCGATTTTAATACAAAAGGGACAATGCCGACTTAAGTACAAGAGGACTAACACTCTAACTTTCTATGATTTGAACCTCTCCTGTGAGTCCAGTTTTAGATTCCGATGATTCACTTCAGCTTTACACAGTCCCTAGGACCGTATTATTGACGATGAAACACAGAAATAGCATCCGAATTTAATACAAAATGCACAATGCGGCCTGAAGTACAGGTGGACTGACACTCTAAGTTTCTATGATTTGAACCTCTCCTGTGAGTCCAGTTTTAGATTCCGATGCTTCACTTCAGGTTTACTGTATCCCTTGGACCTTCATATTGACGATGAAACACAGAAATTGCATCCTAATTTAATACAAAAATCACAATTCGGACTTGAGTACAAGAGGACTGACACTCTAACTTTCTATGATTTGAAACTCTCCTGTGTGTCCGGATTTAGATTACGATGCTTCACTTCAGGTTTACTGTTTCGCTTGGACCTTCTTATTGACGATGAAAACAGAAATTGCATCCGAATTTAATACAAAAGGCACAATGCCGACTTAAGAACAAGAGGACTGACACTCTAACCTTCTATGATTTGTACCTCTCCTGTGAGTCCAGACTTGGGGTCCGATGCTTCACTTCAGGTTTACTGTATCCCTTGGACCTTCTTATTGACGATGAAACACAGAAATTGCATCCGAATTTAATACAAAAGGCACAATGCCGACTTAAGTACAAGAGGACTGACACTCTAACTTTCTATGATTTGAACCTCTACTGTGAGTCCAGTCTTAGATTTCGATGCTTCTCTTCAGGTTTTCTGTATCCCTTGGACCTTCTTATTGACGTTGAAACACAGATATTGCATCCGAATTTAATAAAAAGGCACCATGCCGACTTAAGTACTAGAGGACTGACACTCTAACTCTCTATGATTTTAACCTCTCCTGTGAGTCCAGTTTTAGGGTCCGGTGCTTCACTTCTGGTTCACTGTATCCCTTGGACGTTCTTATTGACGATGAAACACAGTAATTGCTTCCGAATCTAACACAAAAGGCACAATGCCGACATAATTACAAGAGGACTGTCACTCTAACCTTCTATGATTTGAACCTCTCCTGTGAGTCCAGTTTTAGATTCCGATGCTTCACTTCAGGTTTACAGGATACCGTTGACCTTCTTATTGACGATGAAACACAGATATTGCATCCGAATTTAATACAAAAGGCACCATGCCGACTTCAGTACAAGAGGACTGACACTCTAACTTTCTATGATTTGTACCTCTCCTGTGAGTCCAGTTTTGGATTCCGATGCTTCACTTCAGGTTTACAGTACCCCTTGGACCTTCTTATTGACGATGAAACACAGAAATTGCATCCGAATTTAAGACAAAAAGCACAATGCCGACTTAAGTACAAGAGGACTGACACTCTAACTTTCGATGATTTGAACCTCTCCTGTGAGTCCAGACTTGGGGTCCGATGCTTCACTTCAGGTTTACTGTATCCATTGGACATTCTTATTGACGATGAAACACAGAAATTGCATCCGAATTTAATACAAAAGGCACAATGCCGACTTAAGTACAAGAGGACTGACACTCCAACTTTCTATGATTTGAAACTCTACTGTGAGTCCAGTCTTAGATTTCGATACTTCTCTTCAGCTTTTCTGTATCCCTTGGACCTTCTTATTGACGATGAAACACAGATATTGCATCCCAATTTTATACTAAAGGCACAATGCCGACTTAAGTACAAGCGGACTGACACTCTAACATTCTATAATTTGAACATATCCTGTGAGTCCAGTTTTAGATTCCGATGCTTTACTTCAGGCTTACTGTATCCCTTGGACACTTTTATTGACGATGAAACACAGAAATTGCACCCAAATTAAATACAAAAGGCACAATTCCGACTTAAGTACAAGAGGACTGACACTCTAACATTCTATGATTTGAACCTCTCCTGTGAGTCCAGTTTTACATTACGATGCTTCACTTCAGGTTTACTGTATCGCTTCGATCTTCTTATTGACGATGAAACCAAGAAATTGCATCCGATTTTAATACAAAAGGCACAATGCCGACATAAGTACAAGAGGACTGACACTCTAACCTTCTATGATTTGATCCTCTCCTGTGAGTCCAGTTTTAGTTTCCGATGCTTCACTTCTGGTTAACTGTATCCCTTGGACGTTCTTATTGACGCTGAAACACAGTAATTGCTTCCGAATCTAACACAAAAGGCACAATGCCGACTTAATTACAAGAGGACTGACACTCTAACATTCTATGATTTGAACCTCTCCAGTGGTTGCAGTTTTAGATTCCGATACTTCACTTCAGGTTTACTGCATCCCTTGGACCTTCTTATTGACGATGAAACACAGTAATTGCGTCCGAATTTAATACAAAAGGCACAATGCCGACTTAATTACAAGAGGACTGACACTCTAACTTTCTTTGAATTGAACCTCTCCTGTGAGTCCAGTTTTAGATTCCGATGCTTCACTGCAGGTTTACTGTATCCCTTGGACCTTCTTATTGACGATGAAAACAGAAATTACATCCGAATTTAATACAAAAGGCACAATGCCGACTTAAGTACAAGAGGACTGACACTCTAACTTTCTATGAATTGAACCTCTTCTGTGAGTCCAGTTTTAGATTCCGATGCCTCACTTCAGGTTTACTGTATCCCGTGGACTATCTTATTGACGATGAAACAGAGAAATTGCATCCGAATTTAATACAAAATCCACAATGCGGCCTGAAGTACAAGATGACCGACACTCTAACTTTCTATGATTTGAACCACTCCTGTGAGTCCAGTTTTAGATTGCGATGCTTCACTTCAGGTTTACTGTATCCCTTGGACCTTCTTATTGACAATGAAACACAGAAATTGCATCCGAATTTAATACAAAAACCACAATGCGGACTTAAGTACATGAGGACTGCCACTCTAACTTTCAATGATTTGAAACTCTCCTGTGAGTGCTGTTTTAGGTTCCGATGCTTCACTTCACGTTTACCGTATCCCGTGGATCTTTTTATTGACGATGAAAGCAGAAATTGCATCCGAATTTAATACAAAAGGCACAATGCCGACTTAAGTACAAGAGGACGGTCACACTAAGTTTCTATGATTTGAACCTCTCCTGTGAGTCCAGACTTAGATTCCGACGCATCACTTCAGGTTTACTGTATGCCTTGGACCTTCTTATTGACGATGAAACACAGAAATTGCATCCGAATTTAAGACAAAAGGCACAATGCCGACTTAAGTACAAGAGGACTGACACTCTAACTTTCTATGATTTGAACCTCTCCTGTGAGTCCAGACTTGGATTCCGATGCTTCACTTCAGGTTTCCTGTATCCCTTGGATCTTCTTAATGACGATCAAACACAGAAATTGCATCCGAATTTAATACAAGAGGCACAATGCCGACATAAGTACAAGAGGACTGACACTCTAAACTTCTATGATTTGAACCTCTCCTGTGAGTCCAGTTTTAGATTCCGATGCTTCACTTCAGGTTTACTGTATACCTTGGATCTTCTTATTGACGATGAAACACAGATATTGCATCCGAATTTAATATAAAAGGCACCATGCCGACTTAAGTACTAGATCACTGACACTCTAACTCTCTATGATTTTAACCTCTCCTGTGGTTCCAGTTTTAGATTCCGATGCTTCACTTCATATTTACTGTATCCCTTGGACCTTCTTATTGACGATGAAACACAGTAATTGCTTCCGAATTTAATACAAAAGGCACAATGCCGACTTAATTATAAGAGGACTGACACTCTAACTTTCTTTGATTTCAACCTCTCCTGTGAGTCCAGTTTTAGATTCCGATGCTTCACTTCAGGTTTACTGTATCGCTTGGACATTCTTATTGACGATGAAAACAGCAATTACATCCGAATTTAATACAAAAGGCACAATGCCGACTTAAGTACAAGAGGACTGACACTCTAACTTTCTATGAATTGAACCTCTTCTGTGAGTCCAGTTTTAGATTCCGATGCCTCACTTCAGGTTTACTGTATCCCGTGGAATTTCTTATTGACGATGAAACACAGAAATTGCATCCGAATTTAATACAAAATGCACAATGCGGCCTGAAGTACAAGAGGACAGACACTCTAATTTTCTTTGATTTCAACCACTCCTGTGAGTCCAGTTTTAGATTGCGATGCTTCACTTCAGGTTTACTGTATCCCTTGGACCTTCTTACTGACAATGAAACACAGAAATTGCATCCGAATTTTATACAAAAACCACAATGCTGACTTAAGTACATGAGGACTGACACTCTAACTTTCTATGATTTGAACGTCTCCTGGGAGTCCAGTTTCAGATTCCGGTGCTTTACTTCAGGTTACTGTATCCCTTGGACCTTTTTATTGACGATGAAACATAGAAATTGCATCCAAATTAAATACAAAAGGCACAATGCCGACTTAAGTACAAGAGGACAGACACTCTAACATTCTATGATGTGAACCTCTCCTGTGAGTTCAGATTTAGATTCCGATGTTTAACTTCAGGTTTACTGTATCGCTTGGATCTTCTTATTGACGATGAAACACAGAAATTTCATCCGAATTTAATACAAAAGGCACAATGGCGAATAAGTACAAGAGGACTAACACTCCAACTTTCTATGATTTCAACCTCTCCTGTGAGTCCAGTTTCAGATTCCGATGCTTCACTTCTGGTTTACTGTATCGCTTGGATCTTCGTATTGACGATGAAACACAGAAATTGCATCCGATTTTAATACAAAAGGCACAATGCCGACTTAAGTACAAAAGGACTAACACTCTAACTTTCTATGATTTGAACCTCTCCTGTGAGTTCATTTTTAGATTCCGATGCTTCACTGCAGGTACACTCATTCCCTTGGACCGTCTTATTGACGATGAAACACAGAAATTGGATCCGAATTTAATACAAAAGGCATAATGCCGACTTAAGTACATGAGGACTGACACTCTTTCTATGACTTGAACCTCTTCTGTGAGTCCAGTTTTAGATTCCGATGTCTCACTTCAGGTTTACTGTATCCCTTGGACCTTCTTGTTGACGATGAAACACAGAAATTGCATCCTAAATTAATACAAAAGGCACAATGTGGACTTGAGTACAAGAGGACTGAAACTCTAACTTTCTATGATTTGAACCTCTCCTGTGTGTCCAGTTTTAGATTCCGATGCTTCACTTCAGGTTTACTGTATCCCTTGGACCTTCTTATTGACGATGAAAACAGAAATTGCATCCGAATTTAATACAAAAGGCACAGTACCGACATAAGTACAAGAGGACTGACACTCTAACTTTCTTTGATTTGTACCTCTCCTGTGAGTCCAGTTTTAGATTCCGATGCTTCACTTCAGGTTTACTGTATCCCTTGGACCTTCTTATTGACGATGAAACACAGAAATTGCATCTGAATTTAAGACAAAAAGCACAATGCCGACTTAAGTACAAGAAGGACTGACACTCTAACTTTCGATGATTCGAACCTCTCCTGTGGGTCCAGACTTGGATTCCGATACTTCACTTCAGGTTTACTGTATCCCTTGGACTTTCTTATTGACGATGAAACACAGAAATTGCATCCGAATTTAACACAAAAGGCACAATGCCGACTCAAGTTAAAGAGGACTGACACTCTCACTTTCTATGATTTGAACCACTGCTGTGAGTCCAGTTTTAGATTCCGATGCTTCACATCAGGTTTACTGTATTCCTTGCACCTTCTTATTGACGAAGAAACACGGAAGTTGCATCCGAATTTAATACAAAATGGACAATGCGGACTTAAGTACAAGAGGACTGACTCTCTCACTTTCTACGATTTGAACCTCTCCTGTGAGTCCAGTTTTAGATTCCAATGCTTCACTTCAGGTTTACTGTATCCCTTGGACCTTCTTATTGACGATGAAACACAGAAATTGCATCCTAATTTAATACAAAAGCACAATGCGGACTTGAGTGCAAGAGGACTGACACTCTAACTTTCTATGATTTGAACGTCTCCTGTGTGTCCAGTTTTAGATTCCGATGCTTCACTTCAGGTTTACTGTATCCCTTGGCCCTTCTTATTGACGATGAAAACAGAAATTGCATCCGAATTTAATACAAAAGGCACAATGCCGACTTAAGTGCAAGAGGACTGACACTCTAACTTTCTATGATTTGTACCTCTCCTGTGAGCCCAGTTTTGGATTCCGATGCTTCACTTCAGGTTTACTGTATCCCTTGGACCTTCTTATTGACGATGAAACACAGAAATTGCATCCGAATTTAATACAAAAGGCACAATGCCGACTTAAGTACAAGAGGACTGACACTCTAACTTTCTATGATTTGAACCTCTACTGTGAGTCCAGTCTTAGATTCCGATGCTTCTCTTCAGGTTTACTTTATCCCTTTCATTTTCTTATTGACGATGAAACACAGAAATTGCATCCCAATTTAATACAAAAGGCACAATGCCGACTTAAGTACAAGAGGACTGACACTCTAACCTTCTATGATTTGAACCTCTCCTGTGAGTCCAGTTTTAGATTCCGATGCTTCACTTCAGGTTTACTGTATACCTTGGAGCTTCTTATTGACGATGAAACACAGATATTGCATCCGAATTTAATAGAAAAGGCACAATGCCGACTTAAGTTCTAGAGGACTGACACTCTAACTCTCTATGATTTTAACCTCTCCTGTGAGTCCAGTTTTAGAGTCCGGTGCTTCACTTCTGGTTTACTGTATCCCTTGGACGTTCTTATTGACGATGAAACACAGTAATTGCTTCCGAATCTAACACAAAAGGCACAATGTCGATTTAATTACAAGAGGACTGACACACTAACTTTCTATGATTTGAACCTCTCCTG
Organism: Schistocerca serialis cubense; assembly: GCF_023864345.2. Classification (NCBI taxonomy): domain Eukaryota; kingdom Metazoa; phylum Arthropoda; class Insecta; order Orthoptera; family Acrididae; genus Schistocerca; species Schistocerca serialis. The sequence continues at coordinate 1,046,437,595 of NC_064640.1, read as the reverse complement.
TGATTCCAGTTTTAGATTCCGATGCTTCACTTCAGGTTTACTGTATCCCTTGGACCTTCTTATTGACGATGAAACATAGTAATTGCTTCCGAATTTAATACAAAAGGCACAATGCCGACTTAATTACAAGAGGACTGACACTCTAACTTTCTATGATTTGAACCTCTACTGTGAGTCCAGTCTTAGATTCCGATGCTTCTCTTCAGGTTTACTGTATCCCTTGGACCTTCTTATTGACGATGAAACACAGAAATTGCATCCCAATTTAATACAAAAGGCACAATGCCGACTTAAGTACAAGCGGACTGACACTCTAACATTCTATAATTTGAACATCTCCTGTGAGTCCAGTTTTAGATTCCGATGTTTTACTTCAGGTTTACTGTATCCCTTGGACACTTTTATTGACGATGAAACACAGAAATTGCATTCGAATTAAATACAAAATGCACAATTCCGACTTAAGTACAAGAGGACTGACACTCTAAAATAGTATGATTTGAACCTCTCCTGTGAGTCCAGTTTTAGATTGCGATGCTTCACTTCAGGTTTACTGTATCGCTTTGATCTTCTTATTGACGATGAAACACAGAAATTGCATCCGATTTTAATACAAAAGGCACAATGCCGACATAAGTACAAGAGGACTAACACTCAAACTTTCTATGATTTGAACCTCTCCTGTGAGTCCAGTTTTAGAGTCCGGTGCTTCACTTCTGGTTTACTGTATCCCTTGGACGTTCTTATTGATGATGAAACACAGTAATTGCTTCCGAATCTAACACAAAAGGCACAATGCCGACTTAATTACAAGAGGACTGACACTCTAACTTTCGATGATTTGAACTTCTCCTGTGAGTCCAGACTTGGGATCCGATGCTTCACTTCAGGTTTACTGTATCCCTTTGACCTTCTTATTGACGATGAAACACAGAAATTGCATCCGAATTTAATACAAAAGGCACAATGCCGACTTAAGTACAAGAGGACTGACACTCTAACTTTCTATGATTTGAACCTCTACTGTGAGTCCAGTCTTAGATTCCGATGCTTCTCTTCAGGTTTACTGTATCCCTTTCATTTTCTTATTGACGATGAAACACAGAAATTGCATCCCAATTTAATACAAAAGGTACAATGCCGACTTAAGTACAAGAGGACTGACACTCTAACCTTCTATGATTTGAACCTCTCCTGTGAGTCCAGTTTTAGATTCCGATGCTTCACTTCAGGTTTACTGTATACCATGGAGCTTCTTATTGACGATGAAACACAGATATTGCATCCGAATTTAATACAAAAGGCACAATGCCGACTTAAGTTCTAGAGGACTGACACTCTAACACTCTATGATTTTAACCTCTCCTGTGAGTCCAGTTTTAGAGTCCGGTGCTTCACTTCTGGTTTACTGTATCCCTTGGACGTTCTTATTGACGATGAAACACAGTAATTGCTTCCGAATCTAACACAAAAGGCACAATGTCGACTTAATTACAAGAGGACTGACACACTAACTTTCCATGATTTGAACCTCTCCTGTGATTCCAGTTTTACATTCCGATGCTTCACTTCAGGTTTACTGTATCCCTTGGACCTTCTTATTGACGATGAAACATAGTAATTGCTTCCGAATTTAATACAAAAGGCACAATGCCGACTTAATTACAAGAGGACTGACACTCTAACTTTCTATGATTTGAACCTCTACTGTGAGTCCAGTCTTAGATTCCGATGCTTCTCTTCAGGTTTACTGTATCCCTTGGACCTTCTTATTGACGATGAAACACAGAAATTGCATCCCAATTTAATACAAAAGGCACAATGCCGACTTAAGTACAAGCGGACTGACACTCTAACATTCTATACTTTGAACATCTCCTGTGAGTCCAGTTTTAGATTCCGATGCTTCACTTCAGGTTTACTGTATCCCTTGGACCTTCTTATTGACGATGAAACACAGAAATTGCATCCGAATTTAAGACAAAAAGCACAATGCCGACTAAACTACAAGAGGACTGACACTCTAACTTTCGATGATTTGAACTTCTCCTGTGAGTCCAGACTTGGGGTCCGATGCTTCACTTCAGGTTTACTGTATCCCTTTGACCTTCTTATTGACGATGAAACACAGAAATTGCATCCGAATTTAATACAAAAGGCACAATGCCGACTTAAGTACAAGAGGACTGACACTCTAACTTTCTATGATTTGAACCTCTACTGTGAGTCCAGTCTTAGATTTCGATGCTTCTCTTCAGGTTTTCTGTATCCCTTGCACCTTCTTATTGACGATGAAACACAGAAATTGCATCCCAATTTAATACAAAAGGCACAATGCCGACTTAAGTACAAGCGGACTGACACTCTAACATTCTATAATTTGAACATCTCCTGTGAGTCCAGTTTTAGATTCCGATGTTTTACTTCAGGTTTACTGTATCCCTTGGACACTTTTATTGACGATGAAACACAGAAATTGCATTCGAATTAAATACAAAATGCACAATTCCGACTTAAGTACAAGAGGACTGACATTCTAACATAGTATGATTTGAACCTCTCCTGTGAGTCCAGTTTTAGATTGCGATGCTTCACTTCAGGTTTACTGTATCGCTTCGATCTTCTTATTGACGATGAAACACAGAAATTGCATCCGATTTTAATACAAAAGGCACAATGCCGACATAAGTACAAGAGGACTAACACTCAAACTTTCTATGATTTGAACCTCTCCTGTGAGTCCAGTTTTAGAGTCCGGTGCTTCACTTCTGGTTTACTGTATCCCTTGGACGTTCTTATTGATGATGAAACACAGTAATTGCTTCCGAATCTAACACAAAAGGCACAATGCCGACTTAATTACAAGAGGACTGACACTCTAACTTTCGATGATTTGAACTTCTCCTGTGAGTCCAGACTTGGGGTCCGATGCTTCACTTCAGGTTTACTGTATCCCTTTGACCTTCTTATTGACGATGAAACACAGAAATTGCATCCGAATTTAATACAAAAGGCACAATGCCGACTTAGGTACAAGAGGACTGACACTCTAAGTTTCTATGATTTGAACCTCTACTGTGAGTCCAGTCTTAGATTCCGATGCTTCTCTTCAGGTTTACTGTATCCCTTTCACCTTCTTATTGACGATGAAACACAGAAATTGCATCCGAATTTAATACAAAAGGCACAATGCCGACTTAAGTACAAGAGGACTGACACTCTAAGTTTCTATGATTTGAACCTCTACTGTGAGTCCAGTCTTAGATTCCGATGCTTCTCTTCAGGTTTACTGTATCCCTTTCATTTTCTTATTGACGATGAAACACAGAAATTGCATCCCAATTTAATACAAAAGGCACAATGCCGACTTAAGTACAAGAGGACTGACACTCTAACCTTCTATGATTTGAACCTCTCCTGTGAGTCCAGTTTTAGATTCCGATGCTTCTCTTCAGGTTTACTGTATACCGTGGAGCTTCTTATTGACGATGAAACACAGATATTGCATCCGAATTTAATACAAAAGGCACAATGCCGACTTAAGTTCTAGAGGACTGACACTCTAACTCTCTATGATTTTAACCTCTCCTGTGAGTCCAGTTTTAGAGTCCGGTGCTTCACTTCTGGTTTACTGTATCCCTTGGACGTTCTTATTGACGATGAAACACAGTAATTGCTTCCGAATCTAACACAAAAGGCACAATGTCGACTTAATTACAAGAGGACTGACACACTAACTTTCTATGATTTGAACCTCTCCTGTGATTCCAGTTTTAGATTCCGATGCTTTACTTCAGGTTTACTGTATCCCTTGGACCTTCTTATTGACGATGAAACATAGTAATTGCTTCCGAATTTAATACAAAAGGCACAATGCCGACTTAATTACAAGAGGACTGACACTCTAACTTTCTATGATTTGAACCTCTACTGTGAGTCCAGTCTTAGATTCCGATGCTTCTCTTCAGGTTTACTGTATCCCTTGGACCTTCTTATTGACGATGAAACACAGAAATTGCATCCCAATTTAATACAAAAGGCACAATGCCGACTTAAGTACAAGCGGACTGACACTCTAACATTCTATACTTTGAACATCTCCTGTGAGTCCAGTTTTAGATTCCGATGCTTTACTTCAGGTTTACTGTATCCCTTGGACACTTTTATTGACGATGAAACACAGAAATTGCATCCGAATTAAATACAAAAGGCACAATGCCGACTTACGTACAAGAGGACTGACACTCTAACTTTCTATGATTTGTACCTCTCCTGTGAGCCCAGTTTTGGATTCCGATGCTTCACTTCAGGTTTACTGTATCCCTTTAACCTTCTTATTGACGATGAAACACAGAAATTGCATCCGAATTTAAGACAAAAAGCACAATGCCGACTAAACTACAAGAGGACTGACACTCTAACTTTCGATGATTTGAACTTCTCCTGTGAGTCCAGACTTGGGGTCCGATGCTTCACTTCAGGTTTACTGTATCCCTTTGACCTTCTTATTGACGATGAAACACAGAAATTGCATCCGAATTTAATACAAAAGACACAATGCCGACTTAAGTACAAGAGGACTGACACTCTAACTTTCTATGATTTGAACCTCTACTGTGAGTCCAGTCTTAGATTTCGATGCTTCTCTTCAGGTTTTCTGTATCCCTTGCACCTTCTTATTGACGATAAAACACAGAAATTGCATCCCAATTTAATACAAAAGGCACAATGCCGACTTAAGTACAAGTGGACTGACACTCTAACATTCTATAATTTGAACATCTACTGTGAGTCCAGTTTTAGATTCCGATGTTTTACTTCAGGTTTACTGTATCCCTTGGACACTTTTATTGACGATGAAACACAGAAATTGCATTCGAATTAATTACAAAATGCACAATTCCGACTTAAGTACAAGAGGACTGACACTCTAACATAGTATGATTTGAACCTCTCCTGTGAGTCCAGTTTTAGATTGCGATGCTTCACTTCAGGTTTACTGTATCGCTTCGATCTTCTTATTGACGATGAAACACAGAAATTGCATCCGATATTAATACAAAAGGCACAATGCCGACATAAGTACAAGAGGACTAACACTCAAACTTTCTATGATTTGAACCTCTCCTGTGAGTCCAGTTTTAGAGTCCGGTGCTTCACTTCTGGTTTACTGTATCCCTTGGACGTTCTTATTGATGATGAAACACAGTAATTGCTTCCGAATCTAACACAAAAGGCACAATGCCGACTTAATTACAAGAGGACTGACACTCTAACTTTCGATGATTTGAACTTCTCCTGTGAGTCCAGACTTGGGGTCCGATGCTTCACTTCAGGTTTTCTGTATCCCTTTGACCTTCTTATTGACGATGAAACACAGAAATTGCATCCGAATTTAATACAAAAGGCACAATGCCGACTTAAGTACAAGAGGACTGACACTCTAACTTTCTATGATTTGAACCTCTACTGTGAGTCCAGTCTTAGATTTCGATGCTTCTCTTCAGGTTTTCTGTATCCCTTGCACCTTCTTATTGACGATGAAACACAGAAATTGCATCCGAATTAAATACAAAATGCACAATTCCGACTTAAGTACAAGAGGACTGACACTCTAACATAGTATGATTTGAACCTCTCCTGTGAGTCCAGTTTTAGATTGCGATGCTTCACTTCAGGTTTACTGTATCGCTTCGATCTTCTTATTGACGATGAAACACAGAAATTGCATCCGATTTTAATACAAAAGGCACAATGCCGACATAAGTACAAGAGGACTAACACTCAAACTTTCTATGATTAGAACCTCTCCTGTGAGTCCAGTTTTAGAGTCCGGTGCTTCACTTCTGGTTTACTGTATCCCTTGGACGTTCTTATTTATGATGAAACACAGTAATTGCTTCCGAATCTAACACAAAAGGCACAATGCCGACTTAATTACAAGAGGACTGACACTCTAACTTTCTATGATTTGAACCTCTCCTGTGATTCCAGTTTTAGATTCCGATGCTTCACTTCAGGTTTACTGTATACCTTGGACCTTCTTATTGACGATGAAACACAGAAATTGCATCCGAATTTAATACAAAAGGCACAATGCCGACTTAAGTACAAGAGGACTGACACTCTAACTTTCTATGATTTGAACCTCTACTGTGAGTCCAGTCTTAGTTTCCGATGCTTCTCTTCAGGTTTACTGTATCCCTTTCACCTTCTTATTGACGATGAAACACAGAAATTGCATCCCAATTTAATACAAAAGGCACAATGCCGACTTAAGTACAAGAGGACTAACACTCAAACTTTCTATGATTTGAACCTCTCCTGTGAGTCCAGACTTGGGGTCCGATTCTTCACTTCAGGTTTACTGTATCCCTTTGACCTTCTTATTGACGATGAAACACAGAAATTGCATCCGAATTTAATACAAAAGACACAATGCCGACTTAAGTACAAGAGGACTGACACTCTAACTTTCTATGATTTGAACCTCTACTGTGAGTCCAGTCTTAGATTTCGATGCTTCTCTTCAGGTTTTCTGTATCCCTTGCACCTTCTTATTGACGATGAAACACAGAAATTGCATCCCAATTTAATACAAAAGGCACAATGCCGACTTAAGTACAAGTGGACTGACACTCTAACATTCTATAATTTGAACATCTACTGTGAGTCCAGTTTTAGATTCCGATGTTTTACTTCAGGTTTACTGTATCCCTTGGACACTTTTATTGACGATGAAACACAGAAATTGCATTCGAATTAATTACAAAATGCACAATTCCGACTTAAGTACAAGAGGACTGACACTCTAACATAGTATGATTTGAACCTCTCCTGTGAGTCCAGTTTTAGATTGCGATGCTTCACTTCAGGTTTACTGTATCGCTTCGATCTTCTTATTGACGATGAAACACAGAAATTGCATCCGATATTAATACAAAAGGCACAATGCCGACATAAGTACAAGAGGACTAACACTCAAACTTTCTATGATTTGAACCTCTCCTGTGAGTCCAGTTTTAGAGTCCGGTGCTTCACTTCTGGTTTACTGTATCCCTTGGACGTTCTTATTGATGATGAAACACAGTAATTGCTTCCGAATCTAACACAAAAGGCACAATGCCGACTTAATTACAAGAGGACTGACACTCTAACTTTCGATGATTTGAACTTCTCCTGTGAGTCCAGACTTGGGGTCCGATGCTTCACTTCAGGTTTTCTGTATCCCTTTGACCTTCTTATTAACGATGAAACACAGAAATTGCATCCGAATTTAATACAAAAGGCACAATGCCGACTTAAGTACAAGAGGACTGACACTCTAACTTTCTATGATTTGAACCTCTACTGTGAGTCCAGTCTTAGATTTCGATGCTTCTCTTCAGGTTTTCTGTATCCCTTGCACCTTCTTATTGACGATGAAACACAGAAATTGCATCCGAATTAAATACAAAATGCACAATTCCGACTTAAGTACAAGAGGACTGACACTCTAACATAGTATGATTTGAACCTCTCCTGTGAGTCCAGTTTTAGATTGCGATGCTTCACTTCAGGTTTACTGTATCGCTTCGATCTTCTTATTGACGATGAAACACAGATATTGCATCCGATTTTAATACAAAAGGCACAATGCCGACATAAGTACAAGAGGACTAACACTCAAACTTTCTATGATTTGAACCTCTCCTGTGAGTCCAGTTTTAGAGTCCGGTGCTTCACTTCTGGTTTACTGTATCCCTTGGACGTTCTTATTTATGATGAAACACAGTAATTGCTTCCGAATCCAACACAAAAGGCACAATGCCGACTTAATTACAAGAGGACTGACACTCTAACTTTCTATGATTTGAACCTCTCCTGTGATTCCAGTTTTAGATTCCGATGCTTCACTTCAGGTTTACTGTATACCTTGGACCTTCTTATTGACGATGAAACACAGAAATTGCATCCGAATTTAATACAAAAGGCACAATGCCGACTTAAGTACAAGAGGACTGACACTCTAACTTTCTATGATTTGAACCTCTACTGTGAGTCCAGTCTTAGTTTCCGATGCTTCTCTTCAGGTTTACTGTATCCCTTTCACCTTCTTATTGACGATGAAACACAGAAATTGCATCCCAATTTAATACAAAAGGCACAATGCCGACTTAAGTACAAGAGGACTGACACTCTAACCTTCTATGATTTGAACCTCTCCTGTGAGTCCAGTTTTAGATTCCGATGCTTCACTTCAGGTTTACTGTATACCTTGGAGCTTCTTATTGACGATGAAACACAGATATTGCATCCGAATTTAATACAAAAGGCACAAAGCCGACTTAAGTACTAGAGGACTGACACTCTAACTCTCTATGATTTTAACCTCTCCTGTGAGTCCAGTTTTAGAGTCCGGTGCTTCACTTCTGGTTTACTGTATCCCTTGGACGTTCTCATTGACGATGAAACACAGTAATAGCTTCCGAATCTAACACAAAAGGCACAATGTCGACTTAACTGCAAGAGGACTGACACTCTAACTTTCTATGATTTGAACCTCTCCTGTGTTTCCAGTTTTAGATTCCGATGCTTCACTTCAGGTTTACTGTATCCCTTGGAACTTCTTATTGACGATGAAACACAGTAATTGCTTCCGAATTTAATACAAAAGGCACAATGCCGACATAAGTACAATAGGACTGACACTCTAACTTTCTTTGATTTGTACCTCTCCTGTGAGTCCAGTTTTAGACTCCGATGCTTCACTTCAGGTTTACTGTATCCCATGGACCTTCTTACTGACGATGAAACACAGAAATTGCATCCGAATTTAATACAAAAGGCACAATGCCGACTTAAGTACAAGAGGACTGACACTCTAACCTTCTATGATTTTAACCTCTCCTGTGAGTCCAGTTTTAGATTCCGATGCTTCACTTCAGGTTTACTGTATACCTTAGACCTTGTTATTGACTATGAAACACAGATATTGCATCCGAATTTAATACAAAAGGCACCATGCCGATTTAAGTACTAGAGGACTGACACGCTAACTCTCTATGATTTTAACCTCTCCTGTGAGTCCAGTTTTAGAGTCCGGTGCTTCACTTCTGGTTTACTGTATCCCTTAGACGTTCTTATTGACGATGAAACACAGTAATTGCTTCCGAATCTAACACAAAAGGCACAGTGCCGACTTAATTACAAGAGGACTGACACTCTAACTTTCTTTGATTTGAACCTCTCCTGTGATTCCACTTTCAGATTCCGATGCTTCACTTCAGGTTTACTGTATCCCTTGGACCTTCTTATTGACGATGAAAACAGAAATTGCACAAGAATTTAACACAAAATTCACAATGCCGACTTAAGTACATGAGGACTGACACTCTTTCAATGATTTGAACCTCTTCTGTGAGTCCAGTTTTAGATTCCGATGTCTCACTTCAGGTTTACTGTATCCCTTGAACTTTCTTATTGACGATGTATCACAGAAATTGCATCCGAATTTAATACAAAATGCACAATGCGACCTGAAGTACAAGAGGACTGACACTCTAACTTTCTATGATTTCATCCACTCCTGTGAGTCCAGTTTTAGATTCCGATGCTTCACTCCAGGTTTATTGTATCCCTTGGACCTTCTTATTGACGATGAAACACGGAAATTGCATCCTAATTTAATGCAAAAGGCACAATGCGGTCTTGAGTACACTCTAACTTTCTATGATTTGAACCTCTCCTGTGTGTCCAGTTTTAGATTCCGATGCTTCACTTCAGGTTTACTGTATCCCTTGGACCTTCTTATTGACGATGAAACACAGAAATTGCATCCGAATTTAAGACAAAAAGCACAATGCCGACTTAACTACAAGAGGACTGACACTCTAACTTTCGATGATCTGAACCTCTCCTGTGAGTCCAGACTTGGGGTCCGATGCTTCACTTCAGGTTTACTGTATAACTTGGACCTTCTTATTGACGATGAAACACAGAAATTGCATCCGAATTTAATACAAAAGGCACAATGCCGACTTAAGTACAAGAGGACTGACACTCTAACTTTCTATGATTTGAACCTCTACTGTGAGTCCAGTCTTAGATTTCGATGCTTCTCTTCAGGTTTTCTGTATCCCTTGCACCTTCTTATTGACGATGAAACACAGAAATTGCATCCCAATTTAATACAAAAGGCACAATGCCGACTTAAGTACAAGCGGACTGACACTCTAACATTCTATGATTTGAACCTCTCCTGTGAGTCCAGTTTTAGATTGCGATGCTTCACTTCAGGTTTACTGTATCCCCTGGACCTTCTTATTGACGATGAAAACAGAAATTACATCCTAATTTAATACAAAAAGCACAATGCGGACTTAAGTACAAGAGGACTGACACTTTAACTTTCTATGAATTGAACCTCTTCTGTGAGTCCAGTTTTAGATTCCGATGCCTCACTTCAGGTTTACTGTATCGCTTCGATCTTCTTATTGACGATGAAACACAGAAATTGCATCCGATTTTAATACAAAAGGCACAATGCCGACTTAAGTACAAGAGGACTAACACTCAAACTTTCTATGATTTGAACCTGTCCTGTGAGTCCAGTTTTTCATTCCGATGCTTCACGTCAGGTTTACACAGTCCCTTGGACCGTCTTATTGACGATGAAACACAGAAATAGCATCCGAATTTAATACAAAAGGCACAATGCCGACTTAAGTACAAGAGGACTGACACTCTAGCCTTCTATGATTTGAACCTCTCCTGTGAGTCCTGTTTTAGATTCCGATGCTTCACTTCAGGTTTACTGTATACCTTGGACCTTCTTATTGACGATGAAACACAGATATTGCATCCGAATTTAACACAAATGGCACCATGCCGACTTAAGTACTAGAGGACTGACACTCTAACTTTCTATGATTTGAACCTCTCCTATGATTCCAGTTTTAGATTCCGATGCTTCACTTCAGGTTTACTGTATCCCTTGAACCTTCTTATTGACGAAGAAACACAGTAATTGCTTCCGAATTTTATACAAAAGGCACAATGCCGACTTAATTACAAGAAGACTGACACTCTAACTTTCTTTGATTTGAACCTCTCCTGTGAGTCCAGTTTTAGTTTCCGATGCTTCACTTCAGGTTTACTGTATCCCCTGGACCTTCTTATTGACGATGAAAACAGAAATTACATCCTAATTTAATACAAAAAGCACAATGCGGACTTAAGTACAAGAGGACTGACACTTTAACTTTCTATGAATTGAACCTCTTCTGTGAGTCCAGTTTTAGATTCCGATGCCTCACTTCAGGTTTACTGTATCCCTTGGACTTTCTTATTGACGATGAAACACAGAAATTGCATCCTCATTTAATACAAAAGGCACAATGCGGACTTGAGTACAAGAGGACTGACACTCTAACTTTCTATGATTTGAACCTCTCCTGTGTGTCCAGTTTTAGATTCCGATGCTTCACTTCTGGTTTACTATATCGCTTGGACCTTCTTATTGACGATGAAAACAGAAATTGCATCCGAATATAATACAAAAGGCACAATGCCGACTTAAGTACAAGAGGACTGACACTCTAACTTTCTATGATTTGTACCTCTCCTGTGAGTCCAGTTTTGGATTCCGATGCTTCACTTCAAGTTTACAGTATCCCTTGGACCTTCTTATTGACGATGTAACACAGAAATTGCATCCGAATTTAAGACAAAAAGCACAATGCCGACTTAAGTACAAGAGGACTGACACTCTAACTTTCGATGATTTGAACCTCACCTGTGAGTCCAGACTTGGGGTCCGATGCTTCACTTCAGGTTTACTGTATCCCTTGGACCTTCTTACTGACGATGAAACACAGAAATTGCATCCAAATTTAATACAAAAGGGACAATGCCGACTTAAGTACAAGAGGACTAACCCTCTAACTTTCTATGATTTGAACCTCTACTGTGAGTCCAGTCTTAGATTTCGATGCTTCTCTTCAGGTTTTCTGTATCCCTTGGACCTTCTTATTGACGATGAAACACAGAAACTGCATCTCAATTTAATACAAAAGGCACAATGCCGACTTAAGTACAAGAGGACTAACACTCTAACTTTCTATGATTTGAACCTCTCCTGTGAGTCCAGTTTTAGATTCCGAAGCTTCACTTCAGGTTTACACAGTCGCTTGGACCGTCTTATTGACGATGAAACACAGAAATAGCATCCGAATTTAATACAAAATTCACAATGCGGCCTGAAGTACAAGAGGACTGACACTCTAACTTTCTATGATTTGAACCACTCCTGTGAGTCCAGTTTTAGATTCCGATGCTTCACTTCAGGTTTACTGTATCCCTTGGACCTTCTTATTGACGATGAAAGACAGAAATTGCATCCTAATTTAATACAAAAGGCACAATGCGGACTTGAGTACAAGAAGACTGACACACTAACTTTCTATGATTTGAACCTCTCCTGTGTGTCCAGTTTTAGATTCCGATGCTTCACTTCAGGTTTACTGTATCGCGTGGACCATCTTATTGACGATTAAAACAGAAATTGCATCCGAATTTAATACAAAAGACACAATGCCGACTTAAGTACAAGAGGACTGACACTCTAACTTTCTATGATTTGAACCTCTACTGTGAGTCCAGTCTTAGATTCCGATGCTCTACTTCAGGTTTACTGTATCCCTTAGACACATTGATTGATGATGAAACACAGAAATTGCATCCGAATTAAATACAAAAGGCACAATTCCGACTTAAGTACAAGAGGACTGACACTCTAACATACTATGATTTGAACCTCTCCTGTGAGTCCAGTTTTAGATTCCGATGCTTCACTTCAGGTTTACTGCATCGCTTCGATCTTCTTATTGACGATGAAACACAGAAATTGCATCCGATTTTAATACAAAAGGCACAATGCCGACCTAAGTACAAGAGGACTAACACTCTAACTTTCTATGATTTGAACCTCTCCTGTGAGTCCAGTTTTTGATTCCGATGCTTCACTTCAGGTTTACACAGCCCCTTGGACCGTCTTATTGACGATGAAACACAGAAATAGCATCCGAATTTAATACAAAAGGCACAATGCCGACTTAAGTACAAGAGGACTGACACTCTAACCTTCTATGATTTGAACCTCTCCTGTGAGTCCAGTTTTAGATTCCGATGCTTCACTTCAGGTTTACTGTATCCCTTGGACCTTGTTATTGACGATGAAAACAGAAATTACATCCGAATTTAATACAAAAAGCACAGTGCGGACTTATGTACAAGAGGACTGACACTTTAACTTTCTATGAATTGAACCTCTTCTGTGAGTCCAGTTTTAGATTCCGATGCCTCACTTCAGGTTTACTGTATCCCGTGGACTTTCTTATTGACGATGAAACACAGAAATTGCATCCGAATATAATACAAAATGCACAATGGGGCCTGAAGTACAAGAGGACTGACACTCTAACTTTCTATGATTTGAACCACTCCAGTGAGTCCAGTTTTAGATTGCGATGCTTCACTTCAGGTTTACTGTATCCCTTGGACCTTCTTATTGACGATGAAACACAGAAATTGCATCCTAATTAAATACAAAAGGCACAATGCGGACTTGAGTACAAGGGGACTGACACTCTAACTTTCTATGATTTGAACCTCTCCTGTGTGTCCTGTTTTAGATTCCGATGCTTCACTTCTGGTTTACTGTTTCGCTTGGACCTTCTTATTGACGATGAAAACAGAAATTGCATCCGAATTTAATACAAAAGGCACAATGCCGACTTAAGTACAACAGGACTGACACTCTAAGTTTCTATGATTTGTATCTCTCCTGTGAGTCCAGTTTTGGATTCCGATGCTTCACTTCAAGTTTACAGTATCCCTTGGACCTTCTTATTGACGATGAAACACAGAAATTGCATCCGAATTTAAGACAAAAAGCACAATCCCGACTTAAGTACAAGAGGACTGACACTCTAACTTTCGATGATTTGAACCTCTCCTGTGAGTCCAGTTTTAGAGTCCGGTGCTTCACTTCTGGTTTACTGTATCCCTTGGACGTTCTTATTAATGATGAAACACAGTAATTGCTTCCGAATCTAACACAAAAGGCACAATGCCGACTTAATTACAAGAGAACTGACACTCTAACTTTCTATGATTTGAACCTCTCCTGTGATTCCAGTTTTAGATTCCGATGCTTCACTTCAGGTTTACTGTATACCTTGGACCTTCTTATTGACGATGAAACACAGAAATTGCATCCGAATTTAATACAAAAGGCACAATGCCGACTTAAGTACAAGAGGACTGACACTCTAACTTTCTATGATTTGAACCTCTACTGTGAGTCCAGTCTTAGTTTCCGATGCTTCTCTTCAGGTTTACTGTATCCCTTTCACCTTCTTATTGACGATGAAACACAGAAATTGCATCCCAATTTAATACAAAAGGCACAATGCCGACTTAAGTACAAGAGGACTGACACTCTAACCTTCTATGATTTGAACCTCTCCTGTGAGTCCAGTTTTAGATTCCGATGCTTCACTTCAGGTTTACTGTATACCTTGGAGCTTCTTATTGACGATGAAACACAGATATTGCATCCGAATTTAATACAAAAGGCACAAAGCCGACTTAAGTACTAGAGGACTGACACTCTAACTCTCTATGATTTTAACCTCTCCTGTGAGTCCAGTTTTAGAGTCCGGTGCTTCACTTCTGGTTTACTGTATCCCTTGGACGTTCTCATTGACGATGAAACACAGTAATAGCTTCCGAATCTAACACAAAAGGCACAATGTCGACTTAACTGCAAGAGGACTGACACTCTAACTTTCTATGATTTGAACCTCTCCTGTGTTTCCAGTTTTAGATTCCGATGCTTCACTTCAGGTTTACTGTATCCCTTGGAACTTCTTATTGACGATGAAACACAGTAATTGCTTCCGAATTTAATACAAAAGGCACAATGCCGACATAAGTACAATAGGACTGACACTCTAACTTTCTTTGATTTGTACCTCTCCTGTGAGTCCAGTTTTAGACTCCGATGCTTCACTTCAGGTTTACTGTATCCCATGGACCTTCTTACTGACGATGAAACACAGAAATTGCATCCGAATTTAATACAAAAGGCACAATGCCGACTTAAGTACAAGAGGACTGACACTCTAACCTTCTATGATTTTAACCTCTCCTGTGAGTCCAGTTTTAGATTCCGATGCTTCACTTCAGGTTTACTGTATACCTTAGACCTTGTTATTGACTATGAAACACAGATATTGCATCCGAATTTAATACAAAAGGCACCATGCCGATTTAAGTACTAGAGGACTGACACGCTAACTCTCTATGATTTTAACCTCTCCTGTGAGTCCAGTTTTAGAGTCCGGTGCTTCACTTCTGGTTTACTGTATCCCTTAGACGTTCTTATTGACGATGAAACACAGTAATTGCTTCCGAATCTAACACAAAAGGCACAGTGCCGACTTAATTACAAGAGGACTGACACTCTAACTTACTTTGATTTGAACCTCTCCTGTGATTCCACTTTCAGATTCCGATGCTTCACTTCAGGTTTACTGTATCCCTTGGACCTTCTTATTGACGATGAAAACAGAAATTGCAAAAGAATTTAACACAAAATTCACAATGCCGACTTAAGTACATGAGGACTGACACTCTTTCAATGATTTGAACCTCTTCTGTGAGTCCAGTTTTAGATTCCGATGTCTCACTTCAGGTTTACTGTATCCCTTGAACTTTCTTATTGACGATGTATCACAGAAATTGCATCCGAATTTAATACAAAATGCACAATGCGACCAGAAGTACAAGAGGACTGACACTCTAACTTTCTATGATTTCATCCACTCCTGTGAGTCCAGTTTTAGATTCCGATGCTTCACTTCAGGTTTATTGTGTCCCTTGGACCTTCTTATTGACGATGAAACACGGAAATTGCATCCTAATTTAATGCAAAAGGCACAATGCCGTCTTGAGTACACTCTAACTTTCTATGATTTGAACCTCTCCTGTGTGTCCAGTTTTAGATTCCGATGCTTCACTTCAGGTTTACTGTATCCCTTGGACCTTCTTATTGACGATGAAACACAGAAATTGCATCCGAATTTAAGACAAAAAGCACAATGCCGACTTAACTACAAGAGGACTGACACTCTAACTTTCGATGATTTGAACCTCTCCTGTGAGTCCAGACTTGGGGTCCGATGCTTCACTTCAGGTTTACTGTATCCCTTGGACCTTCTTATTGACGATGAAACACAGAAATTGCATCCGAATTTAATACAAAAGGCACAATGCCGACTTAAGTACAAGAGGACTGACACTCTAACTTTCTATGATTTGAACCTCTACTGTGAGTCCAGTCTTAGATTTCGATGCTTCTCTTCAGGTTTTCTGTATCCCTTGCACCTTCTTATTGACGATGAAACACAGAAATTGCATCCCAATTTAATACAAAACGCACAATGCCGACTTAAGTACAAGCGGACTGACACTCTAACATTCTATAATTTGAACATCTCCTGTGAGTCCAGTTTTAGATTCCGATGCTTTACTTCAGGTTTACTGTATCCCTTGGACACTTTTATTGACGATGAAACACAGAAATTGCATCCGAATTAAATACAAAAGTCACAATTTCGACTTAAGTACAAGAGGACTGACACTCTAACATTCTATGATTTGAACCTCTCCTGTGAGTCCAGTTTTAGATTGCGATGCTTCACTTCAGGTTTACTGTATCGCTTCGAACTTCTTATTGACGATGAAACACAGAAATTGCATCCGATTTTAATACAAAAGGCACAATGCCGACTTAAGTACAAGAGGACTAACACTCAAACTTTCTATGATTTGAACCTGTCCTGTGAGTCCAGTTTTTCATTCCGATGCTTCACGTCAGGTTTACACAGTCCCTTGGACCGTCTTATTGACGATGAAACACAGAAATAGCATCCGAATTTAATACAAAAGGCACAATGCCGACTTAAGTACAAGAGGACTGACACTCTAGCCTTCTATGATTTGAACCTCTCCTGTGAGTCCTGTTTTAGATTCCGATGCTTCACTTCAGGTTTACTGTATACCTTGGACCTTCTTATTGACGATGAAACACAGATATTGCATCCGAATTTAACACAAATGGCACCATGCCGACTTAAGTACTAGAGGACTGACACTCTAACTTTCTATGATTTGAACCTCTCCTATGATTCCAGTTTTAGATTCCGATGCTTCACTTCAGGTTTACTGTATCCCTTGAACCTTCTTATTGACGAAGAAACACAGTAATTGCTTCCGAATTTAATACAAAAGGCACAATGCCGACTTAATTACAAGAAGACTGACACTCTAACTTTCTTTGATTTGAACCTCTCCTGTGAGTCCAGTTTTAGTTTCCGATGCTTCACTTCAGGTTTACTGTATACCCTGGACCTTCTTATTGACGATGAAAACAGAAATTACATCCTAATTTAATACAAAAAGCACAATGCGGACTTAAGTACAAGAGGACTGACACTTTAACTTTCTATGAATTGAACCTCTTCTGTGAGTCCAGTTTTAGATTCCGATGCCTCACTTCAGGTTTACTGTATCCCTTGGACTTTCTTATTGACGATGAAACACAGAAATTGCATCCTCATTTAATACAAAAGGCACAATGCGGACTTGAGTACAAGAGGACTGACACTCTAACTTTCTATGATTTGAACCTCTCCTGTGTGTCCAGTTTTAGATTCCGATGCTTCACTTCTGGTTTACTATATCGCTTGGACCTTCTTATTGACGATGAAAACAGAAATTGCATCCGAATATAATACAAAAGGCACAATGCCGACTTAAGTACAAGAGGACTGACACTCTAACTTACTATGATTTGTACCTCTCCTGTGAGTCCAGTTTTGGATTCCGATGCTTCACTTCAAGTTTACAGTATCCCTTGGACCTTCTTATTGACGATGTAACACAGAAATTGCATCCGAATTTAAGACAAAAAGCACAATGCCGACTTAAGTACAAGAGGACTGACACTCTAACTTTCGATGATTTGAACCTCACCTGTGAGTCCAGACTTGGGGTCCGATGCTTCACTTCAGGTTTACTGTATCCCTTGGACCTTCTTACTGACGATGAAACACAGAAATTGCATCCAAATTTAATACAAAAGGGACAATGCCGACTTAAGTACAAGAGGACTAACCCTCTAACTTTCTATGATTTGAACCTCTACTGTGAGTCCAGTCTTAGATTTCGATGCTTCTCTTCAGGTTTTCTGTATCCCTTGGACCTTCTTATTGACGATGAAACACAGAAACTGCATCTCAATTTAATACAAAAGGCACAATGCCGACTTAAGTACAAGAGGACTAACACTCTAACTTTCTATGATTTGAACCTCTCCTGTGAGTCCAGTTTTAGATTCCGAAGCTTCACTTCAGGTTTACACAGTCGCTTGGACCGTCTTATTGACGATGAAACACAGAAATAGCATCCGAATTTAATACAAAATTCACAATGCGGCCTGAAGTACAAGAGGACTGACACACTAACTTTCTATGATTTGAACCACTCCTGTGAGTCCAGTTTTAGATTCCGATGCTTCACTTCAGGTTTACTGTATCCCTTGGACCTTCTTATTGACGATGAAAGACAGAAATTGCATCCTAATTTAATACAAAAGGCACAATGCGGACTTGAGTACAAGAAGACTGACACACTAACTTTCTATGATTTGAACCTCTCCTGTGTGTCCAGTTTTAGATTCCGATGCTTCACTTCAGGTTTACTGTATCGCGTGGACCATCTTATTGACGATTAAAACAGAAATTGCATCCGAATTTAATACAAAAGGCACAATGCCGACTTAAGTACAAGAGGACTGACTCTATAACTTTCTATGATTTGTACCTCTCCTGTGAGTCCAGTTTTGGATTCGGATGCTTCACTTCAGGTTTACAGTATCCCTTGGACCTTCTTATTGACGATGAAACACAGAAATTGCATCCAAATTTAAGACAAAAGGCACAAGGCCGACTTAAGTACAAGAGGACTGACACTCTAACTTTCGATGATTTGAACCTCTCCTGTGAGTCCCGACTTGGGGTCCGATGCTTCACTTCAGGTTTACTGTATCCCTTGGACCTTCTTATTGACGATGAAACACAGAAATTGCATCCGAATTTTATACAAAAGGCACAATGCCGAATTAAGTACTAGAGGACTGACACTCCAACTTTCTATGATTTGAACCTCCACTGTGAGTCCAGTCTTAGATTTCGATGCTTCTCTTCAGGTTTTCTGTATCCCTTGGACCTTCTTATTGACGATGAAACACAGAAATTGCATCCCAATTTAATTCAAAAGGCACAATGCTGACTTAAGTACATGCAGACTGACACTCTGACATTCTATAATTTGAATATCTCCTGTGAGTCCAGTTTTAGATTCCGATGCTCTACTTCAGGTTTACTGTATCCCTTAGACACATTGATTGATGATGAAACACAGAAATTGCATCCGAATTAAATACAAAAGGCACAATTCCGACTTAAGTACAAGAGGACTGACACTCTAACATACTATGATTTGAACCTCTCCTGTGAGTCCAGTTTTAGATTCCGATGCTTCACTTCAGGTTTACTGCATCGCTTCGATCTTCTTATTGACGATGAAACACAGAAACTGCATCCGATTTTAATACAAAAGGCACAATGCCGACCTAAGTACAAGAGGACTAACACTCTAACTTTCTATGATTTGAACCTCTCCTGTGAGTCCAGTTTTTGATTCCGATGCTTCACTTCAGGTTTACACAGCCCCTTGGACCGTCTTATTGACGATGAAACACAGAAATAGCATCCGAATTTAATACAAAAGGCACAATGCCGACTTAAGTACAAGAGGACTGACACTCTAACCTTCTATGATTTGAACCTCTCCTGTGAGTCCAGTTTTAGATTCCGATGCTTCACTTCAGGTTTACTGTATCCCTTGGACCTTGTTATTGACGATGAAAACAGAAATTACATCCGAATTTAATACAAAAAGCACAGTGCGGACTTATGTACAAGAGGACTGACACTTTAACTTTCTATGAATTGAACCTCTTCTGTGAGTCCAGTTTTAGATTCCGATGCCTCACTTCAGGTTTACTGTATCCCGTGGACTTTCTTATTGACGATGAAACACAGAAATTGCATCCGAATATAATACAAAATGCACAATGGGGCCTGAAGTACAAGAGGACTGACACTCTAACTTTCTATGATTTGAACCACTCCTGTGAGTCCAGTTTTAGATTGCGATGCTTCACTTCAGGTTTACTGTATCCCTTGGACCTTCTTATTGACGATGAAACACAGAAATTGCATCCTAATTAAATACAAAAGGCACAATGCGGACTTGAGTACAAGGGGACTGACACTCTAACTTTCTATGATTTGAACCTCTCCTGTGTGTCCTGTTTTAGATTCCGATGCTTCACTTCTGGTTTACTGTTTCGCTTGGACCTTCTTATTGACGATGAAAACAGAAATTGCATCCGAATTTAATACAAAAGGCACAATGCCGACTTAAGTACAACAGGACTGACACTCTAAGTTTCTATGATTTGTATCTCTCCTGTGAGTCCAGTTTTGGATTCCGATGCTTCACTTCAAGTTTACAGTATCCCTTGGACCTTCTTATTGACGATGAAACACAGAAATTGCATCCGAATATAAGACAAAAAGCACAATCCCGACTTAAGTACAAGAGGACTGACACTCTAACTTTCGATGATTTGAACCTCTCCTGTGAGTCCAGACTTGGGGTCCGATGCTTCACTTCAGATTCACTGTATCCCTTGGACCTTCTTATTGACGATGAAACACAGAAATTGATTCCGAATTTAATACAAAAGGCACAATGCCGACTTAAGTACAAGAGGACTGACACTCTAATTTTCTATGATTTGAACCTCTACTGTGAGTCCAGTCTTAGATTTCGATGTTTCTCTTCAGGTTTTCTGTATCACTTGGACCTTCTTATTGACGATGAAACACAGAAACTGCATCTCAATTTAATACAAAAGGCACAATGCCGACTTAAGTACAAGCGGACTGACACTCTAACATTCTATAATTTGAATATCTCATGTGAGTCCAGTTTTAGATTCCGATGCTTTACTTCAGGTTTACTGTATCCCTTGGACACTTTTATTGACGATGAAACACAGAAATTGCATCCGAATTAAATACAAAAGGCACAATTCCGACTGAAGTACAAGAGGACTGACACACTAACATTCTATGATTTGAACCTCTCCTGTGAGTCCAGTTTTAGATTCCGATGCTTCACTTAAGGTTTTCTGTATCGCTTCGATCTTCTTATTTACGATGAAACACGGAAATTGCATCCGATTTTAATACAAAAGGGACAATGCCGACTTAAGTACAAGAGGACTAACATTTCTAACTTTCTATGATTTGAACCTCTCCTGTGAGTCCAGTTTTACATTCCGATGCTTCACTTCAGGTTTACACAGTCCCTTGGACCGTCTTATAGACGATGAAACACAGAAATAGCATCCGAATTTAATACAAAATTCACAATACGGCCTGAAGTACAAGAGGACTGACACTCTAACTTTCTATGATTTGAACCACTCCTGTGAGTCCAGTTTTAGATTCCGATGCTTCACTTCAGGTTTACTGTATCCCTTGGACCTTCTTATTGACGATGAAACACAGAAATTGCATCCTAATTTAATACAAAAGGCACAATGCGGACTTGAGTACAAAAGGACTGACACTCTAACTTTCTATGATTTGAACCTCTCCTGTGTGTCCAGTTTTAGATTCCGATGCTTCACTTCAGGTTTACTGTATCGCTTGGACCTTCTTATTGACGATGAAAACAGAAATTGCATCCGAAAATAATACAAAAGGCACAATGCCGACTTAAGTACAAGAGGACTGACTCTCTAACTTTCTATGATTTGTACCTCTCCTGTGAGTCCAGTTTTGGATTCGGATGCTGCACTTCAGGTTTACAGTATCCCTTGGACCTTCTTATTGACGATGAAACACAGAAATTGCATCCAAATTTCAGACAAAAGGCACAAGGCCGACATAAGTACAAGAGGACTGACACTCTAACTTTCGATGATTTGAACCTCTCCTGTGAGTCCCGACTTGGCGTCCGATGCTTCACTTCAGGTTTACTGTATCTCTTGGACCTTCTTATTAACGATGAAACACAGAAATTGCATCCGAATTTTATACAAAAGGCACAATGCCGACTTAAGTACAAGAGGATTGACACTCTAACTTTCTATGATTTGAACCTCTACTGTGAGTCCAGTCTTAGATTTCGATGCTTCTCTTCAGGCTTTCTGTATCCCTTGGACCTTCTTATTGACGATGAAACACAGAAATTACATCCCAATTTAATACAAAAGGCACAATGCTGACTTAAGTACAAGCAGACTGACACTCTGACATTCTATAATTTGAACATCTCCTGTGAGTCCAGTTTTAGATCCCGATGCTTTACTTCAGGTTTACTGTATCCCTTAGACACTTTTATTGATGATGAAACACAGAAATTGCATCCGAATTAAATACAAAAGGCACAATTCCGACTTAAAAACAAGAGGACTGACACTCTAACATACTATGATTTGAACCTCTCCTGTGAGTCCAGTTTTAGATTCCGATGCTTCATTTCAGGTTTACTGCATCGCTTCGATCTTCTTATTGACGATGAAACACAGAAATTGCATCCGGTTTTAATACAAAAGGCACAATGCCGACCTAAGTACAAGAGGACTAACACTCTAACTTTCTATGATTGGAACCTCTCCTGTGAGTCCAGTTTTTGATTCCGATGCTTCACTTCAGGTTTACACAGTCCCTTGGACCGTCTTATTGACGATGAAACACAGAAATAGCATCCGAATTTAATACAAAAGGCACAATGCCGACTTAAGTACAAGAGGACTGACACTCTAACCTTCTATGATATGAACCTCTCCTGTGAGTCCAGTTTTAGATTCCGATGCTTCACTTCAGGTTTACTGTATACCTTGGATCTTCTTATTTACGATGAAACACAGATATTGCATCCGAATTTAATACAAAAGGCACCATGCCGACTTAAATACCAGAGGACTGACACTCTAACTCTGTATGATTTTAACCTCTCCTGTGAGTCCAGTTTTAGAGTCCGGTGCTTCTTCTGGTTTACTGTATCCCTTGGACGTTCTTATTGACGATGAAACACAGTAATTGCTTCCGAATCTAACACAAAAGGCACAATGCCGACTTAATTACAAGAGGACTGACACTCGAACTTTCTATGTTTTGAACCTCTCCTGTGATTCCAGTTTTAGATTCCGATGCTTCACTTCAGGTTTACTGTATCCCTTGAACCTTCTTATTGACGATGAAACACAGTAATTGCTTCCGAATTTAATACAAAAGGCACAATGCTGACTTAAGTACAAGCAGACTGACACTCTGACATTCTATAATTTGAACATCTCCTGTGAGTCCAGTTTTAGATTCCGATGCTTTACTTCAGGTTTACTGTATCCCTTAGACACTTTTATTGATGATGAAACACAGAAATTGCATCCGAATTAAATACAAAAGGCACAATTCCGACTTAAGTACAAGAGGACTGACACTCTAACATACTATGATTTGAACCTCTCCTGTGAGTCCAGTTTTAGATTCCGATGCTTCACTTCAGGTTTACTGCATCGCTTCGATCTTCTTATTGACGATGAAACACAGAAATTGCATCCGATTTTAATACAAAAGGCACAATGCCGACCTAAGTACAAGAGGACTAACACTCTAACTTTCTATGATTTGAATCTCTCCTGTGAGTCCAGTTTTTGATTCCGATGCTTCACTTCAGGTTTACACAGCCCCTTGGACCGTCTTATTGACGATGAAACACAGAAATAGCATCCGAATTTAATACAAAAGGCACAATGCCGACTTAAGTACAAGAGGACTGACACTCTAACCTTCTATGATTTGAACCTCTCCTGTGAGTCCAGTTTTAGATTCCGATGCTTCACTTCAGGTTTACTGTATCCCTTGGACCTTGTTATTGACGATGAAAACAGAAACTACATCCGAATTTAATACAAAAAGCACAGTGCGGACTTCAGTACAAGAGGACTGACACTTTAACTTTCTATGAATTGAACCTCTTCTGTGAGTCCAGTTTTAGATTCCGATGCCTCACTTCAGGTTTACTGTATCCCGTGGACTTTCTTATTGACGATGAAACACAGAAATTGCATCCGAATATAATACAAAATGCACAATGGGGCCTGAAGTACAAGAAGACTGACACTCTAACTTTCTATGATTTGAACGACTCCTGTGAGTCCAGTTTTAGATTGCGATGCTTCACTTCAGGTTTACTGTATCCCTTGGACCTTCTTATTGACGATGAAACACAGAAATTGCATCCTAATTAAATACAAAACGCACAATGCGGACTTGAGTACAAGGGGACTGACACTCTAACTTTCTATGATTTGAACCTCTCCTGTGTGCCCTGTTTTAGATTCCGATGCTTCACTTCTGGTTTACTGTATCGCTTGGACCTTCTTATTGACGATGAAAACAGAAATTGCATCCGAATTTAATACAAAAGGCACAATGCCGACTTAAGTACAACAGGACTGACACTCTAAGTTTCTATGATTTGTATCTCTCCTGTGAGTCCAGTTTTGGATTCCGATGCTTCACTTCAAGTTTACAGTATCCCTTGGCCCTTCTTATTGACGATGAAACACAGAAATTGCATCCGAATTTAAGACAAAAAGCACAATCCCGACTTAAGTACAAGAGGACTGACACTCTAACTTTCGATGATTTGATCCTCTCCTGTGAGTCCAGACTTGGGGTCCGATGCTTCACTTCAGGTTTACTGTATCCCTTGGACCTTCTTATTGACGATGAAACACAGAAATTGCTTCCGAATTTAATACAAAAGGCACAATGCCGACTTAAGTACAAGAGGACTGACACTCTAACTTTCTATGATTTGAACCTCTACTGTGAGTCCAGTCTTAGATTTGGATGCTTCTCTTCAGGTTTTCTGTATCACTTGGACCTTCTTATTGACGATGAAACACAGAAACTGCATCTCAATTTAATACAAAAGGCACAATGCCGACTTAAGTACAAGCGGACTGACACTCTAACATTCTATAATTTGAATATCTCATGTGAGTCCAGTTTTAGATTCCGATGCTTTACTTCAGGTTTACTGTATCCCTTGGACACTTTTATTGACGATGAAACACAGAAATTGCATCCGAATTAAATACAAAAGGCACAATTCCGACTTAAGTACAAGAGGACTGACACACTAACATTCTGTGATTTGAACCTCTCCTGTGAGTCCAGTTTTAGATTCCGATGCTTCACTTCAGGTTTTCTGTATCGCTTCGATCTTCTTATTTACGATGAAACACGGAAATTGCATCCGATTTTAATACAAAAGGGACAATGCCGACTTAAGTACAAGAGGACTAACATTTCTAACTTTCTATGATTTGAACCTCTCCTGTGAGTCCAGTTTTAGATTCCGATGATTCACTTCAGGTTTACACAGTCCCTTGGACCGTCTTATTGACGATGAATCACAGAAATAGCATCCGAATTTAATACAAAATTCACAATACGGCCTGAAGTACAAGAGGAATGACACTCTAACTTTCTATGATTTGAACCACTCCTGTGAGTCCAGTTTTAGATTCCGATGCTTCACTTCAGGTTTACTGTATCCCTTGGACCTTCTTATTGACGATGAAACACAGAAATTGCATCCTAATTTAATACAAAAGGCACAATGCGGACTTGAGTACAAGAGGACTGACACTCTAACTTTCTATGATTTGAACCTCTCCTGTGTGTCCAGTTTTAGATTCCGATGCTTCACTTCAGGTTTACTGTATCGCTTGGACCTTCTTATTGACGATGAAAACAGAAATTGCATCCGAATATAATACAAAAGGCACAATGCCGACTTAAGTACAAGAGGACTGACTCTCTAACTTTCTATGATTTGTACCTCTCCTGTGAGTCCAGTTTTCGATTCGGATGCTTCACTTCAGGTTTACAGTATCCCTTGGACCTTCTTATTGACGATGAAACACAAAAATTGCATCCAAAATTAAGACAAAAGGCACAAGGCCGACTTAAGTACAAGAGGACTGACACTCTAACTTTCGATGATTTGAACCTCTCCTGTGAGTCCCGACTTGGGGTCCGATGCTTCACTTCAGGTTTACTGTATCCCTTGGACCTTCTTATTAACGATGAAACACAGAAATTGCATCCGAATTTTATACAAAAGGCACAATGCCGACTTAAGTACAAGAGGATTGACACTCTAACTTTCTATGATTTGAACCTCTACTGTGAGTCCAGTCTTATATTTCGATGCTTCTCTTCAGGCTTTCTGTATCCCTTGGACCTTCTTATTGACGATGAAACACCGAAATTACATCCCAATTTAATACAAAAGGCACAATGCTGACTTAAGTACAAGCAGACTGACACCCTGACATTCTATAATTTGAACATCTCCTGTGAGTCCAGTTTTAGATCCCGATGCTTTACTTCAGGTTTACTGTATCCCTTAGACACTTTTATTGATGATGAAACACAGAAATTGCATCTGAATTAAATACAAAAGGCACAATTCCGACTTAAAAACAAGAGGACTGACACTCTAACATACTATGATTTGAACCTCTCCTGTGAGTCCAGTTTTAGATTCCGATGCTTCATTTCAGGTTTACTGAATCGCTTCGATCTTCTTATTGACGATGAAACACAGAAATTGCATCCGGTTTTAATACAAAAGGCACAATGCCGACTTAAGTACAAGAGGACTGACACTCTAACCTTCTATGATATGAACCTCTCCTGTGAGTCCAGTTTTAGATTCCGATGCTTCACTTCAGGTTTACTGTATACCTTGGACCTACTTATTTACGATGAAACACAGATATTGCATCCGAATTTAATACAAAAGGCACCATGCCGACTTAAATACCAGAGGACTGACACTCTAACTCTGTATGATTTTAACCTCTCCTGTGAGTCCAGTTTTAGAGTCCGGTGCTTCACTTCTGGTTTACTGTATCCCTTGGACGTTCTTATTGACGATGAAACACAGTAATTGCTTCCGAATCTAACACAAAAGGCACAATGCCGACTTAATTACAAGAGGACTGACACTCGAACTTTCTATGTTTTGAACCTCTCCTGTGATTCCAGTTTTAGATTCCGATGCTTCACTTCAGGTTTACTGTATCCCTTGAACCTTCTTATTGACGATGAAACACAGTAATTGCCTCCGAATTTAATACAAAAGGCACAATGCCGACTTAATTACAAGAGGACTGACTCTCTAACTTTCTTTGATTTGAACCTCTCCTGTGAGTCCAGTTTTAGATTCCGATGCTTCACTTCAGGTTTACTGTATCCCTTGGACCTTCTTATTGACGATGAAACACAGAAATTGCATCCGATTTTAATACAAAAGGCACAATGCCGACTTAAGTACAAGAGGACTAACACTCTAACTTTCTATGCTTTGAACCTCTCCTGTGAGTCCATTTTTAGATTTCCATGTTTCACTTCAGGTATACTCAGTCCCTTGGACCGTCTTAATGACGATGAAACACAGAAATTGCATCCGAATTTAATACAAAAGGCATAATGCCGACTTAAGTACATGAGGACTGACACTCTTTCTATGATTTGAACTTCATCTGTGAGTCCAGTTTTAGATTCCGATGTCTCACTTCAAGTTTACTGTATCCCTTGGACCTTCTTATTGACGATGAAACACAGAAATTGCATCCTAAATTAATACAAAGGGCACAATGCGGACTTGAGTACAAGAGGACTGACACTCTAACTTTCTATGATTTGAACCTCTCCTGTGTGTCCAGTTTTAGATTCCGATGATTCACTTCAGGTTTACTGTATCCCTTGGACCTTCTTATTGACGATGAAAACAGAAATTGCATCCGAATTTAATACAAAAGGCACAATGCCGACATAAGTACAAGAGGACTGACACTCTAACTTTCTTTGATTTTTACCTCTCCTGTGAGTCCAGTTTTAGATTCCGATGCTTCACTTCAGGTTTACTGTATCCCTTGGACCTTCTTATTGACGATGAAACACAGAAATTGCATCCGAATTTAAGACAAAATGCACAATGCCGTCTTAAGTACAAGAAGGTCTGACACTCTAACTTTCGATGATTCGAACCTCTCCTGTGAGTCCAGACTTGGATTCCGATGCTTCACTTCAGGTTTTCTGTATCGCTTGAACTTTCTTATTGACGATGAAACACAGAAATTGCATCCGAATTTAACACAAAAGGCACAATGCCGACTTAAGTACAAGAGGACTGACACTATAACTTTCTATGATTTGTACCTCTCATGTGAGTCCAGTTTTGAATTCCGATGCTTCACTTCAAGTTTACAGTATCCCTTGGACCTTCTTATTGACGATGTAACACAGAAATTGCATCCGAATTTAAGACAAAAAGCACAATGCCGACTTAAGTACAAGAGGACTGACACTCTACCTTTCGATGATTTGAACCTCTCCTGTGAGTCCAGACTTGGGGTCCGATGCTTCACTTCAGGTTTACTGTATCGCTTGGATCTTCGTATTGTCGATGAAACACAGAAATTGCATCCGATTTTAATACAAAAGGCACAATGCCGACTTAAGTACAAGAGGACTAACACTCTAACTTTCTATGCTTTGAACCTCTCCTGTGAGTCCATTTTTAGATTTCCATGCTTCACTTCAGGTATACTCAGTCCCTTGGACCGTCTTAATGACGATGAAACACAGAAATTGCATCCGAATTTAATACAAAAGGCATAATGCCGACTTAAGTACATGAGGACTGACACTCTTTCTATGATTTGAACTTCATCTGTGAGTCCAGTTTTAGATTCCGATGTCTCTCTTCAAGTTTACTGTATCCCTTGGACCTTCTTATTGACGATGAAACACAGAAATTGCATCCTAAATTAATACAAAAGGCACAATGCGGACTTGAGTACAAGAGGACTGACACTCTAACTTTCTATGATTTGAACCTCTCCTGTGTGTCCAGTTTTAGATTCCGATGCTTCACTTCAAGTTTACTGTATCCCTTGGACCTTCTTATTGACGATGAAAACAGAAATTGCATCCGAATTTAATACAAAAGGCACAATGCCGACATAAGTACAAGAGGACTGACACTCTAACTTTCTTTGATTTTTACCTCTCCTGTGAGTCCAGTTTTAGATTCCGATGCTTCACTTCAGGTTTACTGTATCCCTTGGACCTTCTTATTGACGATGAAACACAGAAATTGCATCCGAATTTAAGACAAAATGCACAATGCCGTCTTAAGTACAAGAAGGTCTGACGCTCTAACTTTCGATGATTCGAACCTCTCCTGTGAGTCCAGACTTGGATTCCGATGCTTCACTTCAGGTTTTCTGTATCGCTTGAACTTTCTTATTGACGATGAAACACAGAAATTGCATCCGAATTTAACACAAAAGGCACAATGCCGACTTAAGTTAAAGAGGACTGACACTCTAACTTTCTTTGATTTTTACCTCTCCTGTGAGTCCAGTTTCAGATTCCGATGCTTCACTTCAGGTTTACTGTATCGCTTGGATCTTCGTTTTGACGATGAAACACAGAAATAGCATCCGAATTTAATACAAAATTCACAATACGGCCTGAAGTACAAGAGGACTGACACTCTAACTTTCTATGATTTGAACCACTCCTGTGAGTCCAGTTTTAGAATCCGATGCTTCACGTCAGGTTTACTGTATCCCTTGGACCTTCTTATTGACGATGAATCACAGAAATTGCATCCTAATTTAATACAAAAGGCACAATGCGGACTTGAGTACAAGAGGACTGACACTCTAACTTTCTATGATTTGAACCTCTCCTGTGTGTCCAGTTTTAGATTCCGATGCTTCACTTCAGGTTTACTGTATCACTTGGACCTTCTTATTGACGATGAAAACAGAAATTGCATCCGAATATAATACAAAAGGCACAATGCCGACTTAAGTACAAGAGGACTGACTCTCTAACTTTCTATGATTTGTACCTCTCCTGTGAGTCCAGTTTTGGATTCGGATGCTTCACTTCAGGTTTACAGTATCCCTTGGACCTTCTTATTGACGATGAAACACAGAAATTGCATCCAAATTAAGACAAAAGGCACAAGGCCGACTTAAGTACAAGAGGACTGACACTCTAACTTTCGATGATTTGAACCTCTCCTGTGAGTCCCGACTTGGGGTCCGATGCTTCACTTCAGGTTTACTGTATCCCTTGGACCTTCTTATTGACGATGAAACACAGAAATTGCATCCGAATTTTATACAAAAGGCACAATGCCGACTTAAGTACAAGAGGATTGACACTCTAACTTTCTATGATTTGAACCTCTACTGTGAGTCCAGTCTTAGATTTCGATGCTTCTCTTCAGGTTTTCTGTATCCCTT
Organism: Schistocerca serialis cubense; assembly: GCF_023864345.2. Classification (NCBI taxonomy): domain Eukaryota; kingdom Metazoa; phylum Arthropoda; class Insecta; order Orthoptera; family Acrididae; genus Schistocerca; species Schistocerca serialis. The sequence continues at coordinate 1,046,406,994 of NC_064640.1, read as the reverse complement.
GGACCTTCTTATTGACGATGAAACACAGAAATTGCATCCCAATTTAATACAAAAGGCACAATGCTGACTTAAGTACAAGCAGACTGACACTCTGACATTCTATAATTTGAACATCTCCTGTGAGTCCAGTTTTAGATCCCGATGCTTTACTTCAGGTTTACTGTATCCCTTAGACACTTTTATTCATGATGAAACACAGAAATTGCATCCGAATTAAATACAAAAGGCACAATTCCGACTTAAAAACAAGAGGACTGACACTCTAACATACTATGATTTGAACCTCTCCTGCGAGTCCAGTTTTAGATTCCGATGCTTCACTTCAAGTTTACTGCATCGCTTCGATCTTCTTATTGATGATGAAACACAGAAATTGCATCCGGTTTTAATACAAAAGGCACAATGCCGACCTAAGTACAAGAGGACTAACACTCTAACTTTCGATGATTTGAACCTCTCCTGTGAGTCCAGACTTGGGGTCCGATGCTTCACTTCAGGTTTACTGTATCGCTTGGATCTTCGTATTGTCGATGAAACACAGAAATTGCATCCAATTTTAATACAAAATGCACAATGCCGTCTTAAGTACAAGAAGGTCTGACACTCTAACTTTCGATGATTCGAACCTCTCCTGTGAGTCCAGACTTGGATTCCGATGCTTCACTTCAGGTTTTCTGTATCGCTTGAACTTTCTTATTGACGATGAAACACAGAAATTGCATCCGAATTTAACACAAAAGGCACAATGCCGACTTAAGTACAAGAGGACTGACACTCTAACTTTCTATGATTTGTACCTCTCATGTGAGTCCAGTTTTGAATTCCGATGCTTCACTTCAAGTTTACAGTATCCCTTGGACCTTCTTATTGACGATGTAACACAGAAATTGCATCCGAATTTAAGACAAAAAGCACAATGCCGACTTAAGTACAAGAGGACTGACACTCTAACTTTCGATGATTTGAACCTCTCCTGTGAGTCCAGACTTGGGGTCCGATGCTTCACTTCAGGTTTACTGTATCGCTTGGATCTTCGTATTGTCGATGAAACACAGAAATTGCATCCGATTTTAATACAAAAGGCACAATGCCGACTTAAGTACAAGAGGACTAACACTCTAACTTTCTATGCTTTGAACCTCTCCTGTGAGTCCATTTTTAGATTTCCATGTTTCACTTCAGGTATACTCAGTCCCTTGGACCGTCTTAATGACGATGAAACACAGAAATTGCATCCGAATTTAATACAAGAGGCATAATGCCGACTTAAGTACATGAGGACTGACACTCTTTCTATGATTTGAACTTCATCTGTGAGTCCAGTTTTAGATTCCGATGTCTCACTTCAAGTTTACTGTATCCCTTGGACCTTCTTATTGACGATGAAACACAGAAATTGCATCCTAAATTAATACAAAAGGCACAATGCGGACTTGAGTACAAGAGGACTGACACTCTAACTTTCTATGATTTGAACCTCTCCTGTGTGTCCAGTTTTAGATTCCGATGATTCACTTCAGGTTTACTGTATCCCTTGGACCTTCTTATTGACGATGAAAACAGAAATTGCATCCGAATTTAATACAAAAGGCACAATGCCGACATAAGTACAAGAGGACTGACACTCTAACTTTCTTTGATTTTTACCTCTCCTGTGAGTCCAGTTTTAGATTCCGATGCTTCACTTCAGGTTTACTGTATCCCTTGGACCTTCTTATTGACGATGAAACACAGAAATTGCATCCGAATTTAAGACAAAATGCACAATGCCGTCTTAAGTACAAGAAGGTCTGACACTCTAACTTTCGATGATTCGAACCTCTCCTGTGAGTCCAGACTTGGATTCCGATGCTTCACTTCAGGTTTTCTGTATCGCTTGAACTTTCTTATTGACGATGAAACACAGAAATTGCATCCGAATTTAACACAAAAGGCACAATGCCGACTTAAGTACAAGAGGACTGACACTCTAACTTTCTATGATTTGTACTTCTCATGTGAGTCCAGTTTTGAAAACCGATGCTTCACTTCAAGTTTACAGTATCCCTTGGACCTTCTTATTGACGATGTAACACAGAAATTGCATCCGAATTTAAGACAAAAAACACAATGCCGACTTAAGTACAAGAGGACTGACACTCTACCTTTCGATGATTTGAACCTCTCCTGTGAGTCCAGACTTGGGGTCCGATGCTTCACTTCAGGTTTACTGTATCGCTTGGATCTTCGTATTGTCGATGAAACACAGAAATTGCATCCGATTTTAATACAAAAGGCACAATGCCGACTTAAGTACAAGAGGACTAACACTCTAACTTTCTATGCTTTGAACCTCTCCTGTGAGTCCATTTTTAGATTTCCATGCTTCACTTCAGGTATACTCAGTCCCTTGGACCGTCTTAATGACGATGAAACACAGAAATTGCATCCGAATTTAATACAAAAGGCATAATGCCGACTTAAGTACATGAGGACTGACACTCTTTCTATGATATGAACTTCATCTGTGAGTCCAGTTTTAGATTCCGATGTCTCTCTTCAAGTTTACTGTATCCCTTGGACCTTCTTACTGACGATGAAACACAGAAATTGCATCCTAAATTAATACAAAAGGGACAATGCGGACTTGAGTACAAGAGGACTGACACTCTAACTTTCTATGATTTGAACCTCTCCAGTGTGTCCAGTTTTAGATTCCGATGCTTCACTTCAGGTTTACTGTATCCCTTGGACCTTCTTATTGACGATGAAAACAGAAATTGCATCCGAATTTAATACAAAAGGCACAATGCCGACATAAGTACAAGAGGACTGACACTCTAACTTTCTTTGATTTTTACCTCTCCTGTGAGTCCAGTTTTAGATTCCGATGCTTCACTTCAGGTTTACTGTATCCCTTGGACCTTCTTATTGACGATGAAACACAGAAATTGCATCCGAATTTAAGACAAAATGCACAATGCCGTCTTAAGTACAAGAAGGTCTGACGCTCTAACTTTCGATGATTCGAACCTCTCCTGTGAGTCCAGACTTGGATTCCGATGCTTCACTTCAGGTTTTCTGTATCGCTTGAACTTTCTTATTGACGATGAAACACAGAAATTGCATCCGAATTTAACACAAAAGGCACAATGCCGACTTAAGTTAAAGAGGACTGACACTCTAACTTTCTTTGATTTTTACCTCTCCTGTGAGTCCAGTTTCAGATTCCGATGCTTCACTTCAGGTTTACTGTATCGCTTGGATCTTCGTTTTGACGATGAAACACAGAAAAAGCATCCGAATTTAATACAAAATTCACAATACGGCCTGAAGAACAAGAGGACTGACACTCTAACTTTCTATGATTTGAACCACTCCTGTGAGTCCAGTTTTAGATTCCGATGCTTCACGTCAGGTTTACTGTATCCCTTGGACCTTCTTATTGACGATGAATCACAGAAATTGCATCCTAATTTAATACAAAAGGCACAATGCGGACTTGAGTACAAGAGGACTGACACTCTAACTTTCTATGATTTGAACCTCTCCTGTGTGTCCAGTTTTAGATTCCGATGCTTCACTTCAGGTTTACTGTATCACTTGGACCTTCTTATTGACGATGAAAACAGAAATTGCATCCGAATATAATACAAAAGGCACAATGCCGACTTAAGTACAAGAGGACTGACTCTCTAACTTTCTATGATTTGTACCTCTCCTGTGAGTCCAGTTTTGGATTCGGATGCTTCACTTCAGGTTTACAGTATCCCTTGGACCTTCTTATTGACGATGAAACACAGAAATTGCATCCAAATTAAGACAAAAGGCACAAGGCCGACTTAAGTACAGGAGGACTGACACTCTAACTTTCGATGATTTGAACCTCTCCTGTGAGTCCCGACTTGGGGTCCGATGCTTCACTTCAGGTTTACTGTATCCCTTGGACCTTCTTATTGACGATGAAACACAGAAATTGCATCCGAATTTTATACAAAAGGCACAATGCCGACTTAAGTACAAGAGGATTGACACTCTAACTTTCGATGATTTGAACCTCTCCTGTGAGTCCCGACTTGGGGTCCGATGCTTCACTTCAGGTTTACTGTATCCCTTGGACCTTCTTATTGACGATGAAACACAGAAATTGCATCCCAATTTAATACAAAAGGCACAATGCTGACTTAAGTACAAGCAGACTGACACTCTGACATTCTATAATTTGAACATCTCCTGTGAGTCCAGTTTTAGATCCCGATGCTTTACTTCAGGTTTACTGTATCCCTTAGACACTTTTAATGATGATGAAACACAGAAATTGCATCCGAATTAAATACAAAAGGCACAATTCCGACTTAAAAACAAGAGGACTGACACTCTAACATACTATGATTTGAACCTCTCCTGTGAGTCCAGTTTTAGATTCCGATGCTTCACTTCAGGTTTACTGCATCGCTTCGATCTTCTTATTGATGATGAAACACAGAAATTGCATCCGAATTTACTACAAAAGGCATAATGCCGACTTAAGTACATGAGGACTGACACTCTTTCTATGATTTGAACTTCATCTGTGAGTCCAGTTTTAGATTCCGATGTCTCACTTCAAGTTTACTGTATCCCTTGGACCTTCTTATTGACGATGAAACACAGAAATTGCATCCTAAATTAATACAAAAGGCACAATGCGGACTTGAGTACAAGAGGACTGACACTCTAACTTTCTACGAATTGAACCTCTCCTGTGTGTCCAGTTTTAGATTCCGATGCTTCACTTCAGGTTTACTGTATCCCTTGGACCTTCTTATTGACGATGAAAACAGAAATTGCATCCGAATTTAATACAAAAGGCACAATGCCGACATAAGTACAAGAGGACTGACACTCTAACTTTCTTTGATTTTTACCTCTCCTGTGAGTCCAGTTTTAGATTCTGATGCTTCACTTCAGGTTTAGTGTATCCCTTGGACCTTCTTATTGACGATGAAACACAGAAATTGCATCCGAATTTAAGACAAAATGCACAATGCCGTCTTAAGTACAAGAAGGTCTGACACTCTAACTTTCGATGATTCGAACCTCTCCTGTGAGTCCAGACTTGGATTCCGATGCTTCACTTCAGGTTTTCTGTATCGCTTGAACTTTCTTATTGACGATGAAACACAGAAATTGCATCCGAATTTAACACAAAAGGCACAATGCCGACTTAAGTTAAAGAGGACTGACACTCTAACTTTCTTAGATTTTTACCTCTCCTGTGAGTCCAGTTTCAGATTCCGATGCTTCACTTCAGGTTTACTGTATCGCTTGGATCTTCGTTTTGACGATGAAACACAGAAATAGCATCCGAATTTAACACAAAATTCACAATACGGCCTGAAGTACAAGAGGACTGACACTCTAACTTTCTATGATTTGAACCACTCCTGTGAGTCCAGTTTTAGATTCCGATGCTTCACTTCAGGTTTACTGTATCCCTTGGACCTTCTTATTGACGATGAAACACAGAAATTGCATCCTAATTTAATACAAAAGGCACAATGCGGACAAGAGTACAAGAGGACTGACACTCTAACTTTCTATGATTTGAACCTCTCCTCTGTGTCCAGTTTTAGATTCCGATGCTTCACTTCAGGTTCACTGTATCGCTTGGACCTTCTTATTGACGATAAAAACAGAAATTGCATCCGAATATAATACAAAAGGCACAATGCCGACTTAAGTACAAGAGGACTGACTCTCTAACTTTCTATGATTTGTACCTCTCCTGTGAGTCCAGTTTTGGATTCGGATGCTTCACTTCTGGTTTACAGTATCCCTTGGACCTTCTTATTGACGATGAAACACAGAAATTGCATCCAAATTTAAGACAAAAGGCACAAGGCCGACTTAAGTACAAGAGGACTGACACTCTAACTTTCGATGATTTGAACCTCTCCTGTGAGTCCCGACTTGGGGTCCGATGCTTCACTTCAGGTTTACTGTATCCCTTGGACCTTCTTATTGACGATGAAACACAGGAATTGCATCCGAATTTTATACAAAAGGCACAATGCCGACTTAAGTACAAGAGGATTGACACTCTAACTTTCTATGATTTGAACCTCTACTGTGAGTCCAGTCTTAGATTTCGATGCTTCTCTTCAGGTTTTCTGTATCCCTTGGACCTTCTTATTGACGATGAAACACAGAAATTGCATCCCAATTTAATACAAAAGGCACAATGCTGACTTAAGTACAAGCAGACTGACACTCTAACTTTCTATAATTTGAACATCTCCTGTGAGTCCAGTTTTAGATCCCGATGCTTTACTTCAGGTTTACTGTATCCCTTAGACACTTTTATTGATGATGAAACACAGAAATTGCATCCGAATTACATACAAAAGGCACAATTCCGACTTAAAAACAAGAGGACTGACACTCTAACATACTATGATTTGAACCTCTCCTGTGAGTCCAGTTTTAGATTCCGATGCTTCACTTCAGGTTTACTGCATCGCTTCGATCTTCTTATTGACGATGAAACACAGAAATTGCATCCGGTTTTAATACAAAAGGCACAATGCCGACTTAAGTACAAGAGGACTGACACTCTAACTTTCTATGATTGGAACCTCTCCTGTGAGTCCAGTCTTATATTCCGATGCTTCTCTTCAGGTTTACTGTACCCCTTGGACCTTCTTATTGACGATGAAACACAGAAATTGCATCCGAATTTAATACAATAGGCACAATGCCGACTTAAGTACATGAGGACTGACACTCTAACTTTCTATGATTTGAACGTCTCCTGGGAGTCCAGTTTGAGACTCCGGTGCTTTACTTCAGGTTACTGTATCCATTGGACCCTTTTATTGACGATGAAACAAAGAAATTGCATCCGAATTAAATACAAAAGGCACAATGCCGACTTAAGTACAAAAGGACTGACACTCTAACATTCTATGATTTGAACCTCTCCTGTGAGTTCAGTTTTAGATTCCGATGTTTCACTTCAGGTTTACTGTATCGCTTGGAACTTCTTATTGACGATGAAACACAGAAATTGCATCCGAATTTAATACAAAAGGCACAATGCCGACTTAAGTACAAGAGGACTGACACTCCCACTTTCTATGATTTGAACCTCTCCTGTGAGTCCAGTTTCAGATTCCGATGCTTCACTTCAGGTTTACTGTATCGCTTGGATCTTCGTTTTGACGATGAAACACAGAAATAGCATCCGAATTTAATACAAAATTCACAATACGGCCTGAAGTACAAGAGGACTGACACTCTAACTCTCTATGATTTGAACCACTCCTGTGAGTCCAGTTTTAGATTCCGATGCTTCACTTCAGGTTTACTGTATCCCTTGGACCTTCTTATTGACGATGAAACACAGAAATTGCATCCTAATTTAATACAAAAGGCACAATGCGGACTTGAGTACAAGAGGACTGACACTCTAACTTTCTATGATTTGTACCTCTCCTGTGAGTCCAGTTTTGGATTCCGATACTTCACTTCAGGTTTACACAGTCCCTTGGACCGTCTTATTGACGATGAAACACAGAAATAGCATCCGAATTTAATACAAAAGGCACAATGCCGACTTAAGTTCAAGAGGACTGACACTCTAACGTTCTATGATATGAACCTCTCCTGTGAGTCCAGTTTTAGATTCCGATGCTTCACTTCAGGTTTACTGTATACCTTGGACCTTCTTATTTACGATGAAACACAGATATTGCATCCGAATTTAATACAAAAGGCACCATGCCGACTTAAATACCAGAGGACTGACACTCTAACTCTGTATGATTTTAACCTCTCCTGTGAGTCCAGTTTTAGAGCCCGGTGCTTCACTTCTGGTTTACTGTATCCCTTGGACGTTCTTATTCACGATGAAACACAGTAATTGCTTCCGAATCTAACACAAAAGGCACAATGCCGACTTAATTACAAGAGGACTGACACTCGAACTTTCTATGATTTGAACCTCTCCTCTTATTCCAGTTTTAGATTCCGATGCTTCACTTCAGGTTTACTGTATCCCTTGAACCTTCTTATTGACGATGAAACACAGTAATTGCTTCCGAATTTAATACAAAAGGCACAATGCCGACTTAATTACCAGAGGACGGACTCTCTAACTTTCTTTGATTTGAACCTCTCCTGTGAGTCCAGTATTAGATTCCGATGCTTCACTTCAGGTTTACTGTATCCCTTGGACCTTCTTATTGACGATGAAACACAGAAAATGCATCCGAATTTAATACAAAAGGCACAATGCCGACTTAAGTACAAGAGGACTGACACTCTAACTTTCTATGAATTGAACCTCTTCTGTGAGTCCAGTTTTAGATTCCGATGCCTCACTTCAGATTTACTGTATCCCGCGGACTTTCTTATTGACGATGAAACACAGAAATTGCATCCTAATTTATTACAAAATGTACAATGCGGTCTGAAGTACAAGAGGACTGACACTCTAACTTTCTATGATTTGAACCACTCCTGTGAGTCCAGTTTTAGATTGCGATGCTTCACTTCAGGTTTACTGTATCCCTTGGACCTACTTATTGACAATGAAACACAGAAATTGCATCCGAATTTAATACAAAAGGCACAATGCCGACATAAGTACAAGAGGACTGACACTCCAACTTTCTATGATTTGAACCTCTCCTGTGAGTCCAGTTTCAGATTCCGATGCTTCACTTCATGTTTACTGTATCGCTTGGATCTTCGTATTGTCGATGAAACACAGAAATTGCATCCGATTTTAATACAAAAGGCACAATGCCGACTTAAGTACAAGAGGACTAACACTCTAACTTTCTATGATTTGAACCTCTCCTGTGTGTCCAGTTTTAGATTCCGATGCTTCACTTCAGGTTTACTGTATCCCTTGGACCTTCTTATTGACGATGAAAACAGAAATTTCATCCGAATTTAATACAAAAGGCACAATGCCGACATAAGTACAAGAGGACTGACAATCTAACTTTCTTTGATTTGTACCTCTCCTGTGAGTCCAGTTTTAGATTCCGATGCTTCACTTCAGGTTTACTGTATCCCTTGGACCTTCTTATTGACGATGAAACACAGAAATTGCATCCGAATTTAAGACAAAATGCACAATGCCGTCTTAAGTACAAGAAGGTCTGACACTCTAACTTTCGATTATTCGAACCTCTCCTGTGAGTCCAGACTTGGATTCCGATGCTTCACTTCTGGTTTTCTGTATCGCTTGAACTTTCTTATTGACGATGAAACACAGAAATTGCATCCGAATTTAACACAAAAGGCACAATGCCGACTTAAGTTAAAGAGGACTGACAGTCTCACTTTCTATGATTTGAACCTCTGCTGTGAGTCCAGTTTTAGATTCCGATGCTTCACAACAGGTTTACTGTATACCTTGCACCTTCTTATTGACGATGAAACACGGAAATTGCATCCGAATTTAATACAAAAGGCACAATGCGGACTTAAGTACAAGAGGACTGACACTCTCACTTTCTACGATTTGAACCTCTCCTGTGAGTCCAGTTTTAGATTCCAATGCTTCACTTCAGGTTTACTGTATACCTTGCCCTTCTTACTGACGATGGAACACAGAAATTGCATCCGAATTTAATACAAAAGGCACAAAGCCGACTTATGTACAGGAGGACTGACACTCTAACTTTCTATGATTTGAACCTCTACTGTGAGTCCAGTCTTAGATTCCGATGCTTCTCTTCAGGTTTACTGTGTCCCTTGGACCTTCTTATTGACGATGAAACACAGAAATTGCATCCCAATTTAATACAAAAGGCACAATGCCGACTTAAGTACAAGCGGACCCACACTATAACATTCTATAATTTGAACATCTCCTGTGAGTCCAGTTTTAGATTCCGATGCTTAATTCAGGTTTACTGTATCCCTTGGACACTTTTATTGACGATGAAACACAGAAATTGCATCCGAATTTAATACAATAGGCACAATGCGGACTTGAGTACAAGAGGACTGACACTCTAACTTTCTATGATTTGAACCTCTCCTGTGTGTCCAGTTTTAGATTCCGATGCTTCACTTCAGGTTTACTGTATCCCTTGGACCTTCTTATGGACGATGAAGACAGAAATGGCATCCGAATTTAATACAATAAGCACAATGCCGACTTAAGTACATGAGGACTGACACTCTAACTTTCTATGATTTGAACGTCTCCTGGGAGTCCAGTTTTAGACTCCGGTGCTTTACTTCAGGTTACTGTATCCCTTGGTCCCTTTTATTGACGATGAAACAAAGAAATTGCATCCGAATTAAATACAAACGGCACAATGCCGACTTAAGTACAAGAGGACTGACACTCTAACATTCTATGATTTGAACCTCTCCTGTGAGTTCAGTTTTAGATTCCGATGTTTCACTTCAGGTTTACTGTATCGCTTGGAACTTCTTATTGACGATGAAACACAGAAATTGCATCCGAATTTAATACAAAAGGCACAATGCCGACTTAAGTACAAGAGGACTGACACTCCAACTTTCCATGATTTGAACCTCTCCTGTGAGTCCAGTTTCAGATTCCGATGCTTCACTTCAGGTTTACTGTATCGCTTGGATCTTCGTTTTGACGATGAAACACAGAAATTGCATCCGATTTAAATACAAAAGGCACAATGCCGACTTAAGTACAAGAGGATTAACACTCTAACTTTCTATGATTTGAACCTCTCCTGTGAGTCCAGTTTTAGATTCCGATGCTTCACTTCAGGTATACTCAGTCCCTAGGACCGTCTTATTGATGATGAAACACAGAAATTCCATCCGAATTTAATACAAAAGGCACAATGCCGACTTAAGTACAAGAGGACTGACACTCTAACTCTCTATGATTTGAACCTCTCCTGTGAGTCCAGTTTTAGAATCCGATGCTTCTCTTCTGGTTTACTGTATCCCTTGGACGTTCTTATTGACGATGAAACACAGTAATTGCATCCGAATTTATTACAAAAGGCACAATGCCGACTTAATTACAAGAGGACTGACACTCTAACTTTCTATGATTTGAACCTCTCCTGTGAGTCCTGTTTTAGATTCCGATGCTACACTTCAAGTTTGCTGTATCCCTTTTACCTTCTTATTTACGATGAAACACAGAAATTGCATCCGAATTTAATACAAAAATCACAATGCCGACTTAAGTACATGAGGACTGACACTCTAACTTTCTATTATTCGAACCTCTCCTGTGAGTGCAGTTTTAGATAACGATGCTTCACTTCAGGTTCACTGTATACCTTGGGCATTCTTATTGACGATGAAGCACAGAAATTGCATCCGATATTAATACAAAAGGCACAATGCCGACTTAAGTACAAGCGGAATGACACTCTAACTTTCTATGATTTGAACCTCTCCTGTTAGTCCAGATTTAGATTCCGATGCTTCACTTCAGGTTTACTGTATCCCTTGGACCTTCTTATTGACGATGAAACACAGAAATTGCATCCGAATTTAATACAAATGGCACAATGCCGACTGAAGTACAAGAGGACTGACACTCTAACTTTCTATGATTTGAACATCTCCTGTGAGTCCAGACTTGGATTCCGATGCTTCACTTCAGGCTTACTGTATCCCTTGAACCTTCTTATTGACGATGAAACACAGAAATTGCATCCGAATTTAATACAAAAGGCACAATGCCGACTTAAGTACAAAAGAACTGACACTCTAACTTTCAATGATTTGAACCTCTCCTGTGAGTCCAGTTATGGATTCCGGTGCTTTACTTCAGGTGTACTGTATCCCTTGGACCTTTTTATTGAGGATGAAACACAGAAATTGCATCCGAATTAAATACAAAACGCACAATGCCGACTTAAAAACAAGAGGACAGACACTCTAACTCTCTATGATTTGAACCTCTCCTGTGAGTCCAGACTTGGATTCCGATGCTTCACTTCAGGTTTACTGTATCCCTTGGACCTTCTTATTGACGATCAAACACAGAAATTGCATCCGAATTTAATACAAAAGGCACAATGCCGACTTAAGTACAAGAGGACTGACACTCTAACTTCCTATCATTTGAACCTCTCCTGTGAGTCCAGTCTTAGATTCCGATGCCTCACTCTAGGTTTACTGTTTACCTTGGGCCTTCTTATTGACGATGAAGCACAGAAATTGCATCCAATTTTAATACAAAAGACACAATGCTGACTTAAGTACAGGCGGAATGACACTCTAACTTTCTATGATTTGAACCTCTCCTGTGAGTCCAGTTTTAGATTCCGATGCTTCTCTTCAGGTTTACTGTATCCGTTGGATCTTCTTATTGACGATGAAGCACAGAAATTGCATCCGAATTTAATACAAAAGGCACAATGCCGACTTAAGTACAAGAGGACTGACACTCTAACATTCTATGATTTGAACCTCTCCTGTAAGTTCAGTTTTAGATTCCGGTGTTTCACTTCAGGTTTACTGTATCGCTTGGATCTTCTTATTGACGATGAAACACAGAAATTGCATCCGAATTTAATACAAAAGGCACAATGCCGATTTAAGTACAAGAGGACTGACACTCCAACTTTCTATGATTTGAACCTCTCCTGTGAGTCCAGTTTCAGATTCCAATGCTTCACTTCAGGTTTACTGTAACGCTTGGATCTTCGTTTTGACGATGAAACACAGAAATTGCATCCGATTTTAATACAAAAGGCACAATGCCGACTTAAGTACAAGAGGACCGACACTCTAACCTTGTATGATTTGAACCTCTCCTGTGAGTCCAGCTTTACATTCCGATGCTTCACTTCAGGTTCACTGTATACCTTGGGCATTCTTATTGACGATGAAGCACAGAAATTGCATCCGATATTAATACAAAAGGCACAATGCCGACTTAAGTACAAGCGGAATGACACTCTAACTTTCTATGATTTGAACCTCTCCTGTGAGTCCAGATTTAGATTCCGATGCTTCACTTCAGGTTTACTGTATCCTTTGGACCTTCTTATTGACGATGAAACACAGAAATTGCATCCGAATTTAATACAAAAGGCACAATGCCGACTTAAGTACAAGAGGACTAACACTCTAACTTTCCATGTGTTGAACCTCTCCTGTGAGTCCAGACTTAGATTCCGACGCTTCACTTCAGGTTTACTGTATCCCTTGGACCTTCTTATTGACGATGAAACACGGAAATTGCATCCGAATTTAAGACAAAATGCACAATGCCGACCTAAGTACAAGAGGACTGACACTCTAACTTTCTATGATTTGAACATCTCCTGTGAGTCCAGACTTGGATTCCGATGCTTCACTTCAGGTTTACTGTATCCCTTGGACCTTCTTATTGACGATCAAACACAGAAATTGCATCCGAATTTAATACAAAAGGCACAATGCCGACTTAAGTACAAAAGGACTGACACTCTAACTTCCTATCATTTGAACCTCTCCTGTGAGTCCAGTCTTAGGTTACGAAGCTTCTCTTCAGGTTTACTGTATCCCTTGGACCTTCTTATTCACGATGAAACACAGAAATTGTATCCGAATTTAATACAAAGGGCACAATGCCGACTTATGTACATGAAGACAGACACTCTAACATTCGAGGATTTGAACCTCTCCTGTGAGTCCAGTTTTAGATTCCGATGCTTCACTTCAGGTTTACTCAGTCCCTTCGACCGTCTTATTGACGATGAAACACAGAAATTTTATCCGAATTTAATGCAAAAGGCACAATGCTGACTTAAGTAAAAGAGGACTGACACTCTAACCCTCTATGATTTGAACCTCACCTGTGAGTCCAGTTTTAGAGTCCAATGCTTCACTTCAGGTTTACTGTATCCCTTGGACGTTCTTACTCACGATGAAACACAGAAATTGCACCCGAATTAAATACAAAATGCACAATGCGGCATGAAGTACAATAGGACTGACACTCTAACTTTCTATGATTTGATCAACTACTGTGAGTGCAGTTTTAGATTCCGATGCTTCACTTCAGGTTTACTGTTTACCTTGGGCCTTGTTATTGACGATGAAGCACAGAAATTGCATCCGATTTTAATACAAAAGACACAATGCTGACTTAAGTACAAGCGGAATGACTCTCTAACTATCTATGATTTGAACCTCCCCTGTGAGTCCAGTTTTAGATTCCGATGCTTCACTTCAGGTTTACTGTATCCGTTGGATCTTCTTATTGACGATGAAACACAGAAATTGAATCCGAATTTAATACAAAAGGCACAATGCCGTCTTAAGTACAAGAAGACTGACACACTAACTTTCTATGTTTTGAACCTCTCCTGTGAGTCCAGTTATAGATTCCGATGCTTCACGTCAGGTTTACTGTATCCCTAGGACAATATTACTGACGATGAAACACAGAAATTGCATCTGAATTTAATACAAATGGCACAATGCCGACTTAAGTACAAGAAGACTGACACTCTAACTTTCTTTGATTTGAACCTGTCTTGTGAGTCCAGTTTCAGATTCCAAAGCTTCACTTCAGGTTTACTGTATCACTTGGATCTTTTATTGACGATGAAACACAGAAATTGCATCCGAATTTAATACAAAAGGCACAATGCCGACTTAAGTACAAGAGGACTGACACTCTAATATTCTATGATTTGAACCTTTCCTGTGAGTCCCGTTTTAGATTCCGACGCTTCACTTCAGGTTTTCTGAGTCCCTTGGACTTTCTTATTGACGATGAAACACAGAAATTGCAACCGAATTTAATACGAAAGGCACAATGCCGACTTAAGTACAAGAGGACTGACACTCTATCTTCCTATCATTTGAACCTCTCCTGTGAGTCCAGTCTTAGATTCCGATGCTCCTCTTCAGGTTTACTGTATCCCTTGGACCTTCTTATTGAAGATGAAATTCAGAAATTGTATCCGAATTTAATACAAAAGGCACAATGCCGACTTAAGTACATGAGGACAGACACTCTAACTTTCTATGATTTGAACCTCTCCTGTGAGTCCAGTTTTAGATTCCGATGCTTCACTTCAGGTTTACTCAGTCCCTTGGACCATCTTATTGACGATGAACCACAGAAATTGCATCCGAATTTAATACAAAAGGCACAATGCCGACTTAAGTACAAGAGGACCGACACTCTAACCTTGTATGATTTGAACCTCTCCTGTGAGTCCAGTTTTACAATCCGATGCTTCACTTCAGGTTCACTGTATACCTTGGGCATTCCTATTGACGATGAAGCACAGAAATTGCATCCGATATTAATACAAAAGGCACAATGCCGACTTAAGTACAAGCGGAATGACACTCTAACTTTCTATGATTTGAACCTCTCCTGTGAGTCCAGATTTAGAATCCGATGCTTCACTTCAGGTTCACTGTATCCTTTGGACCTTCTTATTGACGATGAAACACAGAAATTGCATCCGAATTTAATACAAAAGGCACAATGCCGACTTAAGTACAAGAGGACTGACACTCTAACTTTCCATGTGTTGAACCTCTCCTGTGAGACCAGACTTAGATTCCGACGCTTCACTTCAGGTTTACTGTATCCCTTGGACCTTCTTATTGACGATGAAACACAGAAATTGCATCCGAATTTAAGACAAAAGGCTCAATGCCGACCTAAGTACAAGAGGACTGACACTCTAACTTTCTATGATTTGAACATCTCCTGTGAGTCCAGACGTGGATTCTGATGCTTCACTTCAGGTTTACTGTATCCCTTGGACTTTCTTATTGACGATCAAACACAGAAATTGCATCCGAATTTAATACAAAAGGCACAATGCCGACTTAAGTACAAAAGGACTGACACTCTAACTTCCTATCATTTGAACCTCTCCTGTGAGTCCAGTCTTAGATTCCGAAGCTTCTCTTCAGGTTTACTGTATCCCTTGGACCTTCTTATTGACGATGAAACACAGAAATTGTATCCGAATTTAATACAAAAGGCACAATGCCGACTTATGTACATGAGGACAGACACTCAAACATTCGAGGATTTGAACCTCTCCTGTGAGTCCAGTTTTAGATTCCGATGCTTCACTTCAGGTTTACTCAGTCCCTTCGACCGTCTTATTGACGATGAAACACAGAAATTGCATCCGAATTTAATGCAAAAGGCACAATGCCGACTTAAGTAAAAGAGGACTGACACTCTAACCCTCTATGATTTGAACCTCACCTGTGAGTCCAGTTTTAGAGTCCAATGCTTCACATCAGGTTTACTGTATCCCTTGGACGTGCTTACTCACGATGAAAGACAGAAATTGCATCCCGAATTAAATACAAAATGCACAATGCGGCATGAAGTACAATAGGACTGACACTCTAACTTTCTATGATTTGAACCACTCCAGTGAGTGCAGTTTTAGTTTCCGATGCTTCACTTCAGGTTTACTGTTTACCTTGGGCCTTCTTATTGACGATGAAGCACAGAAATTGTATCCGAATTTAATACAAAAGGCACAATGCCGACTTAAGTACAAGAAGACTGACACTCTAACTTTCTTTGATTTTAAACTGTCTTGTGAGTCCAGTTTCAGATTCCGAAGCTTCACTTCAGGTTTACTGTATCACTTGGATCTTTTATTGACGATGAAACACAGAAATTGCATCCGAATTTAATACAAAAGGCACAATGCCGACTTAAGTACAAGAGGACTGACACTCTAATATTCTATGATTTGAACCTCTCCTGTGAGTCCCGTTTTAGATTCCGAAGCTTCTCTTCAGGTTTACTGTATCGCTTGGACCTTCTTATTGAAGATGAAATACAGAAATTGTATCCGAATTTAATACAAAAGGCACAATGCCGACTTAAGTACATGAGGACAGACACTCTAACTTTCTATGATTTGAACCTCTCCTGTGAGTCCAGTTTTAGATTCCGATGCTTCACTTCAGGTGTACTCAGTCCCTTGGACCATCTTATTGACGATGAAACACAGAAATTGCATCCGAATTTAATACAAAAGGCACAATGCCGACTTAAGTACAAGTGGACTGACACTCTAACCTTCTATGATTTGAACCTCTCCTGTGAGTCCAGTTTTAGATTCCGATGCTTCACTTCAGGTTTACTGTATACCTTGGACCTTCTTATTGACGATGAAACACAGATATTGCATCCGAATGTAATACAAAAGGCACAATGCCGACTTAAGTACAAGAGGACTGACACTCTAACCATCTATGATTTGAACCTCACCTGTGAGTCCAGTTTTAGAGTCCAATGCTTCACTTCAGGTTTACTCTATCCCTTGGACGTTCTTACTGACGCTGAAACACAGAAATTGCATTTGAATTTAATACAAATTGCACAATGCGGCCTGAAGTACAATAGGACTGACACTCTAGTTTTCTATGATTTGAACCACTCCTGTGAGTGCAGTTTTAGATTCCGATGCTTCACTTCAGGTTTACAGTATACCTTGGGCCTTCTTAATGACGATGAAGCATGGAAATTGCATCCGATTTTAATACAAAAGGCACAATGCTGACATAAGTACATGCGGAATGATACTCTAACTTTCTATGATTTGAACCTCTCCTGTGAGTCCAGTTTTAGATTCCGATGCTTCTCTTCAGGTTTACTGTATCCCTTGGACCTTCTTATTGACGATGAAACACAGAAATTGTATCCGAAATTAATACAAAAGGCACAATGCCGCCTTAAGTACATGAGGACAGAAACTCTAACATTCTATGATATGCACCACTCCTGTGAGTCCAGTTTTAGATTCCGATGCTTCACTTCAGGTTTACTCAGTCCCTTCGACCGTCTTATTGACGATGAAACACAGAAATAGCATCCGAATTTAATACAAAAGGCTCAATGCCGACTTAAGCACAAGAGGACTGACACTCTAACCCTCTAAGATTTGAACCTCACCTGTGAGTCCAGTTTTAGAGTCCAATGCTTCACTTCAGGTTTACTGTATCCCTTGGACGTTCTTACTGACGATGAAACACAGAAATAGCACCCGAATTTAATGCAAAATGCACAATATGGCCTGAAGTACAATCGGACTAACACTCAAACCTTCTATGATTTGAACCACTCCTGTGAGTGCAGTTTTAGATTCCGATGCTTCACTCTAGGTTTACTGTTTACCTTGGGCCTTCTTATTGACGATGAAGCACAGAAATTGCATCCAATTTTAATACAAAAGACACAATGCTGACTTAAGTACAAGCGGAATGACACTCTAACTTTCTATGATTTGAACCTCTCCTGTGAGTCCAGTTTTAGATTCCGATGCTTCACTTCAGGTTTACTGTATCCGTTGGATCTTCTTATTGACGATGAAACACAGAAACTACATCTGAATTTAATACAAAAGGCACAATGCCGTCATAAGTACAAGAGGACTGACACACTAACTTTCTATGATTTGAAACTCTCCTGTGAGTCCAGACTTAGATTCCGACGCTTCACTTCAGGTTTACTGTATCCCTTGGACCTTCTTATTGACGATGAAACACAGAAATTGCATCCGAATTTAAGACAAAATGCACAATGCCGACATAAGTACAAGAGGACGGACACTCTAACTTTCTATCATTTGAACCTCTCCTGTTAGTCCAGTCTTAGATTCCTATGCTTCTCTTCAGGTTTACTGTATCCCTAGGACAATATTATTGACGATGAAACACAGAAATTGCATCTGAATTTAATACAAAAGGCACAATGCCGACTTAAGTACAAGAAGACTGACACTTTAACTTTCTTTGATTTGAATCTGTCTTGTGAGTCCAGTCTTAGATTCCGATGCTTCTCTTCAGGTTTACTGTATACCTTGGACCTTCTTATTGACGATGAAACATAGAAATTGCATCGGAATTTAATACAAAAGGCACAATGCCGACTTAAGTACATGAGGACTGACACTCTAACTTTCTATGATTTGAACGTCTCCTGGGAGTCCAGTTTTAGACTCCAGTGCTTTACTTCAGGTTACTGTATCCCTTGGACCCTTTTATTGACGATGAAACGTAGAAATTGCATCCGAATTAAATACAAAAGGCACAATGCCGACTTAAGTACAAGAGGACTGACACTCTAACTTTCTATGATTTGAACCTCTCCTGTAAGTTCAGTTTTAGATTCCGATGTTTCACTTCAGGTTTACCGTATCGCTTGGATCTTCTTATTGACGATGAAACACAGAAATTGCATCCGAATTTAATACAAAAGGCACAATGCCGATTTAAGTACAAGAGGACTGACACTCCAACTTTCTATGAATTGAACCTCTCCTGTGAGTCCAGTTTCAGATTCCGATGCTTCACTTCAGGTTTACTGTATCGCTTGGATCTTCGTTTTGACGATGAAACACAGAAATTGCATCCGATTTTAATACAAATGGTACAATGCCGACATAATTACAAGAGGACTGACACTCTAACCTTGTATGATTTGAACCTCTCCTGTGAGTCCAGTTTTACATTCCGATGCTTCACTTCAGGTTCACTGTATACCTTGGGCATTCTTATTGACGATGAAGCACAGAAATTGCATCCGATATTAATACAAAAGGCACAATGCCGACTTAAGTACAAGCGGAATGGCACTCTAACTTTCTCTGATTTGAACCTGTCTTGTGAGTCCCGATTTAGATTCCGATGCTTCACTTCAGGTTTACTGTATCCCTTGGACCTTCTTATTGACGATGAAACACAGAAATTGCATCCGAATTTAATACAAAAGGCACAATGCCGACTAAAGTACAAGAGGACTGACACTCTAACTTTCCATGTGTTGAACCTCTCCTGTGAGTCCAGACTTAGATTCCGACGCTTCACTTCAGGTTTACTGTATCCCTTGGACCTTCTTATTGACGATGAAACACAGAAATTGCATCAGAATTTAAGACAAAAGGCACAATGCCGACCTAAGTACAAGAGGACTGACACTCTAATTTTCTTTGATTTGAACATCTCCTGTGAGTCCAGACTTGGATTCCGATGCTTCACTTCAGATTTACTGTATCCCTTGGACCTTCTTATTGACGATCAAACACAGAAATTGCATCCGAATTTAATACAAAAGGCACAATGCCAACTTAAGTACAAAGGGACTGACACTCTAACTTCCTATCATTTGAACCTCTCCTGTGAGTCCAGTCTTAGATTCCGATGCTTCTCTTCAGGATTACTGTATCCCTTGGACCTTCTTATTGACGATGAAACACAGAAATTGTATCCGAATTTAATACAAAAGGCACAATGCCGACTTATGTACATGAGGACAGACACTCTAACATTCTAGGATTTGAACCTCTCCTGTGAGTCCAGTTTTAGATTCCGATGCTTCACTTCAGGTTTACTCAGTCCCTTCGACCGTCTTATTGACGATGAAACACAGAAATTGCATCCGAATTTAATGCAAAAGGCACAATGCCGACTTAAGTAAAAGAGAACTGACACTCTAACCCTCTATGATTTGAACCTCACCTGTGAGTGCAGACTTGGATTCCGATGCTTCACTTCAGGTTTACTGTATCCCTTGGACGTTCTTACTGACGATGAAACACAGAAATTGCACCCGAATTAAATACAGAATGCACAATGCGGCCTGAAGTACAATAGGACTGACACTCTAACTTTCTATAATTTGAACCACTCCTGTGAGTGCAGTTTTAGATTCCGATGCTTCACTTCAGGTTTACTGTATCCGTTGGATCTTCTTATTGACGATGAAACACAGAAATTGCATCCGAATTTAAAACAAAAGGCACAATGCCGTCTTAAGTACAAGAGGACTGACACACTAACTTTCTATGATTTGAAACTCTCCTGTGAGTCCAGACTTAGATTCCGACGCTTCACTTCAGGTTTACTGTATCCCTTGGACCTTCATTTTGACGATGAAACACAGATATTGCATCCGAATTTAAGACAAAAGGCACAATGCCGACTTAAGTACAAGAATACTGACACTCTAACTTTCTTTGATTTGAACCTCTCTTGTCAGTCCAGTTTCATATTCCGATGCTTCACTTCAGGTTTACTCAGTCCCTTGGACCATCTTATTGACGATGAAACACAGAAATTGCATCCGAATTTAATACAAAAGGCACAATGCCGACTTAAGTACAAGAGGACTGACACTCTAACCTTCTATGATTTGAACCTCTCCTGTGAGTCCAGTTTTAGATTCCGATGCTTCACTTCAGGTTTACTGTATACCTTGGACCTTCTTCTTGACGATGAAACACAGATATTGCATCCGAATGTAATACAAAAGGCACAATGCCGACTTAAGTACAAGAGGACTGACACTCTAACCATCTATGATTTGAACCTCTCCTGTGAGTCCCGTTTTAGATTCCGACGCTTCACTTCAGGTTTACTGTAACTCTTGGACATTCTTATTGACGATTAAACACAAAAATTGCATCCGATTTTAATACAAAAGGCACAATGGCGACTTAAGTACAAGAGTACTGACACTTGAACTTTCTATTATATGAACCTCTCCTGTGAGTCCAATTTTAGATTCCGATGCTGCACTTCAGGTTTACTGAGTCCCTTGGACTTTCTTATTGACGATGAAAGACAGAAATTGCATCCGAATTTAATACAAAAGGCACAATGCCGACTTAAGTACAAGAGGTCTGACACACTAACATTCTATGATTTGAACCTCTCCTGTGAGTCCCGTTTAAGATTCCGACGCTTCACTTCAGGTTTACTGTATCTCTTGGACCTTCTTATTGTCGATTAAACACAGAAATTGCATCCGATTTTAATACAAAAGGCACAATGCCGACTTAAGTACAAGAGTACTGACACTCGATCTTTCTATGATTTGAACCTCTCCTGTGAGTCCAATTTTAGATTCCGATGCTTCACTTCAGGTTTACTGAGTCCCTTGGACTTTCTTATTGACGATGAAACACAGAAATTGCATCCGAATTTAATACACTAGGCACCATGCCAACTTAAGTACATGAGGACTGACACTCTAACTCTGTATGATTTGAACCTCTCCTGAGAGTCCAGTTTTAGATTCCGATGCTTCACTTCAGGTTTACTGTATTCCTTGGACCTTCTTATTGACGATGAAACACAAAAATTGCATCCGAATTTAATACAAAAGGCACAATGCCGACTTAAGTACAAGAGGAGTGACACACTAACTTTCTATGATTTGAACCTCTCCTGTGAGTCCAGATTTAGATTCCGACGCTTCACTTCAGGTTTACTGTATCGCTTGGATCTTCTTATTGACGATGAAACACAGAAATTGCATGCGATTTTAATACAAAAGGCACAATGGCGACTTAAGTGCATGAGGACTGACACTCTGAGTTTCTATAACTTGAACCTCTCCTGTGAGTGCAGTTTTAGATTCCGATGCTTCACTTCAGGTTTACTCAGTCCCTTGGACCGTCTTATTGATGATGAAACACAGAAATTGCATCCGAATTTAATGCAAAAGGCACAATGCCGACTTAAGTACAAGAGGACTGACACTCTAACCTTCTGTGATTTGAACCTCTCCTGTGAGTCCAGTTTTACTTTCCGATGCTTCACTTCAGGTTTACTGTATACCTTGGACCTTCTTATTGACGAAGAAAAACAGAAATAGCATCCGAAATTAATACAAAAGGCACAATTCCGACTTGAGTACAAGAGGACTGACAATCTAACTTTCTATGATTTGAACCTCTCCTGTGGGTCCAGACTTAGAGTCCGACGCTTCACTTCAGGTTTACTGTATCGCTTGTATCTTCTTATTGACGATGAAACACAGAAATTGCATCCGATTTTAATACAAAAGGCACAATGCGGACTTAAGTGCAAGAGGACAGACACTCTAACTTTCTATGATTTGAACCTCTCCTGTGAGTCAAGACTTGGATTCCGATGCTTCTCTTCAGGTTTACTGTATCCCTTAGACCTTCTTATTGACGATGAAACACAGAAATTGTATCCGAATTCAATACAAAAGGCACAATGCCGACTTAAGTACATGAGGACAGACACACTAACTTTCTATGATTTGGACCTCTCCTGTGAGTCCAGTTTTAGATTCCGATGCTTCTCTTCAGGTTTACTATATCCCTTTCACCTTCTTATTGACGATGAAACACAGAAATTGCATCCCAATTGAATACAAAAGGCACAATGCCGACTTAAGTACAAGAGGACTGACACTCTAACTTTCTATGATTTGTACCTCTACTGTGAGTCCAGTCTTAGATTCCGATACTTCTCTTCAGGTATACTGTATCCCTTTCACCTTCTTATTGACGATGAAAAACAGAAATTGCATCCCAATTTAATACAAAAGGCACAATGCCGACTTAAGTACAAGAGGACTGACTCTCTAACCTTCTATGATTTGAACCACTCCTGTGAGTCCAGTTTTAGATTCCGATGCTTCAATTCAGGTTTACTGTATACCTTGGACCTTCTTATTGACGATGAAAAACAGAAATAGCATCCGAAATTAATACAAAAGGCACAATTCTGACTTGAGTACAAGAGGACTGACACACTAACTTTCTATGATTTGAACCTCGCCTGTGGGTCCAGACTTACATTCCGACGCTTCACTTCAGGTTTACTGTATCGCTTGTATCTTCTTATTGACGATGAAACACAGAAATTGCATCCGATTTTAATACAAAAAGCACAATGACGACTTAAGTGCAAGAGGACAGACACTCTGAGTTTCTATGACTTGAACCCCTCCTGTGAGTCCAGTTTTAGATTCCGATGCTTCGCATCAGGTTTACTCAGTCCCTTGGACCGTCTTATTGATGATGAAACACAGAAATTGCATCCGAATATAATACAAAAGGCACAATGCCGACTAAAGTACAAGAGGACTGACACTCTAACTTTCCATGTGTTGAACCTCTCCTGTGAGTCCAGACTTAGATTCCGACGCTTCACTTCAGGTTTACTGTATCCCTTGGACCTTCTTATTGACGATGAAACACAGAAATTGCATCCGAATTTACTACAAAAGGCACAATGCCGACTAAAGTACAAGAGGACTGACACTCTAACTTTCCAAGTGTTGAACCTCTCCTGTGAGTCCAGACTTAGATTCCGACGCTTCACTTCAGGTTTACCGTATCCCTTGGACCTTCTTATTGACGATGAAACACAGAAATTGCATCAGAATTTAAGACAAAAGGCACAATGCCGACCTAAGTACAAGAGGACTGACACTCTAAATTTCTTTGATTTGAACATCTCCTGTGAGTCCAGACTTGGATTCCGATGCTTCACTTCAGGTTTACTGTATCCCTTGGACCTTCTTATTGACGATCAAACACAGAAATTGCATCCGAATTTAATACAAAAGGCACAATGCCAACTTAAGTACAAAGGGACTGACACTCTAACTTCCTATCATATGAACCTCTCCTGTGAGTCCAGTCTTAGATTCCGATGCTTCTCTTCAGGATTACTGTATCCCTTGGACCTTCTTATTGACGATGAAACACAGAAATTTTATCCGAATTTAATACAAAAGGCACAATGCCCACTTATGTACATGAGGACAGACACTCTAACATTCTAGGATTTGAACCTCTCCTGTGAGTCCAGTTTTAGATTCCGATGCTTCACTTCAGGTTTACTCAGTCCCTTCGACCGTCTTATTGACGATGAAACACAGAAATTGCATCCGAATTTAATGCAAAAGGCACAATGCCTACTTAAGTAAAAGAGGACTGACACTCTAAACCTCTATGATTTGAACCTCACCTGTGAGTGCAGACTTGGATTCCGATGCTTCACTTCAGGTTTACTGTATCCCTTGGACGTTCTTACTGACGATGAAACACAGAAATTGCACCCGAATTAAATACAAAATGCACAATGCGGCCTGAAGTACAATAGGACTGACACTCTAACTTTCTATAACTTGAACCACTCCTGTGAGTGCAGTTTTAGATTCCGATGCTTCACTTCAGGTTTACTGTTTACCTTGGGCCTTCTTATTGACGATGAAACACAAAAATTGCATCCGAATTTAATACAAAAGGCACAATGCCGACTTAAGTACAAGAGGAGTGACACACTAACTTTCTATGATTTGAACCTCTCCTGTGAGTCCAGATTTAGATTCCGACGCTTCACTTCAGGTTTACTGTATCGCTTGGATCTTCTTATTGACGATGAAACACAGAAATTGCATGCGATTTTAATACAAAAGGCACAATGGCGACTTAAGTGCATGAGGACTGACACTCTGAGTTTCTATAACTTGAACCTCTCCTGTGAGTGCAGTTTTAGATTCCGATGCTTCACTTCAGGTTTACTCAGTCCCTTGGACCGTCTTATTGATGATGAAACACAGAAATTGCATCCGAATTTAATGCAAAAGGCACAATGCCGACTTAAGTACAAGAGGACTGACACTCTAACCTTCTGTGATTTGAACCTCTCCTGTGAGTCCAGTTTTACTTTCCGATGCTTCACTTCAGGTTTACTGTATACCTTGGACCTTCTTATTGACGAAGAAAAACAGAAATAGCATCCGAAATTAATACAAAAGGCACAATTCCGACTTGAGTACAAGAGGACTGACAATCTAACTTTCTATGATTTGAACCTCTCCTGTGGGTCCAGACTTAGAGTCCGACGCTTCACTTCAGGTTTACTGTATCGCTTGTATCTTCTTATTGACGATGAAACACAGAAATTGCATCCGATTTTAATACAAAAGGCACAATGCGGACTTAAGTGCAAGAGGACAGACACTCTAACTTTCTATGATTTGGACCTCTCCTGTGAGTCCAGTTTTAGATTCCGATGCTTCACTTCAGGTTTACTATATCCCTTTCACCTTCTTATAGACGATGAAACACAGAAATTGCATCCCAATTGAATACAAAAGGCACAATGCCGACTTAAGTACAAGAGGACTGACACTCTAACTTTCTATGATTTGTACCTCTACTGTGAGTCCAGTCTTAGATTCCGATACTTCTCTTCAGGTATACTGTATCCCTTTCACCTTCTTATTGACGATGAAACACAGAAATTGCATCCCAATTTAATACAAAAGGCACAATGCCGACTTAAGTACAAGAGGACTGACTCTCTAACCTTCTATGATTTGAACCACTCCTGTGAGTCCAGTTTTAGATTCCGATGCTTCAATTCAGGTTTACTGTATACCTTGGACCTTCTTATTGACGATGAAAAACAGAAATAGCATCCGAAATTAATACAAAAGGCACAATTCTGACTTGAGTACAAGAGGACTGACACACTAACTTTCTATGATTTGAACCTCGCCTGTGGGTCCAGACTTACATTCCGACGCTTCACTTCAGGTTTACTGTATCGCTTGTATCTTCTTATTGACGATGAAACACAGAAATTGCATCCGATTTTAATACAAAAAGCACAATGCCGACTTAAGTGCAAGAGGACAGACACTCTGAGTTTCTATGACTTGAACCCCTCCTGTGAGTCCAGTTTTAGATTCCGATGCTTCGCTTCAGGTTTACTCAGTCCCTTGGACCGTCTTATTGATGATGAAACACAGAAATTGCATCCGAATATAATACAAAAGGCACAATGCCGACTTAAGTACAAGAGGACTGACACTCTAACCTTCTATGATTTGAACCTCTCCTGTGAGTCCAGTTTTAGATTCCGATGCTTCACTTCAGGTTTACTGTATACCTTGGACCTTCTTATTGACGATGAAACACAGATATTGCATCCGAATGTAATACAAAAGGCACAATGCCGACTTAAGTACAAGAGGACTGACACTCTAACCATCTATGATTTGAACCTCACCTGTGAGTCCAGTTTTAGAGTCCAATGCTTCACTTCAGGTTTACTCTATCCCTTGGACGTTCTTACTGACGATGACACACAGAAATTGCATCTGAATTTTATACAAAATGCACAATGCGGCCTGAAGTACAATAGGACTGACACTCTAGTTTTCTATGATTTGAACCACTCCTGTGAGTGCAGTTTTAGATTCCGCTGCTTCACTTCAGGTTTACAGTATACCTTGGGCCTTCTTAATGACGATGAAGCACAGAAATTGCATCCGATTTTAATACAAAAGGCACAATGCTGACATAAGTACAAGCGGAATGACACTCTAACTTTCTATGATTTGAACCTCTCCTGTGAGTCCAGTTTTAGATTCCGATGCTTCACTTCAGGTTTACTGTATCCGTTGGATCTTCTTATTGACGATGAAACACAGAAATTGCATCCGAATTTAATACAAAAGGCACAATGCCGACTTAAGTACAAGAAGACTGACACTCTAACTTTCTTTGATTTGAACCTCTCTTGTCAGTCCAGTTTCATATTCCGATGCTTCACTTCAGGTTTACTGTATCACTTGGACCTTTTATTGACGATGAAACACATAAATTCCATCCGATTTTAATACAAAAGGCACAATGCCGACTTAAGTACAAGAGTACTGACACTCGAACTTTCTATTATATGAACCTCTCCTGTGAGTCCAATTTTAGATTCCGATGCTGCACTTCAGGTTTACTGAGTCCCTTGGACTTTCTTATTGACGATGAAACACAGAAATTGCATCCGAATTTAATACAAAAGGCACAATGCCGACTTAAGTACAAGAGGTCTGACACACTAACATTCTATGATTTGAACCTCTCCTGTGAGTCCCGTTTAAGATTCCGACGCTTCACTTCAGGTTTACTGTATCTCTTGGACCTTCTTATTGTCGATTAAACACAGAAATTGCATCCGATTTTAATACAAAAGGCACAATGCCGACTTAAGTACAAGAGTACTGACACTCGATCTTTCAATGATTTGAACCTCTCCTGTGAGTCCAATTTTAGATTCCGATGCTTCACTTCAGGTTTACTGAGTCCCTTGGACTTTCTTATTGACGATGAAACACAGAAATTGCATCCGAATTAAATACACTAGGCACCATGCCAACTTAAGTACATGAGGACTGACACTCTAACTCTGTATGATTTGAACCTCTCCTGAGAGTCCAGTTTTAGATTCCGATGCTTCACTTCAGGTTTACTGTATTCCTTGGACCTTCTTATTGACGATGAAACACAAAAATTGCATCCGAATTTAATACAAAAGGCACAATGCCGACTTAAGTACAAGAGGAGTGACACACTAACTTTCTATGATTTGAACCTCTCCTGTGAGTCCAGATTTAGATTCCGACGCTTCACTTCAGGTTTACTGTATCGCTTGGATCTTCTTATTGACGATGAAACACAGAAATTGCATCCGATTTTAATACAAAAGGCACAATGCCGACTTAAGTACAAGAGTACTGACACTCTGAGTTTCTATAACTTGAACCTCTCCTGTGAGTGCAGTTTTAGATTCCGATGCTTCACTTCAGGTTTACTCAGTCCCTTGGACCGTCTTATTGATGATGAAACACAGAAATTGCATCCGAATTTAATACAAAAGGCACAATGCCGACTTAAGTACAAGAGGACTGACACTCTAACCTTCTGTGATTTGAACCTCTCCTGTGAGTCCAGTTTTACTTTCCGATGCTTCACTTCAGGTTTACTGTATACCTTGGACCTTCATATTGACGATGAAAAACAGAAATAGCATCCGAAATTAATACAAAAGGCACAATTCCGACTTGAGTACAAGAGGACTGACAATCTAACTTTCTATGATTTGAACCTCTCCTGTGGGTCCAGACTTAGTGTCCGACGCTTCACTTCTGGTTTACTGTATCGCTTGTATCTTCTTATTGACGATGAAACACAGAAATTGCATCCGATTTTAATACAAAAGGCACAATGCGGACTTAAGTGCAAGAGGACAGACACTCTAACTTTCTATGATTTGAACCTCTCCTGTGAGTCAAGACTTGGATTCCGATGCTTCACTTCAGGTTTACTGTATCCCTTGGACCACCTTTTTGATGATCAAACACAGAAATTGCATCCGAATTTAATACAAACGGCACAACGCCGACTTAAGTACAAGAGGACTGACACTCTAACTTCCTATCATTTGAACCTCTCCTGTGAGTCCAGGCTTAGATTCCGATGCTTCTCTTCAGGTTTACTGTATCCCTTGGACCTTCTTATTGACGATGAAACACAGAAATTGTATCCGAATTCAATACAAAAGGCACAATGCCGACTTAAGTACATGAGGACAGACACACTAACTTTCTATGATTTGGACCTCTCCTGTGAGTCCAGTTTTAGATTCCGATGCTTCACTTCAGGTTTACTATATCCCTTTCACCTTCTTATTGACGATGAAACACAGATATTGCATCCCAATTGAATACAAAAGGCACAATGCCGACTTAAGTACAAGAGGACTGACACTCTAACTTTCTATGATTTGTACCTCTACTGTGAGTCCAGTCTTAGATTCCGATACTTCTCTTCAGGTATACTGTATCCCTTTCACCTTCTTATTGACGATGAAACACAGAAATTGCATCCCAATTTAATACAAAAGGCACAATGCCGACTTATGTACAAGAGGACTGACTCTCTAACCTTCTATGATTTGAACCACTCCTGTGAGTCCAGTTTTAGATTCCGATGCTTCAATTCAGGTTTACTGTATACCTTGGACCTTCTTATTGACGATGAAAAACAGAAATAGCATCCGAAATTAATACAAAAGGCACAATTCTGACTTGAGTACAAGAGGACTGACACACTAACTTTCTATGATTTGAACCTCGCCTGTGGGTCCAGACTTACATTCCGACGCTTCACTTCAGGTTTACTGTATCGCTTGTATCTTCTTATTGACGATGAAACACAGAGATTGCATCCGATTTTAATACAAAAAGCACAATGCCGACTTAAGTGCAAGAGGACAGACACTCTGAGTTTC
The DNA here is from genome assembly GCF_023864345.2 of Schistocerca serialis cubense. Classification (NCBI taxonomy): domain Eukaryota; kingdom Metazoa; phylum Arthropoda; class Insecta; order Orthoptera; family Acrididae; genus Schistocerca; species Schistocerca serialis. Next base: position 1,046,377,162 of record NC_064640.1, on the reverse strand, counting down.
TATGACTTGAACCTCTCCTGTGAGTCCGGTTTTAGATTCCGATGCTTCGCTTCAGGTTTACTCAGTCCCTTGGACCGTCTTATTGATGATGAAACACAGAAATTGCATCCGAATATAATACAAAAGGCACAATGCCGACTTAAGTACAAGAGGACTGACACTCTAACTTTCTATGATTTGAACCTCTCCTGTGAGTCCAGTTTTAGATTCCGATGCTTCACTTCAGGTTTACTGTATACCTTGGACCTTCTTATTGACGATGAAACACAGATATTGCATCCGAATGTAATACAAAAGGCACAATGCCGACTTAAGTACAAGAGGACTGACACTCTAACCATCTATGATTTGAACCTCACCTGTGAGTCCAGTTTTAGAGTCCAATGCTTCACTTCAGGTTTACTCTATCCCTTGGACGTTCTTACTGACGATGACACACAGAAATTGCATCTCAATTTTATACAAAATGCACAATGCGGCCTGAAGTACAATAGGACTGACACTCTAGTTTTCTATGATTTGAACCACTCCTGTGAGTGCAGTTTTAGATTCCGCTGCTTCACTTCAGGTTTACAGTATACCTTGGGCCTTCTTAATGACGATGAAGCACAGAAATTGCATCCGATTTTAATACAAAAGGCACAATGCTGACATAAGTACAAGCGGAATGACACTCTAACTTTCTATGATTTGAACCTCTCCTGTGAGTCCAGTTTTAGATTCCGATGCTTCACTTCAGGTTTACTGTATCCGTTGGATCTTCTTATTGACGATGAAACACAGAAATTGCATCCGAATTTAATACAAAAGGCACAATGCCGTCTTATGTACAAGAGGACTGACACACTAACTTTCTAAGATTTGAAACTCTCCTGTGAGTCCAGACTTAGATTCCGACGCTTCACTTCAGGTTTACTGTATCCCTTGGACCTTCTTATTGACGATGAAACACAGAAATTGCATCCGAATTTAAGACGAAAGGCACAATGCCGACTTAAGTACAAGAAGACTGACACTCTAACTTTCTTTGATTTGAACCTCTCTTGTCAGTCCAGTTTCATATTCCGATGCTTCACTTCAGGTTTACTGTATCACTTGGACCTTTTATTGACGATGAAACACATAAATTCCATCCTATTTTAATACAAAAGGCACAATGCCGACTTAAGTACAAGAGTACTGACACTCGAATTTTCTATTATATGAACCTCTCCTGTGAGTCCAATTTTAGATTCCGATGCTGCACTTCAGGTTTACTGAGTCCCTTGGACTTTCTTATTGACGATGAAACACAGAAATTGCATCCGAATTTAATACAAAAGGCACAATGCCGACTTAAGTACAAGAGGACTGACTCTCTAACCTTCTATGATTTGAACCACTCCTGTGAGTCCAGTTTTAGATTCCGATGCTTCAATTCAGGTTTACTGTATACCTTGGACCTTCTTATTGACGATGAAAAACAGAAATAGCATCCGAAATTAATACAAAAGGCACAATTCTGACTTGAGTACAAGAGGACTGACACACTAACTTTCTATGATTTGAACCTCGCCTGTGGGTCCAGACTTACATTCCGACGCTTCACTTCAGGTTTACTGTATCGCTTGGATCTTCTTATTGACGATGAAACACAGAAATTGCATCCGATTTTAATACAAAAGGCACAATGCCGACTTAAGTGCAAGAGGACAGACACTCTGAGTTTCTATGACTTGAACCTCTCCTGTGAGTCCAGTTTTAGATTCCGATGCTTCGCTTCAGGTTTCCTCAGTCCCTTGGACCGTCTTATTGATGATGAAACACAGAAATTGCATCCGAATTTAATACAAAAGGCACAATGCCGGCTTAAGTACAAGAGGACTGACACTCTAACCTTCTGTGATTTGAACCTCTCCTGTGAGTCCAGTTTTACATTCCGATGCTTCACTTCAGGTTTACTGTATACCTTGGACCTTCTTATTGACGATGAAAAACAGAAATAGCATCCGAAAATAATACAAAAGGCACAATTCCGACTTGAGTACAAGAGGACTGACACACTAACTTTCTATGATTTGAACCTCTCTTGTGGGTCCAGACTTAGATTCCGATGCTTCACTTCAGGTTTACTGTATCCCTTTCACCTTCTTATTGACGATGAAACACAGAAATTGCATCCCCATTTAATACAAAAGGCACAATGCCGACTTAAGTACAAGAGGACTGACACTCTAACTTTCTATGATTTGTACCTCTCCTGTGAGTCCAGTTTTGGATTCCGATGCTTCACTTCAGGTTTACTGTATCCCTTGGACCATCTTATTGACGATCAAACACAGAAATTACATCCGAATTTAATGCAAACGGCACAACGCCGACTTAAGTACAAGAGGACTGACACTCTAACTTCCTATCATTTGAACCTCTCCTGTGAGTCGAGGCTTAGATTCCGATGCTTCTCTTCAGGTTTACTGTATCCCTTGGACCTTCTTATTGACGATGAAACACAGAAATTGTATCCGAATTCAATACAAAAGGCACAATGCCGACTTAAGTACATGAGGACAGACACACTAATTTTCTATGATTTGGACCTCTCCTGTGAGTCCAGTTTTAGATTCCGATGCTTCACATCAGGTTTACTGTATCCCTTTCACCTTCTTATTGACTATGAAACACAGAAATTGCATCCCAATTTAATACAAAAGGCACAATGCCGACTTAAGTACAAGAGGACTGACACTCTAACCTTCTATGATTTGAACCTATCCTGTGAGTCCAGTTTTAGATTCCGATGCTTCACTTCAGGTTTGCTGTATCCCTTGGACCTTCTTATTGACGATGAAAACAGAAATTGCATCCGAATTTAATACAAAAGGCACAATGCCGACTTAAGTACAAGAGGACTGACACTCCAACTTTCTAAGATTTGAACCTGTCCTGTGAGTCCATTTTCAGATTCCGATGCTTCACCTCAGATTTACTGTATCGCTTGGATCTTCGTTTTGACGATGAAACACAGAAATTGCATCCGATTTTAATACAAAGGCACAATGCCGACTTAAGTACAAGAGGACTAACACTCTAACTTTCTATGATTTGAAATTCTCCTGTGAGTCCAGTTTTAGATTCCGATGCCTCACTTCAGGTAAACTCAGTGCCTTGGACCGTCTTATTGACGATGAAACACAGAAATTGCATCCGAATTTAATACAAAAGGCACAATGCCGACTTAAGTACAAGAGGACTGACACTCTAACCCTTTATGATTTGAACCTCTCCTGTGAGTCCAGTTTTACATTCCGATGCTTCACTTCCGGTTTACTGTATACCTTGGACCTTCTTATTGACGATGAAACACAGATATTGCATCCGAATTTAATACAAAACGCGCAGTGCCGACGTAAGTACAAGTGGACTGACACTCTAACTCTCTATGATTTGAACCTCTCCTGTGAGTCCAGTTTCAGAATCCGATTCTTCACTTCTGGTTTACTGTATCCCTTGGACGTTCTTATTGACGATGAAACACAGTAATTGCATCCGAATTTAATACAAAAGGCACAATGCCGACTTAATTACAAGAGGACTGACACTCTAACTTTCTATGATTTGAACCTCTCCTGTGAGTCCAGACTTAGATTCCGACGCTTCACTTCAGGTTTACTGTACCCCTTGGATCTTCTTATTGACGATGAAACACAGAAATTGCATCCGAATTTAAGACAAAAGGCACAATGCCGACTTAAGTACAAGAGGACTGACACTCTAACTTTCTATGATTTGAACATCTCCTGTGAGTCCAGACTTGGATTATGATGCTTCACTTCAGGCTTACTGTATCCCTTGGACCTTCTTATTGACGATGAAGCACAGAAATTGCATCCGAACTTAATACAAAAGGCACAATGCCGACTTAAGTACAAGAGAACTGACACTCTAACTTTCAATGATTTGAACCTCTCCTGTGAGTCCAGTTATAGATTCCGGTGCTTTACTTCAGGTGTACTGAACCCCTTGGACCTTTTTATTGACGATGAAACACAGAAATTGCATCCGAATTAAATACATAAGGCACAATGCCGACTTAAAAACAGGAGGACATACACTCTAACTTTCTATGATTTGAACCTCTCCTGTGAGTCCAGACTTGGATTCCGATGATTCACTTCAGGTTTACTGTATCCCTTGGACCTTCTTATTGACGATCAAATACAGAAATTGCATCCGAATTTAATACAAAATGCACAATGCCGACTTAAGAACAAGAGGACTGACACTCTAACCCTCTATGATTTGAACCTCTCCTGTGAGTCCAGTTCTAGATTCCGATGCTTCACTTCAGGGTTACTCAGTCCCTTGGACCGTCTTATTGACGATGAAACACAGAAATTGCATCCGAATTTAATACAAAAGGCACAATGCCGACTTAAGTACAAGAGGACTGACACTCTAACCCTCTGTGATTTGAGCCTCACCTGTGAGTCCAGTTTTAGAGGCCAATGCTTCACTTCAGGTTTACTATATCCCTTGGACGTTCTTACTGACGATGAAACACAGAAATTGCATCCGAATTTAATACAAAATGCACAATGTGGCATGAAGTACAATACGACTGACACTCTAACTTTCTATGATTTGAACCACTCCTGTGAGTGCAGTTTTAGATTCCGATGCTTCACTTCAGGTTTACTGTATATCTTGGGCCTTCTTAATGACGATGAAGCACAGAAATTGCATCCGATTTTAATACAAAAGACACAATGCTGACATAAGTACAAGCGGAATGACACTCTAACTTTCTATGATTTGAACCTCTCCTGTGAGTCCAGTTTTACATTCCGATACTTCACTTCAGGTTTACTGTATACCTTGGACCTTCTTATGACGATGAAACACAGATATTGCATCCGAATTTAATACAAAACGCGCAGTGCCGACGTAAGTACAAGAGGACTGACACAATAACTCTCTATGATTTGAACCTCTCTTGTGAGTCCAGTTTTAGAATCCGATGCTTCATTTCTGGTTTACTGTATCCCTTGGACGTTCTTATTGACGATGAAACACAGTAATTGCATCCGAATTTAATACAAAAGGCACAATGCCGACTTAATTACAAGAGGACTGACACTCTAACTTTCTATTATTTGAACCTCTCCTGTGAGTCCAGTTTTAGTTTCCGTTGCTACACTTCAAGTTTTCTGTATCCCTTGTACCTTCTTATTTACGATGAAACACAGAAATTGCATCCGAATTTAATACAAAAATCACATTGCCGTCTTAAGTACATGAGGACTGACACTCTAACTTTCTATTATTCGAACCTCTCCTGTGAGTGCAGTTTTAGATTCCGATGCTTCACTTCAGGTTCACTGTATACCGTGGGCATTCTTATTGACGATGAAGCACAGAAATTGCAACCGATTTTAATACAAAAGGCACAATGCCGACTTAAGTACAAGCGGAATGACACTCTAACTTTCTATGATTTGAACCTCTCCTGTGAGTCCAGATTTAGATTCCGATGCTTCACTTCAGGTTTACTGTATGCCTTGGACCTTCTTATTGACGATGAAACACAGAAATTGCATCCGAATTTGATACAAAAGGCACAATGCCGACCTAAGTACAAGAGGACTGACACTCTAACTTCCTATCATTTGAACCTCTCCTGTGAGTCGAGGCTTAGATTCCGATGCTTCTCTTCAGGTTTACTGTATCCCTTGGACCTTCTTATTGACGATGAAACACAGAAATTGTATCCGAATTCAATACAAAAGGCACAATGCCGACTTAAGTACATGAGGACAGACACACTAATTTTCTATGATTTGGACCTCTCCTGTGAGTCCAGTTTTAGATTCCGATGCTTCACATCAGGTTTACTGTATCCCTTTCACCTTCTTATTGACTATGAAACACAGAAATTGCATCCCAATTTAATACAAAAGGCACAATGCCGACTTAAGTACAAGAGGACTGACACTCTAACCTTCTATGATTTGAACCTATCCTGTGAGTCCAGTTTTAGATTCCGATGCTTCACTTCAGGTTTGCTGTATCCCTTGGACCTTCTTATTGACGATGAAAACAGAAATTGCATCCGAATTTAATACAAAAGGCACAATGCCGACTTAAGTACAAGAGGACTGACACTCCAACTTTCTATGATTTGAACCTCTCCTGTGAGTCCATTTTCAGATTCCGATGCTTCACCTCAGATTTACTGTATCGCTTGGATCTTCGTTTTGACGATGAAACACAGAAATTGCATCCGATTTTAATACAAAGGCACAATGCCGACTTAAGTACAAGAGGACTAACATTCTAACTTTCTATGATTTGAACCTCTCCTGTGAGTCCAGTTTTAGATTCCGATGCCTCACTTCAGGTAAACTCAGTGCCTTGGACCGTCTTATTGACGATGAAACACAGAAATTGCATCCGAATTTAATACAAAAGGCACAATGCCGACTTAAGTACAAGAGGACTGACACTCTAACCTTTTATGATTTGAACCTCTCCTGTGAGTCCAGTTTTACATTCCGATGCTTCACTTCCGGTTTACTGTATACCTTGGACCTTCTTATTGACGATGAAACACAGATATTGCATCCGAATTTAATACAAAACGCGCAGTGCCGACGTAAGTACAAGAGGACTGACACTCTAACTTTCTACGATTTGAACATCTCCTGTGAGTCCAGACTTGGATTATGATGCTTCACTTCAGGCTTACTGTATCCCTTCGACCTTCTTATTGACGATGAAGCACAGAAATTGCATCCGAACTTAATACAAGAGGCACAATGCCGACTTAAGTACAAGAGAACTGACACTCTAACTTTCAATGATTTGAACCTCTCCTGTGAGTCCAGTTATAGATTCCGGTGCTTTACTTCAGGTGTACTGAACCCCTTGGACCTTTTTATTGACGATGAAACACAGAAATTGCATCCGAATTAAATACATAAGGCACAATGCCGACTTAAAAACAAGAGGACATACACTCTAACTTTCTATGATTTGAACCTCTCCTGTGAGTCCAGACTTGGATTCCGATGATTCACTTCAGGTTTACTGTATCCCTTGGACCTTCTTATTGACGATCAAATACAGAAATTGCATCCGAATTTAATACAAAATGCACAATGCCGACTTAAGAACAAGAGGACTGACACTCTAACCCTCTATGATTTGAACCTCTCCTGTGAGTCCAGTTCTAGATTCCGATGCTTCACTTCAGGGTTACTCAGTCCCTTGGACCGTCTTATTGACGATGAAACACAGAAATTGCATCCGAATTTAATACAAAAGGCACAATGCCGACTTAAGTACAAGAGGACTGACACTCTAACCCTCTGTGATTTGAGCCTCACCTGTGAGTCCAGTTTTAGAGGCCAATGCTTCACTTCAGGTTTACTATATCCCTTGGACGTTCTTACTGACGATGAAACACAGAAATTGCATCCGAATTTAATACAAAATGCACAATGTGGCATGAAGTACAATAGGACTGACACTCTAACTTTCTATGATTTGAACCACTCCTGTGAGTGCAGTTTTAGATTCCGATGCTTCACTTCAGGTTTACTGTATATCTTGGGCCTTCTTAATGACGTAGAAGCACAGAAATTGCATCCGATTTTAATACAAAAGACACAATGCTGACATAAGTACAAGCGGAATGACACTCTAACTTTCTATGATTTGAACCTCTCCTGTGAGTCCAGTTTTACATTCCGATACTTCACTTCAGGTTTACTGTATACCTTGGACCTTCTTATGACGATGAAACACAGATATTGCATCCGAATTTAATACAAAACGCGCAGTGCCGACGTAAGTACAAGAGGACTGACACAATAACTCTCTATGATTTGAACCTCTCTTGTGAGTCCAGTTTTAGAATCCGATGCTTCATTTCTGGTTTACTGTATCCCTTGGACGTTCTTATTGACGATGAAACACAGTAATTGCATCCGAATTTAATACAAAAGGCACAATGCCGACTTAATTACAAGAGGACTGACACTCTAACTTTCTATTATTTGAACCTCTCCTGTGAGTCCAGTTTTAGTTTCCGATGCTACACTTCAAGTTTTCTGTATCCCTTGTACCTTCTTATTTACGATGAAACACAGAAATTGCATCCGAATTTAATACAAAAATCACATTGCCGTCTTAAGTACATGAGGACTGACACTCTAACTTTCTATTATTCGAACCTCTCCTGTGAGTGCAGTTTTAGATTCCGATGCTTCACTTCAGGTTCACTGTATACCGTGGGCATTCTTATTGACGATGAAGCACAGAAATTGCAACCGATTTTAATACAAAAGGCACAATGCCGACTTAAGTACAAGCGGAATGACACTCTTACTTTCTATGATTTGAACCTCTCCTGTGAGTCCAGATTTAGATTCCGATGCTTCACTTCAGGTTTACTGTATGCCTTGGACCTTCTTATTGACGATGAAACACAGAAATTGCATCCGAATTTGATACAAAAGGCACAATGCCGACCTAAGTACAAGAGGACTGACACTCTAACTTTCTATGATTTGAACCTCTCCTGTGAGTCCAGACTTAGATTCCGACGCTTCACTTCAGGTTAACTGTATCCCGTGGACCTTCTTATTGACGATGAAACACAGAAACTGCATCCGAATTTAAGACAAAAGGCACAATGCCGACTTAAGTACATGAAGACTGACACTCTAAATTTCTATGATTTGAACATCTCCTGTGAGTCCAGACTTGGATTATGATGCTTCACTTCAGGCTTACTGTATCCCTTGGTCCTTCTTATTGACGATGAAACACAGAAATTGCATCCGAACTTAATACAAAAGGCACAATGCCGACTTAAGTACAAGAGAACTGACACCCTAACTTTCAATGAATTGAACCTCTCCTGTGAGTCCAGTTATAGATTCCGGTGCTTTACTTCAGGTGTACTGTATCCCTTGGACCTTTTTATTGACAATGAAACACAGAAATTGCATCTGAATTAAATACAATAGGCACAATGCCGACTTAAAAACAAGAGGACAGACATTCTAACTTTCTATGATTTGAACCTCTCCTGTGAGTCCAGACTTGAATTCCGATGCTTCACTTCAGGTTTACTGTATCCCTTGGACCTTCTTATTGACGATCAAACACAGAAATTGCATCCGAATTTAATACAAAATGACCAATGCCGACTTAAGTACAAGATGACTGACACTCTAACTTCCTATCATTTGCACCTCTCCTGTGAGTCCAGTCTTAGATTCCGATGCTTCTCTTCAGGTTTACTGTATCCCTTGGACCTTCTTATTGACGATGAAACACAGAAATTGTATCCGAATTCAATGCAAAAGGCACAATGCCGACTTAAGTACAAGAGGACTGACACTCTAACCCTCTATGATTTGAACCTCTCCTGTGAGTCCAGTTCTAGATTCCGATGCTTCACTTCAGGTTTACTCAGTCCCTTGGACCGTCTTATTGACGATGAAACAGAGAAATTGCATCCGAATTTAATACAAAAGGCACAATGCCGACTTAAGTACATGAGGACAGACACTCTAACCCTCTATGATTTGAGCCTCACCTGTGAGTCCAGTTTTAGAGGCCAATGCTTCACTTCAGGTTTACTGTATCCTTTGGACGTTCTTACTGACGATGAAACACAGAAATTGCATCCGAATTTAATACAAAACGCACAATGCGGCCTGAAGTACAATAGGACTGACACTCTAACTTTCTATGATTTGAACCACTCCTCTGCGTGCAGTTTAAGATTCCGATGCTTCTCTTCAGGTATACTGTATCCCTTGGACCTTCTTATTGACGATGAAACACAGAAATTGTATCCGAATTTAATGCAAAAGGCACAATGCCGACTTAAGTACAAGAGAACTGACACCCTAACTTTCAATGATTTGAACTTCTCCTGTGAGTCCCGTTTTAGATTCCGACGCTTCACTTCAGGTTTACTGTATCTCTTGGACCTTCTTATTGACGATGAAACACAGAAATTGTATCCGAATTTAATACAAAAAGCACAATGCCGACTTAAGTACATGAGGACAGACACTCTAACTTTCTATGATTTGAACCTCTCCTGTGAGCCCAATTTTAGATTCCGATGCTTCACTTCAGGTTTACTGAGTCCCTTGGACTTTCTTATTGACGATGAACCACAGAAATTGCATCCGAATTTAATAAAAAAAGGCACAATGCCGACTTAAGTACAAGAGGACTGACACTCTAACTTCCTATCATTTGAACCTCTCCTGTGAGTCCAGTCTTGGATTCCGATGCTTCTCTTCAGGTGTACTGTATCCCTTGGACTTTCTTATTAACGATGAAACACAGAAATTGTATCCGAATTTAATATGAAAGGCACAATGCCGACGTAAGTACATGAGGACAGACACTCTAACATTCTATGATTTGAACCTCTCCTGAGTCCAGTTTTAGATTCCGATGCTTCACTCCAGGTTTACTCAGTCCCTTGAACCGTCTTATTGACAATGAAACACAGAAATTGTATCCGAATTCAATGCAAAAGGCACAATGCCGACTTAAGTACAAGAGGACTGACACTCTAACCCTCTATGATTTGAACCTCTCCTGTGAGTCCAGTTCTAGATTCCGAAGCTTCACTTCAGGTTTACTCAGTCCCTTGGACCGTCTTATTGACGATGAAACAGAGAAATTGCATCCGAATTTAATACAAAAGGCACAATGCCGACTTAAGTACATGAGGACAGACACTCTAACCCTCTATGATTTGAGCCTCACCTGTGAGTCCAGTTTTAGAGGCCAATGCTTCACTTCAGGTTTACTGTATCCTTTGGACGTTCTTACTGACGATGAAACACAGAAATTGCATCCGAATTTAATACAAAATGCACAATGCGGCCTGAAGTACAATAGGACTGACACTCTAACTTTCGATGATTTGAACCACTCCTGTGAGTGCAGTTTTAGATTCCGATGCTTCACTTCAGGTTTACTGTATACCTTGGGCCTTCTTAATGACGATGAAGCACAGAAATTGCATCCGATTTTAATACAAAAGGCACAATGCTGACATAAGTACAAGCGGAATGACACTCTAACTTTCTATGATTTGAACCTCTCCTGTGAGTCCAGTTTTAGATTCCTATGCTTCACTTCCGGTTTATTGTATCCCTTGGACCTCCTTATTGACGATGAAACACAGTAATTGCATCCGAATTTAATACAAAAGGCACAATGCCGACTTAAGTACAAGAGGTCTGACACTCTAACATTCTATGATTTGAACCTCTCCTGTGAGTCCCGTTTTAGATTCCGACGCTTCACTTCAGGTTTACTTTATCTCTTGGACCTTCTTATTGACGATTAAACACAGAAATTGCATCCGAATTTAATACAAAAGACACAATGCCGACTTAAGTACAAGAGGTCTGACACTCTAACATTCTATGATTTGAACCTCTCCTGTGAGTCCCGTTTTAGATTCCGACGCTTCACTTCAGGTTTACTTTATCTCTTGGACCTTCTTATTGACGATTAAACACAGAAATTGCATCCGATTTTAATACAAAAGGCACAATGCCGACTTAAGTACAAGAGTACTGACACTCGATCTTTCTATGATTTGAACCTCTCCTGTGAGTCCAATTTTAGATTCTGATGCTTCACTTCAGGTTTACTGAGTCCCTTGGACTTTCTTATTGACGATGAAACACAGAAATTGCATCCGAATTTAATACACTAGGCACAATGCCGACTTAAGTACATGAGGACTGAGACTCTAACTCAGTGTGATTTGAACCACTCCTGAGAGTCCAGTTTTAGATTCCGATGCTTCACTTCAGGTTTCCTGTATTCCTTGGACCTTCTTATTGACGATGAAACACAGAAATTGCAACCGAATTTAATATAAAAGGCACAATGCCGACTTAAGTACAAGAGGACTGACACACTAACTTTCTATGATTTGAACCTCCCCTGTGAGTCAAGACTTGGATTCCGATGCTTCACTTCAGGTTTACTGTATCCCTTGGACCATCTTATTGACGATCAAACACAGAAATTGCATCCGAATAATACAAAAGGCACAATGCCGACTTAAGTACATGAGGACAGACACTCTAACTTCCTATGATTTGGACCTCTCCTGTGAGTCCAGTTTTAGATTCCGATGCTTCACTTCAGGTTTACTAAGTCCCTTGGACCGTCTTATTGACGATGAAACACAGAAATTACATCCGAATTTAATAAAAAAGGCACAATGCCGAATTAAGTACATGAGGACTGACACTCTAACCTTCTATGATTTGAACCTCTCCTGTGAGTCCAGTTTTAGATTCCGATGCTTCACTTCAGGTTTACTGTATACCTTGGACCGTCTTATTGACGATGAAACACAGATATTGCATCCGAATTTAATACAAAAGGCACAATGCCGACTTAAGTACAAGAGGACTGACACTCTAACCTTCTATGATTTGAACCTCTCCTGTGAGTCCAGTTTTAGATTCCGATGCTTCACTTAAGTTTTACTGTTTACCTTGGATCTTCTTATTGACGATGAAACACAGATATTTCATCCGGATTTAATACAAAAGGCACAATGCCGACTTCAGTACAAGAGGACTGACACTCTAACTCTCTATGATTTGAACCTCTCCAGCGAGTTCAGTTTTAGAGTCTGATGCTTCACTTCAGGTTTACTGTATCCCTTGGACGTTCTTATTGATGATGAAACACAGAAATTGCATCCGAATTTAATACAAAAGGCACAATGCCGACTTAATTACAAGAGGACTGACACTCTAACTTTCTGTGATTTGAACCTCTCCGGTGAGTCCAGTTTTAGATTCCGATGCTACACTTCAGGTTTACTGTATCCCTTGTACCTTCTTATTGACGATGAAACACAGAAATTGCATCCGAATTTATTACAAAAGGCACAATGCCGACTAAAGTACAAGAGGACTGACACTCTAACTTTCTATGATTTGAACCTCTCCTGAGTCCAGTTTTAGATTCCGATGCTTCACTACAGGTTTACTGTATCCCTTGGACCTTCTTATTGACGATGAAAAACAGAAATAGCATCCGAAATTAATACAAAAGGCACAATTCCGACTTGATTACAAAAGGACTGACACACTAACTTTCTATGATTTCAACCTCTCCTGTGGGTCCAGACTTAGATTCCGACACTTCACTTCAGGTTTACTGTATCGCTTGTATCTTCTTATTGACGATGAAACACAGAAATTGCATCCGATTATAATACAAAAGGCACAATGCCGACTTAAGTGCAAGAGGACAGACACTCTAACTTTCTATGATTTGAACCTCTCTTGTGAGTCAAGACTTGGATTCCGATTCTTCACTTCACGTTTACTGTATCCCTTGGACCATCTTATTGACGATCAAACACAAAAATTGCATCCGAATTTAATACAAAAGGCACAATGCCGACTTAGGTACAAGAGGACTGACACTCTAACTTCCTATCATTTGAACCTCTCCTGTGAGTCCAGGCTTAGATTCCGATGCTTCTCTTCAGGTTTACTGTATCCCTTGGACCTTCTTTTGACGATGAAACACAGAAATTGTATCCGAATTCAATACAAAAGGCACAATGCCGACTTAAGTACATGAGGACAGACACTCTAACTTTCTATGATTTGGACCTCTCCTGTGAGTCAAGTTTTAGATTCCGATGCTTCACTTCAGGTTTACTAAGTCCCTTGGACTGTCTTATTGACGATGTAACACAGAAATTACATCCGAATTTAATACAAAAGGCACAATGCCGACTTAAGTACAAGAGGACTGACACTCTAACCTTCTATGACTTGAACCCCTCCTGTGAGTCCGGTTTTAGATTCCGATGCTTCACTTCAGGTTTACTGTACACCTTGGACCTTCTTATTGACGATGAAACACAGATATTGCATCCGAATTTAATACAAAAGGCACAATGCCGACTTATGTACAGGAGGACTGACACTCTAACTCTCTATGATTTGAACCTCACCTGTGAGTCCAGTTTTAGAGTCCGAAACTTCACTTCAGGTTTACTGTATCCCTTGGACGTTCTTACTGACAATGAAACACAGAAATTGCATCCGAATTTAATACAAAATGCACAATGCGGCCTGAAGTACAATAGGACTGACACTCTAATTTTCTATGATTTGTACCACTCCTGTGAGTCCAGTTTTAGATTCCGATGCTTCACTTCAGGTTTACTGTATCGCTTGGGCCTTCTTATTGACGATGAAGCACTGAATTGCATCCGATTTTAATACAAAAGGCACAATGCCGTCTTAAGTACAAGAGGACTGACACACTAGCTTTCTATGATTTGAACCTCTCCTGTGAGTCCAGACTTAGATTCCTACGCTTCACTTCAGGTTTACTGTATCCCTTGGACCCTATTATTGACGATGAAACACAGAAATTGCATCCGAATTTAATACAAAAGACCCAATACGGACTTAAGTACAAAATGACTGACACTCAAACTTTCTATGATTTGAACCTCTCTTGTGAGTCCAGTTTCAGATTCCGATGCTTCACTTCAGGTTTTCTGTATACCTTGGACCTTCTTATTGACGATGAAACACAGATATTGCATCCGAATTTAATACAAAAGGCACAATGCCGACTGAAGTACAAGAGGACTGACACTCTAACTCTCTATGATTTGAACCTCACCTGTGAGTCCAGTTTTAGAGTCCGATGCTTCACTTCAGGTTTACTGTATCCCTTGGACGTTCTTACTGACGATGAAACACAGAAATTGCAACCGAATTTAATACCTAATTCACAATGTGGCCTGAAGTACAATAGGACTGACACTCTAACTTTCTATGATTTGTACCACTCCTGTGAGTGCAGTTTTAGATTCCGATGCTTCACTTCAGGTTTACTGTATACCTTGGTCCTTCTTATTGACGATGAAGCACTGAAATTGCATCCGATTTTAATACAAAAGGCACAAAGCTGACATAAGTACAAGCGGAATGACACTCTAACCTTCTATGATTTGAACCTCTCCTGTGAGTACAGTTTTAGATTCCGAGGCTTCACTTCAGGTTTACTGTATCCCTTGGACGTTCTTATTAATGATGAAACACAGAAATTGCATCTGAATTTAATACAAAAGGCACAATGCCGACTTAATTACAAGAGGACTGACTAACTTTCTATGATTTGAACCTCTCCTGTGAGTCCAGTTTTAGATTCCGATGCTACACTTCACGTTTACTGTATCCCTTGTACCTTCTTATTGACGATCAAACACAGAAATTGCATCCGAATTTAATACAAAAGGCACAATGCCGACTTCAGTACAAGAGGACTGACGCACTAACTTTCTATGATTTGAACTTCTCCTGTGAGTCCAGACTTAGGTTCCGACGCTTCACTTCCGTTTTACTGTATCCCTTGGACCTTCTTATTGGCGATGAAACACAGAAATTGCATCCGAATTTAATACAAAAGGCACAATGCCGACTTAAGTACAAGAGGACTGACACTCTAACTTTCTGTGATTTGAACCTCACTTGTGAGTCCAGTTTTAGAGTCCGATGCTTCACTTCAGGTTTACTGTATCCCTTGGACGTTCTTACTGACAATGAAACACAGAAATTGCATCCGAATTTAATAGAAAATGCACAATGCGGCCTGAAGTACAATAGGACTGACACTCTAATTTTCTATGATTTGTACCACTCCTGCGAGTCCAGTTTTAGATTCCGATGCTTCACTTCAGGTTTACTAAATATCATGGGAATTCTTATTGCCGATGAAGCACTGAAATTGCATCCGATTTTAATACAAAAGGCACAAAGCTGACATAAGTACAAGCGGAATGACACCCTAACTTTCTATGATTTGAACCACTCCTGTGGTTCCAGTTTTAGATACCGATGCTTCCCTTCAGGTTTACTGTATCCCTTGTACCTTCTTATTGACGATGAAACACAGAAATTGCATCCGAATTTAATACAAAAGGCACAATGCCGTCTTAAGTACAAGAGGACTGACACACTAACTTTCTATGATTTGAACCTCTCCTGTTGGTCCAGAAATAGATTCCGACGCTTCACTTCAGGTTTACTGTATCCCTTGGACCCTATTATTGACGATGAAAAACAGAAATTGCATCCGAATTTAATACAAAAGGCACAATGTCGTCTTAAGTACAAGAGGACTGACACACTAACTTTCTGTGATTTGAACCTCTCCTGTGAGTCCTGACTTAGATTCCGACGCTTCACTTCAGGTTTACTGTATCCCTTGGACCTTTATTATTGACGATGAAACACAGAAATTGCATCCGAATTTAATACAAAAGGCCCAATAACGACTTAAGTACAAGATGACTGGCACTCTAACTTTCTATGATTTGAACCTCTCTTGTGAGTCCAGTTTCAGATTGCGATGCTTCACTTCAGGTTTAATGTACCACTTGGACCTTTTATTGACGATGAAACACAGAAATTGCATCCGAATTTAATAAAAAAGGCACAATGCCGACTTAAGTACAAGAGGACTGATACTCTAACATTCTATGATTTGACCCTCTCCTGTGAGTCCCGTTTTAGATTCCGACGCTTCACTTCAGGTTTACTGTATCTTTTGGACCTTCTTATTGACGATTAAACACAGAAATTGCATCCGATTTTAATACAAAAGGCACAATGCCGACTTAAGTACAAGAGTACTAACACTCGAACTTTCTATGATTTGAACCTATCCTGTGGGTCCAATTTTAGGTTCCGATGCATCACTTCAGGTTTACTGAGTCCCTTGGACTTTCTTATTGACGATGAAACACAGAAATTGCATCCGAATTTAATATAATAGGCACAATGCCGACTTAAGTACAAGAGGACTGACACTCTAACTCTGTATGATTTGAACCTCTCCTGTGAGTCCAGTTTTAGAGTCCGATGCCTCACTTCAGGTTTACTGTATCCCTTGGACGTTCTTATTGATGATGGAACACAGAAATTGCATCCGAATTTAACACAAAAGGCACAATGCCGACTTAATTACAAGAGGACTGACAAATTTTCTATGATTTGATCCTCTGCTGGGAGTCCAGTTTTAGATTCCGATCCTACACTTCAGGTTTACTGTGTCCCTTGTACCTTCTTATTGACGATGAAATACAGAAATTGCATCCGAATTTGTTACAAAAGGCACAATGCCGACTTAAGTACAAGAGGACAGATACTCTACCTTTCTATGATTTGAGCCTCTCCTGTGAGTCCAGGTTTTGATTCCGATGCTTCATTTCAGGGTTACTCACTCCCTTGGGCCGTCTAATTGACTATGAAACACAGAAATTGCATCCGAATTTACTACAAAGGGCACAATGCCGACTTAAGTACAAGAGGACTGACACTCTAAACTCCTATGATTTGAACCTCTCCTGTGAGTCCAGTTTTAGATTCCGATGCTTCACTGAAGTTTTACTGTATACCTTGGACCTTCTTATTGACGATGAAACACAGATATTTCATCCGAATTTAATACAAAAGGCACAATGCTGACTTCAGTACAAGAGGACTGACACTCTAACTCTCTATGATTTGAACCTCTCCAGTGAGTTCAGTTTTAGAGTCCGATGCTTCACTTCAGGTTTACTGTATCCCTTGGACGTTCTTATTGATGATGAAACACAGAAATTGCATCCGAATTTAATACAAAAGGCACAATGCCGACTTAATTACAAGAGGTCTGACACTCTAACTTTCTGTGATTTGAACCTCTCCGGTGATTCCAGTTTTAGATTCCGATGCTACACTTCAGGTTTACTGTATCCCTTGTACCTTCTTATTGACGATTAAACACAGAAATTGCATCCGAATTTATTACAAAAGGCACAATGCCGACTAAAGTACAAGAGGACTGACACTCTATCTTTCCATGATTTGAACCTCTCCTGAGTCCAGTTTTAGATTCCGATGCTTCACTACAGGTTTACTGTATCCCTTGAACCTTCTTATTGACGATGAAAAACAGAAGTAGCATCCGAAATTAATACAAAAGGCACAATTCCGACTTGAGTACAAGAGGACTGACACACTAACTTTCTATGATTTGAACCTCTCCTGTGGGTGCAGACTTAGATTCCGACGCTTCACTTCAGGTTTACTGTATCGCTTGTATCTTCTTATTGACGATGAAACACAGAAATTGCATCCGATTTTAATACAAAAGTCACAATGCCGACATAAGTGCAAGAGGACAGACACTCTAACTTTCTATGATTTGAACCTCTCCTGTGAGTCAAGAATTGGATTCCGATGCTTCACTTCAGGTTTACTGTATCCCTTGGACCATCTTATTGACGATCAAACACAGAAATTGCATCCGAATTTAATACAAAAGGCACAATGCCGACTTAAGTACAAGAGGACTGACACTCTAACTTCCTATCATTTGAACCTCTCCTGTGAGTCCAGGCTTAGATTCCGATGCTTCTCTTCAGGTTTACTGTATCCCTTCGACCTTCTTATTGACGATGAAACACAGAAATTGTATCCGAATTCAATACAAAAGGCACAATGCCGACTTAAGTACATGAGGACAGACACTCTAACTTTCTATGATTTGGACCTCTCCTGTGAGTCCAGTTTTAGATTCCGATGCTTCACTTTAGGTTTACTTAGTCCCTTGGACCGTCTTATTGACGATGAAACACAGAAATTACATCCGAATTTAATACAAAAGGCCCAATACCGACTTAAGTACAAAATGACTGAAACTCTAAATTTCTATGATTTGAACCTCTCTTGTGAGTCCAGTTTCAGATTCCGATGCTTCACTTCAGGTTTACTGTATACCTTGGACCTTCTTATTGACGATGAAACACAGATATTGCATCCGAATTTAATACAAAAGGCACAATGCCGACTTAAGTACAAGAGGACTGACACTCTAACTCTCTATGATTTGAACCTCACCTGTGAGTCCAGTTTTAGAGTCCGATGCTTCACTTCAGGTTTACTGTATCCCTTGGACGGTCTTACTGACGATGAAACACAGAAATTGCATCCGAAATTAATACAAAATGCACAATGCGACCTGAAGTACAATAGGACTGACACTCTAACTTTCTAAGATTTGTACCACTCCTGTGAGTGCAGTTTTAGATTCCGATGCTTCACTTCAGGTTTACTGTATACCTTGGGCCTTCTTATTGACGATGAAGCACTGAAATTGCATCCGATTTTAATACAAAAGGCACAAAGCTGACATAAGTACAAGCGGAATGACACTCTAACCTTCTATGATTTGAACCTCTCCTGTGGTTCCAGTTTTAGATTCCGATGCTTCACTTCAGGTTTACTGTATCTCTTGGACCTTCTTATTGACGATGAAACTCAGAAATTGCATCCGAATTTAATACAAAAGGCACAATGTCGTCTTAAGTACAAGAGGACTGACACACTAACTTTCTATGATTTGAACCTCTCCTGTGAGTCCAGACTTAGATTCCGACGCTTCACTTCAGGTTTACTGTATCCCTTGGACCTTTATTATTGACGATGAAACACAGAAATTGCATCCGAATTTAATACAAAAGGCCCAATACCGACTTAAGTACAAGATGACTGACACTCTAACTTTCTATGATTTGAACCTCTCTTGTGAGTCCAGTTTCAGATTCCGATGCTTCACTTCAGGTTTAATGTACCACTTGGACCTTTTATTGACGATGAAACACAGAAATTGCATCCGAATTTAATACAAAAGGCACAATGCCGACTTAAGTACAAGAGGACTGATACTCTAACATTCTAAGATTTGAACCTCTCCTGTGAGTCCCGTTTTAGATTCCGACGCTTCACTTCAGGTTTACTGTATCATTTGGACCTTCTTATTGACGATTAAACACAGAAATTGCATCCGATTTCAATACAAAAGGCACAATGCCGACTTATGTACAAGAGTACTAACACTCGAACTTTCTATGATTTGAACCTCTCCTGTGGGTCCAATTTTAGGTTCCGATGCATCACTTCAGGTTTACTGAGTCCCTTGGACTTTCTTATTGACGATGAAACACAGAAATTGCATCCGAATTTAATATAATAGGCACAATGCCGACTTAAGTACAAGAGGACTGACACTCTAACTCTGTATGATTTGAACCTCTCCTGTGAGTCCAGTTTTAGAGTCCGATGCCTCACTTCAGGTTTACTGTATCCCTTGGACGTTCTTATTGATGATGAAACACAGAAATTGCATCCGAATTTAACACAAAAGGCACAATGCCGACTTCATTACAAGAGGACTGACTAACTTCCTATGATTTGATCCTCTGCTGGGAGTCCAGTTTTAGATTCCGATCCTACACTTCAGGTTTACTGTGTCCCTTGTACCTTCTTATTGACGATGAAATACAGAAATTGCATCCGAATTTGTTACAAAAGGCACAATGCCGACTTAAGTACAAGAGGACTGATACTCTAACTTTCTATGATTTGAGCCTCTCCTGTGAGTCCAGGTTTTGATTCCGATGCTTCATTTCAGGGTTACTCAGTCCCTTGGGCCGTCTAATTGACTATGAAACACAGAAATTGCATCCGAATTTACTACAAAGGGCACAATGCCGACTTAAGTACAAGAGGACTGACACTCTAAACTCCTATGATTTGAACCTCTCCTGTGAGTCCAGTTTTAGATTCCGATCCTTCACTTTAGGTTTACTGTATAACTTGGACCTTCTTATTGACGATGAAACACAGATATTTCAACCGAATTTAATACAAAAGGCGCAATGCCGACTTAAGTGCAAGAGGACTGACACTCCAAGTTTCTACGATTTGAACCTCTCCTGTGAGTACAGTTTTAGATCCCGATGCTAAACTTCAGGTTTACTCAGTCCCTTGGACCGTCTTATTGACGATGATGCACAGATATTGCATCCGAATTTAATACAAAAGGCACAATGCCGACTTAAGTACAAGAGGACTGACACTCCAACCTTCTATGATTTGAACCTCTCCTGTGAGTCCAGTTTTAGATTCCGATGATTCACTTAAGTTTTACTGTATACCTTGGACCTTCTTATTGACGATGAAACACAGATATTTCATCCGAATTTAATACAAAAGGCACAATGCTGACTTCAGTACAAGAGGACTGACACTCTAACTCTCTATGATTTGAACCTCTCCAGTGAGTTCAGTTTTAGAGTCCGATGCTTCACTTCAGGTTTACTGTATCCCTTGGACGTTCTTATTGATGATGAAACACAGAAATTGCATCCGAATTTAATACAAAAGGCACAATGCCGACTTAATTACAAGAGGACTGACACTCTAACTTTCTGTGATTTGAACCTCTCCGGTGATTCCAGTTTTAGATTCCGATGCTACACTTCAGGTTTACGGTATCCCTTGTACCTTCTTATTGACGATGAAACACAGAAATTGCATCCGAATTTATTACAAAAGGCACAATGCCGACTAAAGTACAAGAGGACTGACACTCTATCTTTCTATGATTTGAACCTCTCCTGAGTCCAGTTTTAGATTCCGATGCTTCACTACAGGTTTACTGTATCCCTTGAACCTTCTTATTGACGATGAAAAACAGAAATAGCATCCGAAATTAATACAAAAGGCACAATTCCGACTTGAGTACAAGAGGACTGACACACTAACTTTCAATGATTTGAACCTCTCCTGTGGGTCCAGACTTAGATTCCGACGCTTCACTTCGGGTTTACTGTATCGCTTGTATCTTCTTATTGACGATGAAACACAGAAATTGCATCCGATTTTAATACAAAGGTCACAACGCCGACATAAGTGCAAGAGGACAGACACTCTAACTTTCTATGATTTGAACCTCTCCTGTGAGTCAAGACTTGGATTCCGATGCTTCACTTCAGGTTTACTGTATCCCTTGGACCATCTTATTGACGATCAAACACAGAAATTGCATCCGAATTTAATACAAAAGGCACAATGCCGACTTAAGTACAAGAGGACTGACACTCTAACTTCCTATCATTTGAACCTCTCCTGTGAGTCCAGGCTTAGATTCCGATGCTTCTCTTCAGGTTTACTGTATCCCTTGGACCTTCTTATTGACGATGAAACACAGAAATTGTATCCGAATTCAATACAAAAGGCACAATGCCGACTTAAGTACATGAGGACAGTCACTCTTACTTTCTATGATTTGGACCTCTCCTGTGAGTCCAGTTTTAGATTCCGATGCTTCACTTCAGGTTTACTAAGTCCCTTGGACCGTCTTATTGACGATGAAACACAGAAATTACATCCGAATTTAATACAAAAGGCCCAATACCGACTTAAGTACAAAATGACTGAAACTCTAACTTTCTATGATTTGAACCTCTCTTGTGAGTCCAGTTTCAGATTCCGATGCTTCACTTCAGGTTTACTGTATACCTTGGACCTTCTTATTGACGATGAAACACAGATATTGCATCCGAATTTAATACAAAAGGCACAATGCCGACTTAAGTACAAGAGGACTGACACTCTTACTCTCTATGATTTGAACCTCACCTGTGAGTCCAGTTTTAGAGTCCGATGCTTCACTTCAGGTTTACTGTATCCCTTGGACGTTCTTACTGACGATGAAACACAGAAATTGCATCCGAATGTAATACAAAATGCACAATGCGGCCTGAAGTACAATAGGACTGACACTCTAACTTTCTATGATTTGTACCACTCCTGTGAGTGCAGTTTTAGATTCCGATGCTTCACTTCAGGTTTACTGTATACCTTGGGCCTTCTTATTGACGATGAAGCACTGAAATTGCATTCGATTTTAATACAAAAGGCACAAAGCTGACATGAGTACAAGCGGAATGACACTCTAACCTTCTATGATTTGAACCTCTCCTGTGAGTCCAGTTTTAGATTCCGAGGCTTCACTTCAGGTTTACTGTATCCCTTGGACGTTCTTATTAATGATGAAACACAGAAATTGCATCTGAATTTAATACAAAAGGCACAATGCCGACTTAATTACAAGAGGACTGACTAACTTTCTATGATTTGAACCTCTCCTGTGAGTCCACTTTTAGATTCCGATGCTACACTTCAGGTTTACTGTATCCCTTGTACCTTCTTATTGACGATCAAACACAGAAATTGCATCCGAATTTATTACAAAAGGCACAATGCCGACTTAAGTACAAGGGGACTGACACTCTAACTTTCTATGATTTGAACCTCTCCAGTGAGTCCAGTTTTAGATTCCGATGCTTCACTACAGGTTTACTGTTCCCTTGGACCTTCTTATTGACGATGAAACACGGAAATAGCATACGAATTTAATACAAAAGGCACAATGCCGACTTAAGTACAAGAGGACTGCCACACTAACTTTCTATGATTTGAACTTCTCCTGTGAGTCCAGACTTAGGTTCTGACGCTTCACTTCCGGTTTACTGTACCCCTTGGACCTTCTTATTGGCGATGAAACACAGAAATTGCATCCGAATTTAAGACAAAAGGCACAATGCCGACTTAAGTACAAGAGGACAGACACTCTAACTTTCTATGATTTGAACCTCTCCTGTGAGTCCACACTTGGATTCCGATGCTTCACTTCAGGTTTACTGTATCGCTTTGACCTTCTTATTGACGATCAAACACAGAAATTGCATCCGAATTTAATACAAAAGGCACATTGCCGACTTAAGTACAAGAGGACTGACACTCTAACCTTCTATGATTTGAACCTCTCCTGTGAGTCCAGTTTTAGATTCCGAGGCTTCACTTCAGGTTTACTGTATACCTTGGACCTTCTTATTGACGATGAAATACAGATATTTCACCGAATTTAATACAAAAAGCACAATGCCGACTTAAGTACAAGCGGACTGACACTCTAACTCTCTATGATTTGAGCCTCTCCAGTGAGTCCAGTTTTAGATTCCGATGCTTCACTTCAGGTTTACTGTATACCTTGGGCCTTCTTATTGACGAAGAAGCACTTAAATTGAATCCGATTTTAATACAAAAGGCACAAAGCTGACATAAGTACAAGCGGAATGACACTCTAACTTTCAATGATTTGAACCTCTCCTGTGGTTCCAGTTTTAGATTCCGATGCTTCACTTCAGGTTTACTGTATCGCTTGGACCTTCTTATTGACGATAAAACACAGAAATTGCATCCGAATTTAATA
Organism: Schistocerca serialis cubense; assembly: GCF_023864345.2. Lineage (NCBI taxonomy): Eukaryota > Metazoa > Arthropoda > Insecta > Orthoptera > Acrididae > Schistocerca > Schistocerca serialis. The sequence goes on along the minus strand of NC_064640.1, from coordinate 1,046,352,967 downwards.
CAAAAGGCACAATGCCGTCTTAAGTACAAGAGGACTGACACACTAACTTTCTATGATTTGAACCTCTCCTGTGAGTCCAGACTTAGATTCCGACGCTTCACTTCAGGTTTACTGTATCCCTTGGACCCTATTATTGACGATGTAACACAGAAATTGCATCCGAAGTTAATACAAAAGGCACAATGCCGACTTAAGTACAAGAGGACTGACCCTCTAAACTCCTATGATTTGAACCTCTCCTCTGAGTCCAGTTTTAGATTCCGATCCTTCACTTTAGGTTTACTGTATAACTTGGACATCTTATTGACGATGAAACACAGATATTTCATCCGAATTTAATACAAAAGGCACAATGCCGACTTAAGTACAAGAGGATTGACACTCTAACTATCTATGATTTGAACCCCTCCAGTAAGTCCAATTTTAGAGTCCGATGCTTCACTTCAGGTTTACTGTATCCCTTGGACGTTCTTATTGATGATGAAACACAGAAATTGCATCCGAATTTAATACAAAAGGCACAATGCCGACTTAATTACAAGAGGACTGACTAACTTTCTATGATTTGATCCTCTGCTGTGAGTCCAGTTTTATATTCCGATCCTACACTTAAGGTTTACTGTGTCCCTTGTACCTTCTTATTGACGATGAAATACAGAAATTGCATCCGAATTTGTTACAAATAGCACAATGCCGACTTAAGTACAAGAGGACTGATACTCTAACTTTCTATGATTTGAACCTCTCCTGTGAGTCCAGGTTTTGATTCCGATGCTTTTTTTCAGGGTTACTCAGTCCCCTGGGCCGTCTTATTGACTATGAAACACAGAAATTGCATCCGAATTTAATACAAAAGGCACAATGCCGACTTAAGTACAAGAGGACTGACACTCTAAACTCCTATGATTTGAATCTCTCCTGTGAGTCCAGTTTTAGATTCCGATCCTTCACTTTAGGTTTACTGTATAACTTGGACCTTTTTATTGACGATGAAACACAGATATTTCATCCGAATTTAATACAAAAGGCACAATGCCGACTTAAGTACAAGAGGACTGACACTCTAACTCTCTATGATTTGAACCTCTCCAGTGAGTCCAGTTTTAGAGTCCGATGCTTCACTCAGTATGATTTGAACCTCTCCTGTGAGTCCAGTTTTAGATTCCGATGCTTCACTTCAGGTTTACTGTATACCTTGGACCTTCTTATTGACGATGAAACACAGAAATTGCATCCGAATTTAATACAAAATGCACAATGCCGACTTAATTACAAGAGGACTGACACTCTAACTTTCTATGATTTGAACCTCTCCTGTGAGTCCAGTTTTAGATTTCGATGCTTCACTTCAGGTTTACTGTATCCCTTGGAACTTCTTATTCACGATGAAACACAGAAATTGCATACGAATTTAATACAAAAGGCACAATGCCGACTTAAGTACAAGAGGACTGACACTCTAACTTTCTATGATTTGAACCACTCCTGTGAGGCCAGTTTTAGATTCCGATTCTTCACTTCAGGTTTACTGTATCCCTCGGACCTTCTTATTGACGATGAAACACAGAAATTGCATCCGAATTAAATACAAAAGGCACAATGCCGACTTAAGAACAAGAGGACTGACACTCCAACTTTCTATGATTTGAACCTCTCCAGTGAGTCCATTCCTAGATGCCGATGCTTCACTACAGGTTTACAGCATCCCTTGGACCTTCTTATTGACGATGAAACACAGATATTGAATCCGAATTTAATACAAAAGGCACAATGCCGACTTAAGTACAAGAGGACTGACACTCTAAGTTGCTATGATTTGAACCTCTCCTGTGAGCCCAGTTTCAGTTTCCGATGCTTCACTTCAGGTTTACTGTATCCCTTGGACCGTCTTGTTGACGATGAATCACAGAAATTGCGTACGTATTTAATACAAAATGCACAATGCCGACTTAAGTACAAGAGGACTGACACTCTAACTTTCAATGATTTGAACCACTCCTCTGAGGCCAGATATAGATTCCGATGCTTCACTTCAGGTTTACTGTATCCCTTGGACCTTCTTATTGACGATGAAACACAGAAATTGCATCCGAATTTAGTGAAAAAGGCACAATGCCGACTTAAGTACAAGAGGACTGACACTCTATCTTTCTATGATTTGAACCTCTCCTGTGATTCCAGTTTTAGATTCCGATGCTTCACTTCAGGTTTACTGTATCCCTTGGACCTTCTTATTGACGATGAAACACAGAAATTGCATCCGAATTTAATACAAAAGGCACAATGCCGACATAAGTACAAGAGGACTGACACTCTAACATTCTATGATTTGAACCACTCCTCTGAGGCCAGATTTAGATTCCGATGCTTTACTTCAGGTTTATTGTATCCCTTGGCCCTTCTTATTGACGATGAAACTTAGAAATTGCATACGAATTTAATACAAAATGCACAATGCCGACAGAAGTACAAGAGGACTGACACTCTAACTATCTATGATTATGAACCACTCCTCTGAGGCCAGATTTAGATTCCGATGCTTTACTTCAGGTTTATTGTATCCCTTGGCCCTTCTTATTGACGATGAAACACAGAAATTGCATCCGAATTTAGTGCAAAAGGCACAATGCCGACTTAAGTACACGAGGACTGACACTCTAACTTTCTATGATTTGAACCTCTCCTGTGAGTCCATTCTTAGATGCCGATGCTTCACTACAGGTTTACTGTATCCCTTGGACCTTCTCATTGACGATGAAACACAGAAATTCCATCTGAATTTAATACAAAAGGCACAATGCCGGCTTAAGTACAAGAGGGCTGACACTCTAACTTTCTATGATTTGAACTTCACCTGTGATTCCAGTTTTAGATTCCGATGCTTCACTTCAGGTTTACTGTATCCCTTGAGCCTTCTTATTGATGCTGAAACACAGAAATTGCATCCGAATTTAATACAAAATGCACAATGCCGACTTAGGTACAAGAGGACTGACACTCTAACTTCCTATGATTAGAACCACTCCTGTGAGGCCAGTTTTGGATTCCGATGCTTCACTTCTGGTTTACTGTATCCCTTGGACCTTCTTATTGACGATGAAAAACAGAAATTGCATCCGAATTTAATACAAAAGGCACAATGCCGGCTTAAGTACAAGAGCACCGACACTCTAACTTTCTATGATTTGAACCACTCCTGTTGTTCCAGTTTTAGATTCCGATGCTTCACTTCAGGTTAACTGTATCCTTTGGAGCTTCTTATTGACGATGAAACACAGAAATTGCATCCGAATTTAATACAAAAGGCACAATGCCGACTTAAGTACAAGTGGACTGACACTCTAAGTTTCTCTGATTTGAACCTCTCCTGTGAGTCCAGTTTTAGATTCCGATGCTTCACTTCAGGTTTACTGTATCCCTTGGACCTTCTTAGTGACGATGAAGCACAGAAATTGCATCCGATTTTAATACAAAAGGCACAATGCCGATTTAAGTACAAGAGGACTGACACTCTAACTTTCTATGATTTGAACCACTCCTGTGAGGCCAGTTTTAGATTCCGATTCTTCACTTCAGGTTTACTGTATCCCTCGGACCTTCTTATTGACGATGAAACACAGAAATTGCATCCGAATTAAATACAAAAGGCACAATGCCGACTTAAGAACAAGTGGACTGACACTCCAACTTTCTATGATTTGAACCTCTCCAGTGAGTCCATTCCTAGATGCCGATGCTTCACTACAGGTTTACTGCACAACCTTGGACCTTCTTATTGACGATGAAACACAGATATTGAATCCGAATTTAATACAAAAGGCACAATGCCGACTTAAGTACAAGAGGACTGACACTCTAAGTTGCTATGATTTGAACCTCTCCTGTGAGCCCAGTTTCAGTTTCCGATGCTCACTTCAGGTTTACTGTATCCCTTGGACCGTCTTGTTGACGATGAATCACAGAAATTGCGTACGTATTTAATACAAAATGCACAATGCCGACTTAAGTACAAGAGGACTGACACTCTAACTTTCAATGATTTGAACCACTCCTCTGAGGCCAGATATAGATTCCGATGCTTCACTTCAGGTTTACTGTATCCCTTGGACCTTCTTATTGACGATGAAACACAGAAATTGCATCCGAATTTAGTGAAAAAGGCACAATGCCGACTTTAGTACAAGAGGACTGACACTCTAACTTTCTATGATTTGAACCTCTCCTGTGATTCCAGTTTTAGATTCCGATGCTTCACTTCAGGTTTACTGTATCCCTTGGACCTTCTTATTGACGATGAAACACAGAAATTGCATCCGAATTTAGTGCAAAAGGCACAATGCCGACTTAAGTACACGAGGACTGACACTCTAACTTTCTATGATTTGAACCTCTCCTGTGAGTCCATTCTTAGATGCCGATGCTTCACTACAGGTTTACTGTATCCCTTGGACCTTCTCATTGACGATGAAACACAGAAATTCCATCCGAATTTAATACAAAAGGCACAATGCCGACTTAAGTACAAGAGGACTGACACTCTAAGTTGCTATGATTTGAACCTCTCCTGCGAGTCCAGTTTTAGATTGCGATGTTTCACTTCAGGTTTACTGTATCCCTTCGACCTTATTATTGATGATGAAACACAGAAATTGCATACGAATTTAGTACAAAATGCTCAACGCCGACTTACGTTCCAGAGGACTGACACTCTATCTTTCTATGATTTGAACCACTCCTCTGAGGCCAGATTTAGATTATGATGCTTCACTTCAGGTTTACTGTATCCCTTGGACCTTCTTATTGACGATGAAACACAGAAATTGCATCTGAATTTAATACGAAAGGCACAATGCCGGCTTAAGTACAAGAGGGCTGACACTCTAACTTTCTATGATTTGAACTTCACCTGTGATTCCAGTTTTAGATTCCGATGCTTCACTTCAGGTTTACTGTATCCCTTGAGCCTTCTTATTGATGCTGAAACACAGAAATTGCATCCGAATTTAATACAAAATGCACAATGCCGACTTAGGTACAAGAGGACTGACACTCTAACTTCCTATGATTAGAACCACTCCTGTGAGGCCAGTTTTGGATTCCGATGCTTCACTTCTGGTTTACTGTATCCCTTGGACCTTCTTATTGACGATGAAAAACAGAAATTGCATCCGAATTTAATACAAAAGGCACAATGCCGGCTTAAGTACAAGAGCACTGACACTCTAACTTTCTATGATTTGAACCACTCCTGTTGTTCCAGTTTTAGATTCCGATGCTTCTCTTCAGGTTAACTGTATCCTTTGGAGCTTTTTATTGACGATGAAACACAGAAATTGCATCCGAATTTAATACAAAAGGCTCAATGCCGACTTAAGTACAAGTGGACTGACACTCTAAGTTTCTCTGATTTGAACCTCTCCTGTGAGTCCAGTTTTAGATTCCGATGCTTCACTTCAGGTTTACTGTATCCCTTGGACCTTCTTACTGACGATGAAGCACAGAAATTGCATCCGATTTTAATACAAAAGGCACAATGCCGATTTAAGTACAAGAGGACTGACACTCTAATTGTCTATGATTTGAACCTCTCCTGTGAGTCCAGTTTTAGAAGCCGAGGCTTCACTTCAGGTTTACTGTATCCCTTGGACCTTCTTATTGACGATGAAACACAGAAATTGCTTCCGAATTTAATACAAAAGGCACAACGCCGACCTACGTACAAGAGGACTGACACTATAACTTTCATGATTTGAACCTCTCCTGTGAGTCCAGTTTTAGATTCCGATGCTTCACTTCAGATGTGCTGTATCCCTTGGAACTTCTTATTCACGATGAAACACAGAAATTGCATACGAATTTAATACAAAAGGCACAATGCCGACTTAAGTACAAGAGGACTGACACTCTAAGTTGCTATGATTTGAACCTCTCCCGTGAGTCCAGTTTACATTCCGATATTTCACTTCAGGTTTACTGTATCCCTTGGACCTTCTTATTGACGATGAAACACAGATATTGCATACGAATTTAATACAAAATGCACAATGCCGACATAAGTACAAGAGGACTGACAGTCTAACTTTCTATGATTTGAACCACTCCTGTGAGGCCAGTTTTAGATTCCGATGCTTCACTTCAGGTTTACTGTATCCCTTGGATCTTCTTATTGACGATGGAACACAGAAATTTCATCCGAATTTAATGCAAAAGGCACAATGCCGACTTAAGTACAAGAGGACTGACACTCTAACTTTCTATGATTTGAACCTCTCCTGTGAGTCCAGTTTTAGATTCCAATGCTTCACTTCAGGTTAACTGTATCCCTTCGACCTTCTTATTGACAATGAAACACAGAAATTGCATCCGAATTTAATACAAAAGGCACAATGCCGGCTTAAGTACAAGAGGACTGACACTCTAGCTATCTATGATTTTAACCTCTCCTGTGAGTCCAGTTTTAGATTCCGATTGTTCACTTCAGATTTGCTGTATCCCTTGGAACTTCTTATTCACGATGAAACACAGAAATTGCATACGAATTTAATACAAAAGGCACAATGCCGAGTTAAGTACAGGACGACTGACACTCTAACTTTCTATGATTTGAACCACTCCTCTGAGGCCAGATTTAGATGCCGATGCTTCACTTCAGGTTTACTGTATCCCTTGGACCTTCTTATTGACGATGAAACACAGAAATTGCATCTGAATTTAATACAAAAGGCACAATGCCGGCTTAGGTACAAGAGGGCTGACACTCTAACTTTCTATGATTTGAACTTCTCCTGTGATTCCAGATTTAGATTCCGATGCTTCACTTCAGGTTTACTGTATCCCTTGGGCCTTCTTATTGACGATGAAACACAGAAATTGCATCCGAATTTAATACAAAATGCACAATGCCGACTTAGGTACAAGAGGACTGACACTCTAACTTCCTATGATTAGAACCACTCCTGTGAGGCCAGTTTTAGATTCCGATGCTTCACTTCAGGTTTACTGTATCCCTTGGACCTTCTTATTGACGATGAAAAACAGAAATTGCATCCGAATTTAATACAAAAGGCACAATGCCGGCTTAAGTACAAGAGCACTGACGCTCTAACTTTCTAAGATTTGAACTTCTCCTGTGATTCCAGATTTAGATTCCAATGCTTCACTTCAGGTTTACTGTATCCCGTGGGCCTACATATTGACGATGAAACACAGAAATTGCATCCGAATTTAATACAAAAGGCACAATGCCGACTTAAGTGCAAGAGGACTGACACTCTAACTTTCTATGATTTTAACCCCTCCTGTGAGTCCAGTTTTAGATTCCGATGCTTCACTTCAGGTTTCCTGTATCCCTTGGACCTTCTTATTAACGATGAAACACAGAAATTGGATACGAATTTAATACAAGAGGCACAATGCCGACATAAGTACAAGAGGACTGACACTCTAACTTTCTATGATTTGAACCTCTCCTGTGAGTCCAGTTTTAGATTCCGATGCTTCACTTCAGGTTTACTGTATCCCTTGGACCTTCTTATTGACGATGAAACACAGAAATTGCATCCGAATTAAATACAAAAGGCACAATGCTGGCTTAAGTACAAGAGGACTGACACTATAACTTTCTATGATTTGAACTTCTCCTGTTATTCCAGTTTTAGATTCCGATGCTTCACTTCAGGTTTACTGTATCCCTTGGGTCTTCTTATTGACGATGAAACACAGAAATTGCATCCGAATTTAATACAAATGCACAATGCCGACTTAAGTACAAGAGGACTGACACACTAATTTTCTATGATTTGAACCTCTCCTGTGAGTCCAGTTTCTGATTCCGATGCTACACTTCAGGTTTGCTGTATCCCTTGGACCTTCTTATTGACGATGAAACACAGAAATTGCATCCGAATTTAGTGCAAAAGGCACAATGCCGACTTAAGTACACGAGGACTGACACTCTGACTTCCTATGATTTGAACCTCTCCTGTGAGTCAAGTTTTAGATTCTGATGCTTCACTTCAGGTTAACTGTATCCCTTGGACCATCGTATTGACGATGAAACACAGAAATTGCAACCGAATTTAATACAAAAGGCACAATGCCGGCTTAAGTACAAGATGACTGACACTCTAACTTTCTATGATTTGAACCTCTCCTGTTATTCCAGTTTTAGATTCCGATGCTTCACTTCAGGTTAACTGTATCCCTTGGACCTTCTTACTGACGATGAAACACAGAAATTGCATCCGAATTTAATACAAAATGCACAATGCCGACTTAAGTACAAGAGGACTGACACTCTAACTTTCTATGATTTGTACCTCTCCTGTGAGTCCAGTTTTAGATTCCGATGCTTCACTTCAGATGTGCTGTATCCCTTGGAACTTCTTATTCACGATGAACCACAGAAATTGCATACGAATTTAATACAAAAGGCACAAAGCCGACTTAAGTACAAGAGGACTGACACTCTAACTTTCTATGATTTGAACCACTCCTGTGAGGCCAGTTTTAGATTCCGATGCTTCACTTCAGGTTTACTGTATCCCTTGGATCTTCTTATTGACGACAAAACACAGAAATTGCATCCGAATTTAATACAAAAGGCACAATGGCGACTTAAGTACAAGAGGACTAACACTCTAACTTTCTATGATTGGAACCTCTCCTGTGAGTCCATTCTTAGATGCCGATGCTTCACTACAGGTTTACTGTATCCCTTGGACCTTCTCATTGACGATGAAACACAGAAATTGCATCCGAATTTAATACAAAAGGCACAATGCCGACTTAAGTACAAGAGGACTGACACTCTAAGTTGCTATGATTTGAACCTCTCCCGTGAGTCCAGTTTTACATTCCGATGTTTCACTTCAGGTTTTCTGTATCCCTTGGACCTTCTTATTGACGATGAAACACAGAAATTGCATACGAATTTAATACAAAATGCACAATGCCGACTTAAGTACAAGAGGACTGACACTCTAACTATCTATGATTTGAACCACTCCTCTGAGGCCAGATTTGGATTCCGATGCTTCACTTCAGGTTTACTGTATCCCTTTGACCTTCTTATTGACGATGAAACACAGAAATTTCATCCGAATTTAATGCAAAAGGCACAATGCCGACTTAAATACAAGAGGCCTGACACTCTAACTTTGTATGATTTGAACCACTCCTGTGAGTCCAGTGTTAGATTCCGATGCTTCACTTCAGGTTTACTGTATCCCTTGGACCTTCTTATTGACGATGAAACACAGAAATTGCATCTGAATTTAATACAAAAGGCACAATGCCGACTTAAGTACAAGAGGACTGACACTCTAAGTTGCTATGATTTGAACCTCTCCCGTGAGTCCAGTTTTACATTCCGATGTTTCACTTCAGGTTTTCTGTATCCCTTGGACCTTCTTATTGACGATGAAACACAGAAATTGCATACGAATTTAATACAAAATGCACAATGCCGACTTAAGTACAAGAGGACTGACACTCTAACTATCTATGATTTGAACCACTCCTCTGAGGCCAGATTTGGATTCCGATGCTTCACTTCAGGTTTACTGTATCCCTTTGACCTTCTTATTGACGATGAAACACAGAAATTTCATCCGAATTTAATGCAAAAGGCACAATGCCGACTTAAATACAAGAGGCCTGACACTCTAACTTTGTATGATTTGAACCACTCCTGTGAGTCCAGTGTTAGATTCCGATGCTTCACTTCAGGTTTACTGTATCCCTTGGACCTTCTTATTGACGATGAAACACAGAAATTGCATCTGAATTTAATACAAAAGGCACAATGCCGGCTTAAGTACAAGAGGGCTGACACTCTAACTTTCTATGATTTGAACTTCTCCTGTGATTCCAGTTTTAGATTCCGATGCTTCACTTCAGGTTTACTGTATCCCTTGGGCCTTCTTATTGATGCTGAAACACAAAAATTGCATCCGAATTTAATACAAAATGCACAATGCCGACTTAGGTACAAGAGGACTGACTCTCTAAATTTCTATGATTTGAACCTCTCCTGTGATTCCAGTTTTAGATTCCGATGCTTCACTTCAGGGTTAACTGTATCCCTTGGACGTTTTTATTGACGATGAAACACAGAAATTGCATCCGAATTTAATACAAAAGGCACAATGCCGACTTAAGTACAAGAGGACTGACACTCTAACTTTCTATGATTTGAACCTCTCCTGTGAGTCCATTCTTAAATGCCGATGCTTCACTACAGGTTTACTGTATCCCTTGGACCTTCTCATTGACGATGAAACACAGAAATTGCATCCGAATTTAATACAAAAGGCACAATGCCGACTTAAGTACAAGAGGACTGACACTCTAAGTTGCTATGATTTGAACCTCTCCTGTGAGTCCAGTTTTAGATTCCGATGTTTCACTTCAGGTTTACTGTATCCCTTGGACCTTCTTATTGACAATGAAACACAGAAATTGCATACGAATTTAAACAAAATGCACAATGCCGACTTAAGTACAAGAGGACTGACACTCTAACTTTCTATGATTTGAACCACTCCTCTGAGGCCAGATTTAGGTTCCGATGCTTCACTTCCGGTTTACTGTAACCGTTGGACCTTCTTATTGACGATGAAACACAGAAAATTCGTCCGAATTCAATGCAAAAGGCACAATGCCGACTTAAGTCAAGAGGACTGACACTCTAACTTTCTATGATTTGAACCTCTCCAGTGAGTCCATTCCTAGATGCCGATGCTTCACTACAGGTTTACTGCATCCCTTGGACCTTCTTATTGACGATGAAACACAGATATTGAATCCGAATTTAATACAAAAGGCACAATGCCGACTTAAGTATAAGAGGACTGACACTCTAAGTTGCTATGATTTGAACCTCTCCTGTGAGCCCAGTTTCAGTTTCCGATGCTTCACTTCAGGTTTACTGTATCCCTTGGACCGTCTTATTGACGATGAATCACAGAAATTGCGTACGTATTTAATACAAAATGTACAATGCCGACTTAAGTACAAGAGGACTGACACTCTAACTTTCTATGATTTGAACCACTCCTCTGAGGCCAGATATAGATTCCGATGCTTCACTTCAGGTTTACTGTATCCCTTGGACCTTCTTATTGACGATGAAACACAGAAATTGCATCCGAATTTAGTGAAAAAGGCACAATGCCGACTTAAGTACAAGAGGACTGACACTCTAACTTTCTATGATTTGAACCTCTCCTGTGATTCCAGTTTTAGATTCCGATGCTTCACTTCAGGTTTACTGTATCCCTTGGACCTTCTTATTGACGATGAAACACAGAAATTGCATCCGAATTTAATACAAAAGGCACAATGCCGACATAAGTACAAGAGGACTGACACTCTAACATTCTATGATTTGAACCACTCATCTGAGGCCAGATTTAGATTGCGATGCTTCACTTCAGGTTTACTGTATCCCTTGGACCTTCTTATTGACGATGAAACACAGAAATTTCATCCGAATTTAATACAAAAGGCACAATGCCGACTTAAGTACAAGAGGACTGACACTCTAACTTGCTATGATTGAAACTCTCCTGTGAGTCCAGTTTTAGATTCCGATGCTTCACTTCAGGTTTACTGGATCCCTTGGACCTTCTTATTGACGAAGAAACTTAGAAATTGCATACGAATTTAATACAAAATGCACAATGCCGACAGAAGTACAAGAGGACTGACACTCTAACTATCTTTGATTATGAACCACTCCTCTGAGGCCAGATTTAGATTCCGATGCTTTACTTCAGGTTTATTGTATCCCTTGGCCCTTCTTATTGACGATGAAACACAGAAATTGCATCCGAATTTAGTGCAAAAGGCACAATGCCGACTTAAGTACACGAGGACTGACACTCTAACTTTCTATGATTTGAACCTCTCCTGTGAGTCCATTCTTAGATGCCGATGCTTCACTACAGGTTTACTGTATCCCTTGGACCTTCTCATTGACGATGAAACACAGAAATTCCATCCGAATTTAATACAAAAGGCACAATGCCGACTTAAGTACAAGAGGACTGACACTCTAAGTTGCTATGATTTGAACCTCTCCTGTGAGTCCAGTTTTAGATTCCGATGCTTCACTTCAGGTTTACTGTATCCCTTGGACCTTCTTATTGACGATGAAACACAGAAATTGCATCTGAATTTAATACAAAAGGCACAATGCCGGCTCACGTACAAGAGGGCTGACACTCTAACTTTCTATGATTTGAACTTCTCCTGTGATTCCAGTTTTAGATTCCGATGCTTCACTTCAGGTTTACTGTATCCCTTGGGCCTTCTTATTGATGCTGAAACACAAAAATTGCATCCGAATTTAATACAAAATGCACAATGCCGACTTAGGTACAAGAGGACTGACTCTCTAAATTTCTATGATTTGAACCTCTCCTGTGATTCCAGTTTTAGATTCCGATGCTTCACTTCAGGGTTAACTGTATCCCTTGGACTTTTTTATTGACGATGAAACACAGAAATTGCATCCGAATTTAATACAAAAGGCACAATGCCGACTTAAGTACAAGAGGACTGACACTCTAACTTCCGATTATTTGAACCTCTCCTGTGAGTCCAGTTTTGGATTCCGATGCTTCACTTCAGGTTTACTGTATCCCTTGGGCCTTCTTATTGATGCTGAAACACAGAAATTGCATCCGAATTTAATACAAAATGCACAATGCCGACTTAGGTACAAGAGGACTGACACTCTAACTTCCTATGATTAGAACCACTCCTGTGAGGCCAGTTTTGGATTCCGATGCTTCACTTCAGGTTTACTGTATCCCTTGGACCTTCTTATTGACGATGAAAAACAGAAATTGCATCCGAATTTAATACAAAAGGCACAATGCCGGCTTAAGTACAAGAGCACTGACACTCTAACTTTCTATGATTTGAACCACTCCAGTGGGGCCAGTTTTAGATTCCGATGCTTCACTTCAGGTTTACTGTATCCTTTGGAGCTTCTTATTGACGATGAAACACAGAAATTGCATCCGAATTTAATACAAAAGGCACAATGCCGACTTAAGTACAATTGGACTGACACTCTAAGTTTCTCTGATTTGAACCTCTCCTGTGAGTCCAGTTTTAGATTCCGATGCTTCACTTCAGGTTTACTGTATCCCTTGGACCTTCTTACTGACAATGAAGCACAGAAATTGCATCCGATTTTAATACAAAAGGCACAATGCCGATTTAAGTACAAGAGGACTGACACTCTAATTGTCTACGTTTTGAAACTCTCCTGTGAGACCAGTTTTAGAAGCCAAGGATTCACTTCAGGTTTACTGTATTCCTTGGACCTTCTTATTGACGATGAAACACAGAAATTGCATCCGAATTTAATACAAAAGGCATAATGCCGACCTATGTACAAGAGGACTGACACTATAACTTTCATGATTTGAACCTCTCCTGTGGGTCCAGTTTTAGATTCCGATGCTTCACTTCAGATGTGCTGTATCCCTTGGAACTTCTTATTCACGATGAAACACAGAAATTGCATACGAATTTAATACAAAAGGCACAATGCCGACTTAAGTACAAGAGGACTGACACTCTAACTTTCTATGATTTGAACCACTCCTGTGAGGCCAGTTTTAGATTCCGATGCTTCACTTCAGGTTTACTGTATCCCTTGGATCTTCTTATTGACGATGAAACACAGAAATTGCATCCGAATTTAATACATAAGGCACAATGGCGACTTAAGTACAAGAGGACTGACACTCTAACTTTCTATGATTTTAACCTCTCCTGTGAGTCCAGTTTTAGATTCCGATTGTTCACTTCAGATTTGCTGTATCCCTTGGAACTTCTTATTCACGATGAAACACAGAAATTGCATACGAATTTAATACAAAAGGCACAATGCCGAATTAAGTACAGGACGACCGACACTCTAACTTTCTATGATTTGAACCAATCCTGTGAGGCCAGTTTTAGATTCTGATGCTTCACTTCAGGTTTACTGTATCCCTTGGATCTTCTTATTGACGATGAAACACAGAAGTTGCATCCGAATTTAATACAAAAGGCACAATGGCGACTTAAGTACAAGAGGACTGACACTCTAACTTTCTATGATTTGAACCTCTCCTGTGAGTCCATTCTTAGATGCCAATGCTTCACTACAGGTTTACTGTATCCCTTGGACCTTCTCATTGACGATGAAACACAGAAATTCCATCCGAATTTAATACAAAAGGCACAATGCCGACTTAAGTACAAGAGGACTGACACTCTAAGTTGCTATGATTTGAACCTCTCCTGTGAGTCCAGTTTTAGATTGCGATGTTTCACTTCAGGTTTACTGTATCCCTTGGACCTTCTTATTGATGATGAAACACAGAAATTGCATACGAATTTAATACAAAATGCACAATGCCGACTTAAGTTCAAGAGGACAGACACTCTAACTTTCTATGATTTGAACCACTCCTCTGAGGCCAGATTTAGATTCCGATGCTTCACTTCAGGTTTACTGTATCCCTTGGACCTTCTTATTGACGATGAAACACAGAAATTGCATCTGAATTTAATACAAAAGGCACAATGCCGGCTTAAGTACAAGAGGGCTGACACTCTAACTTTCTATGATTTGAACTTCTCCTGTGATTCCAGATTTAGATTCCGAATCTTCACTTCAGGTTTACTGTATCCCTTGGGCCTTCTTATTGACGATGAAACACAGAAATTGCATCCGAATTTAATACAAAATGCACAATGCCGACTTAGGTACAAGAGGACTGACACTCTAACTTCCTATGATTAGAACCACTCCTGTGAGGCCAGTTTTAGATTCCGATTCTTCACTTCAGGTTTACTGTATCCCTTGGACCTTCTTATTGACGATGAAAAACAGAAATTGCATCCGAATTTAATACAAAAGGCACAATGCCGGCTTAAGTACAAGAGCACTGACGCTCTAACTTTCTAAGATTTGAACTTCTCCTGTGACTCCAGATTTAGATTCCAATGCTTCACTTCTGGTTTACTGTATCCCGTGGGCCTACATATTGACGATGAAACACAGAAATTGCATCCGAATTTAATACAAAAGGCACAATGCCGACTTAAGTGCAAGAGGACTGACACTCTAACTTTCTATGGTTTTAACCCCTCCTGTGAGTCCAGTTTTAGATTCCGATGCTTCACTTCAGGTTTCCTGTATCCCTTGGACCTTCTTATTAACGATGAAACACAGAAATTGGATACGAATTTAATACAAAAGGCACAATGCCGACATAAGTACAAGAGGACTGACACTCTAACTTTCTATGATTTGAACCTATCCTGTGAGTCCAGTTTTAGATTCCGATGCTTCACTTCAGGTTTACTGTATCCCTTGGACCTTCTTATTGACGATGAAACACAGAAATTGCATCCGAATTAAATACAAAAGGCACAATGCTGGCTTAAGTACAAGAGGACTGACACTCTAACTTTCTATGATTTGAACTTCTCCTGTTATTCCAGTTTTAGATTCCGATGTTTCACTTCAGGTTTACTGTATCCCTTGGATCTTCTTATTGACGATGAAACACAGAAATTGCATACGAATTTAAACAAAATGCACAATGCCGACTTAAGTACAAGAGGACTGACACTCTAACTTTCTATGATTTGAACCACTCCTCTGAGGCCAGATTTAGGTTCCGATGCTTCACTTCCGGTTTACTGTAACCGTTGGACCTTCTTATTGACGATGAAACACAGAAATTTCGTCCGAATTCAATGCAAAAGGCACAATGCCGACTTAAGTCAAGAGGACTGACACTCTAACTTTCTATGATTTGAACCTCTCCTGTGATTCCAGTTTTAGATTCCGATGCTTCACTTCAGGTTTACTGTATCCCTTGGACCTTCTTATTGACGATGAAACACTGAAATTGCATCCGAATTTAATACAAAAGGCACAATGCCGGCTTAAGTACAAGAGGACTGACACTCTAACTTTCTATGATTTGAACCTCTCCTGTTATTCCAGTTTTAGATTCCGATGCTTCACTTCAGGATTACTGTATACCTTGGACCTTCTTATTGACGATGAAACACAGAAATTGCATCCGAATTTAATACAAAATGCACAATGCCGACTTAAGTACAAGAGGACTGACACTCTAACTTTCTATGATTTGAACCTCTCCTGTGAGTCCAGTTTTAGATTCCGATGCTTCACTTCAGATGTGCTGTATCCCTTGGAACTTCTTATTCACGATGAACCACAGAAATTGCATACGAATTTAATACAAATGGCACAACGCCGACTTAAGTACAAGAGGACTGACACTCTAACTTTCTATGATTTGAACCACTCCTGTGAGGCCAGTTTTAGATTCCGATGCTTCACTTCAGGTTTACTGTATCCCTTGGATCTTCTTATTGACGACGAAACACAGAAATTGCATCCGAATTTAATACAAAAAGCACAATGGAGTCTTAAGTACAAGAGGACTAACACTCTAACTTTCTATGATTGGAACCTCTCCTGTGAGTCCATTCTTAGATGCCGATGCTTCACTACAGGTTTACTGTATCCCTTGGACCTTCTCATTGACGATGAAACACAGAAATTGCATCCGAATTTAATACAAAAGGCACAATGCCGACTTAAGTACAAGAGGACTGACACTCAAAGTTGCTATGATTTGAACCTCTCCCGTGAGTCCAGTTTTACATTCCGATGTTTCACTTCAGGTTTACTGTATCCCTTGGACCTTCTTATTGACGATGAAACACAGAAATTGCATACGAATTTAATACAAAATGCACAATGCCGACTTAAGTACAAGAGGACTGACACTCTAACTATCTATGATTCTAACCACTCCTCTGAGGCCAGATTTGGATTCCGATGCTTCACTTCAGGTTTACTGTATCCCTTTGACCTTCTTATTGACGATGAAACACAGAAATTTCATCCGAATTTAATGCAAAAGGCACAATGCCGACTTAAATACAAGAGGCCTGACACTCTAACTTTGTATGATTAGAACCACTCCTGTGAGTCCAGTGTTAGATTCCGATGCTTCACTTCAGGTTTACTGTATCCCTTGGACCTTCTTATTGACGACGAAACACAGAAATTGCATCTGAATTTAATACAAAAGGCACAATGCCGGCTTAAGTACAAGAGGGCTGACACTCTAACTTTCTATGATTTGAACTTCTCCTGTGATTCCAGTTTTAGATTCCGATGCTTCACTTCAGGTATACTGTATCCCTTGGGCCTTCTTATTGATGCTGAAACACAAAAATTGCATCCGAATTTAATACAAAATGCACAATGCCGACTTAGGTACAAGAGGACTGACTCTCTAAATTTCTATGATTTGAACCTCTCCTGTGATTCCAGTTTTAGATTCCGATGCTTCACTTCAGGGTTAACTGTATCCCTTGGACTTTCTTATTGACGATGAAGCACAGAAATTGCATCCGAATGTAATACAAAAGGCACAATGCCGACTTAAGTACAAGAGGACTGACACTCTAACTTTCTATGATTTGAACCTCTCCTGTGAGCCCATTCTTAAATGCCGATGCTTCACTACAGGTTTACTGTATCCCTTGGACCTTCTCATTGACGATGAAACACAGAAATTGCATCCGAATTTAATGCAAAAGGCACAATGCCGACTTAAGTACAAGAGGACTGACACTCTAAGTTGCCATGATTTGAAACTCTCCTGTGAGTCCAGTTTTAGATTCCAATGTTTCACTTCAGGTTTACTGTATCCCTTGGACCTTCTTATTGACGATGAAACACAGAAATTGCATACGAATTTAAACAAAATGCACAATGCCGACTTAAGTACAAGAGGACTGACACTCTAACTTTCTATGATTTGAACCACCCCTCTGAGGCCAGATTTAGGTTCCGATGCTTCACTTCCGGTTTACTGTAACCGTTGGACCTTCTTATTGACGATGAAACACAGAAATTTCGTCCGAATTCAATGCAAAAGGCACAATGCCGACTTAAGTCAAGAGGACTGACACTCTAACTTTCTATGATTTGAACCCCTCCTGTGAGTCCAGTTTTAGTTTCCGATGCTTTACTTCAGGTTTACTGTATCCCTTGGACCTTCTTATTGACGATGAAACACTGAAATTGCATCCGAATTTAACACAAAAGGCACAATGCCGACTTAATTACAAGAGGACTGACACTCTAACTTTCTATGATTTGAACCTCTCCTGTGAGTCCAGTTTTAGATTCAGATGCTTCACTTCAGGTTTACTGTATCCCTTGGAACTTCTTATTCACGATGAAACACAGAAATTGCATACGAATTTAATACAAAAGGCACAATGCCGACTTAAGTACAAGAGGACTGACACTCTAACTTTCTATGATTTGAACCACTCCTGTGAGGCCAGTTTTAGAATCCGATTCTTCACTTCAGGTTTACTGTATCCCTCGGACCTTCTTATTCACGATGAAACACAGAAATTGCATCCGAATTTAATACAAAAGGCACAATGCCGACTTAAGAACAAGAGGACTGACACTCCAACTTTCTATGATTTGAACCTCTCCAGTGAGTCCATTCTTAGATGCCGATGCTTCGCTACAGGTTTACTGTATCCCTTGGACCTTCTTATTGACGATGAAACACAGATATTGCATCCGAATTTAATACAAAAGCACAATAACGACTTAAGTACAAGAGGACTGACACTCTAAGTTGCTATGATTTGAACCTCTCCTGTGAGTCCAGTTTCAGTTTCCGATTCTTCACTTCAGGTTTACTATATCCCTTTGGACCGTCTTATTGACGATGAAACACAGAAATTGCGTACGTATTTAATACAAAATGCACAATGCCGACTGAAGTACAAGAGGACTGACACTCTAACTTTCTATGATTTGAACCACTCCTCTGAG
This sequence comes from Schistocerca serialis cubense, assembly GCF_023864345.2. Classification (NCBI taxonomy): domain Eukaryota; kingdom Metazoa; phylum Arthropoda; class Insecta; order Orthoptera; family Acrididae; genus Schistocerca; species Schistocerca serialis. Next base: position 1,046,334,039 of record NC_064640.1, on the reverse strand, counting down.
GCCAGAAATAGATTCCGATGCTTCACTTCAGGTTTACTGTATCCCTTGGACCTTTTTATTGACTATGAAACACAGAAATTTCATCCGAATTTAGTGCAAAAGGCACAATGCCGACTTAAGTACAAGAGGACTGACGCTCTAACTTTCTATGATTTGAACCTCTCCTGTGATTCCAGTTTTAGATTCCGATGCTTCACTTCAGGTTTACTGTATCCCTTGGACCTTCTTATTGACGATGAATCACAGAATTTGCATCCGAATTTAATACAAAAGGCACAATGCCGACTTAAGTACAAGAGGACTGACACTCTAAGTTGCTATGATTTGAACCTCTCCTGTGGGTCCAGTTTTAGATTCCGATGCTTCACTTCAGGTTTACTGGATCCCTTGGACCTTCTTATTGACGATGAAACTTAGAAATTGCATACGAATTTAATACAAAATGCACAATGCCGACTTAAGTACAAGAGGACTGACACTCTAACTTTCTATGATTTGAGCCACTCCTCTGTGGCCAGATTTAGATTCCGATGCTTCACTTCAGGTTTACTGTATCCCTTGGACCTTCTTATTGACGATGAAACACAGAAATTGCATCTGAATATAATACAAAAGGCACAATGCCGGCTTAAGTACAAGAGGGCTGACACTCTAACTTTCTATGATTTGAACTTCTCCTGCGATTCCAGTTTTAGATTCCGTTGCTTCACTTCAGGTTTACTGTATCCCTTGGGCCTTCTTATTGATGCGGAAACACAGAAATTGCATCCGAATTTAATACAAAATGCACAATGCCGACTTAGGTACAAGAGGACTGACACTCTAACTTCCTATGATCAGAACCACTCCTGTGAGGCCAGTTTTAGATTCCGATGCTTCACTTCAGGTCTACTGTATCCCTTGGACCTTCTTATTAACGATGAAACACAGAAATTGCATACGAATTTAAACAAAAGGCACAATGTCGACTTAACTACAAGAGGACTGACACTCTAACTTTCTATGATTTGAACTTCTCCTGTTATTCCGGTTTTAGATCCCGATGCTTCACTTCAGGTTTACTGTATCCCTTGGGCCTTCGTATTGACGATCAAACACAGAAATTGCATCCGAATTTGAGACAAAAGTCACAATGCCGACTTAAGTACAAGAGGACTGACACTCTATCTTTCTATGATTTGAACGTCTCCTGTGAGTCCAGTTTTAGATTCCGATGCTTTACTTCAGGTTTACTGTATCCCTTAAACCTTCTTATTGACGATGAAACATAGAAATTGCATCCGAATTTAACACAAAAGGCACAATGCCGACTTAAGTACAAGAGGACTGACACTCTAACTTCCGATTATTTGAACCTCTCCTGTGAGTCCAGTTTTGGATTCCGATGCTTCACTTCAGGTTTACTGTATCCCTTGGACCTTCTTATTGACGATGAAACACAGAAATTGCATGCGAATTTAATACAAAATGCACAATGCTGACTTAAGTACAAGAGGACCGACACTCTAACTTTCTATGATTTGAACCTCCCATGTGAGTCCAGTTTTAGATTCCGATGCTTCACTTCAGGTTTACTGTATCCCTTCGACCTTCTAATTGACGATGAAACACAGAAATTGCATCCGAAATTAATACAAAACGCACAATGCCGACTTAAGTACATGAGGACTGACACTCTAAGTTTCTCTGATTTGAACCTCTCCTGTGAGTCCAGTTTTAGATTCCGATGCTTCACTTCAGGTTTACTGTATCCCTTGGACCTTCTTACTGACGATGAAGCACAGAAATTGCATCCGATTTTAATTCAAAAGGCACAATGCCGATTTAAGTACAAGAGGACTGACACTCTAATTGTCTATGATTTGAACCTCTCCTGTGAGTCCAGTTTTAGAAGCCGAGGCTTCACTTCAGGTTTACTGTATCCCTTGGACCTTCTTATTGACGATGAAACACAGATATTGCATCCGAATTTAATACAAGAGGCACAATGCCGACCTATGTACAAGAGGACTGACACTATAACTTTCATGATTTGAACCTCTCCTGTGAGTCCAGTTTTAGATTCCGATGCTTCACTTCAGATGTGCTGTATCCCTTGGAACTTCTTATTCACGATGAAACACGGAAATTGCATACGAATTTAATACAAAAGGCACAATGCCGACTTAAGTACAAGAGGACTGACACTCTAACTTTCTATGATTTGAACCACTCCTGTGAGGCCAGTTTTAGATTCCGATGCTTCACTTCAGGTTTACTGTATCCCTTGGATCTTCTTATTGACGATGAAACACAGAAATTGCATCCGAATTTAATACAATAGGCACAATGGCGACATAAGTACAAGACGACTGACACTCTAACTTTCTATGATTTGAACCTCTCCTGTGAGTCCATTCTTAGATGCCGATGCTTCACTACAGGTTTACTGTATCCCTTGGACCTTCTCATTGACGATGAAACACAGAAATTGCATCCGAATTTAATACAAAAGGCACAATGCCGACGTAAGAACAAGAGGACTGACACTCTAACTTTCTATGATTTGAACCTCTCCAGTGAGTCGATTCTTAGATGCCGATGCTTCACTACAGGTTTACTGTATCCCTTGGACCTTCTTATTGATGATGAAACACAGATATTGCATACGAATTTAATACAAATGGCACAATGCCGACTTAAGTACAAGAGGACTGACACTCTAACTTTCTATGATTTGAACCACTCCTCTGAGGCCAGATATAGATTCCGATGCTTTACTTCAGGTTTACTGTATCCCTTGGACCTTCTTATTGACGATGAAACACTGAAATTGCATCCGAATTTAACACAAAAGGCACAATGCCGGCTTAATTACAAGAGGACTGACACTCTAACTTTCTATGATTTGAACCTCTCCTGTGAGTCCAGTTTTAGATTCAGATGCTTCACTTCAGGTTTACTGTATCCCTTGGAACTTCTTATTCACGATGAAACACAGAAATTGCATACGAATTTAATACAATAGGCACAATGGCGACTTAAGTACAAGAGGACTGACACTCTAACTTTCTATGATTTGAACCACTCCTGTGAGGCCAGTTTTAGAATCCGATTCTTCACTTCAGGTTTACTGTATCCCTTGGACCTTCTTATTGACGATGAAACACAGAAATTGCATCCGAATTTAATACAAAAGGCACAATGCCGGCTTAAGTACAAGAGGGCTGACACTCTAACTTTCTATGATTTGAACTTCTCCTGTGATTCCAGATTTAGATTCCGATGCTTCACTTCAGGTTTACTGTATCCCTTGGGCCTTCTTATTGACGATGAAACACAGAAATTGCATCCGAATTTAATACAAAATGCACAATGCCGACTTAGGTACAAGAGGACTGACACTCTAACTTCCTATGATTAGAACCACTCCTGTGAGGCCAGTTTTAGATTCCGATTCTTCACTTCAGGTTTACTGTATCCCTTGGACCTTCTTATTGACGATGAAAAACAGAAATTGCATCCGAATTTAATACAAAAGGCACAATGCCGGCTTAAGTACAAGAGCACTGACGCTCTAACTTTCTAAGATTTGAACTTCTCCTGTGATTCCAGATTTAGATTCCAATGCTTCACTTCTGGTTTACTGTATCCCGTGGGCCTACATATTGACGATGAAACACAGAAATTGCATCCGAATTTAATACAAAAGGCACAATGCCGACTTAAGTGCAAGAGGACTGACACTCTAACTTTCTATGGTTTAACCCCTCCTGTGAGTCCAGTTTTAGATTCCGATGCTTCACTTCAGGTTTCCTGTATCCCTTGGACCTTCTTATTAACGATGAAACACAGAAATTGGATACGAATTTAATACAAAAGGCACAATGCCGACATAAGTACAAGAGGACTGACACTCTAACTTTCTATGATTTGAACCTCTCCTGTGAGTCCAGTTTTAGATTCCGATGCTTCACTTCAGGTTTACTGTATCCCTTGGACCTTCTTATTGACGATGAAACACAGAAATTGCATCCGAATTAAATACAAAAGGCACAATGCTGGCTTAAGTACAAAGGGCTGACACTCTAACTTTCTATGATTTGAACTTCTCCTGTTATTCCAGTTTTAGGTTCCGATGCTTCACTTCAGGTTTACTGTATCCCTTGGGTCTTCTTATTGACGATGAAACACAGAAATTGCATCCGAATTTAATACAAAGGCACAATGCCGACTTAAGTACAAGAGGACTGACACACTAATTTTCTATGATTTGAACCTCTCCTGTGAGTCCAGTTTCTGATTCCGATGCTACACTTCAGGTTTGCTGTATCCCTTGGACCTTCTTATTGACGATGAAACACAGAAATTGCATCCGAATTTAGTGCAAAAGGCACAATGCCGACTTACGTACACGAGGACTGACACTCTAACTTCCTATGATTTGAACCTCTCCTGTGAGTCAAGTTTTAGATTCTGATGCTTCACTTCAGGTTAACTGTATCCCTTGGACCATCGTATTGACGATGAAACACAGAAATTGCAACCGAATTTAATACAAAAGGCACAATGCCGGCTTAAGTACAAGATGACTGACACTCTAACTTTCTATGATTTGAACCTCTCCTGTTATTCCAGTTTTAGATTCCGATGCTTCACTTCAGGTTAACTGTATCCCTTGGACCTTCTTACTGACGATGAAACACAGAAATTGCATCCGAATTTAATACAAAATGCACAATGCCGACTTAAGTACAAGAGGACTGACACTCTAACTTTCTATGATTTGAACCTCTCCTGTGAGTCCAGTTTTAGATTCCGATGCTTCACTTCAGATGTGCTGTATCCCTTGGAACTTCTTATTCACGATGAACCACAGAAATTGCATACGAATTTAATACAAAAGGCACAACGCCGACTTAAGTACAAGAGGACTGACACTCTAACTTTCTATGATTTGAACCACTCCTGTGAGGCCAGTTTTAGATTCCGATGCTTCACTTCAGGTTTACTGTATCCCTTGGATCTTCTTATTGACGACGAAACACAGAAATTGCATCCGAATTTAATACAAAAGGCACAATGGCGTCTTAAGTACAAGAGGACTAACACTCTAACTTTCTATGATTGGAACCTCTCCTGTGAGTCCATTCTTAGATGCCGATGCTTCACTACAGGTTTACTGTATCCCTTGGACCTTCTCATTGACGATGAAACACAGAAATTGCATCCGAATTTAATACAAAAGGCACAATGCCGACTTAAGTACAAGAGGACTGACACTCAAAGTTGCTATGATTTGAACCTCTCCCGTGAGTCCAGTTTTACATTCCGATGTTTCACTTCAGGTTTACTGTATCCCTTGGACCTTCTTATTGACGATGAAACACAGAAATTGCATACGAATTTAATACAAAATGCACAATGCCGACTTAAGTACAAGAGGACTGACACTCTAACTATCTATGATTTGAACCACTCCTCTGAGGCCAGATTTGGATTCCGATGCTTCACTTCAGGTTTACTGTATCCCTTTGACCTTCTTATTGACGATGAAACACAGAAATTTCATCCGAATTTAATGCAAAAGGCACAATGCCGACTTAAATACAAGAGGCCTGACACTCTAACTTTGTATGATTAGAACCACTCCTGTGAGTCCAGTGTTAGATTCCGATGCTTCACTTCAGGTTTACTGTATCCCTTGGACCTTCTTATTGACGACGAAACACAGAAATTGCATCTGAATTTAATACAAAAGGCACAATGCCGGCTTAAGTACAAGAGGGCTGACACTCTAACTTTCTATGATTTGAACTTCTCCTGTGATTCCAGTTTTAGATTCCGATGCTTCACTTCAGGTTTACTGTATCCCTTGGGCCTTCTTATTGATGCTGAAACACAAAAATTGCATCCGAATTTAATACAAAATGCACAATGCCGACTTAGGTACAAGAGGACTGACTCTCTAAATTTCTATGATTTGAACCTCTCCTGTGATTCCAGTTTTAGATTCCGATGCTTCACTTCAGGGTTAACTGTATCCCTTGGACTTTCTTATTGACGATGAAGCACAGAAATTGCATCCGAATGTAATACAAAAGGCACAATGCCGACTTAAGTACAAGAGGACTGACACTCTAACTTTCTATGATTTGAACCTCTCCTGTGAGCCCATTCTTAAATGCCGATGCTTCACTACAGGTTTACTGTATCCCTTGGACCTTCTCATTGACGATGAAACACAGAAATTGCATCCGAATTTAATACAAAAGGCACAATGCCGACTTAAGTACAAGAGGACTGACACTCTAAGTTGCCATGATTTGAAACTCTCCTGTGAGTCCAGTTTTAGATTCCAATGTTTCACTTCAGGTTTACTGTATCCCTTGGACCTTCTTATTGACGATGAAACACAGAAATTGCATACGAATTTAAACAAAATGCACAATGCCGACTTAAGTACAAGAGGACTGACACTCTAACTTTCTATGATTTGAACCACTCCTCTGAGGCCAGATTTGGGTTCCGATGCTTCACTTCCGGTTTACTGTAACCGTTGGACCTTCTTATTGACGATGAAACACAGAAATTTCGTCCGAATTCAATGCAAAAGGCACAATGCCGACTTAAGTCAAGAGGACTGACACTCTAACTTTCTATGATTTGAACCCCTCCTGTGAGTCCAGTTTTAGTTTCCGATGCTTTACTTCAGGTTTACTGTATCCCTTGGACCTTCTTATTGACGATGAAACACTGAAATTGCATCCGAATTTAACACAAAAGGCACAATGCCGACTTAATTACAAGAGGACTGACACTCTAACTTTCTATGATTTGAACCTCTCCTGTGAGTCCAGTTTTAGATTCAGATGCTTCACTTCAGGTTTACTGTATCCCTTGGAACTTCTTATTCACGATGAAACACAGAAATTGCATACGAATTTAATACAAAAGGCACAATGCCGACTTAAGTACAAGAGGACTGACACTCTAACTTTCTATGATTTGAACCACTCCTCTGAGGCCAGAAATAGATTCCGATGCTTCACTTCAGGTTTACTGTATCCCTTGGACCTTTTTATTGACTATGAAACACAGAAATTTCATCCGAATTTAGTGCAAAAGGCACAATGCCGACTTAAGTACAAGAGGACTGACACTCTAACTTTCTATGATTTGAACCTCTCCTGTGATTCCAGTTTTAGATTCCGATGCTTCACTTCAGGTTTACTGTATCCCTTGGACCTTCTTATTGACGATGAATCACAGAATTTGCATCCGAATTTAATACAAAAGGCACAATGCCGACTTAAGTACAAGAGGACTGACACCCTAAGTTGCTATGATTTGAACCTCTCCTGTGGGTCCAGTTTTAGATTCCGATGCTTCACTTCAGGTTTACTGGATCCCTTGGACCTTCTTATTGACGATGAAACTTAGAAATTGCATACGAATTTAATACAAAATGCACAATGCCGACTTAAGTACAAGAGGACTGACACTCTAACTTTCTATGATTTGAGCCACTCCTCTGTGGCCAGATTTAGATTCCGATGCTTCACTTCAGGTTTACTGTATCCCTTGGACCTTCTTATTGACGATGAAACACAGAAATTGCATCTGAATATAATACAAAAGGCACAATGCCGGCTTAAGTACAAGAGGGCTGACACTCTAACTTTCTATGATTTGAACTTCTCCTGCGATTCCAGTTTTAGATTCCGTTGCTTCACTTCAGGTTTACTGTATCCCTTGGGCCTTCTTATTGATGCGGAAACACAGAAATTGCATCCGAATTTAATACAAAATGCACAATGCTGACTTAGGTATAAGAGGACTGACACTCTAACTTCCTATGATCAGAACCACTCCTGTGAGGCCAGATTTAGATTCCGATGCTTCACTTCAGGTCTACTGTATCCCTTGGACCTTCTTATTAACGATGAAACACAGAAATTGCATACGAATTTAAACAAAAGGCACAATGTCGACTTAACTACAAGAGGACTGACACTCTAACTTTCTATGATTTGAACTTCTCCTGTTATTCCGGTTTTAGATCCCGATGCTTCACTTCAGGTTTACTGTATCCCTTAAACCTTCTTATTGACGATGAAACATAGAAATTGCATCCGAATTTAACACAAAAGGCACAATGCCGACTTAAGTACAAGAGGACTGACACTCTAACTTCCGATTATTTGAACCTCTCCTGTGAGTCCAGTTTTGGATTCCGATGCTTCACTTCAGGTTTACTGTATCCCTTGGACCTTCTTATTGACGATGAAACACAGAAATTGCATGCGAATTTAATACAAAATGCACAATGCTGACTTAAGTACAAGAGGACCGACACTCTAACTTTCTATGATTTGAACCTCCCATGTGAGTCCAGTTTTAGATTCCGATGCTTCACTTCAGGTTTACTGTATCCCTTCGACCTTCTAATTGACGATGAAACACAGAAATTGCATCCGAAATTAATACAAAACGCACAATGCCGACTTAAGTACAAGAGGACTGACACTCTAAGTTTCTCTGATTTGAACCTCTCCTGTGAGTCCAGTTTTAGATTCCGATGCTTCACTTCAGGTTTACTGTATCCCTTGGACCTTCTTACTGACGATGAAGCACAGAAATTGCATCCGATTTTAATTCAAAAGGCACAATGCCGATTTAAGTACAAGAGGACTGACACTATAATTGTCTATGATTTGAACCTCTCCTGTGAGTCCAGTTTTAGAAGCCGAGGCTTCACTTCAGGTTTACTGTATCCCTTGGACCTTCTTATTGACGATGAAACACAGAAATTGCATCCGAATTTAATACAAGAGGCACAATGCCGACCTATGTACAAGAGGACTGACACTATAACTTTCATGATTTGAACCTCTCCTGTGAGTCCAGTTTTAGATTCCGATGCTTCACTTCAGATGTGCTGTATCCCTTGGAACTTCTTATTCACGATGAAACACGGAAATTGCATACGAATTTAATACAAAAGGCACAATGCCGACTTAAGTACAAGAGGACTGACACTCTAACTTTCTATGATTTGAACCACTCCTGTGAGGCCAGTTTTAGATTCCGATGCTTCACTTCAGGTTTACTGTATCCCTTGGATCTTCTTATTGACGATGAAACACAGAAATTGCATCCGAATTTAATACAATAGGCACAATGCCGACGTAAGAACAAGAGGACTGACATTCCAACTTTCTATGATTTGAACCTCTCCAGTGAGTCGATTCTTAGATGCCGATGCTTCACTACAGGTTTACTGTATCCCTTGGACCTTCTTATTGATGATGAAACACAGATATTGCATACGAATTTAATACAAATGGCACAATGCCGACTTAAGTACAAGAGGACTGACACTCTAACTTTCTATGATTTGAACCACTCCTCTGAGGCCAGATATAGATTCCGATGCTTTACTTCAGGTTTACTGTATCCCTTGGACCTTCTTATTGACGATGAAACACTGAAATTGCATCCGAATTTAACACAAAAGGCACAATGCCGGCTTAATTACAAGAGGACTGACACTCTAACTTTCTATGATTTGAACCTCTCCTGTGAGTCCAGTTTTAGATTCAGATGCTTCACTTCAGGTTTACTGTATCCCTTGGAACTTCTTATTCACGATGAAACACAGAAATTGCATACGAATTTAATACAATAGGCACAATGCCGACTTAAGTACAAGAGGACTGACACTCTAACTTTCTATGATTTGAACCACTCCTGTGAGGCCAGTTTTAGAATCCGATTCTTCACTTCAGGTTTACTGTATCCCTTGGACCTTCTTATTGACGATGAAACACAGAAATTGCATCCGAATTTAATACAAAAGGCACAATGCCGACTTAAGAACAAGAGGACTGACACTCCAACTTTCTATGATTTGAACCTCTCCAGTGAGTCCATTCTTAGATGCCGATGCTTCGCTACAGGTTTACTGTATCCCTTGGACCTTCTTATTGACGATGAAACACAGATATTGCATCCGAATTTAATACAAAAGCACAATGCCGACTTAAGTACAAGAGGACTGACACTCTAAGTTACTATGATTTGAACCTCTCCTGTGAGTCCAGTTTCAGTTTCCGATTCTTCACTTCAGGTTTACTATATCCCTATGGACCGTCTTATTGACGATGAAACACAGAAATTGCGTACGTATTTAATACAAAATGCACAATGCCGACTGAAGTACAAGAGGACTGACACTCTAACTTTCTATGATTTGAACCACTCCTCTGAGGCCAGAAATAGATTCCGATGCTTCACTTCAGGTTTACTGTATCCCTTGGACCTTTTTATTGACTATGAAACACAGAAATTTCATCCGAATTTAGTGCAAAAGGCACAATGCCGACTTAAGTACAAGAGGACTGGCACTCTAACTTTCTATGATTTGAACCTCTCCTGTGATTCCAGTTTTAGATTCCGATGCTTCACTTCAGGTTTACTGTATCCCTTGGACCTTCTTATTGACGATGAATCACAGAATTTGCATCCGAATTTAATACAAAAGGCACAATGCCGACTTAAGTACAAGAAGACTGACACTCTAAGTTGCTATGATTTGAACCTCTCCTGTGAGTCCAGTTTTAGATTCCGATGCTTCACTTCAGGTTTACTGGATCCCTTGGACCTTCTTATTGACGATGAAACTTAGAAATTGCATACGAATTTAATACAAAATGCACAATGCCGACTTAAGTACAAGAGGACTGACACTCTAATTTTCTATGATTTGAGCCACTCCTCTGTGGCCAGATTTAGATTCCGATGCTTCACTTCAGGTTTACTGTATCCCTTGGACCTTCTTATTGACAATGAAACACAGAAATTTCATCCGAATTTAATACAAAAGGCACAATGCCGACTTAAGTACAAGAGGACTGACACTCTAAGTTGCTATGATTTAAACCTCTCCTCTGAGTCCAGTTTTAGATTCCGATGCTTCACTTCAGGTTTACTGTCTCCCTTGGACCTTCTTATTGACGATGAAACACAGAAATTGCATCCGAGTTTAATACAAAAGGCACAATGGCGACTTAAGTACAAGAGGACTGACACTCTAACTTTGTATGATTTGAACCTCTCCTGTGAGTCCATTCTCAGATGCCGATGCTTCACTACAGGTTTACTGTATCCCTGGGACCTTCTCATTGACGATGAAACACAGAAATTTTATCCGAATTTAATACAAAAGGCACAATGCCGACTTAAGTACAAGAGGACTGACACTCTAACTTTCTATGATTTGAACCACTCCTCTGAGGCCAGATTTAGATTCCGATGCTTCACTTCAGGTTTACTGTATCCCTTGGACCTTCTTATTGACGATGAAACACAGAAATTGCATCTGAATATAATACAAAAGGCACAATGCCGGCTTAAGTACAAGAGGGCTGACACTCTAACTTTCTATGATTTGAACTTCTCCTGTGATTCCTGTTTTAGATTCCGTTGCTTCACTTCAGGTTTACTGTATCCCTTGGGCCTTCTTATTGATGCGGAAACACAGAAATTGCATCCGAATTTAATACAAAATGCACAATGCCGACTTAGGTACAAGAGGACTGACACTCTAACTTCCTATGATCAGAACCACTCCTGTGAGGCCAGTTTTAGATTCCGATGCTTCACTTCAGGTCTACTGTATCCCTTGGACCTTCTTATTAACGATGAAACACAGAAATTGCATACGAATTTAAACAAAAGGCACAATGCCGACTTAACTACAAGAGGACTGACACTCTAACTTTCTATGATTTGAACCTCTCCTGTGAGTCCAGTTCTAGATTCCGATGCTTCACTTCAGGTTTACTTTATCATTTGGACCTTCTTATTGACGATGAAACACAGAAATTGCATCCGAATTAAATACAAAAGGCACAATGCTGGCTTAAGTACAAGAGGACTGACACTCTAACTTTCTATGATTTGAACTTCTCCTGTTATTCCGGTTTTAGATCTTGATGCTTCACTTAAGGTTTACTGTATTCCTTGGGCCTTCGTATTGACGATCAAACACAGAAATTGCATCCGAACTTCAGACAAAAGTCACAATACCGACTTAAGTACAAGAGGACTGACACTCTATCTTTCTATGATTTGAACGTCTCCTGTGAGTCCAGTTTTAGATTCCGATGCTTTACTTCAGGTTTACTGTATCCCTTAAACCTTCTTATTGACGATGAAACATAGAAATTGCATCCGAATTTAATACAAAAGGCACAATGCCGACCTAAGTACAAGAGGACTGACACTCTAACTTTCTATGATTTGAACCTCCCATGTGAGTCCAGTTTTAGATTCCGATGCTTCACTTCAGGTTTACTGTATCCCTTCGACCTTCTTATTGACGATGAAACACAGAAATTGCATCCGAAATTAATACAAAAGGCACAATGCCGACTTAAGTACAAGAGGACAGACACTCTAACTTTCTATGATTTGAACCACTCCTGTGGGGCCAGTTTTAGATTCCGATGCTTCACTTCAGGTTTACTGTATCCTTTGGAGCTTCTTATTGACGATGAAACACAGAAATTGCATCCGAATTTAATACAAAAGGCACAATGCCGACTTAAGTACAAGTGGACTGACACTCTAAGTTTCTCTGATTTGAACCTCTCCTGTGAGTCCAGTTTTAGATTCCGATGCTTAACTTCAGGTTTACTGTATCCCTTGGACCTTCTTACTGACGATGAAGCACAGAAATTGCATCCGATTTTAATTCAAAAGGCACAATGCCGATTTAAGTACAAGAGGACTGACACTCTAATTGTCAATGATTTGAACCTCTCCTGTGAGTCCAGTTTTAGAAGCCGAGGCTTCACTTCAGGTTTACTGTATCCCTTGGACCTTCTTATTGACGATGAAACACAGAAATTGCATCCGAATTTAATACAAAAGGCACAATGCCGACCTATGTACAAGAGGACTGACACTATAACTTTCATGATTTGAACCTCTCCTGTGAGTCCAGTTTTAGATTCCGATGCTTCACTTCAGATGTGCTGTATCCCTTGGAACTTCTTATTCACGATGAAACACAGAATTTGCATACGAATTTAATACAAAAGGCACAATGCCGACTTAAGTACAAGAGGACTGACACTCTAACTTTCTATGATTTGAACCACTCCTGTGAGGCCAGTTTTAGATTCCGATACTTCACTTCAGGTTTACTGTATCCCTTGGATCTTCTTATTGACGATGAAACACAGAAATTGCATCCGAATTTAATACAAAAGGCACAATGGCGACATAAGTACAAGAGGACTGACACTCTAACTTTCTATGATTTGAACCTCTCCTGTGAGTCCATTCTTAGATGCCGATGCTTCACTACAGGTTTACTGTATCCCTTGGACCTTCTTATTGATGATGAAACACAGATATTGCATACGAATTTAATACAAATGGCACAATGCCGACTTAAGTACAAGAGGACTGACACTCTAACTTTCTATGATTTGAACCACTCCTCTGAGGCCAGATATAGATTCCGATGCTTCACTTCAGGTTAACTGTATCCCTTGGACCTTTTTATTGACTATGAAACATAGAAATTTCATCCGAATTTAGTGCAAAAGACACAATGCCGACTTAAGTGCAAGAGGACTGACACTCTAACTTTGTATGATTTGAACCTCTCCTGTGAGTCCATTCTCAGATGCTGATGCTTCACTACAGGTTTACTGTATCCCTTGGACCTTCTCATTGACGATGGAACACAGAAATTTTATCCGAATTTAATACAAAAGGCACAATGCCGACTTAAGTACAAGAGGACTGACACTCTAACTTTCTATGATTTGAACCACTCCTCTGAGGCCAGATTTAGATTCCGATGCTTCACTTCAGGTTTACTGTATCCCTTGGCCCTTCTTATTGACGATGAAACACAGAAATTGCATCTGAATATAATACAAAAGGCACAATGCCGGCTTAAGTACAAGAGGGCTGACACTCTAACTTTCAATGATTTGAACTTCTCCTGTGATTCCAGTTTTAGATTCCGTTGCTTCACTTCAGGTTTACTGTATCCCTTGGGCCTTCTTATTGATGCGGAAACACAGAAATTGCATCCGAATTTAATACAAAATGCACAATGCCGACTTAGGTACAAGAGGACTGACACTCTAACTTCCTATGATCAGAACCTCTCCTGTGAGGCCAGTTTTAGATTCCGATGCTTCACTTCAGGTCTACTGTATCCCTTGGACCTTCTTATTAACGATGAAACACAGAAATTGCATACGAATTTAAACAAAAGGCACAATGACGACTTAACTACAAGAGGACTGACACTCTAACTTTCTATGATTTGAACCTCTCCTGTGAGTCCAGTTCTAGATTCCGATGCTTCACTTCAGGTTTACTTTATCACTTGGACCTTCTTATTGACGATGAAACACAGAAATTGCATCCGAATTAAATACAAAAGGCACAATGCTGGCTTAAGTACAAGAGGACTGACACTCTAACTTTCTATGATTTGAACTTCTCCTGTTATTCCGGTTTTAGATCCCGATGCTTCACTTCAGGTTTACTGTATCCCTTGGGCCTTCGTATTGACGATCAAACACAGAAATTGCATCCGAATTTAAGACAAAAGTCACAATGCCGACTTAAGTACAAGAGGACTGACACTCTATCTTTCTATGATTTGAACGTCTCCTGTGAGTCCAGTTTTAGATTCCGATGCTTTACTTCAGGTTTACTGTATCCCTTAAACCTTCTTATTGACGATGAAACATAGAAATTGCATCCGAATTTAATACAAAAGGTACAATGCCGACCTAAGTACAAGAGGACTGACACTCTAACTTCCGATTATTTGAACCTCTCCTGTGAGTCCAGTTTTGGATTCCGATGCTTCACTTCAGCTTTACTGTATCCCTTCGACCTTCTTATTGACGATGAAACACAGAAATTGCATCCGAAATTAATACAAAAGGCACAATGCCGACTTAAGTACAAGAGGACAGACACTCTAACTTTCTATGATTTGAACCACTCCTGGGGGGCCAGTTTTAGATTCCGATGCTTCACTTCAGGTTTACTGTATCCTTTGGAGCTTCTTATTGACGATGAAACACAGAAATTGCATCCGAATTTAATACAAAAGGCACAATGCCGACTTAAGTACAAGTGGACTGACACTCTAAGTTTCTCTGATTTGAACCTCTCCTGTGAGTCCAGTTTTAGATTCCGAAGCTTCACTTCAGGTTTACTGTATCCCTTTGACCTTCTTACTGACGATGAAGCACAGAAATTGCATCCGATTTTAATTCAAAAGGCACAATGCCGATTTAAGTACAAGAGGACTGACACTCTAATTGTCTATGATTTGAACATCTCCTGTGAGTCCAGTTTTAGAAGCCGAGGCTTCACTTCAGGTTTACTGTATCCCTTGGACCTTCTTATTGACGATGAAACACAGAAATTGCATCCGAATTTAATACAAAAGGCACAATGCCGACCTATGTACAAGAGGACTGACACTATAACTTTCATGATTTGAACCTCTCCTGTGAGTCCAGTTTTAGATTCCGATGCTTCACTTCAGATGTGCTGTATCCCTTGGAACTTCTTATTCTCGATGAAACACAGAAATTGCATATGAATTTAATACAAAAGGCACAATGCCGACTTAAGTACAAGAGGACTGACACTCTAACTTTCTATGATTTGAACCACTCCTGTGAGGCCAGTTTTTGATTCCGATGCTTCACTTCAGGTTTACTGTATCCCTTGGATCTTCTTATTGACGATGAAACACAGAAATTGCATCCGAATTTAATACAAAAGGCACAATGCCGACTTAAGTACAAGAGGACTTACACTTTAGCATTCTATGATCTGAGCCACTCCTGTGAGTCCAGTTTATATTCCGATGCTTTCTCTTCAAGTTTACTGTATCACTTGGACCTTCTTATTGACGATGAAACACAGAAATTGCATACGAATTTAATACAAAAGGCACATTGCCGACTTAAGTACAAGAGGACAGACACTCTAACTTTCTATGATTAGAACCACTCCTGTGAGGCCAGTTTTAGATTCCGATGCTTCACTTCAGGTTTACTGTATCCCTTGGACCTTATTATTGACGATGAAACACAGAAATTGCATCCGAATTTAATACAAAAGGCACAATGCCGACTTAAGTACAAGAGGACTGACACCCTAATTTACTATGATTTGAAGCTCTCCTGTGAGTCCAGTTTCTGATTCCGATGCTACACTTCAGGTTTACTGTATATCTTGGACCTTCTTATTGACCTTGAAACACAGAAATTGCATCCGAATTTAGTGCAAAAGGCACAATGCCGACTTAAGTACACGAGGACTGACACTCTAACTTTCTATGATTTGAACCTCTCCTGTGATTCCAGTTTTTGATTCCGATGCTTCACTTCAGGTTACCTCTATCCCTTGGACCTTCTTATTGACGATGAAACACAGAAATTGCATCCGAATTTAATACAACATGCACAATGCCGACTTAAGTACAAGAGGACTGACACTCTAACTATCTATGATTTGAACCTCTCCTGTGAGTCCAGTTTTAGATTCCGATGCTTCACTTCAGATGTGCTGTATCCCTTGGAACTTCTTATTCACGATGAAATACAGAAATTGCATACGAATTTAATACAAAAGGCACAATGCCGACTTAAGTACAAGAGGACTGACACTCTATTTTTCTATGATTTGAACCACTCCTGTGAGGCCAGTTTTAGATTCTGATGCTTCACTTCTGGTTTACTGTATCCCTTGGACCTTCTTATTGACGATGAAACACAGAAATTGCATCCGAATTTAATACAAAAGGTACAATGCCGACCTATGTACAAGAGGACTGACACTATAACTTTCATGATTTGAACCTCTCCTGTGAGTCCAGTTTTAGATTCCGATGCTTCACTTCAGATGTGCTGTATGCCTTGGAACTTCTTATTCACAATGAAACACAGAAATTGCATACGAATTTAATACAAAAGGCACAATGCCGACTTAAGTACAAGAGGACTGACACTCTAACTTTCTATGATTTGAACCACTCCTGTGAGGCCAGTTTTAGATTCCGATGCTTCACTTCAGGTTTACTGTATCCCTTGGATCTTCTTATTGACGATGAAACACAGAAATTGCATCCGAATTTAATACAAAAGGCACAATGGCGACATAAGTACAAGAGGACTGACACTCTAACTTTCTATGATTTGAACCTCTCCTGTGAGTCCATTCTTAGATGCCGATGCTTCACTACAGGTTTACTGTATCCCTTGGACCTTCTCATTGACGATGAAACACAGAAATTGCATCCGAATTTAATACAAAAGGCACAATGCCGACTTAAGAACAAGAGGACTGACACTCCAACTTTCTATGATTTGAACCTCTCCAGTGAGTCGATTCTTAGATGCCGATGCTTCACTACAGGTTTACTGTATCCCTTGGACCTTCTTATTGATGATGAAACACAGATATTGCATACGAATTTAATACAAATGGCACAATGCCGACTTAAGTACAAGAGGACTGACACTCTAACTTTGTATGATTTGAACCTCTCCTGTGAGTCCATTCTCAGATGCCGATGCTTCACTACAAGTTTACTGTATCCCTTGGACCTTCTCATTGACGATGAAACACAGAAATTTTATCCGAATTTAATACAAAAGGCACAATGCCGACTTAAGTACAAGAGGACTGACACTCTAACTTTCTATGATTTGAACCACTCCTCTGAGGCCAGATTTAGATTCCGATGCTTCACTTCAGGTTTACAGTATCCCTTGGGCCTTCTTATTGACGATCAAACACAGATATTGCATCCGAATTTAAGACAAAAGTCACAATGCCGACTTAAGTACAAGAGGACTGACACTCTAACTTTCTATGATTTGAACCTCTCCTGTGAGTCCAGTCTTAGATTCCGATGCTTTACTTCAGGTTTACTGTATCCCTTGGACCTTCTTATTGACGATGAAACACAGAAATTGCATCCGAATTTAATACAAAAGGCACAATGCCGACTTAAGTACAAGAGGACTTACACTTTAGCATTCTATGATCTGAGCCACTCCTGTGAGTCCAGTTTATATTCCGATGCTTTCTCTTCAAGTTTACTGTATCACTTGGACCTTCTTATTGACGATGAAACACAGAAATTGCATACGAATTTAATACAAAAGGCACATTGCCGACTTAAGTACAAGAGGACTGACACTCTAACTTTCTATGATTAGAACCACTCCTGTGAGGCCAGTTTTAGATTCCGATGCTTCACTTCAGGTTTACTGTATCCCTTGGACCTTATTATTGACGATGAAACACAGAAATTGCATCCGAATTTAATACAAAAGGCACAATGCCGACTTAAGTACAAGAGGACTGACACCCTAATTTTCTATGATTTGAAGCTCTCCTGTGAGTCCAGTTTCTGATTCCGATGCTACACTTCAGGTTTACTGTATATCTTGGACCTTCTTATTGACGATGAAACACAGAAATTGCATCCGAATTTAGTGCAAAATGCACAATGCCGACTTAAGTACACGAGGACTGACACTCTAACTTTCTATGATTTGAACCTCTCCTGTGATTCCAGTTTTTGATTCCGATGCTTCACTTCAGGTTACCTCTATCCCTTGGACCTTCTTATTGACGATGAAACACAGAAATTGCATCCGAATTTAATACAACATGCACAATGCCGACTTAAGTACAAGAGGACTGACACTCTAACTATCTATGATTTGAACCTCTCCTGTGAGTCCAGTTTTAGAATCCGATGCTTCACTTCAGATGTGCTGTATCCCTTGGAACTTCTTATTCACGATGAAACACAGAAATTGCATACGAATTTAATACAAAAGGCACAATGCCGACTTAAGTACAAGAGGACTGACACTCTATTTTTCTATGATTTGAACTCTCCTGTGAGTCCAGTTTTAGATTCCGATGCTTCACTTCAGATGTGCTGTATCCCTTAGAACTTCTTATTCACGATGAAACACAGAAATTGCATACGAATTTAATACAAAAGGCACAATGCCGACTTAAGTACAAGAGGACTGACACTCTAACTTTCTATGATTTGAACCACTCCTGTGAGGCCAGTTTTAGATTCCGATGCTTCACTTCAGGTTTACTGAATCCCTTGGACCTTCTTATTAACGATGAAACACAGAAATTGCATACGAATTTAATACAAAAAGCACAATGCCGACTAAAGTACAAGAGGACTGACACTCTAACTTTCTATGATTTGAACCTCTCCTGTGAGTCCAGTTTTAGATTCCGATGCTTCACTTCAGGTTTACTATATCCCTTGGACCTTCTTATTGACGATGAAACACAGAAATTGCATCCGAATTAAATACAAAAGGCACAATGCCGGCTTAAGTACAAGAGGACTGACACTCTAACTTTCTATGATTTGAACTTCTCCTGTTATTCCGGTTTTAGATCCCGATGCTTCACTTCAGGTTTACTGTATCCCTTGGGCCTTCTTATTGACGATGAAACACAGAAATTGCATCCGAATTAAATACAAAAGGCACAATGCCGACTTAAGTACAAGAGGACTGACACTCTATTTTTCTATGATTTGAACCACTCCTGTGAGGCCAGTTTTAGATTCTGATGCTTCACTTCTGGTTTACTGTATCCCTTGGACCTTCTTATTGACGATGAAACACAGAAATTGCATCCGAATTTAATACAAAAGGCACAATGCCGACTTAAGTACATGAGGACTGACACCCTAATTTTCTATGATTTGAACCTCTCCTGTGAGTCCAGTTTCTGATTCCGATGCTTCACTTCAGGTTTACTGTATCCCTTGGACCTTCTTGTTGACGATGAAACACAGAAATTGCATCCGAATTTAATACAAAAGGCACAATGCCGGCTTAAGTACAAGATGACTGACACTCTAACTTTCTATGATTTGAACCTCTCCTGTGAGTCCAGTTTTAGATTCCGATGCTTCACTTCAATGTTTACTGTATCCCTTGGACCTTCTTATTGACGATGAAACACAGAAATTGCATCTGAATTAAATACAAAAGGCACAATGTTGGCTTAAGTACAAGAGCACTGACACTATAATTTTCTATGATTTGAACTTCTCCTGTTATTCCAGTTTTAGATTCCGATGCTTCACTTCAGGTTTACTGTATCCCTTGGGCCTTCTTATTGACGATGAAACACAGAAATTGCATCCGAATTTAATACAAAAGGCACAATGCCGGCTTAAGTACAAGAGGACTGACACTCTAACTTTCTATGATTTGAACCTCTCCTGAGATTCCAGTTTTAGATTCCGATGCTTCACTTCAGGTTTACTGTATCCCATGGGCGTTCTTATTGATGCTGAAACACAGAAATTGCATCCGAATTTAATACAAAATGCACAATGCCGACTTTGGTACAAGAGGACTGGCACTCTATCTTCCTATGATTAGAACCACTCCTGTGAGGCCAGTTTTAGATTCCGATGCTTCACTTCAGGTTTACTGTATCCCTTGGACCTTCTTATTGACGATGAAAAACAGAAATTGCAACCGAATTTAATACAAAAGGCACAATGCCGGCTTAAGTACAAGAGCACTGACACTCTAACTTTCAATGATTTTAACCCCTCCTGTGAGACCAGTTTTAGATTCCGATGCTTCACTTCAGGTTTACTGTATCCCTGGGACGTTCTTATTGACGATGAAACACAGAAATTGCAACCGAATTTAATACAAAAGGCTCAATGCCGACTTAAGTACAAGAGGACTGACACTCTAACTTTCTATGATTTGAACCTCTCCTGTGAGTCCAGTTTTAGATTCCGATGCTTCACTTCAGGTTTACTGTATCCCTTGGACCTTCTTATTGACGATGAAACACAGAAATTGCATCCGAATTTAATACAAAATGCACAGTGCCGACTTACGTACAAGAGGACTTACACTCTAGCTTTCTATGATTTGAGCCTCTCCTGTGAGTCCAGTTTATATTCCGGTGCTTCACTTTAAGTTTACTGTATCACTTGTACCTTCTTATTGACGATGAAACACAGAAATTGCATACGAATTTAATATAAAAGGCACATTGCCGACTTAAGTACAAGAGGACTGACACCCTAATTTTCTATGATTTGAACCTCTCCTGTGAGTCCAGTTTCTGATTCCGATGCTTCACTTCAGGTTTACTGTATCCCTAGGACCTTCTTGTTGACGATGAAACACAGAAATTGCATCCGAATTTAATACAAAAGGCACAATGCCGCCTTAAGTACAAGATGACTGACACTCTAACTTTCTATGATTTGAACCTCTCCTGTGAGTCCAGTTTTAGATTCCGATGCTTCACTTCAATGTTTACTGTATCCCTTGGACCTTCTTATTGACGATGAAACACAGAAATTGCATCTGAATTAAATACAAAAGGCACAATGTTGGCTTAAGTACAAGAGCACTGACACTCTAATTTTCTATGATTTGAACTTCTCCTGTTATTCCAGTTTTAGATTCCGATGCTTCACTTTAGGTTTACTGTATCCCTTGGGCCTTCTTATTGACGATGAAACACAGAAATTGCATCCGAATTTAATACAAAAGGCACAATGCCGGCTTAAGTACAAGAGGACTGACACTCTAACTTTCTATGAAATGAACCTCTCCTGTGATTCCAGTTTTAGATTCCGATGCTTCACTTCAGGTTAACTGTATCCCTTGGACCGTCTTATTGACGATGAAACACAGAAATTGAATCCGAATTTAATACAAAATGCACAATGCCGACTTAAGTACAAGAGGACTGACACTCTAACTTTCTATGATTTGAACCTCTCCTGTGATTCCAGTTTTAGATTCCGATGCTTCACTTAAGATTTGCTGTATACCTTGGAACTTCTTATTCACGATTAAACACAGAAATTGAATCCGAATTTAATACAAAAGGCACAATGCCGACTTAAGTACAAGAGGACTGACACTCTAAGTTGCTATGATTTGAACCTCTCCTGTGAGTCCAGTTTTCCATTCCGATGTTTCACTTCAGGTTTACTGTATCCCTTGGACCTTCTTATTGACGATGAAACACCGAAATTGCATACGAATTCAATACAAAATGCACAATGCCGACGTAAGTACAAGAGGACTGACACTCTAACTTTCTGTGATTTGAACCAGTCCTCTGAGGCCAGATTTAGATTCCGATGCTTCACTTCAGGTTTACTGTATCCCTTGGACCTTCTTATTGACGAGGGAACACAGAAATTTCATCCGAATTTAATCAAAAATGCACAATGCCGACTTAAGTACAAGTGGACTGACACTCTAACTTCCTATGATTTGAACCTCTCCTGTGATTCCAGTTTTAGATTCCGATGCTTCACTTCAGGTTTACTGTATCCCATGGGCGTTCTTATTGATGCTGAAACACAGAAATTGCATCCGAATTTAATACAAAATGCACAATGCCGAATTTGGTACAAGAGGACTGACACTCTATCTTCCTATGATTAGAACCACTCCTGTGAGGCCAGTTTTAGATTCCGATGCTTCACTTCAGGTTTACTGTATCCCTTGGACCTTCTTATTGACAATGCAAAACAGAAATTGCAACCGAATTTAATACAAAAGGCACAATGCCGGCTTAAGTACAAGAGCACTGACACTCTAACTTTCTAAGATTTGAACTTCTCCTGTGATTCCAGATTTAGATTCCGATGCTTCACTTCAGGTTTACTGTATCCCGTGGGCCTACTTATTGACGATGAAACACAGAAATTGCATCCGAATTTAATACAAAAGGCACAATGCCGACTTAACTGCAAGAGGACTGACACTCTAACTTTCAATGATATTAACCCCTCCTGTGAGACCAGTTTTAGATTCCGATGCTTCACTTCAGGTTTACTGTATCCCTGGGACGTTCTTATTGACGATGAAACACAGAAATTGCATCCGAATTTAATACAAAATGCACAATGCCGTCTTACGTACAAGTGGACTTACACTCTAGCTTTCTATGATTTGAGACTCTCCTGTGAGTTCAGTTTATATTCCGATGCTTCACTTTAAGTTTACTGTATCACTTGTACCTTCTTATCGACGATGAAACACAGAAATTGCATACGAATTTAATACAAAAGGCACATTGCCGACTTAAGTACAAGAGGACTGACACCCTAATTTTCTATGATTTGAACCTCTCCTGTGAGTCCAGTTTCTGATTCCGATGCTTCACTTCAGGTTTACTGTATCCCTTGGACCTTCTTGTTGACGATGAAACACAGAAATTGCATCCGAATTTAATACAAAAGGCACAATGCCGGCTTAAGTACAAGATGACTGACACTCTAACTTTCTATGATTTGAACCTCTCCTGTGAGTCCAGTTTTAGATTCCGATGCTTCACTTCAATGTTTACTGTATCCCTCGGACCTTCTTATTGACGATGAAACACAGAAATTGCATCTGAATTATATACAAAAGGCACAATGTTGGCTTAAGTACAAGAGCACTGTTACTCTAATTTTCTATGATTTGAACTTCTCCTGTTATTCCAGTTTTAGATTCCGATGCTTCACTTCAGGTTTACTGGATCCCTTGGGCCTTCTTATTGACGATGAAACACAGAAATTGCATCCGAATTTAATACAAAAGGCACAATGCCGGCTTAAGTACAAGAGGAGTGACACTCCAACTTTCTATGATTTGAACCTCTGCTGTGATTCCAGTTTTAGATTCCGATGCTTCACTTCAGGTTTACTGTATCCCATGGGCGTTCTTATTGATGCTGAAACACAGAAATTGCATCCGAATTTAATACAAAATGCACAATGCCGACTTTGGTACAAGAGGACTGGCACTCTATCTTCCTATGATTAGAACCACTCCTGTGAGGCCAGTTTTAGATTCCGATGCTTCACTTCAGGTTTACTGTATCCCTTGGACCTTCTTATTGACGATGAAAAACAGAAATTGCAACCGAATTTAATACAAAAGGCACAATGCCGGCTTAAGTACAAGAGCACTGACACTCAAACTTTCTAAGATTTGAACTTCTCCTGTGATTCCAGATTTAGATTCCGATGCTTCACTTCAGGTTTACTGTATCCCGTGGGCCTACTTATTGACGATGAAACACAGAAATTGCATCCGAATTTAATACAAAAGGCACAATGCCGACTTAACTGCAAGAGGACTGACACTCTAATTTTCAATGATTTTAACCCCTCCTGTGAGACCAGTTTTAGATTCCGATGCTTCACTTCAGGTTTACTGTATCCCTGGGACGTTCTTATTGACGATGAAACACAGAAATTGCATACGAATTTAATACAAAAGGCTCAATGCCGACTTAGGTACAAGAGGACTGACACTCTAACTTTCTGTGATTTGAACCTCTCCTGTGAGTCCAGTTTTAGATTCCGATGCTTCACTTCAGGTTTACTGTATCCCATGGGCGTTCTTATTGATGCTGAAACACAGAAATTGCATCCGAATTTAATACAAAATGCACAATGCCGACTTTGGTACAAGAGGACTGGCACTCTATCTTCCTATGATTAGAACCACTCCTGTGAGGCCAGTTTTAGATTCCGATGCTTCACTTCAGGTTAACTGTATCCCTTGGACCTTCTTATTGACGATGAAACACAGAAATTGCATCCGAATTTAATACAAAATGCACAGTGCCGACTTACGTACAAGAGGACTTACACTCTAGCTTTCTATGATTTGAGCCTCTCCTGTGAGTCCAGTTTATATTCCGGTGCTTCACTTTAAGTTTACTGTATCACTTGTACCTTCTTATTGACGATGAAACACAGAAATTGCATACGAATTTAATACAAAAGGCACATTGCCGACTTAAGTACAAGAGGACTGACACCCTAATTTTCTATGATTTGAACCTCTCCTGTGAGTCCAGTTTCTGATTCTGATGCTTCACTTCAGGTTTACTGTATCCCTTGGACCTTCTTGTTGACGATGAAACACAGAAATTGCATCCGAATTTAATACAAAAGGCACAATGCCGCCTTAAGTACAAGATGACAGAAACTCTAACTTTCTATGATTTGAACCTCTCCTGTGAGTCCAGTTTTAGATTCCGATGCTTCACTTCAATGTTTACTGTATCCCTTGGACCTTCTTATTGACGATGAAACACAGAAATTGCATCTGAATTAAATACAAAAGGCACAATGTTGGCTTAAGTACAAGAGCACTGACACTCTAATTTTCTATGATTTGATCTTCTCCTGTTATTCCAGTTTTAGATTCCGATGCTTCACTTCAGGTTTACTGTATCCCTTGGGCCTTCTTATTGACGATGAAACACAGAAATTGCATCCGAATTTAATACAAAAGGCACAATGCCGGCTTAAGTACAAGAGGACTGACACTCTAACTTTCTATGAAATGAACCTCTCCTGTGATTCCAGTTTTAGATTCCGATGCTTCACTTCAGGTTAACTGTATCCCTTGGACCGTCTTATTGACGATGAAACACAGAAATTGCATCCGAATTTAATACAAAATGCACAATGCCGACTTAAGTACAAGAGGACTGACACTCTAACTTTCTATGATTTGAACCTCTCCTGTGATTCCAGTTTTAGATTCCGATGCTTCACTTAAGATTTGCTGTATACCTTGGAACTTTTTATTCACGATTAAACACAGAAATTGAATCCGAATTTAATACAAAAGGCACAATGCCGACTTAAGTACAAGAGGACTGACACTCTAAGTTGCTATGATTTGAACCTCTCCTGTGAGTCCAGTTTTACATTCCGATGTTTCACTTCAGGTTTACTGTATCCCTTGGACCTTCTTATTGACGATGAAACACCGAAATTGCATACGAATTCAATACAAAATGCACAATGCCGACGTAAGTACAAGAGGACTGACACTCTAACTTTCTGTGATTTGAACCAGTCCTCTGAGGCCAGATTTAGATTCCGATGCTTCACTTCAGGTTTACTGTATCCCTTGCACCTTCTTATTGACGATGGAACACAGAAATTTCATCCGAATTTAATGCAAAAGGCACAATGCCGACTTAAGTACAAGTGGTCTGACACTCTAACTTTCTATGATTTGAACCTCTCCTGTGATTCCAGTTTTAGATTCCGATGCTTCACTTCAGGTTTACTGTATCCCATGGGCGATCTTATTGATGCTGAAACACAGAAATTGCATCCGAATTTAATACAAAATCCACAATGATGACTTTGGTACAAGAGGACTGACACTCTATCTTCCTATGATTAGAACCACTCCTGTGAGGCCAGTTTTATATTCCGATGCTTCACTTCAGGTTTACTGTATCCCTTGGACCTTCTTATTGACGATGAAAAACAGAAATTGCAACCGAATTTAATACAAAAGGCACAATGCCGGCTTAAGTACAAGAGCACTGACACTCTAACTTTCTAAGATTTGAACTTCTCCTGTGATTCCAGATTTAGATTCCGATGCTTCACTTCACGTTTACTGTATCCCGTGGGCCTACTTATTGACGATGAAACACAGAAATTGCATCCGAATTTAATACAAAAGGCACAATGCCGACTTAACTGCAAGAGGACTGACACTCTAACTTTCAATGATTTTAACCCCTCCGGTGAGACCAGTTTTAGATTCCGATGCTTCACTTCAGGTTTACTGTATCCCTGGGACGTTCTTATTGACGATGAAACACAGAAATTGCATACGAATTTAATACAAAATGCTCAATGCCGACTTAAGTACAAGAGGACTGACACTCTAAATTTCTATGATTTGAACCTCTCCTGTGAGTCCAGTTTTAGATTCCGATGCTTCACTTCAGGTTTACTGTATCCCTTGGACCTTCGGATTGACGATGAAACACAGAAATTGAATCCGAATTTAATACAAAATGCACAATGCCGACTTACGTACAAGAGGACTTACACTCTAGCTTTCTATGATTTGAGCCTCTCCTGTGAGTCCAGTTTATATTCCGATGCTTCACTTTAAGTTTACTGTATCACTTGTATCTTCTTATTGGCGATGAAACACAGAAATCGCATACGAATTTAGTACAAAAGGCACATTGCCGACTGAACTGCAAGAGGACTGACACTCTAACTTTCAATGATTTTAACCCCTCCTGTGAGACCAGTTTTAGATTCCGATGCTTCACTTCAGGTTTACTGTATCCCTTGGACCCTCTTATTGACGATGAAACACAGAAATTGCATACGAATTTAATACAAGAGGCTCAATGCCGACTTAAGTACAAGAGGACTGACACTCTAACTTTCTATGATTTGAACCTCTCCTGTGAGTCCAGTTTTAGATTCCGATTCTTCACTTCAGGTTTACTGTATCCCTTGGACCTTCTTATTGACGATGAAACACCGAAATTGCATACGAATTCAATACGAAATGCACAATGCCGACTTAA
Organism: Schistocerca serialis cubense; assembly: GCF_023864345.2. Lineage (NCBI taxonomy): Eukaryota > Metazoa > Arthropoda > Insecta > Orthoptera > Acrididae > Schistocerca > Schistocerca serialis. The sequence goes on along the minus strand of NC_064640.1, from coordinate 1,046,306,574 downwards.
GTACAAGAGGACTGACACTCTAACTTTCTATGATTTGAACCTCTCCTGTGAGTCCAGTTTTAGATTCCGATGCTTCACTTCAGGTTTACTGTATCCCTTGGACCTTCTTATTGACGATGAAACACAGAAATTGCATCCGAATTTAATACAAAATGCACAATGCCGACTTACGTACAAGAGGACTTACACTCTAGCTTTCTATGATTTGAGCCTCTCCTGTGAGTCCAGTTTATATTCCGATGTTTCACTTTAAGTTTACTGTATCACTTGTACCTTCTTATTGACGATGAAACACAGAAATTGCATCCGAATTTAATACAAAAGGCACAATGCCGACTTAACTGCAAGAGGACTGACACTCTAACTTTCAATGATATTAACCCCTCCTGTGAGACCAGTTTTAGATTCCGATGCTTCACTTCAGGTTTACTGTATCCCTGGGACGTTCTTATTGACGATGAAACACAGAAATTGCATCCGAATTTAATACAAAATGCACAATGCCGTCTTACGTACAAGTGGACTTACACTCTAGCTTTCTATGATTTGAGCCTCTCCTGTGAGTCCAGTTTATATTCCGATGCTTCACTTTAAGTTTACTGTATCACTTGTACCTTCTTATCGACGATGAAACACAGAAATTGCATACGAATTTAATACAAAAGGCACAATGCCGGCTTAAGTACAAGATGACTGACACTCTAACTTTCTATGATTTGAACCTCTCCTGTGAGTCCAGTTTTAGATTCCGATGCTTCACTTCAATGTTTACTGTATCCCTTGGACCTTCTTATTGACGATGAACCACAGAAATTGCATCTGAATTAAATACAAAAGGCACAATGTTGGCTTAAGTACAAGAGCACTGATACTCTAATTTTCTATGATTTGAACTTCTCCTGTTATTCCAGTTTTAGATTCCGATGCTTCACTTCAGGTTTACTGGATCCCTTGGGCTTTCTTATTGACGATGAAACACAGAAATTGCATCCGAATTTAATACAAAAGGCACAATGCCGGCTTAAGTACAAGAGGAGTGACACTCTAACCTTCTATGATTTGAACCTCTGCTGTGATTCCAGTTTTAGATTCCGATGCTTCACTTCAGGTTTACTGTATCCCATGGGCGTTCTTATTGATGCTGAAACACAGAAATTGCATCCGAATTTAATACAAAATGCACAATGCCGACTTTGGTACAAGAGGACTGGCACTCTATCTTCCTATGATTAGAACCACTCCTGTGAGGCCAGTTTTAGATTCCGATGCTTCACTTCAGGTTTACTGTATCCCTTGGACCTTCTTATTGACGATGAAAAACCGAAATTGCAACCGAATTTAATACAAAAGGCACAATGCCGGCTTAAGTACAAGAGCACTGACACTCTAACTTTCTAAGATTTGAACTTCTCCTGTGATTCCAGATTTAGATTCCGATGCTTCACTTCAGGTTTACTGTATCCCGTGGGCCTACTTATTGACGATGAAACACAGAAATTGCATCCGAATATAATACAAAAGGCACAATGCCGACTTAACTGCAAGAGGACTGACACTCTAACTTTCAATGATTTTAACCCCTCCTGTGAGACCAGTTTTAGATTCCGATGCTTCACTTCAGGTTTACTGTATCCCTGGGACGTTCTTATTGACGATGAAACACAGATATTGCATACGAATTTAATACAAAAGGCTCAATGCCGACTTAAGTACAAGAGGACTGACACTCTAACTTTCTATGATTTGAACCTCTCCTGTGAGTCCAGTTTTAGATTCCGATGCTTCACTTCAGGTTTACTGTATCCCTTGGACCTTCTTATTGACGATGAAACACAGAAATTGCATCCGAATTTAATACAAAATGCACAGTGCCGACTTACGTACAAGAGGACTTACACTCTAGCTTTCTATGATTTGAGCCTCTCCTGTGAGTCCAGTTTATATTCCGGTGCTTCACTTTAAGTTTACTGTATCACTTGTACCTTCTTATTGACGATGAAACACAGAAATTGCATACGAATTTAATACAAAAGGCACATTGCCGACTTAAGTACAAGTGGACTGACACCATAATTTTCTATGATTTGAACCTCTCCTGTGAGTCCAGTTTCTGATTCCGATGCTTCACTTCAGGTTTACTGTATCCCTTGGACCTTCTTGTTGACGATGAAACACAGAAATTGCATCCGAATTTAATACAAAAGGCAGAATGCCGGCTTAAGTACAAGATAACTGACACTCTAACTTTCTATGATTTGAACCTCTCCTGTGAGTCCAGTTTTAGATTCCGATGCTTCACTTCAATGTTTACTGTATCCCTTGGACCTTCTTATTGACGATGAAACACAGAAATTGCATCTGAATTAAATACAAAAGGCACAATGTTGGCTTAAGTACAAGAGCACTGACACTCTAATTTTCTATGATTTGAACTTCTCCTGTTATTCCAGTTCTAGATTCCGATGCTTCACTTCAGGTTTACTGTATCCCTTGGGCCTTCTTATTGACGAAGAAACACAGAAATTGCATCCGAATTTAATACAAAAGGCACAATGCCGGCTTAAGTACAAGAGGACTGACACTCTAACTTTCTATGAAATGAACCTCTCCTGTGATTCCAGTTTTAGATTCCGATGCTTCACTTCAGGTTAACTGTATCCCTTGGACCGTCTTATTGACGATGAAACACAGAAATTGCATCCGAATTTAATACAAAATGCACAATGCCGACTTAAGTACAAGAGGACTGACACTCTAACTTTCTATGATTTGAACCTCTCCTGTGATTCCAGTTTTAGATTCCGATGCTTCACTTAAGATTTGCTGTATACCTTGGAACTTCTTATTCACGATGAAACACAGAAATTGAATCCGAATTTAATACAAAAGGCACAATGCCGACTTAAGTACAAAAGGACTGACACTCTAAGTTGCTATGATTTGAACCTCTCCTGTGAGTCCAGTCTTACATTCCGATGATTCACTTCAGGTTTACTGTATCCCTTGGACCTTCTTATTGACGATGAAACACCGAAATTGCATACGAATTCAATACAAAATGCACAATGCCGACGTAAGTACAAGAGGACTGACACTCTAACTTTCTATGATTTGAAACAGTCCTCTGAGGCCAGATTTAGATTCCGATGCTTCACTTCAGGTTTACTGTATCCCTTGGACCTTCTTATTGACGATGGAACACAGAAATTTCATCCGAATTTAATGCAAAAGGCACAATGCCGACTTAAGTACAAGTGGACTGACACTCTAACTTTCTATGATTTGAACCTCTCCTGTGATTCCAGTTTTAGATTCCGATGCTTCACTTCAGGTTTACTGTATCCCATGGGCGTTCTTGTTGATGCTGAAACACAGAAATTGCATCCGAATTTAATACAAAATGCACAGTGCCGACTTTGGTACAAGAGGACTGACACTCTATCTTCCTATGATTAGAACCACTCCTGTGAGGCCACTTTTAGATTCCGATGCTTCACTTCAGGTTTACTGTATCCCTTGGACCTTCTTATTGACGATGAAAAACAGAAATTGCAACCGAATTTAATACAAAAGGCACAATGCCGGCTTAAGTACAAGAGCACTGACACTCTAACTTTCTAAGATTTGAACTTCTCCTGTGATTCCAGATTTAGATTCCGATGCTTCACTTCAGGTTTACTGTATCCCGTGGGGCTACTTATTGACGATGAAACACAGAAATTGCATCCGAATTTAATACAAAAGGCACAATGCCGACTGAACTGCAAGAGGACTGACACTCTAACTTTCAATGATTTTAACCCCTCCTGTGAGACCAGTTTTAGATTCCGATGCTTCACTTCAGGTTTACTGTATCCCTTGGACCCTCTTATTGACGATGAAACACAGAAATTGCATACGAATTTAATACAAAAGGCTCAATGCCGACTTAAGTACAAGAGGACTGACACTCTAACTTTCTATGATTTGAACCTCTCCTGTGAGTCCAGTTTTAGATTCCGATTCTCACTTCTGGTTTACTGTATCCCTTGGACCTTCTTATTGACGAGGAAACACCGAAATTGCATACGAATTCAATACGAAATGCACAATGCCGACTTAAGTACAAGAGGACTGACACTCTAACTTTCTATGATTTGAACCTCTCCTGTGATTCCAGTTTTAGATTCCGATGCTTCACTTCAGGTTAACTGTATCCCTTGGACCGTCTTATTGACGATGAAACACAGAAATTGCATACGAATTTAATACAAAAGGCTCAATGCCGACTTAAGTACAAGAGGACTGACACTCTAACTTTCTATGATTTGAACCTCTCCTGTGAGTCCAGTTTTAGATTCCGATGCTTCACTTCAGGTTTACTGTATCCCTTGGACCTTCTTATTGACGATGAAACACAGAAATTGCATCCGAATTTAATACAAAATGCACAATGCCGACTTACGTACAAGAGGACTTACACTCTAGCTTTCGATGATTTGAGCCTCTCCTGTGATTCCAGTTTATATTCCGATGCTTCACTTTAAGTTTACTGTATCACTTGTACCTTCTTATTGACGATGAAACACAGAAATTGCATACGAATTTAATACAAAAGGCACATTGCCGACTTAAGTACAAGATGACTGACACTCTAACTTTCTATGATCTGAACCTCTCCTGTGAGTCCAGTTTTAGATTCCGATGCTTCACTTCAATGTTTACTGTATCCCTTGGACCTTCTTATTGACGATGAAACACAGAAATTGCATCTGAATTAAATACAAAAGGCACAATGTTGGCTTAAGTACAAGAGCACTGACACTCTAATTTTCTTTGATTTGAACCTCTCCTGTGATTCCAGTTTTAGATTCCGATGCTTCACTTAAGATTTGCTGTATACCTTGGAACTTCTTATTCACGATGAAACACAGAAATTGAATCCGAATTTAATACAAAAGGCACAATGCCGACTTAAGTACAAGAGGACTGACACTCTAAGTTGCTATGATTTGAACCTCTCCTGTGAGTCCAGTTTTACATTCCGATGTTTCACTTCAGGTTTACTGTATCCCTTGGACCTTCTTATTGACGATGAAACACCGAAATTGCATACGAATTCAATACAAAATGCACAATGTCGACGTAAGTACAAGAGGACTGACACTCTAACTTTCTATGATTTGAAACAGTCCTCTGAGGCCAGATTTAGATTCCGATGCTTCACTTCAGGTTTACTGTATCCCTTGGACCTTCTTATTGACGATGGAACACAGAAATTTCATCCGAATTTAATGGAAAAGGCACAATGCCGACTTAAGTACATGTGGACTGACACTCTAACTTTCTATGATTTGAACCTCTCCTGTGATTCCAGTTTTAGATTCCGATGCTTCACTTCAGGATTACTGTATCCCATGGGCGTTCTTATTGATGCTGAAACACAGAAATTGCATCCGAATTTAATACAAAATGCACAATGCCGACTTTGGTACAAGAGGACTGACACTCTATCTTCCTATGATTAGAACCACTCCTGTGAGGCCAGTTTTAGATTCCGATGCTTCACTTCAGGTTTACTGTATCCCTTGGACCTTCTTATTGACGATGAAAAACAGAAATTGCAACCGAATTTAATACAAAAGGCACAATGCCGGCTTAAGTACAAGAGCACTGACACTCTAACTTTCTAAGATTTGAACTTCTCCTGTGATTCCAGATTTAGATTCCGATGCTTCACTTCAGGTTTACTGTATCCCGTGGGGCTACTTATTGACGATGAAACACAGAAATTGCATCCGAATTTAATACAAAAGGCACAATGCCGACTTAACTGCAAGAGGACTGACACTCTAACTTTCAATGATTTTAACCCCTCCTGTGAGACCAGTTTTAGATTCCGATGCTTCACTTCAGGTTTACTGTATCCCTTGGACGTTCTTATTGACGATGAAACACAGAAATTGCATACGAATTTAATACAAAAGGCTCAATGCCGACTTAAGTACAAGAGGACTGACACTCTAACTTTCTATGATTTGAACCTCTCCTGTGAGTCCAGTTTTAGATTCCGATGCTTCACTTCAGGTTTACTGTATCCCTTGGACCTTCTTATTGACGATGAAACACAGAAATTGCATCCGAATTTAATACAAAATACACAATGCCGACTTAAGTACAAGAGGACTTACACTCTAGCTTTCTATGATTTGAGCCTCTCCTGTGAGTCCAGTTAATATTCCGATGCTTCACTTTAAGTTTACTGTATCACTTGTACCTTTTTATTGACGATGAAACACAGAAATTGCATACGAATTTAATACAAAAGGCACATTGCCGACTTAAGTACAAGAGGACGGACACCCTAATTTTCTATGATTTGAACCTCTCCTGTGAGTCCAGTTTCTGATTCCGATGCTTCACTTCAGGTTTACTGTATCCCTTGGACCTTCTTGTTGACGATGAAACACAGAAATTGCATCCGAATTTAATACAAAAGGCACTATGCTGGCTTAAGTACAAGATGACCGACACTCTACTTTCTATGATTTGAACCTCTCCTGTGAGTCCAGTTTTAGATTCCGATGCTTCACTTCAATGTTTACAGTATCCCTTGGACCTTCTTATTGACGATGAAACACAGAAATTGCATCTGAATTAAATACAAAAGGCACAATGTTGGCTTAAGTACAAGAGCACTGACACTCTAACTTTCTATGATTTGAACTTCTCCAGTTATTCCAGTTTTAGATTCCGATGCTTCACTTCAGGTTTACTGTATCCCTTGGGCCTTCTTATTGACGATGAAACACATAAATAGCATCCGAATTCAAGACAAAAGTCACAATGCCGACTTAAGTACAACAGGACTGACACTCTAACTTTCTATGATTTGAACCTCTCCTGTGAGTCCAGTTTTAGATTCCGATGCTTTACTTCAGGTTTACTGTATCCCTTGGACCTTCTTATTGACGATGAAACACAGAAATTGCATCCGAATTTATTACAAAATGCACAATGCCGACTTAAGTACAAGAGGACTTACACTCTAGCTTTCTATGATTTGAACCTCTCCTGTGAGTCCAGTTTATATTCCGATGCTTCACTTCAAGTTTACTGTATCACTTGGACCATCTTATTGACGATGAAACACAGAAATTGCATACGAATTTAATACAAAAGGCACATTGCCGAATTAAGTACAAGAGGACTGACACTCTAACTTTCTATGATTTGAACCTCTCCTGTGAGTCCAGTTTCTGATTCCGATGCTTCACTTCAGGTTAACTGTATCCCATGGACCTTCTTATTGACGATGAAACACAGAAATTGCATCCGAATTTAATACAATAGGCACAATGCCGGCTTAAGTACAAGATGACTGTCACTCTAACTTTCTATGATTTGAACCTCTCCTGTGATTCCAATTTTTATTCCGATGATTCACTTCAGGTTTACTGTATTCCTTGGGCCTTCTTATTGACGATGAAACACAGAAATTGCATCCGAATTTAATACAAAAGGCACAATGGCGACTTAAGTACAAGTGGACTGACACTCTAATTTTCTATGATTTGAACCTCTCCTGGGGATCCTGTTTTAGATTCCGATGCTTCACTTCAGGTTTACTGTATGCCTTGGACTTTCTTATTGACGCTGAAGCACAGAAATTGCGTCCGTTTTTAATACAAAAGGCACAATGCCGACTTAAACACAAGGGGACTGACACTCTAACATTCTATGATTTTAACCACGCTTGGGAGTCCAGTTTTCGATTCCGATTCTTCACTTCTGGTTAACTGTATTCCTTGGACGATCTTATTGACGATGAAACACAGAAATTGCATCCGAACTTAATACAAAAGGCACAATGCCGACTTAAGTACAAGAGGACTGACACTCTAACTTTTTATGATTTGAACCTCGCTTGTGATTCCAGTTGTAGATTACGATGCTTCACTTCAGGTTAACTGTTTCCTTGACCTTCTTATTGACGATGAAACACAGAAATTGCATCCGAATTTAATACAAAAGGCACAATGCCGACTTAAGTACAAGAGGACAGACACTCTAACTGTATATGATTTCAACCGCTCCTGTGAGTCCAGTTTCAGATTCCGATGCTTCACTTCAGGTTAACTGTATCCCTTGGACCTTCTTATTAACGATGTAACACAGAAATTGCATCCGAATTTAATACAAAATGCACAATGCCGACCTAAGTACAAGAGTACTGACACTCTAACTTTCTATGATTTGAACCTCTCCTGTGAGTCCAGTTTTAGATTCCGATGCTTCACATCAGATTTGCTGTATCCCTTGGAACTTCTTATTTACGATGAAACACAGAAATTGAATCCGAATTTAATACAAAAGGCACAATGCCGACTTAAGTACAGGAGGACTGACACTCGAAGTTGCTATGATTTGAACCTCTCCTGTGAGTCCAGTTTTACATTCCGATGTTTCACTTCAGGTTTACTGTATCCCTTGGACCTTCTTATTGACGATGAAACACCGAAATTGCATACGAATTCAATACAAAATGCACAATGCCGACTTAAGTACAAGAGGACTGACTCTCTAACTTTCTATGATTTGAACCACTCCTCTGAGGCCAGATTTAGATTCCGATGCTTCACTTCAGGTTTACTGTATCCCTTTTACCTTCTTATTAACGATGGAACACAGAAATTTCATCCGAATTTAATGCAAAAGGCACAATGCCGACATAAGTACAAGTGGACTGACACTCTAACTTTCTATGATTTGAACCTCTCCTGTGATTCCAGTTTTAGATTCCGATGCTTCACTTCAGGTTTACTGTATGCCATGGGCGTTCTTATTGATGCTGAAACACAGAAATTGCATCCGAATTTAATACAAAATGCACAATGCCGACTTTGGTACAAGAGGACTGACACTCTATCTTCCTATGATTAGAACCCCACCTGTGAGACCAGTTTTAGATTCCGATGCTTCACTTCAGGTTTACTGTATCCCTTGGACCCTCTTATTGACGATGAAACACAGAAATTGCATACGAATTTAATACAAAAGGCTCAATGCCGACTTAAGTACAAGAGGACTGACACTCTAACTTTCTATGATTTGAACCTCTCCTGTGAGTCCAGTTTTAGATTCCGATTCTCACTTCAGGTTTACTGTATCCCTTGGACCTTCTTATTGACGATGAAACACCGAAATTGCATACGAATTCAATACGAAATGCACAATGCCGACTTATATACAAGAGGACTGACACTCTAACTTTCTATGATTTGAACCTCTCCTGTGATTCCAGTTTTAGATTCCGATGCTTCACTTCAGGTTAACTGTATCCCTTGGACCGTCTTATTGACGATGATACACAGAAATTGCATACGAATTTAATACAAAAGGCTCAATGCCGACTTAAGTACAAGAGGACTGACACTCTAACTTTCTATGATTTGAACCTCTCCTGTGAGTCCAGTTTTAGATTCCGATGCTTCACTTCAGGTTTACTGTATCCCTTGGACCTTCTTATTGACGATGAAACACAGATATTGCATCCGAATTTAATACAAAATGCACAATGCCGACTTACGTACAAGAGGACTTACACTCTAGCTTTCTATGATTTGAGCCTCTCCTGTGAGTCCAGTTTATATTCCGATGCTTCACTTTAAGTTTACTGTATCACTTGTACCTTCTTATTGACGATGAAACACAGAAATTGCATACGAATTTAATACAAAAGGCACATTGCCGACTTAAGTACAAGATGACTGACACTCTAACTTTCTATGATTTGAACCTCTCCTGTGAGTCCAGTTTTAGATTCCGATGCTTCACTTCAATGTTTACTGTATCCCTTGGACCTTCTTATTGACGATGAAACACAGAAATTGCATCTGAATTAAATACAAAAGGCACAATGTTGGCTTAAGTACAAGAGCACTGACACTCTAATTTTCTATGATTTGAACCTCTCCTGTGATTCCAGTTTTAGATTCCGATGCTTCACTTAAGATTTGCTGTATACCTTGGAACTTCTTATTCACGATGAAACACAGAAATTGAATCCGAATTTAATACAAAAGGCACAATGCCGACTTAAGTACAAGAGGACTGACACTCTAAGTTGCTATGATTTGAACCTCTCCTGTGAGTCCAGTTTTACATTCCGATGTTTCACTTCAGGTTTACTGTATCCCTTGGACCTTCTTATTGACGATGAAACACCGAAATTGCATACGAATTCAATACAAAATGCACAATGCCGACGTAAGTACAAGAGGACTGACACTCTAACTTTCTATGATTTGAAACAGTCCTCTGAGGCCAGATTTAGATTCCGATGCTTCACTTCAGGTTTACTGTATCCCTTGGACCTTCTTATTGACGATGGAACACAGAAATTTCATCCGAATTTAATGCAAAAGGCACAATGCCGACTTAAGTACAAGTGGACTGACACTCTAACTTTCTATGATTTGAACCTCTCCTGTGATTCCAGTTTTAGATTCCGATGCTTCACTTCAGGTTTACTGTATCCCATGGGCGTTCTTATTGATGCTGAAACACAGAAATTGCATCCGAATTTAATACAAAATGCACAATGCCGACTTTGGTACAAGAGGACTGACACTCTATCTTCCTATGATTAGAACCACTCCTGTGAGGCCAGTTTTAGATTCCGATGCTTCACTTCAGGTTTACTGTATCCCTTGGACCTTCTTATTGACGATGAAAAACAGAAATTGCAACCGAATTTAATACAAAAGGCACAATGCCGGCTTAAGAACAAGAGCACTGACACTCTAACTTTCTAAGATTTGAACTTCTCCTGTGATTCCAGATTTAGATTCCGATGCTTCACTTCAGGTTTACTGTATCCCGTGGGGCTACTTATTGACGATGAAACACAGAAATTGCATCCGAATTTAATACAAAAGGCACAATGCCGACTTAACTGCAAGAGGACTGACACTCTAACTTTCAATGATTTTAACCCCTCCTGTGAGACCAGTTTTAGATTCCGATGCTTCACTTCAGGTTTACTGTATCCCTTGGACGTTCTTATTGACGATGAAACACAGAAATTGCATACGAATTTAATACAAAAGGCTCAATGCCGACTTAAGTACAAGAGGACTGACACTCTAACTTTCTATGATTTGAACCTCTCCTGTGAGTCCAGTTTTAGATTCCGATGCTTCACTTCAGGTTTACTGTATCCCTTGGACCTTCTTATTGACGATGAAACACAGAAATTGCATCCGAATTTAATACAAAATACACAATGCCGACTTAAGTACAAGAGGACTTACACTCTAGCTTTCTATGATTTGAGCCTCTCCTGTGAGTCCAGTTTATATTCCGATGCTTCACTTTAAGTTTACTGTATCACTTGTACCTTTTTATTGACGATGAAACACAGAAATTGCATACGAATTTAATACAAAAGGCACATTGCCGACTTAAGTACAAGAGGACTGACACCCTAATTTTCTATGATTTGAACCTCTCCTGTGAGTCCAGTTTCTGATTCCGATGCTTCACTTCAGGTTTACTGTATCCCTTGGACCTTCTTGTTGACGATGAAACACAGAAATTGCATCCGAATTTAATACAAAAGGCACTATGCTGGCTTAAGTACAAGATGACCGACACTCTACTTTCTATGATTTGAACCTCTCCTGTGAGTCCAGTTTTAGATTCCGATGCTTCACTTCAATGTTTACAGTATCCCTTGGACCTTCTTATTGACGATGAAACACAGAAATTGCATCTGAATTAAATACAAAAGGCACAATGTTGGCTTAAGTACAAGAGCACTGACACTCTAACTTTCTATGATTTGAACTTCTCCAGTTATTCCAGTTTTAGATTCCGATGCTTCACTTCAGGTTTACTGTATCCCTTGGGCCTTCTTATTGACGATGAAACACATAAATTGCATCCGAATTCAAGACAAAAGTCACAATGCCGACTTAAGTACAACAGGACTGACACTCTAACTTTCTATGATTTGAACCTCTCCTGTGAGTCCAGTTTTAGATTCCGATGCTTTACTTCAGGTTTACTGTATCCCTTGGACCTTCTTATTGACGATGAAACACAGAAATTGCATCCGAATTTATTACAAAATGCACAATGCCGACTTAAGTACAAGAGGACTTACACTCTAGCTTTCTATGATTTGAACCTCTCCTGTGAGTCCAGTTTATATTCCGATGCTTCACTTCAAGTTTACTGTATCACTTGGACCATCTTATTGACGATGAAACACAGAAATTGCTTACGAATTTAATACAAAAGGCACATTGCCGAATTAAGTACAAGAGGACTGACACTCTAACTTTATATGATTTGAACCTCTCCTGTGAGTCCAGTTTCTGATTCCGATGCTTCACTTCAGGTTAACTGTATCCCATGGACCTTCTTATTGACGATGAAACACAGAAATTGCATCCGAATTTAATAAAATAGGCACAATGCCGGCTTAAGTACAAGATGACTGTCACTCTAACTTTCTATGATTTGAACCTCTCCTGTGATTCCAATTTTTATTCCGATGATTCACTTCAGGTTTACTGTATTCCTTGGGCCTTCTTATTGACGATGAAACACAGAAATTGCATCCGAATTTAATACAAAAGGCACAATGGCGACTTAAGTACAAGAGGACTGACACTCTAATTTTCTATGATTTGAACCTCTCCTGGGGATCCTGTTTTAGATTCCGATGCTTCACTTCAGGTTTACTGTATGCCTTGGACTTTCTTATTGACGCTGAAGCACAGAAATTGCATCCGTTTTTATTACAAAAGGCACAATGCCGACTTAAACACAAGGGGACTGACACTCTAACATTCTATGATTTTAACCACGCTTGGGAGTCCAGTTTTCGATTCCGATTCTTCACTTCTGGTTAACTGTATTCCTTGGACGATCTTATTGACGATGAAACACAGAAATTGCATCCGAACTTAATACAAAAGGCACAATGCCGACTTAAGTACAAGAGGACTGACACTCAAACTTTTTATGATTTGAACCACGCTTGTGAGTCCAGTTGTAGATTACGATGCTTCACTTCAGGTTAACTGTTTCCTTGACCTTCTTATTGACGATGAAACACAGAAATTGCATCCGAATTTAATACAAAAGGCACAATGCCGACTTAACTGCAAGAGGACTGACACTCTAACTTTCAATGATTTTAACCCCTCCTGTGAGACCAGTTTTAGATTCCGATGCTTCACTTCAGGTTTACTGTATCCCTTGGACGTTCTTATTGACGATGAAACACAGAAATTGCATACGAATTTAATACAAAAGGCTCAATGCCGACTTAAGTACAAGAGGACTGACACTCTAACTTTCTATGATTTGAACCTCTCCTGTGAGTCCAGTTTTAGATTCCGATGCTTCACTTCAGGTTTACTGTATCCCTTGGACCTTCTTATTGACGATGAAACACAGAAATTGCATCCGAATTTAATACAAAATACACAATGCCGACTTAAGTACAAGAGGACTTACACTCTAGCTTTCTATGATTTGAGCCTCTCCTGTGAGTCCAGTTTATATTCCGATGCTTCACTTTAAGTTTACTGTATCACTTGTACCTTTTTATTGACGATGAAACACAGAAATTGCATACGAATTTAATACAAAAGGCACATTGCCGACTTAAGTACAAGAGGACTGACACCCTAATTTTCTATGATTTGAACCTCTCCTGTGAGTCCAGTTTCTGATTCCGATGCTTCACTTCAGGTTTACTGTATCCCTTGGACCTTCTTGTTGACGATGAAACACAGAAATTGCATCCGAATTTAATACAAAAGGCACTATGCTGGCTTAAGTACAAGATGACCGACACTCTACTTTCTATGATTTGAACCTCTCCTGTGAGTCCAGTTTTAGATTCCGATGCTTCACTTCAATGTTTACAGTATCCCTTGGACCTTCTTATTGACGATGAAACACAGAAATTGCATCTGAATTAAATACAAAAGGCACAATGTTGGCTTAAGTACAAGAGCACTGACACTCTAACTTTCTATGATTTGAACTTCTCCAGTTATTCCAGTTTTAGATTCCGATGCTTCACTTCAGGTTTACTGTATCCCTTGGGCCTTCTTATTGACGATGAAACACATAAATTGCATCCGAATTCAAGACAAAAGTCACAATGCCGACTTAAGTACAACAGGACTGACACTCTAACTTTCTATGATTTGAACCTCTCCTGTGAGTCCAGTTTTAGATTCCGATGCTTTACTTCAGGTTTACTGTATCCCTTGGACCTTCTTATTGACGATGAAACACAGAAATTGCATCCGAATTTATTACAAAATGCACAATGCCGACTTAAGTACAAGAGGACTTACACTCTGGCTTTCTATGATTTGAACCTCTCCTGTGAGTCCAGTTTATATTCCGATGCTTCACTTCAAGTTTACTGTATCACTTGGACCATCTTATTGACGATGAAACACAGAAATTGCATACGAATTTAATACAAAAGGCACATTGCCGAATTAAGTACAAGAGGACTGACACTCTAACTTTATATGATTTGAACCTCTCCTGTGAGTCCAGTTTCTGATTCCGATGCTTCACTTCAGGTTAACTGTATCCCATGGACCTTCTTATTGACGATGAAACACAGAAATTGCATCCGAATTTAATACAATAGGCACAATGCCGGCTTAAGTACAAGTTGACTGTCACTCTAACTTTCTATGATTTGAACCTCTCCTGTGATTCCAATTTTTATACCGATGATTCACTTCAGGTTTACTGTATTCCTTGGGCCTTCTTATTGACGATGAAACACAGAAATTGCATCCGAATTTAATACAAAAGGCACAATGGCGACTTAAGTACAAGAGGACTGACACTATAATTTTCTATGATTTGAACCTCTCCTGGGGATCCTGTTTTAGATTCCGATGCTTCACTTCAGGTTTACTGTATGCCTTGGACTTTCTTATTGACGCTGAAGCACAGAAATTGCATCCGTTTTTAATACAAAAGGCACAATGCCGACTTAAACACAAGGGGACTGACACTCTAACATTCTATGATTTTAACCACGCTTGGGAGTCCAGTTTTCGATTCCGATTCTTCACTTCTGGTTAACTGTATTCCTTGGACGATCGCATTGACGATGAAACACAGAAATTGCATCCGAACTTAATACAAAAGGCACAATGCCGACTTAAGTACATGAGGACTGGCACTCAAACTTTTTATGATTTGAACCACGCTTGTGAGTCCAGTTGTAGATTACGATGCTTCACTTCAGGTTAACTGTTTCCTTGACCTTGTTATTGACGATGAAACACAGAAATTGCATCCGAATTTAATACAAAAGGCACTATGCTGGCTTAAGTACAAGATGACCGACACTCTACTTTCTATGATTTGAACCTCTCCTGTGAGTCCAGTTTTAGATTCCGATGCTTCACTTCAATGTTTACAGTATCCCTTGGACCTTCTTATTGACGATGAAACACAGAAATTGCATCTGAATTAAATACAAAAGGCACAATGTTGGCTTAAGTACAAGAGCACTGACACTCTAACTTTCTATGATTTGAACTTCTCCAGTTATTCCAGTTTTAGATTCCGATGCTTCACTTCAGGTTTACTGTATCCCTTGGGCCTTCTTATTGACGATGAAACACATAAATTGCATCCGAATTCAAGACAAAAGTCACAATGCCGACTTAAGTACAACAGGACTGACACTCTAACTTTCTATGATTTGAACCTCTCCTGTGAGTCCAGTTTTAGATTCCGATGCTTTACTTCAGGTTTACTGTATCCCTTGGACCTTCTTGTTGACGATGAAACACAGAAATTGCATCCGAATTTATTACAAAATGCACAATGCCGACTTAAGTACAAGAGGACTTACACTCTAGCTTTCTATGATTTGAACCTCTCCTGTGAGTCCAGTTTATATTCCGATGCTTCACTTCAAGTTTACTGTATCACTTGGACCATCTTATTGACGATGAAACACAGAAATTGCATACGAATTTAATACAAAAGGCACATTGCCGAATTAAGTACAAGAGGACTGACACTCTAACTTTATATGATTTGAACCTCTCCTGTGAGTCCAGTTTCTGATTCCGATGCTTCACTTCAGGTTAACTGTATCCCATGGACCTTCTTGTTGACGATGAAACACAGAAATTGCATCCGAATTTAATACAAAAGGCACTATGCTGGCTTAAGTACAAGATGACCGACACTCTACTTTCTATGATTTGAACCTCTCCTGTGAGTCCAGTTTTAGATTCCGATGCTTCACTTCAATGTTTACAGTATCCCTTGGACCTTCTTATTGACGATGAAACACAGAAATTGCATCTGAATTAAATACAAAAGGCACAATGTTGGCTTAAGTACAAGAACACTGACACTCTAACTTTCTATGATTTGAACTTCTCCAGTTATTCCAGTTTTAGATTCCGATGCTTCACTTCAGGTTTACTGTATCCCTTGGGCCTTCTTATTGACGATGAAACACATAAATTGCATCCGAATTCAAGACAAAAGTCACAATGCCGACTTAAGTACAACAGGACTGACACTCTAACTTTCTATGATTTGAACCTCTCCTGTGAGTCCAGTTTTAGATTCCGATGCTTTACTTCAGGTTTACTGTATCCCTTGGACCTTCTTATTGACGATGAAACACAGAAATTGCATCCGAATTTATTACAAAATGCACAATGCCGACTTAAGTACAAGAGGACTTACACTCTAGCTTTCTATGATTTGAACCTCTCCTGTGATTCCAATTTTTATTCCGATGATTCGCTTCAGGTTTACTGTATTCCTTGGGCCTTCTTATTGACGATGAAACACAGAAATTGCATACGAATTTAATACAAAAGGCACATTACCGAATTAAGTACAAGAGGACTGACACTCTAACTTTATATGATTTGAACCTCTCCTGTGAGTCCAGTTTCTGATTCCGATGCTTCACTTCAGGTTAACTGTATCCCATGGACCTTCTTATTGACGATGAAACACAGAAATTGCATCCGAATTTAATACAATAGGCACAATGCCGGCTTAAGTACAAGATGACTGTCACTCTAACTTTCTATGATTTGAACCTCTCCTGTGATTCCAATTTTTATTCCGATGATTCACTTCAGGTTTACTGTATTCCTTGGGCCTTCTTATTGACGATGAAACACAGAAATTGCATCCGAATTTAATACAAAAGGCACAATGGCGACTTAAGTACAAGAGGACTGACACTCTAATTTTCTATGATTTGAACCTCTCCTGGGGATCCTGTTTTAGATTCCGATGCTTCACTTCAGGTTTACTGTATGCCTTGGACTTTCTTATTGACGCTGAAGCACAGAAATTGCATCCGTTTTTAATACAAAAGGCACAATGCCGACTTAAACACAAGGGGACTGACACTCTAACATTCTATGATTTTAACCACGCTTGGGAGTCCAGTTTTCGATTCCGATTCTTCACTTCTGGTTAACTGTATTCCTTGGACGATCTTATTGACGATGAAACACAGAAATTGCATCCGAACTTAATACAAAAGGCACAATGCCGACTTAAGTACAAGAGGACTGACACTCAAACTTTTTATGATTTGAACCACGCTTGTGAGTCCAGTTGTAGATTACGATGCTTCACTTCAGGTTAACTGTTTCCTTGACCTTCTTATTGACGATGAAACACAGAAATTGCATCCGAATTTAATACAAAAGGCACTATGCTGGCTTAAGTACAAGATGACCGACACTCTACTTTCTATGATTTGAACCTCTCCTGTGAGTCCAGTTTTAGATTCCGATGCTTCACTTCAATGTTTACAGTATCCCTTGGACCTTCTTATTGACGATGAAACACAGAAATTGCATCCGAATTTAATACAAAAGGCACAATGCCGACTTAAGTACAAGAGGACAGACACTCTAACTGTATATGATTTCAACCGCTCCTGTGAGTCCAGTTTCAGATTCCGATGCTTCACTTCAGGTTAACTGTATCCCTTGGACCTTCTTATTGACGATGTAACACAGAAATTGCATCCGAATTTAATACAAAATGCACAATGCCGACCTAAGTACAAGAGGACTGACACTCTAACTTTCTATGATTTGAACCTCTCCTGTGAGTCCAGTTTTAGATTCCGATGCTTCACATCAGATTTGCTGTATCCCTTGGAACTTCTTATTTACGATGAAACACAGAAATTGAATCCGAATTTAATACAAAAGGAACAATGCCGACTTAAGTACAGGAGGACTGACACTCGAAGTTGCTATGATTTGAACCTCTCCTGTGAGTCCAGTTTTACATTCCGATGTTTCACTTCAGGTTTACTGTATCCCTTGGACCTTCTTATTGACGATGAAACACCGAAATTGCATACGAATTCAATACAAAATGCACAATGCCGACTTAAGTACAAGAGGACTGACTCTCTAACTTTCTATGATTTGAACCACTCCTCTGAGGCCAGATTTAGATTCCGATGCTTCACTTCAGGTTTACTGTATCCCTTTTACCTTCTTATTAACGATGGAACACAGAAATTTCATTCGAATTTAATGCAAAAGGCACAATGCCGACATAAGTACAAGTGGACTGACACTCTAACTTTCTATGATTTGAACCTCTCCTGTGATTCCAGTTTTAGATTCCGATGCTTCACTTCAGGTTTACTGTATCCCATGGGCGTTCTTATTGATGCTGAAACACAGAAATTGCATCCGAATTTAATACAAAATGCACAATGCCGACTTTGGTACAAGACGACTGACACTCTATCTTACTATGATTAGAACCACTCCTGTGAGGCCAGTTTTAGATTCCGATGCTTCACTTCAGGTTTACTGTATCCCTTGGACCTTCTTATTGACGATGAAAAACAGAAATTGCAACCGAATTTAATACAAAAGGCACAATGCCGGCTTAAGTACAAGAGCACTGACACTCTAACTTTCTAAGATTTGAACTTCTCCTGTGATTCCAGATTTAGATTCCGATGCTTCACTTCAGGTTTACTGTATCCCGTGGGCCTACTTATTGACGATGAAACACATAAATTGCATCCGAATTTAAGACAAAAGTCACAATGCCGACTTAAGTACAAGAGGACTGACACTCTAACTTTCTATGATTTGAACCTCTCCTGTGAGTCCAGTTTTAGATTCCGATGCTTTACTTCAGGTTTACTGTATCCCTTGGACCTTCATATTGACGATGAAACACAGAAATTGCATCCGAATTTAATACAAAATGCACAATGCCGACTTAAGTACAAGAGGACTTACACTCTAGCTTTCTATGATTTGAGCCTCTCCTGTGAGTCCAGTTTATATTCCGATGCTTCACTTCAAGTTTACTGTATCACTTGGACCTTCTTATTGACGATGAAACACAGAAATTGCATCCGAATTTAGTGCAAAACGCACAATGCCGACTTAAGTACACGAGGACTGACACTCTAACTTCCTATGATTTGAACCTCTCCTGTGAGTCCTGTTTTAGATTCCGATGCTTCACTTCAGGTTAACTGTATCCCTTGGACCATCTTATTGACGATGAAACACAGAAATTGCATCCGAATTTAATACAAAAGGCACAATGCCGGCTTAAGTACAAGAGGACTGACACTCTAACTTTCTATGATTTGAACCTCTCCTGTGATTCCAGTTTTAGATTCCGATGCTTCACTTCAGATTTGCTGTATCCCTTGGAACTTCTTATTCACGATGAAACACAGAAATTTATCCGAATTTAATACAAAAGGCACAATGCCGACTTAAGTACAAGAGGACTGACACTCTAAGTTGCTATGATTTGAACCTCTCCTGTGAGTCCAGTTTTACATTCCGATGTTTCACTTCAGGTTTACTGTATCCCTTGTACCTCCTTATTGACGATGAAACACCTAAATTGCATACGAATTCAATACAAAATGCACAATGCCGACTTAAGTACAAGAGGACTGACTCTCTAACTTTCTATGATTTGAACCACTCCTCTGAGGCCAGATTTAGATTCCGATGCTTCACTTCAGGTTTACTGTATCCCTTGGACCTTCTTATTGACGATGGAACACAGAAATTTCATCCGAATTTAATGCAAAAGGCACAATGCCGACTTAAGTACAAGTGGACTGACACTCTAACTTTCTATGATTTGAACCTCTCCTGTGATTCCAGTTTTAGATTCCGATGCTTCACTTCAGGTTTACTGCATCCCATAGGCGTTCTTATTGATGCTGAAACACAGAAATTGCATCCGAATTTAATACAAAATGCACAATGCCGACTTAAGTACAAGAGGACTTACACTCTAGCTTTCTATGATTTGAGCCTCTCCTGTGAGTCCAGTTTATATTCCGGTGCTTCACTTTAAGTTTACTGTATCACTTGTACGTTCTTATTGACGATGAAACACAGAAATTGCATATGAATTAAATACAAAAGGCACAATGTTGGCTTAAGTACAAGAGCACTGACACTCTAACTTTCTATGATTTGAAGTTCTCCTGTTATTCCAGTTTTAGATTCCGATGCTTCACTTCAGGTTTACTGTATCCCTTGGGCCTTCTTATTGACGATGAAACACAGAAATTGCATCCGAATTTAATACAAAAGGCACAATGCCGGATTAAGTAAAAGAGGACTGACACTCTAACTTTCTATGATTTGAACCTCTCCTGTGATTCCAGTTTTTGATTCCGAAGATTCACTTCAGGTTAACTGTATCCCTTGGATCGTCTTATTGACGATGAAACACAGAAATTGCATCCGAATTTAATACAAAATGCACAGTGCCGACTTAAGTACAAGAGGACTGACACTCTAACTTTCTATAATTTGAACCTCTCCTGTGATTCCAGTTTTAGATTCCGATGCTTCACTTCAGATTTGCTGTATCCCTTGGAACTTCTTATTCACGATGAAACACAGAAATTGAATCCGAATTTAATACAAAAGGCACAATGCCGACTTAAGTACAAGAGGACTGACACTCTAAGTTGCTATGATTTGAACCTCTCCTGTGAGTCCAGTTTTACATTCCGATGTTTCACTTCAGGTTTACTGTATCCCTTGGACCTTCTTATTGACGATGAAACACCGAAATTGCATACGAATTCAATACAAAATGCACAATGCCGACAAGTACAAGAGGACTGACACTCTAACTTTCTATGATTTGAACCTCTCCTGTGATTCCAGTTTTAGATTCCGATGCTTCACTTCAGGTTAACTGTATCCCTTGGACCGTCTTATTGACGATGAAACACAGAAATTGCATCCGAATTTAATACAAAATGCACAATGCCGACTTAAGTACAAGAGGACTGACACTCTAACTTCCTATGATTTGAACCACTCCTCTGAGGCCAGATTTAGATTCCGATGCTTCACTTCAGGTTTACTGTATCCCTTGGACCTTCTTATTGACGATGGAACACAGAAATTTCATCCGAATTTAATGCAAAAGGCACAATGCCGACATAAGTACAAGTGGACTGACACTCTAACTTTCTATGATTTGAACCTCTCCTGTGATTCCAGTTTTAGATTCCGATGCTTCACTTCAGGTTTACTGTATCCCATGGGCGTTCTTATTGATGCTGAAACACAGAAATTGCATCCGAATTTAATACAAAATGCACAATGCCGACTTTGGTACATGAGGACTGACACTCAATCTTCCTATGATTAGAACCACTCCTGTGAGGCCAGTTTTAGATTCCGATGCTTCACTTCAGGTTTACAGTATCCCTTGGACCTTCTTATTGACGATGAAAAACAGAAATTGCAACCGAATATAATACAAAGGGCACAATGCCGGCTTAAGTACAAGAGCACTGACACTCTAACTTTCTAAGATTTGAACTTCTCCTGTGATTCCAGATTTAGATTCCGATGCTTCACTTCAGGTTTACTGTATCCCGTGGGCCTACTTATTGACGATGAAACACAGAAATTGCATCCGAATTTAATACAAAAGGCACAATGCCGACTTAAGTGCAAGAGGACTGACACTCTAACTTTCTATGATTTGAACCTCTCCTGTGAGTCCAGTTTTAGATTCCGATGCTTCACTTCAGGTTTACTGTATCCCTTGGGCCTTCTTATTGACGATGAAACACATAAATTGCATCCGAATTTAAGACAAAAGTCACAATGCCGACTTAAGTACAAGAGGACTGACACTCTAACTTTCTATGATTTGAACCTCTCCTGTGAGTCCAGTTTTAGATTCCGATGCTTTACTTCAGGTTAACTGTATCCCTTGGACCTTCATATTGACGATGAAACACAGAAATTGCATCCGAATTTAATACAAAATGCACAATGCCGACTTAAGTACAAGAGGACTGACACTCTAACTTTCTATGATTTGAACCTCTCCTGTGATTCCAGTTTTAGATTCCGATGCTTCACTTCAGATTTGCTGTATCCCTTGGAACTTCTTATTCACGATGAAACACAGAAATTTATCCGAATTTAATACAAAAGGCACAATGCCGACTTAAGTACAAGAGGACTGACACTCTAAGTTGCTATGATTTGAACCTCTCCTGTGAGTCCAGTTTTACATTCCGATGTTTCACTTCAGGTTTACTGTATCCCTTGTACCTCCTTATTGACGATGAAACACCTAAATTGCATACGAATTCAATACAAAATGCACAATGCCGACTTAAGTACAAGAGGACTGACACTCTAACTTTCTATGATTTGAACCACTCCTCTGAGGCCAGATTTAGATTCCGATGCTTCACTTCAGGTTTACTGTATCCCTTGGACCTTCTTATTGACGATGGAACACAGAAATTTCATCCAAATTTAATGCAAAAGGCACAATGCCGACTTAAGTACAAGTGGACTGACACTCTAACTTTCTATGATTTGAACCTCTCCTGTGATTCCAGTTTTAGATTCCGATGCTTCACTTCAGGTTTACTGTATCCCATGGGCGTTCTTATTGATGCTAAAACACAGAAATTGCATCCGAATTTAATACAAAATGCACAATGCCGACTTAAGTACAAGAGGACTTACACTCTAGCTTTCTATGATTTGAGCCTCTCCTGTGAGTCCAGTTTATATTCCGGTGCTTCACTTTAAGTTTACTGTATCACTTGTACCTTCTTATTGACGATGAAACACAGAAATTGCATATGAATTAAATACAAAAGGCACAATGTTGGCTTAAGTACAAGAGCACTGACACTCTAACTTTCTATGATTTGAAGTTCTCCTGTTATTCCAGTTTTAGATTCCGATGCTTCACTTCAGGTTTACTGTATCCCTTGGGCCTTCTTATTGACGATGAAACACAGAAATTGCATCCGAATTTAATACAAAAGGCACAATGCCGGCTTAAGTACAAGAGGACTGACACACTAACTTTCTATGATTTGAACCTCTCCTGTGATTCCAGTTTTAGATTCCGATGCTTCACTTCAGGTTAACTGTATCCCTTGGATCGTCTTATTGACGATGAAACACAGAAATTGCATCCGAATTTAATACAAAATGCACAATGCCGACTTAAGTACAAGAGGACTGACACTCTAACTTTCTATGATTTGAACCTCTCCTGTGATTCCAGTTTTAGATTCCGATGCTTCACTTCAGATTTGCTGTATCCCTTGGAACTTCTTATTCAC
Organism: Schistocerca serialis cubense; assembly: GCF_023864345.2. Classification (NCBI taxonomy): domain Eukaryota; kingdom Metazoa; phylum Arthropoda; class Insecta; order Orthoptera; family Acrididae; genus Schistocerca; species Schistocerca serialis. Next base: position 1,046,282,891 of record NC_064640.1, on the reverse strand, counting down.
GATGAAACACAGAAATTGAATCCGAATTTAATACAAAAGGCACAATGCCGACTTAAGTACAAGAGGACTGACACTCTAAGTTGCTATGATTTGAACCTCTCCTGTGAGTCCAGTTTTACATTCCGATGTTTCACTTCAGGTTTACTGTATCCCTTGGACCTTCTTATTGACGATGAAACACCGAAATTGCATACGAATTCAATACAAAATGCACAATGCCGACTTAAGTACAAGAGGACTGACACTCTAACTTTCTATGATTTGAACCTCTCCTGTGATTCCAGTTTTAGATTCCGATGCTTCACTTCAGGTTAACTGTATCCCTTGGAACGTCTTATTGACGATGAAACACAGAAATTGCCTCCGAATTTAATACAAAATGCACAATGCCGACTTAAGTACAAGAGGACTGACACTCTAACTTCCTATGATTTGAACCACTCCTCTGAGGCCAGATTTAGATTCCGATGCTTCACTTCAGGTTTACTGTATCCCTTGGACCTTCTTATTGACGATGGAACACAGAAATTTCATCCGAATTTAATGCAAAAGGCACAATGCCGACTTAAGTACAAGTGGGCTGACATTCTAACTTTCTATGATTTGAACCTCTCCTGTGATTCCAGTTTTAGATTCCGATGCTTCACTTCAGGTTTACTATATCCCATGGGCGTTCTTATTGATGCTGAAACACAGAAATTGCATCTGAATTTAATACAAAATGCACAATGCCGACTTTGGTACAAGAGGACTGACACTCTATCTTCCTATGATTAGAACCACTCCTGTGAGGCCAGTTTTAGATTCCGATGCTTCACTTCAGGTTTACTGTATCCCTTGGAACTTCTTATTGACGATGAAAAACAGAAATTGCAACCGAATTTAATACAAAAGGCACAATGCCGGCTTAAGTACAAGAGCACTGACACTGTAACTTTCTAAGATTTGAACTTCTCCTGTGATTCCAGATTTAGATTCCGATGCTTCACTTCAGGTTTACTGCATCCCGTGGGCCTACTTATTGACGATGAAACACAGAAATTGCATCCGAATTTAATACAAAATGCACAATGCCGACTTAAGTACAAGAGGACTTACACTCTAGCTTTCTATGATTTGAGCCTCTCCTGTGAGTCCAGTTTATATTCCGATGCTTCACTTTAAGTTTACTGTATCACTTGTACCTTCTTATTGACGATGAAACACAGAAATTGCATACGAATTTAATACAAAAGGCACATTGCCGACTTAAGTACAAGAGGACTGACACCCTAATTTTCTATGATTTGAACCTCTCCTGTGAGTCCAGTTTCTGATTCCGATGCTTCACTTCAGGTTTACTGTATCCCTTGGACCTTCTTGTTGACGATGAAACACAGAAATTGCATCCGAATTTAATACAAAAGGCACAATGCCGGCTTAAGTACAAGATGACTGACACTCTAACTTTCTATGATTTGAACCTCTCCTGTGAGTCCAGTTTTAGATTCCGATGCTTCACTTTAATGTTTACTGTATCCCTTGGACCTTCTTATTGACGATGAAACACAGAAATTGCATCTGAATTAAATACAAAAGGCACAATGTTGGCTTAAGTACAAGAGCACTGACACTCTAACTTTCTATGATTTGAACTTCTCCTGTTATTCCAGTTTTAGATTCCGATGCTTAACTTCAGGTTTACTGTATCCCTTGGGCCTTCTTATTGACGATGAAACACATAAATTGCATCCGAAGTCAAGAAAAAAGTCACATGCCGACTTAAGTACAACAGGACTGACACTCTAACTTTCTATGATTTGAACCTCTACTGTGAGTCCAGTTTTAGATTCCGATGCTTTACTTCAGGTTTACTGTATCCCTTGGACCTTCTTATTGACGATGAAACACAGAAATTGCATCCGAATTTAATACAAAATGCACAATGCCGACTTAAGTACAAGAGGACTTACACTCTAGCTTTCTATGATTTGAGCCTCTCCTGTGAGTCCAGTTTATATTCCGATGCTTCACTTCAAGTTTACTGTATCATTTGGACCATCTTATTGACGATGAAACACAGAAATTGCATACGAATTTAATACAAAAGGCACATTGCCGACTTAAGTACAAGAGGACTGACACTCTAACTTTCTATGATTTGAACCTCTCCTGTGAGTCCAGTTTCTGATTCCGATGCTTCCCTTCAGGTTAACTGTATCCCTTGGACCTTCTTATTGACGATGAAACACAGAAATTGCATCCGAATTTAATACAATAGGCACAATGCCGGCTTAAGTACAAGATGACTGACACTCTAACTTTCTATGATTTGAACCTCTCCTGTGATTCCAGTTTTAGATTCCGATGATTCACTTCAGGTTTACTGTATTCCTTGGGCCTTCTTATTGACGATGAAACACAGAAATTGAATCCGAATTTAATACAAAAGGCACAATGGCGACTTAAGTACAAGAGTACTGACACTCTAATTTTCTATGATTTGAACCTCTCCTGGGGGTCCTGTTTTAGATTCCGATTCTTCACTTCAGGTTTACTGTATGCCTTGGACTTTCTTATTGACGATGAAGCACAGAAATTGCATCCGTTTTTAATACAAAAGGCACAATGCCGACTTAAACACAAGGGGACTGACACTCTAACATTCTATGATTTTAACCACGCTTGGGAGTCCAGTTTTCGATTCCGATTCGTCACTTCTGGTTAACTGTATTCCTTGGACGATCTTATTGACGATGAAACACAGAAATTGCATCCGAACTTAATACAAAAGGCACAATGCCGACTTAAGTACAAGAGGACTGACACTCTAACTTTTTATGATTTGAACCTCGCTTGTGAGTCCAGTTGTAGATTACGATGCTTCACTTCAGGTTAACTGTTTCCTTGACCTTCTTATTGACGATGAAACTCAGAAATTGCATCCGAATTTAATACAAAAGGCACAATGCCGACTTAAGTACACGAGGACAGACACTCTAACTGTATATGATTTCAACCTCTCCTGTGAGTCCAGTTTCAGATTCCGATGCTTCACTTCAGGTTAACTGTATCCCTTGGACCTTCTTATTGACGATGTAACACAGAAATTGCATCCCAATTTAATACAAAAGGCACAATGCCGGCTTACGTGCAAGATGACAGACACTCTAACTTTCTATGATTTGAACCTCTCCTGTGATTCCAGTTTTAGTTTCCGATGCTTCACTTCAGGTTTACTGTATCCCTTGGGCCTTCTTATTGACGATGAAACACAGAAATTGCATCCGAATTTAATACAAAAGGCACAAGGCCGACTTAAGTACAAAGGGACTGACACTCAAATTTTCTATGATTTGAGCCACTCCTGTGAGGCCAGTTTTAGATTCCGATGCTTCACTTCAGGTTGACTGTATCCCTTGGATCTTCTTATTGATGATGAAACACAGAAATTGCATCCGAATTTAATACAAAAGGCACAATGGCGACTTAAGTACAAGAGGACTGACACTCTAACTTTCTATGATTTGAACCTCTCCTGTGAGTACATTCTTAGATGCCGATGCTTCACTACAGGTTTACTGTATCCCTTGGACCTTCTCATTGACGATGAAACACAGAAATTGCATCCGAATTTAATACAAAAGGCACAAGGCCGACTTAAGTACAAAGGCACTGACACTCAAACATTCTATGATTTGAACCACTCCTGTGAGGCCAGTTTTAGATTCCGATGCTTCACTTCAGGTTTACTGTATCCCTTGGATCTTCTTATTGACGATGAAACACAGAAATTGCATCCGAATTTAATACAAAAGGCTCAATGGCGACTTAAGTACAAGAGGACTGACACTCTAACTTTCTATGATTTGAACCTCTCCTGTGAGTCCAGTTTTAGATTCCGACGTTTCACTTCAGGTTTACTGTACCACTTGGACCTTCTTATTGACGATGAAACACAGAAATTGCATCCGAATTTAATACAAAATGCACAATGCCGACTTAGGTACAAGAGGACTGACACTCTAACTTCCTATGATTAGAACCACTCCTGTGAGGCCAGTTTTTGATTCCGATGCTTTACTTCAGGTTTACTGTATCCCTTGGACCTTCTTATTGACGATGAAACACAGAAATTGCATCCGAATTTAATACAAAATGCACAATGCCGACTTAAGTACAATAGCACTGACACTCTAACTTTCTAAGATTTGAACTTCTCCTGTGATTCCAGTTTTAGATTCCGATGCTTCACTTCAGGTTTACTGTATCCCGTGGGCCTACTTATTGACGATGAAACACAGAAATTGCATCCGAATTTAATACAAAAGGCACAATGCTGGCTTAAGTACAAGAGGATGACACTCTGACTTTCTATGATTTGAACTTCTCCTGTTATTCCAGTTTTAGATTCCGATGCTTCACTTCAGGTTTACTGTATCCCTTGGGCCTTCTTATTGACGATGAAACACAGAAATTGCATCCGAATTTAAGACAAAAGTCACAATGCCGACTTAAGTACAAGAGGACTGACACTCTAACTTTCTATGATTTGAACCTGTCCTTTGAGTCCAGTTTTAGATTCCGATGCTTTACTTCAGGTTTACTGTATCCCTTGGACCTTCATATTGACGATGAAACACAGAAATTGCATCCAAATTTAATACAAAATGCACAATGCCGACTTAAGTACAAGAGGACTTACACTCTAACTTTCTATGATTTGAGCCTCTCCTGTGAGTCCAATTTATATTCCGATGCTTCACTTCAAGTTTACTGTATCACTTGGACCTTCTTATTGACGATGAAACACAGAAATTGCATTCGAATTTAATACAAAAGGCACATTGCCGACTTAAGTACAAGAGGACTGACACTCTAACTTTCTATGATTAGAACCACTCCTGTGAGGCCAGTTTTAGATTCCGATGCTTCACTTCAGGTTTACTGTATCCCTTGGACCTTCTTATTGACGATGAAAAACAGAAATTGCATCCGAATTTAATACAAAAGGCACAATGCCGACTTAAGTACAAGAGGACTGACACTCTAATTTCCTATGATTTGAACCTCTCCTGTGAGTCCAGTTTCTGATTCCGATGCTTCACTTCAGGTTTACTGTATCCCTTGGACCTTCTTATTGACGATGAAACACAGTAATTGCATCCGAATTTAATACAAAAGGCACAATGCCGGCTTAAGTACAAGATGACTGACACTCTAACTTTCTATGATTTGAACCTCTCCTGTGATTCCAGTTTTAGATTCCGATGCTTCACTTCAGGTTTACTGTATCCCTTGGCCCCTCTTATTGACGATGAAACACAGAAATTGCATCCGAATTTAATACAAAAGGCACAATGCTGGCTTAAGTACAAGAGGACAAACACTCTAACTTTCTAAGATTAGAACTTCTCCTGTTATTCCAGTTTTAGATTCCGATGCTTCACTTCAGGTTTACTGTATCCCTTGGGCCTTCTTATTTACGATGAAACACAGAAATTGCATCCGAATTTAAGACAATAGGCACAATGCCGGCTTAAGTACAAGATGACTGACCCTCTAACTTTCTATGATTTGAACCTCTCCTGTGATTCCAGTTTTAGATTCCGATGCTTCACTTCAGGTTTACTGTATCCCATGGCGTTCTTATTGATGCTGAGACACAGAAATTGCATCCGAATTTAATACAAAATGCACAATGCCGACTTTGGTACAAGAGGACTGACACTCTATCTTCCTATGATTAGAACCACTCCTGTGAGGCCAGTTTTAGATTCCGATGCTTCACTTCAGGTTTACTGTATCCCTTGGACCTTCTTATTGACTATGAAACACAGAAATTGCATCCGAATTTAATACAAAATGCACAATGCCGACTTAAGTACAAGAGGACTTACACTCTAGCTTTCTATGATTTGAGCCTCTAATGTGAGTCCAGTTTATATTCCGATGCTTCACTTTAAGTTTACTGTATCACTTGTACCTTCTTATTGACGATGAAACACAGAAATTGCATACGAATTTAATACAAAAGGCACATTGCCGACTTAAGTACAAGAGGACTGACACCCTAATTTTCTATGATTTGAACCTCTCCTGTGAGTCCAGTCTCTGATTCCGATGCTTCACTTCAGGTTTACTGTATCCCTTGGACCTTCTTGTTGACGATGAACCACAGAAATTGCATCCGAATTTAATACAAAAGGCACAATGCCGGCTTAAGTACAAGAGGACTGACACTCTAACTTTCTATGATTTGAACCTCTCCTGTGATTCCAGTTTTAGATTCCGATGCTTCACTTCAGGTTAACTGTATCCCTTGGACCGTCTTATTGACGATGAAACACAGAAATTGCATCCGAATTTAATACAAAATGCACAATGCCGACTTAAGTACAAGAGGACTGGCACTCTAACTTTCTATGATTTGAACCTCTCCTGTGATTCCAGTTTTAGATTCCGATGCTTCACTTCAGATTTGCTGTATCCCTTGGAACTTCTTATTCACGATGAAACACAGAAATTGAATCCGAATTTAATACAAAAGGCACAATGCCGACTTAAGTACAAGAGGACTGACACTCTAAGTTGCTATGATTTGAACCTCTCCTGTGAGTCCAGTTTTACATTCCGATGTTTCACTTCAGGTTTACTGTATCCCTTGGACCTTCTTATTGACGATGAAACACCGAAATTGCATACGAATTCAATACAAAATGCACAATGCCGACTTAAGTACAAGAGGACTGACACTCTAACTTTCTATGATTTGAACCTCTCCTGTGATTCCAGTTTTAGATTCCGATGCTTCACTTCAGGTTTACTGTATCCCATGGGCGTTCTTATTGATGCTGAAACACAGAAATTGCATCCGAATTTAATACAAAATGCACAATGCCGACTTAAGTACAAGAGGACTGACACTCTAACTTTCTATGATATGAACCACTCCTCTGAGGCCAGATTTAGATTCCGATGCTTCACTTCAGGTTTACTGTATCCCTTGGACCTTCTTATTGACGATGGAACACAGAAATTTCATCCGAACTTAATGCAAAAGTCACAATGCCGACTTAAGTACAAGTGGACTGACACTCTAACTTTCTATGATTTGAACCTCTCCTGTGATTCCAGTTTTAGATTCCGATGCTTCACTTCAGGTTTACTGTATCCCATGGGCGTTCTTATTGATGCTGAAACACAGAAATTGCATCCGAATATAATACAAAATGCACAATGCCGACTTTGGTACAAGAGGACTGACACTCTATCTTCCTATGATTAGAACCACTCCTGTGTGGCCAGTTTTAGATTCCGATGCTTCACTTCAGGTTTACTGTATCCCTTGGACCTTCTTATTGACGATGAAAAACAGATATTGCAACCGAATTTAATACAAAAGGCACAATGCCGGCTTAAGTACAAGAGCACTGACACTCTAACTTTCTAAGATTTGAACTTCTCCTGTGATTCCAGATTTAGATTCCGATGCTTCACTTCAGGTTTACTGTATCCCGTGGGCCTACTTATTGACGATGAAACACAGAAATTGCATCCGAATTTAATACAAAATGCACAATGCCGACTTAAGTACAAGAGGACTTACACTCTAGCTTTCTATGATTTGAGCCTCTCCTGTGAGTCCAGTTTATATTCCGATGCTTCACTTTAAGTTTACTGTATCACTTGTACCTTCTTATTGACGATGAAACACAGAAATTGCATACGAATTTAATACAAAAGGCACATTGCCGACTTAAGTACAAGAGGACTGACACTCTAACTTTCTATGATTTGAACCTCTCCTGTGATTCCAGTTTTAGATTCCGATGCTTCACTTCAGGTGTACTGTATCCCGTGGGCCTACTTATTGACGATGAAACACAGAAATTGCATCCGAATTTAATACAAAAGGCACAATGACGACTTAAGTGCAAGAGGACTGACACTATAACTTTCTATGATTTTAACCCCTCCTGTGAGTCCAGTTTTAGATTCCGGTGCTTCACTTCAGGTTTACTGTATCCCTTGGACCTTCTTATTGACGTTGAAACACAGAAATTGCATACGAATTAAATTCAAAAGGCACAATGCCGACTTAAGTACAAGAGGACTGACACTCTAACTTTCTATGATTTGAACCTCTCCTGTGAGTCCAGTTTTAGATTCCGATGCTTCACTTCAGGTTTACTGTATCCCTTGGACCTTCTTATTGACGATGAAACACAGAAATTGCATCCGAATAAAATACAAAAGGCACAATGCTGGCTTAAGTACAAGAGGATGACACTCTAACTTTCTATGATTTGAACTTCTCCTGTTATTCCAGTTTTAGATTCCGATGCTTCACTTCAGGTTTACTGTATCCCTTGGGCCTTCTTGTTGACGATGAAACACAGAAATTGCATCCGAATTCAATACAAAAGGCACAATGCCGGCTTAAGTACAAGATGACTGACACTCTAACTTTCTATGATTTGAACCTCTCCTGTGAGTCCAGTTTTAGATTCCGATGCTTCACTTCAATGTTTACTGTATCCCTTGGACCTTCTTATTGACGATGAAACACAGAAATTGCATCTGAATTAAATACAAAAGGCACAATGTTGGCTTAAGTACAAGAGCACTGACACTCTAACATTCTATGATTTGAACCACTCCTGTTATTCCAGTTTTAGATTCCGATGCTTCACTTCAGGTTTACTGTATCCCTTGGGCCTTCTTATTGACGATGAAACACAGAAATTGCATCCGAATTTAATACAAAAGGCACAATGCCGGCTTAAGTACAAGAGGACTGACACTCTAACTTTCTATGATTTGAACCTCTCCTGTGATTCCAGTTTTAGATTCCGATGCTTCACTTCAGGTTAACTGTATCCCTTGGACCGTCTTATTGACGATGAAACACAGAAATTGCATCCGAATTTAATACAAAATGCACAATGCCGACTTAAGTACAAGAGGACTGACACTCTAACTTTCTATGATTTGAACCTCTCCTGTGATTCCAGTTTTAGATTCCGATGCTTCACTTCAGATTTGCTGTATCCCTTGGAACTTCTTATTCACGATGAAACACAGAAATTGAATCCGAATTTAATACAAAAGGCACAATGCCGACTTAAGTACAAGAGGACTGACACTCTAAGTTGCTAAGATTTGAACCTCTCCTGTGAGTCCAGTTTTACATTCCGATGTTTCACTTCAGGTTTACTGTATCCCTTGGACCTTCTTATTGACGATGAAACACCGAAATTGCATACGAATTAAATACAAAAGGCACAATGTTGGCTTAAGTACAAGAGCACTGACACTCTAACATTCTATGATTTGAACCACTCCTGTTATTCCAGTTTTAGATTCCGATGCTTCACTTCAGGTTTACTGTATCCCTTGGGCCTTCTTATTGACGATGAAACACAGAAATTGCATCCGAATTTAATACAAAAGGCACAATGCCGGCTTAAGTACAAGAGGACTGACAGTCTAACTTTCTATGATTTGAACCTCTCCTGTGATTCCAGTTTTAGATTCCGATGCTTCACTTCAGGTTAACTGTATCCCTTGGACCGTCTTATTGACGATGAAACACAGAAATTGCATCCGAATTTAATACAAAATGCACAATGCCGACTTAAGTACAAGAGGACTGACACTCTAACTTTCTATGATTTGAACCTCTCCTGTGATTCCAGTTTTAGATTCCGATGCTTCACTTCAGATTTGCTGTATCCCTTGGAACTTCTTATTCACGATGAAACACAGAAATTGAATCCGAATTTAATACAAAAGGCACAATGCCGACTTAAGTACAAGAGGACTGACACTCTAAGTTGCTAAGATTTGAACCTCTCCTGTGAGTCCAGTTTTACATTCCGATGTTTCACTTCAGGTTTACTGTATCCCTTGGACCTTCTTATTGACGATGAAACACCGAAATTGCATACGAATTCAATACAAAATGCACAATGCCGACTTAAGTACAAGAGGACTGACACTCTAACTTTCTATGATTTGAACCTCTCCTGTGATTCCAGTTTTAGATTCCGATGCTTCACTTCAGGTTTACTGTATCCCATGGGCGTTCTTATAGATGCTGAAACACAGAAATTGCATCCGAATTTAATACAAAATGCACAATGCCGACTTAAGTACAAGAGGACTGACACTCTAACTTTCTATGATTTGAACCACTCCTCTGAGGCCAGATTTAGATTCCGATGCTTCACTTCAGGTTTACTGTATCCCTTGGACCTTCGTATTGACGATGGAACACAGAAATTTCATCCGAACTTAATGCAAAAGTCACAATGCCGACTTAAGTACAAGTGGACTGACACTCTAACTTTCTATGATTTGAACCTCTCCTGTGATTCCAGTTTTAGATTCCGATGATTCACTTCAGGTTTACTGTATCCCATGGGCGTTCTTATTGATGCTGAAACACAGAAATTGCATCCGAATATAATACAAAATGCACAATGCCGACTTTGGTACAAGAGGACTGACACTCTATCTTCCTATGATTAGAACCACTCCTGTGTGGCCAGTTTTAGATTCCGATGCTTCACTTCAGGTTTACTGTATCCCTTGGACCTTCTTATTGACGATGAAAAACAGAAATTGCAACCGAATTTAATACAAAAGGCACAATGCCGGCTTAAGTACCAGAGCACTGACACTATAACTTTCTAAGATTTGAACTTCTCCTGTGATTCCAGATTTAGATTCCGATGCTTCACTTCAGGTTTACTGTATCCCGTGGGCCTACTTATTGACGATGAAACACAGAAATTGCATCCGAATTTAATACAAAATGCACAATGCCGACTTAAGTACAAGAGGACTTACACTCTAGCTTTCTATGATTTGAGCCTCTCCTGTGAGTCCAGTTTATATTCCGATGCTTCACTTTAAGTTTACTGTATCACTTGTACCTTCTTATTGACGATGAAACACAGAAATTGCATACGAATTTAATACAAAAGGCACATTGCCGACTTAAGTACAAGAGGACTGACACCCTAATTTTCTATGATTTGAACCTCTCCTGTGAGACCAGTTTCTGATTCCGATGCTTCACTTCAGATTTACTGTATCCCTTGGACCTTCTTGTTGACGATGAAACACAGAAATTGCATCCGAATTTAATACAATAGGCACAATGCCGGCTTAAGTACAAGATGACTGACACTCTAACTTTCTATGATTTGAACCTCTCCTGTGATTCCAGTTTTAGATTCCGATGATTCACTTCAGGTTTACTGTATTCCTTGGGCCTTCTTATTGACGATGAAACACAGAAATAGCATTCGAATTTAATACAAAAGGCACAATGGCGACTTAAGTACAAGAGGACTGACACTCTAAATTTCTATGATTTGAACCTCTCCTGGGGGTCCTGTTTTAGATTCCGATGCTTCACTTCAGGTTTACTGTATGCCTTGGACTTTCTTATTGACGATGAAGCACAGAAATTGCATCCGTTTTTAATACAAAAGGCACAATGCCGACTTAAACACAAGGGGACTGACACTCTAAAATTCTATGATTTTAACCACGCTTGGGAGTCCAGTTTTCGATTCCGATTCTTCACTTCTGGTTAACTGTATTCCTTGGACGATCTTATTGACGATGAAACACAGAAATTGCATCCGAACTTAATACAAAAGGCACAATGCCGACTAAAGTACAAGAGGACTGACACTCTAACTTTTTATGATTTGAACCTCGCTTGTGAGTCCAGTTGTAGATTACGATGCTTCACTTCAGGTTAACTGTTTCCTTGACCTTCTTATTGACGATGAAACACAGAAATTGCATCCGAATTTAATACAAGAGGCACAATGCCGACTTAAGTACAAGAGGACAGACACTCTAACTGTATATGATTTCAACCTCTCCTGTGAGTCCAGTTTCAGATTCCGATGCTTCACTTCAGGTTAACTGTATCCCTTGGACCTTCTTATTGACGATGTAACACAGAAATTGCATCCCAATTCAATACAAAAGGCACAATGCCGGCTTACGTGCAAGATGACTGACACTCTAACTTTCTATGATTTGAACCTCTCCTGTGATTCCAGTTTTAGTTTCCGATGCTTCACTTCAGGTTTACTGTATCCCTTGGATCTTCTTATTGACGATGAAACACAGAAATTGCATCCGAATTTAATACAAAAGGCACAATGGCGACTTAAGTACAAGAGGACTGACACTTTAACTTTCTATGAGTTGAACCTCTCCTGTGAGTCCATTCTTAGATGCCGATGCTTCACTACAGGTTTACTGTATCCCTTGGACCTTCTCATTGACGATGAAACACAGAAATTGCATCCGAATTTAATACAAAAGGCACAAGGCCGACTTAAGTACAAAGGGACTGACACTCAAACTTTCTATGATTTGAACCACTCCTGTGAGGTCAGTTTTAGATTCCGATGCTTCACTTCAGGTTTACTGTATCCCTTGGATCTTCTTATTGACGATGAAACACAGAAATTGCATCCGAATTTAATACAAAAGGCACAATGGCGACTTAAGTACAAGAGGACTGACACTCTAACTTTCTATGATTTGAACCTCTCCTGTGAGTCCAGTTTTAGATTCCGACGTTTACCTTCAGGTTTACTGTACCACTTGGACCTTCTTATTGACGATGAAACACAGAAATTGCATCCGAATTTAATACAAAATGCACAATGCCGACTTAGGTACAAGAGGACTGACACTCTAACTTCCTATGATTAGAACCACTCCTGTGAGGCTAGTATTAGATTCCGATGCTTTACTTCAGGTTTACTGTATCCCTTGGACCTTCTTATTGACGATGAAACACAGAAATTGCATCCGAATTTAATACAAAATGCACAATGCCGACTTAAGTACAATAGCACTGACACTCTAACTTTCTAAGATTTGAACTTCTCCTGTGATTCCAGTTTTAGATTCCGATGCTTCACTTCAGGTTTACTGTATCCCGTGAGCCTACTTATTGACGATGAAACACAGAAATTGCATCCGAATTTAATACAAAAGGCACAATGACGACTTAAGTGCAAGAGGACTGACACTATAACTTTCTATGATTTTAACCCCTCCTGTGAGTCCAGTTTTAGATTCCAGTGCTTCACTTCAGGTTTACTGTATCCCTTGGACCTTCTTATTGACGTTGAAACACAGAAATTGCATACGAATTAAATACAAAAGGCAAAATGCCGACTTAAGTACAAGAGGACTGACACTCTAACTTTCTATGAATTGAACCTCTCCTGTGAGGCCACTTTTAGATTCCGATGCTTCACTTCAGGTTTACTGTATCCCTTGGACCTTCTTATTGACGATGAAACACAGAAATTGCATCCGAATTAAGTACAAAAGGCACAATGCTGGCTTAAGTACAAGAGGATGACACTCTAACTTTCTATGATTTGAACTTCTCCTGTTATTCCAGTTTTAGATTCCGATGCTTCACTTCAGGTTTACTGTATCCCTTGGGCCTTCTTATTGACGATGAAACACAGAAATTGCATCCGAATTTAAGACAAAAGTCACAATGCCGACTTAAGTACAAGAGAACTGACACTCTAACTTTCTATGATTTGAACCTGTCCTTTGAGTCCAGTTTTAGATTCCGATGCTTTAGTTCAGGTTTACTGTATCCCTTGGACCTTCATATTGACGATGAAACACAGAAATTGCATTCGAATTTAATACAAAAGGCACATTGCCTACTTAAGTACAAGAGGACTTACACTCTAGCTTTCTATGATTTGAGCCTCTCCTGTGAGTCTAATTTATATTCCGATGCTTCACTTCAAGTTTACTGTATCACTTGGACCTTCTTATTGACGATGAAACACAGAAATTGCATTCGAATTTAATACAAAAGGCACATTGCCTACTTAAGTACAAGAGGACTGACACTCTAACTTTCTATGATTAGAACCACTCCTGTGAGGCCAGTTTTAGATTACGATGCTTCACTTCAGGTTTACTGTATCCCTTGGACCTTCTTATGGACGATGAAAAACAGAAATTGCATCCGAATTTAATACAAAAGGCACAATGCCGGCTTAAGTACAAGATGACTGACACTCTAACTTTCTATGATTTGAACCTCTCCTGTGATTCCGGTTTTAGATTCCGATGCTTCACTTCAGGTTTACTGTATCCCTTCGACCTTCTTATTGACGATGAAACACAGAAATTGCATCCGAATTAAGTACAAAAGGCACAATGCTGGCTTAAGTACAAGAGGATGACACTCTAACTTTCTATGATTTGAACTTCTCCTGTTATTCCAGTTTTAGATTCCGATGCTTCACTTCAGGTTTACTGTATCCCTTGGGCCTTCTTATTGACGATGAAACACAGAAATTGCATCCGAATTTAAGACAAAAGTCACAATGCCGACTTAAGTACAAGAGAACTGACACTCTAACTTTCTATGATTTGAACCTGTCCTTTGAGTCCAGTTTTAGATTCCGATGCTTTAGTTCAGGTTTACTGTATCCCTTGGACCTTCATATTGACGATGAAACACAGAAATTGCATTCGAATTTAATACAAAAGGCACATTGCCTACTTAAGTACAAGAGGACTTACACTCTAGCTTTCTATGATTTGAGCCTCTCCTGTGAGTCCAATTTATATTCCGATGCTTCACTTCAAGTTTACTGTATCACTTGGACCTTCTTATTGACGATGAAACACAGAAATTGCATTCGAATTTAATACAAAAGGCACATTGCCTACTTAAGTACAAGAGGACTGACACTCTAACTTTCTATGATTAGAACCACTCCTGTGAGGCCAGTTTTAGATTACGATGCTTCACTTCAGGTTTACTGTATCCCTTGGACCTTCTTATGGACGATGAAAAACAGAAATTGCATCCGAATTTAATACAAAAGGCACAATGCCGGCTTAAGTACAAGATGACTGACACTCTAACTTTCTATGATTTGAACCTCTCCTGTGATTCCGGTTTTAGATTCCGATGCTTCACTTCAGGTTTACTGTATCCCTTCGACCTTCTTATTGACGATGAAACACAGAAATTGCATCCGAATTTAATACAAAAGGCACAATGCTGGCTTAAGTACAAGAGGACTGACACTCTAACTTTCTATGATTTGAACTTCTGCTGTGATTCCAGTTTTAGATTCCGATGCTTCACTTCAGGTTTACTGTATCCCTTGGGCCTTCTTATTAACGCTGAAACACATAAATTGCATCCGTATTTAATACAAATTTCACAATGCCGACTTAGGTACAAGAGGACTGACACTCTAACTTCCTATGATTAGAACCACTCCTGTGAGGCCAGTTTTAGATTCCGATGCTTTACTTCAGGTTTACTGTATCCCTTGGACCTTCTTATTGACGATGAAACACAGAAATTGCATCCGAATTTAATACAAAATGCACAATGCCGACTTAAGTACAATTGCACTGACACTCTCACTTTCTAAGATTTGAACTTCTCCTGTGATTCCAATTTTAGATTCCGATGCTTCACTTCAGGTTTGCTGTATCCCGTGGGCCTACTTATTGACGATGAAACACTGAAATTGCATCCGAATTTAATACAAAAGGCACAATGCCGACTTAAGTGTAAGAGGACTGACACTATAACTTTCCATGATTTTAACCCCTCCTGTGAGTCCAGTTTTAGATTCCGGTGCTTCAATTCAGGTTTACTGTATCCCTTGGACCTTCTTATTGACGATGAAACACAGAAATTGCATACGAATTAAATACAAAAGGCACAATGCCGACGTAAGTACAAGAGGACTGACACTCTTACTTTCTATGATTTGAACCACTCCTGTGAGTCCAGTTTTAGATTCCGATGCTTCACTTCAGGTTTACTGTATCCCTTGGACCTTCTTATTGACGATGAAACACAGAAATTGCATCCGAATTAAATACAAAAGGCACAATGCTGGCTTAAGTACAAGAGGACTGACACTCTAACTTTCTATGATTTGAACTTCTCCTGTTATTCCAGTTTTAGATTCTGATGCTTCACTTCTGGATTACTGTATCCCTTGGGCCTACTTTTTGACGATGAAACACAGAAATTGCATCTGAATTTAAGACAAAAGTCACAATGCCGACTTAAGTACAAGAGGACTGACACTCTAACTTTCTATGATTAGAACCAGTCCTGTGAGACCAGTTTTAGATTCCGATGCTTAACTCCAGGTTTACTGTATCCCTTGGACCTTCTCATTGACGATGAAAAACAGAAATTGCATCCGAATTTAATACAAAAGGCACAATGCCGACTTAAGTACAGGAGGACTGACACTCTAATTTTCTATGATTTGAACCCCTCCTGTGAGTCCAGTTTCTGATTCCGATGCTTGACTTCAGGTTTACTGTATCCCTTGGACCTTCTTATTGACGATGAAACACAGAAATTGCATCCGAATTAAATACAAAAGGCACAATGCTGGCTTAAGTACAAGAGGATGACACTCTAACTTTCTATGATTTGAAACTCTCCTGTTATTCCAGTTTTAGATTCCGATGCTTCACTTCAGGTTTACTGTATCCCTTGGGCCTTCTTATTGACGATGAAACACAGAAATTGCATCTGAATTTAAGACAAAAGTCACAATGCCGACTTAAGTACAAGAGGACTGACACTCTAACTTTCTATGATTTGAACCTGTCCTTTGAGTCCAGTTTTAGATTCCGATGCTTTACTTCAGGTTTACTGTATCCCTTGGACCTTCATATTGACGATGAAACACAGAAATTGCATCCAAATTTAATACAAAATGCACAATGCCGACATAAGTACAAGAGGACTTACACTCTAGCTTTCTATGATTTGAGCCTCTCCTGTGAGTCCAATTTATATTCCGATGCTTCACTTCAAGTTTACTGTATCACTTGGACCTTCTTATTGACGATGAAACACAGAAATTGCATTCGAATTTAATACAAAATGCACATTGCCGACTTAAGTACAAGAGGACTGACACTCTAACTTTCTATGATTAGAACCACTCCTGTGAGGCCAGTTTTAGATTCCGATGCTTCACTTCAGGTTTACTGTATCACTTGGACCTTCTTATTGACGATGAAAAACAGAAATTGCATCCGAATTTAATACAAATGGCACAATGCCGGCTTAAGTACAAGATGACTGACACTCTAACTTTCTATGATTTGAACCTCTCCTGTGATTCCAGTTTTAGTTTCCGATGCTTCACTTCAGGTTTACTGTATCCCTTGGACCTTCTTATTGACGATGAAACACAGAAATTGCATTCGAATTTAATACAAAAGGCACAATGCTGGCTTAAGTACAAGAGGACTGACACTCTAACATTCTATGATTAGAACTTCTACTGTTATTCCAGTTTTAGATTCCGATGCTTCACTTCAGGTTTACTGTATCCCTCGGGAATTCTTATTTACGATGAAACACAGAAATTGCATCCGAATTTAAGACAAAAGTCACAATGCCGACTTAAGTACAATTGCACTGACACTCTAACTTTCTAAGATTTGAACTTCTCCTGTGATTCCAATTTTAGATTCCGATGCTTCACTTCAGGTTTACTGTATCCCGTGGGTCTACTTATTGACGATGAAACACAGAAATTGCATCCGAATTTAATACAAAAGGCACAATGCCGACTTAAGTACAAGAGGACTGACACTCTAATTTTCTATGATTTGAACCCCTCCTGTGAGTCCAGTTTCTGATTCCGATGCTTGACTTCAGGTTTACTGTATCCCTTGGACCTTCTTATTGACGATGAAACACAGAAATTGCATCCGAATTAAATACAAAAGGCACAATGCTGGCTTAAGTACAAGAGGATGACACTCTAACTTTCTATGATTTGAACTTCTCCTGTTATTCCAGTTTTAGATTCCGATGCTTCACTTCAGGTTTACTGTATCCCTTGGACCTTCTTATTGACGATGAAAGACAGAAATTGCATCCGAATTTAAGACAAAAGTCACAATGCCGACTTCAGTACAAGAGGACTGACACTCTAACTTTCTATGATTTGAACCTGTCCTTTGAGTCCAGTTTTAGATTCCGATGCTTTACTTCAGGTTTACTGTATCCCTTGGACCTTCATATTGACGATGAAACACAGAAATTGCATCCAAATTTAATACAAAATGAACAATGCCGACATAAGTACAAGAGGACTTACACTCTAGCTTTCTATGATTTGAGCCTCTCCTGTGAGTCCAATTTATATTCCGATGCTTCACTTCAAGTTTACTGTATCACTTGGACCTTCTTATTGACGATGAAACACAGAAATTGCATTCGAATTTAATACAAAATGCACATTGCCGACTTAAGTACAAGAGGACTGACACTCCAACTTTCTATGATTAGAACCACTCCTGTGAGGCCAGTTTTAGATTCCGATGCTTCACTTCAGGTTTACTGTATCACTTGGACCTTCTTATTGACGATGAAAAACAGAAATTGCATCCGAATTTAATACAAATGGCACAATGCCGGCTTAAGTACAAGATGACTGACACTCTAACTTTCTATGATTTGAACCTCTCCTGTGATTCCAGTTTTAGATTCCGATGCTTCACTTCAGGTTTACTGTATCCCTTGGACCTTCTTATTGACGATGAAACACAGAAATTGCATCCGAATTTAATACAAAAGGCACAATGCTGGCTTAAGTACAAGAGGACTGACACTCTAACTTTCTATGATTAGAACTTCTGCTGTTATTCCAGTTTTAGATTCCGATGCTTCACTTCAGGTTTACTGTATCCCTCGGGCCTTCTTATTTACGATGAAACACAGAAATTGCATCCGAATTTAAGACAAAAGTCACAATGCCGACTTTAGTACAAGAGGACTGACTCTCTAACTTTCTATGATTTGAACCTCTCCTGTGAGTCCAGTTTTAGATTCCGATGCTTTACTTCAGGTTTACTGTATCCCTTGGACCTTCTTATTGACGATGAAGCACAGAAATTGCATCCGTTTTTAATACAAAAGGCACAATGCCGACTTAAACACAAGGGGACTGACACTCTAACATTCTATGACTTTAACCACGCTTGGGAGTCCAGTCTTCGATTCCGATTCTTCACTTCTGGTTAACTGTATTCCTTGGACGATCTTATTGACGATGAAACACAGAAATTGCATACGAACTTAATACAAAAGGCACAATGCCGACTTAAGTACAAGAGGACTGACACTCTAACTTTTTATGATTTGAACCTCGCTTGTGAGTCCAGTTGTAGATTACGATGCTTCACTTCAGGTTAACTGTTTCCTTGACCTTCTTATTGACGATGAAACACAGAAATTGCATCCGAATTTAATACAAAAGGCACAATGCCGACTTAAGTACAAGAGGACAGACACTCTAACTGTATATGATTTCAACCTCTCCTGTGAGTCCAGTTTCAGATTCCGATGCTTCACTTCAGGTTAACTGTATCCCTTGGACCTTCTTATTGACGATGTAACACAGAAATTGCATCCCAATTCAATACAAAAGGCACAATGCCGGCTTACGTGCAAGATGACTGACACTCTAACTTTCTATGATTTGAACCTCTCCTGTGATTCCAGTTTTAGTTTCCGATGCTTCACTTCAGGTTTACTGTATTCCTTGGGCCTTCTTATTGACGATGAAACACAGAAATTCCATCCGAATTTAATACAAAAGGCACAAGGCCGACTTAAGTACAAAGGGACTGACACTCAAACTTTCTATGATTTCAACCACTCCTGTGAGGCCAGTTTTAGATTCCGATGCTTCACTTCAGGTTTACTGTATCCCTTGGATCTTCTTATTGACGATGAAACACAGAAATTGCATCCGAATTTAATACAAAAGGCACAATGGCGACTTAAGTACAAGAGGACTGACACTCTAACTTTCTATGAGTTGAACCTCTCCTGTGAGTCCATTCTTAGATGCCGATGCTTCACTACAGGTTTACTGTATCCCTTGGACCTTCTCATTGACGTTGAAACACAGAAATTGCATCCGAATTTAATACAAAAGGCACAAGGCCGACTTAAGTACAAAGGGACTGACACTCAAACTTTCTATGATTTGAACCACTCCTGTGAGGTCAGTTTTAGATTCCGATGCTTCACTTCAGGTTTACTGTATCCCTTGGATCGTCTTATTGACGATGAAACACAGAAATTGCATCCGAATTTAATACAAAAGGCACAATGGCGACTTAAGTACAAGAGGACTGACACTCTAACTTTCTATGAGTTGAACCTCTCCTGTGAGTCCATTCTTAGATGCCGATGCTTCACTACAGGTTTACTGTATCCCTTGGACCTTCTCATTGACGATGAAACACAGAAATTGCATCCGAATTTAATACAAAAGGCACAAGGCCGACTTAAGTACAAAGGGACTGACACTCAAATTTTCTATGATTTGAACCACTCCTGTGAGGTCAGTTTTAGATTCCGATGCTTCACTTCAGGTTTACTGTATCCCTTGGATCGTCTTATTGACGATGAAACACAGAAATTGCATCCGAATTTAATACAAAAGGCACAATGGCGACTTAAGTACAAGTGAACTGACACTCTAACTTTCTATGATTTGAACCTGTCCTTTGAGTCCAGTTTTAGATTCCGATGCTTTAGTTCAGGTTTACTGTATCCCTTGGACCTTCATATTGACGATGAAACACAGAAATTGCATCCAAATTTAATACAAAATGCACAATGCCGACATAAGTACAAGAGGACTTACACTCTAGCTTTGTATGATTTGAGCCTCTCCTGTGAGTCCAATTTATATTCCGATGCTTCACTTCAAGTTTACTGTATCACTTGGACCTTCTTATTGACGATGAAACACAGAAATTGCATTCGAATTTAATACAAAAGGCACATTGCCGACTTAAGTACAAGAGGACTGACACTCTAACTTTCTATGATTAGAACCACTCCTGTGATGCCAGTTTTAGATTACGATGCTTCACTTCGGGTTTACTGTATCCCTTGGACCTTCTTATTGACGATGAAAAACAGAAATTGCATCCGAATTTAATACAAAAGGCACAATGCCGGCTTAAGTACAAGATGACTGACACTCTAACTTTCTATGATTTGAACTTCTGCTGTTATTCCAGTTTTAGATTCCGATGCTTCACTTCAGGTTTACTGTATCCCTCGGGCCTTCTTATTTACGATGAAACACAGAAATTGCATCCGAATTTAAGACAAAAGTCACAATGCCGACTTTAGTACAAGAGGACTGACTCTCTAACTTTCTATGATTTGAACCTCTCCTGTGAGTCCAGTTTTAGATTCCGATGCTTTACTTCAGGTTTACTGTATCCCTTGGACCTTCTTATTGACGATGAAGCACAGAAATTGCATCCGTTTTTAATACAAAAGGCACAATGCCGACTTAAACACAAGGGGACTGACACTCTAACATTCTATGACTTTAACCACGCTTGGGAGTCCAGTCTTCGATTCCGATTCTTCACTTCTGGTTAACTGTATTCCTTGGACGATCTTATTGACGATGAAACACAGAAATTGCATACGAACTTAATACAAAAGGCACAATGCCGACTTAAGTACAAGAGGACTGACACTCTAACTTTTTATGATTTGAACCTCGCTTGTGAGTCCAGTTGTAGATTACGATGCTTCACTTCAGGTTAACTGTTTCCTTGACCTTCTTATTGACGATGAAACACAGAAATTGCATCCGAATTTAATACAAAAGGCACAATGCCGACTTAAGTACAAGAGGACAGACACTCTAACTGTATATGATTTCAACCTCTCCTGTGAGTCCAGTTTCAGATTCCGATGCTTCACTTCAGGTTAACTGTATCCCTTGGACCTTCTTATTGACGATGTAACACAGAAATTGCATCCCAATTCAATACAAAAGGCACAATGCCGGCTTACGTGCAAGATGACTGACACTCTAACTTTCTATGATTTGAACCTCTCCTGTGATTCCAGTTTTAGTTTCCGATGCTTCACTTCAGGTTTACTGTATTCCTTGGGCCTTCTTATTGACGATGAAACACAGAAATTCCATCCGAATTTAATACAAAAGGCACAAGGCCGACTTAAGTACAAAGGGACTGACACTCAAACTTTCTATGATTTCAACCACTCCTGTGAGGCCAGTTTTAGATTCCGATGCTTCACTTCAGGTTTACTGTATCCCTTGGATCTTCTTATTGACGATGAAACACAGAAATTGCATCCGAATTTAATACAAAAGGCACAATGGCGACTTAAGTACAAGAGGACTGACACTCTAACTTTCTATGAGTTGAACCTCTCCTGTGAGTCCATTCTTAGATGCCGATGCTTCACTACAGGTTTACTGTATCCCTTGGACCTTCTCATTGACGTTGAAACACAGAAATTGCATCCGAATTTAATACAAAAGGCACAAGGCCGACTTAAGTACAAAGGGACTGACACTCAAACTTTCTATGATTTGAACCACTCCTGTGAGGTCAGTTTTAGATTCCGATGCTTCACTTCAGGTTTACTGTATCCCTTGGATCGTCTTATTGACGATGAAACACAGAAATTGCATCCGAATTTAATACAAAAGGCACAATGGCGACTTAAGTACAAGAGGACTGACACTCTAACTTTCTATGAGTTGAACCTCTCCTGTGAGTCCATTCTTAGATGCCGATGCTTCACTACAGGTTTACTGTATCCCTTGGACCTTCTCATTGACGATGAAACACAGAAATTGCATCCGAATTTAATACAAAAGGCACAAGGCCGACTTAAGTACAAAGGGACTGACACTCAAATTTTCTATGATTTGAACCACTCCTGTGAGGTCAGTTTTAGATTCCGATGCTTCACTTCAGGTTTACTGTATCCCTTGGATCGTCTTATTGACGATGAAACACAGAAATTGCATCCGAATTTAATACAAAAGGCACAATGGCGACTTAAGTACAAGTGAACTGACACTCTAACTTTCTATGATTTGAACCTGTCCTTTGAGTCCAGTTTTAGATTCCGATGCTTTAGTTCAGGTTTACTGTATCCCTTGGACCTTCATATTGACGATGAAACACAGAAATTGCATCCAAATTTAATACAAAATGCACAATGCCGACATAAGTACAAGAGGACTTACACTCTAGCTTTGTATGATTTGAGCCTCTCCTGTGAGTCCAATTTATATTCCGATGCTTCACTTCAAGTTTACTGTATCACTTGGACCTTCTTATTGACGATGAAACACAGAAATTGCATTCGAATTTAATACAAAAGGCACATTGCCGACTTAAGTACAAGAGGACTGACACTCTAACTTTCTATGATTAGAACCACTCCTGTGAGGCCAGTTTTAGATTACGATGCTTCACTTCGGGTTTACTGTATCCCTTGGACCTTCTTATTGACGATGAAAAACAGAAATTGCATCCGAATTTAATACAAAAGGCACAATGCCGGCTTAAGTACAAGATGACTGACACTCTAACTTTCTATGATTTGTACCTCTCCTGTGATTCCAGTTTTAGATTCCGATGCTTCACTTCAGGTTTACTGTATCCCTTCGACCTTCTTATTGACGATGAAACACAGAAATTGCATCCGAATTTAATACAAAAGGCACAATGCTGGCTTAAGTACAAGAGGACTGACACTCTAACTTTCTATGATTTGATCTTCTGCTGTGATTCCAGTTTTAGATTCCGATGCTTCACTTCAGGTTTACTGTATTCCTTGGGCCTTCTTATTAACGCTGAAACACATAAATTGCATCCGAATTTAATACAAAATTCACAATGCCGACTTAGGTACAAGAGGACTGACACTCTAACTTCCTGTGATTAGAACCACTCCTGTGAGGCCAGTTTTAGATTCCGATGCTTTACTTCAGGTTTACTGTATCCCTTGGACCTTCTTATTGACGATGAAACACAGAAATTGCATCCGAATTTAATACAAAATGCACAATGCCGACTTAAGTACAATTGCACTGACACTCTCACTTTGTAAGATTTGAACTTCTCCTGTGATTCCAATTTTAGATTCCGATGCTTCACTTCAGGTTTACTGTATCCCGTGGGCCTACTTATTGACGATGAAACACAGAAATTGCATCCGAATTTAATACAAAAGGCACAATGCCGACTTAAGTGTAAGAGGACTGACACTATAACTTTCTATGATTTTAACCCCTCCTGTGAGTCCAGTTATAGATTCCGGTGCTTCAATTCAGGTTTACTGTATCCCTTGAACCTTCTTATTGACGATGAAACACAGAAATTGCATACGAATTAAATACAAAAGGCACAATGCCGACGTAAGTACAAGAGGACTGACACTCTTACTTTCTATGATTTGAACCACTCCTGTGAGTCCAGTTTTAGATTCCGATGCTTCACTTCAGGTTTACTGTATCCCTTGGACCTTCTTATTGACGATGAAACACAGAAATTGCATCCGAATTAAATACAAAAGGCACAATGCTGGCTTAAGTACAAGAGGACTGACACTCTAACTTTCTATGATTTGAACTTCTCCTGTTATTCCAGTTTTAGATTCTGATGCTTCACTTCAGGATTACTGTATCCCTTGGGCCTTCTTATTGACGATGAAACACAGAAATTGCATCCGAATTTAAGACAAAAGTCACAATGCCGACTTAAGTACAAGAGGACTGACACTCTAACTTTCTATGATTAGAACCACTCCTGTGAGGCCAGTTTTAGATTCCGATGCTTAACTTCAGGTTTACTGTATCCCTTGGACCTTCTTATTGACGATGAAAAACAGAAATTGCATCCGAATTTAATACAAAAGGCACAATGCCGACTTAAGTACAGGAGGACTGACACTCTAATTTTCTATGATGTGAACCCCTCCTGTGAGTCCAGTTTCTGATTCCGATGCTTGACTTCAGGTTTACTGTATCCCTTGGACCTTCTTATTGACGATGAAACACAGAAATTGCATCCGAATTAAATACAAAAGGCACAATGCTGGCTTAAGTACAAGAGGATGACACTCTAACTTTCTATGATTTGAACTTCTCCTGTTATTCCAGTTTTAGATTCCGATGCTTCACTTCAGGTTTACTGTATCCCTTGGGCCTTCTTATTGACGATGAAACACAGAAATTGCATCCGAATTTAAGACAAAAGTCACAATCCCGACTTAAGTACAAGAGGACTGACACTCTAACTTTCTATGATTTGAACCTGTCCTTTGAGTCCAGTTTTAGATTCCGATGCTTTACTTCAGGTTTACTGTATCCCTTGGACCTTCATATTGACGATGAAACACAGAAATTGCATCCAAATTTAATACAAAATGCACAATGCCGACATAAGTACAAGAGGACTTACACTCTAGCTTTCTATGATTTGAGCCTCTCCTGTGAGTCCAATTTATATTCCGATGCTTCACTTCAAGTTTACTGTATCACTTGGACCTTCTTATTGACGATGAAACACAGAAATTGCATTCGAATTTAATACAAAATGCACATTGCCGACTTAAGTACAAGTGGACTGACACTCTAACTTTCTATGATTAGAACCACTCCTGTGAGGCCAGTTTTAGATTCCGATGCTTCACTTCAGGTTTACTGTATCACTTGGACCTTCTTATTGACGATGAAAAACAGAAATTGCATCCGAATTTAATACAAATGGCACAATGCCGGCTTAAGTACAAGATGACTGACACTCTAACTTTCTATGATTTGAACCTCTCCTGTGATTCCAGTTTTAGATTCCGATGCTTCACTTCAGGTTTACTGTATCCCTTGGACCTTCTTATTGACGATGAAACACAGAAATTGCATCCGAATTTAATACAAAAGGCACAATGCTGGCTTAAGTACAAGAGGACTGACACTCTAACTTTCTATGATTAGAACTTCTACTGTTATTCCAGTTTTAGATTCCGATGCTTCACTTCAGGTTTACTGTATCCCTCGGGCCTTCTTATTTACGATGAAACACAGAAATTGCATCCGAATTTAAGACAAAAGTCACAATGCCGACTTAAGTACAATTGCACTGACACTCTAACTTTCTAAGATTTGAACTTCTCCTGGGATTCCAATTTTAGATTCCGATGCCTCACTTCAGGTTTACTGTATCCCGTGGGTCTACTTATTGACGATGAAACACAGAAATTGCATCCGAATTAAATACAAAAGGCACAATGCTGGCTTAAGTACAAGAGGATGACACTCTAACTTTCTATGATTTGAACTTCTCCTGTTATTCCAGTTTTAGATTCCGATGCTTCACTTCAGGTTTACTGGATCCCTTGGGCCTTCTTATTGACGATGAAACACAGATATTGCATCCGAATTTAAGACAAATGTCACAATGCCGACTTAAGTACAAGAGGACTGACACTCTAACTTTCTATGATTTGAACCTGTCCTTTGAGTCCAGTTTTAGATTCCGATGCTTTACTTCAGGTTTACTGTATCCCTTGGACCTTCATATTGACGATGAAACACGTAAATTGCATCCAAATTTAATACAAAATGCACAATGCCGACATAAGTACAAGAGGACTTACACTCTAGCTTTCTATGATTTGAGCCTCTCCTGTGAGTCCAATTTATATTCCGATGCTTCACTTCAAGTTTACTGTATCACTTGGACCTTCTTATTGACGATGAAACACAGAAATTGCATTCGAATTTAATACAAAATGCACATTGCCGACTTAAGTACAAGAGGACTGACACTCTAACTTTCTATGATTAGAACCACTCCTGTGAGGCCAGTTTTAGATTCCGATGCTTCACTTCAGGTTTACTGTATCACTTGGACCTTCTTATTGACGATGAAAAACAGAAATTGCATCCGAATTTAATACAAATGGCACAATGCCGGCTTAAGTACAAGATGACTGACACTCTAACTTTCTATGATTTGAACCTCTCCTGTGATTCCAGTTTTAGATTCCGATGCTTCACTTCAGGTTTACTGTATCCCTTGGACCTTCTTATTGACGATGAAACACAGAAATTGCATCCGAATTTAATACAAAAGGCACAATGCTGGCTTAAGTACAAGAGGACTGACACTCTAACTTTCTATGATTAGAACTTCTACTGTTATTCCAGTTTTAGATTCCGATGCTTCACTTCAGGTTTACTGTATCCCTCGGGCCTTCTTATTTACGATGAAACACAGAAATGGCATCCGAATTTAAGACAAAAGTCACAATGCCGACTTTAGTACAAGAGGACTGACTCTCTAACTTTCTATGATTTGAACCTCTCCTGTGAGTCCAGTTTTAGATTCCGATGCTTTACTTCAGGTTTACTGTATCCCTTGGACCTTCTTATTGACGATGAAACACAGAAATTGCATCCGAATTTAATACAAAATGCACAATGCCGACTTAAGTACAAGAGGACTGACACTCTAACTTTATATGATTTGAACCACTCCTCTGAGGCCAGATTTAGATTCCGATGCTTCACTTCAGGTTTACTGTATCCCTTGGACCTTCTTATTCACGATGAAACACAGAAATTTCATCCGTATTTAATGCAAAAGCACAATGCCGACTTAAGTACAAGAGGACTGACACTCTAACTTTCTATAATTTGAACCTCTCCTGTGAGTCCAGTTTTAGATTCCGATGCTTCACTTCAGGTTTACTGTATCCCTTGGACCTTCTTATTGACGATGAAACACAGAAATTGCATCCGAATTTAATACAAATGGCACAATGCGGGCTTAAGTACAAGAGGACTGACACTCTAACTTTCTATGATTTGAACTTCTGCTGTGATTCCAGTTTTAGATTCCGATGCTTCACTTCAGGTTTACTGTATCCCTTGGGCCTTCTTATTAACGCTGAAACACATAAATTGCATCCGAATTTAATACAAAATTCACAATGCCGACTTAGGTACAAGAGGACTGACACTCTAACTTCCTATGATTAGAACCACTCCTGTGAGGCCAGTTTTAGATTCCGATGCTTTACTTCAGGTTTACTGTATCCCTTGGACCTTCTTATTGACGATGAAACACAGAAATTGCATCCGAATTTAATACAAAATGCACAATGCCGACTTAAGTACAATAGCACTGACACTCTAACTTTATAAGATTTGAACTTCTCCTGTGATTCCAATTTTAGATTCCGATGCTTCACTTCAGGATTACTGTATCCCGTGGGCCTACTTATTGACGATGAAACACAGAAATTGCATCCGAATTTAATACAAAAGGCACAATGCCGACTTAAGTGTAAGAGGACTGACACTATAACTTTCTATGATTTTAACCACTCCTGTGAGTCCAGTTTTAGATTCCGGTGCTTCAATTCAGGTTTACTGTATCCCTTGGACCTTCTTATTGACGATGAAACACAGAAATTGCATCCGAATTAAATACAAAAGGCACAATGCTGGCTTAAGTACAAGAGGACTGACACTCTAACTTTCTATGATTTGAACTTCTCCTGTTATTCCAGTTTTAGACTCTGATGCTTCACTTCAGGATTACTGTATCCCTTGGGCCTTCTTATTGACGATGAAACACAGAAATTGCATCCGAATTTAAGACAAAAGTCACAATGCCGACTTAAGTACAAGAGGACTGACACTCTAATTTTCTATGATTTGAACCTCTCCTGTGAGTCCAGTTTCTGATTCCGATGCTTCACTTCAGGTTTACTGTATCCCTCGGACCTTCTTATTGACGATGAAACACAGAAATTGCATCCGAATTTAATACAAAATGCACAATGCCGACTTAAGTACGAGAGGACTGACCCTTTAAGTTTCTTTGATTAGAACCACTCCTGTGAGGCCAAATTTAGATTACGATGCTTCACTTCAGGTTTTCTGTATCCCTTGGCCCTTCTTATTGACGATGAAGCACAGAAATTGCATCCGATTTTAATACAAAAGGCACAATGCCGACTTAAACACAAGAGGACTGACACTCTAACATTCTGTGATTTGAACCACGCTTGGGAGTCCAGTTTTCGATTCCGATTCTTCACTTCTGGTTAACTGTATTCCTTGGACGATCTTATTGACGATGAAACACAGAAATTGCATCCGAATTTAATACAAAAGGCACAATGCCGACTTAAGTACAAGAGGAATACCACTCTGATTTTTTATGATTTGAACATCGCTTGTGAGTCCAGTTTTAGATTCCGATGATTTACTTCAGGCTTACTGTATCCCTCGGACCTTCTTATTGACGATGAAACACAGAAATTGCATCCGAATTTAATACAAAATGCACAATGCCGACTTAAGTACAAGAGGACTTACACTCTAGCTTTCTATGATTTGAGCCTCTCCTGTGAGTCCAATTTATATTCCGATGCTTCACTTCAAGTTTACTGTATCACTTGGACCTTCTTATTGACGATGAAACACAGAAATTGCATTCGAATTTAATACAAAAGGCACATTGCCGACTTAAGTACAAGAGGACTGACACTCTAACTTTCTATGATTAGAACCTCTCCTGTGAGGCCAGTTTTAGATTCCGATGCTTCACTTCAGGTTTACTGTATCCCTTGGACCTTCTTATTGACGATGAAAAACAGAAATTGCATCCGAATTTAATACAAAAGGCACAATGCCGACTTAAGTACAAGAGGACTGACACTCTAATTTTCTATGATATGAACCTCTCCTGTGAGTCCAGTTTCTGATTCCGATGCTTCACTTCAGGTTTACTGTATCCCTTTGACCTTCTTATTGACGATGAAACACAGAAATTGCATCCGAATTTAATACAAAAGGCACAATGCCGGCTTAAGTACAAGATGACTAACACTCTAACTTTCTATGATTTGAACCTCTCCTGTGATTCCAGTTTTAGATTCCGATGCTTCACTTCAGGTTTACTGTATCCCTTGGACCTTCTTATTGACGATGAAACACAGAAATTGCATCCGAATTTAATACAAAAGGCACAATGCTGGCTTAAGTACAAGAGGACTGACACTCTAACTTTCTATGATTTGAACTTCTCCTGTTATTCCAGTTTTAGATTCCGATGCTTCACTTCAGGTTTACTGTATCCCTTGGGCCTTCTTATTTACGATGAAACACAGAAATTGCATCCGAATTTAAGACAAAAGTCACAATGCCGACTTAAGTACAAGTGGACTGATTCTCTAACTTTCTATGATTTGAACCTCTCCTGTGAGTCCAGTTTTAGATTCCGATGCTTTACTTCAAGTTTACTGTATCCCTTGGACCTTCTGATTGACGATGAAACACAGAAATTGCATCCGAATTTAATACAAAATGCACAATGCCGACTTAAGTACATGAGGACTGACACTCTAACTTTGTATGATTTGAACCACTCCTCAGAGGCCAGATTTAGATTAAGATGCTTCTCTTAAGGTATACTGTATCCCTTGGACCTTCTTATTGACGATGAAACACAGAAATTTCATCCGTATTTAATGCAAAAGCACAATGCCGACTTAAGTACAAGAGGACTACCACTCTGACTTTTTATGATTTGAACATCGCTTGTGAGTCCAGTTTTAGATTCCGATGATTTACTTCAGGTTTACTGTATCCCTCCGACCTTCTTATTGACGATGAAACACAGAAATTGCATCCGAATTTAATACAAAATGCACAATGCCGACTTAAGTACAAGAGGAATTACACTCTAGCTTTCTATGATTTGAGCCTCTCCTGTGAGTCCAATTTATATTCCGATGCTTCACTTCAAGTTTACTGTATCACTTGGACCTTCTTATTGACGATGAAACACAGAAATTGCATTCGAATTTAATACAAAAGGCACATTGCCGACTTAAGTACAAGAGGACTGACACTCTAACATTCTATGATTAGAACCACTCCTTTGAGGCCAGTTTTAGATTCCGATGCTTCACTTCAGGTTTACTGTATCCCTTGGACCTTCTTATTGACGATGAAAAACAGAAATTGCATCCGAATTTAATACAAAAGGCACAATGCCGACTTAAGTACAAGAGGACTGACACTCTAATTTTCTATGATTTGAACCTCTCCTGTGAGTCCAGTTTCTGATTCCGATGCTTCACTTCAGGTTTACTGTATCCCTTGGACCTTCTTATTGACGATGAAACACAGAAATTGCATCCGAATTTAATACAAAAGGCACAATGCCGGCTTAAGTACAAGATGACTGACACTCTAACTTTCTATGATTTGAACCTCTCCTGTGATTCCAGTTTTAGATTCCGATGCTTCACTTCAGGTTTACTGTATCCCTTGGACCTTCTTATTGACGATGAAACACAGAAATTTCATCCGAATTTAATTCAAAAGGCACAATGCTGGCTTAAGTACAAGAGGACTGACACTCTAACTTTCTATGATTTGAACTTCTCCTGTTATTCCAGTTTTAGATTCCGATGCTTCACTTCAGGTTTACTGTACCCCTTGGGCCTTCTTATTTACGATGAAACACAGAAATTGCATCCGAATTTAAGACAAAAGTCACAATGCCGACTTAAGTACAAGAGGACTGACTCTCTAACTTTCTATGATTTGAACCTCTCCTGTGAGTCCAGTTTTAGATTCCGATGCTTTACTTCAGGTTTACTGTATCCCTTGGACCTTCTTATTTACGATGAAACAAAGAAATTGCATCCGAATTTAATACAAAATGCACAATGCCGACTTAAGTACAAGAGGACTGACACTCTAACTTTATATGATTTGAACCACTCTTCTGAGGCCAGATTTAGATTCCGATGCTTCACTTCAGGTTTACTGTATCCCTTGGACCTTCTTATTGACGATGAAACACAGAAATTTTATCCGTATTTAATGCAAAAGCACAATGCCGACTTAAGTACAAGAGGACTGAAACTCTAACTTTCTATGATTTGAACCTCTCCTGTGAGTCCAGTTTTAGATTCCGATGCTTCACTTCAGGTTTACTGTATCCCTTGGACCTTCTTATTGACGATGAAACACAGAAATTGCATCTGAATTTAATACAAAAGGCACAATGCCGGCTTAAGTACAAGAGGACTGACACTCTAACTCTCTATGATTTGAACTTCTGCTGTGAATCCAGTTTTAGATTCCGATGCTTCACTTGAGGTTTACTGTATCCCTTGGGCCTTCTTATTAACGCTGAAACACATAAATTGCATCCGAATTTAATAGAAAATTCACAATGCCGACTTAGGTACAAGACGACTGACACTCTAACTTCCTATGATTAGAACCACTCCTGTGAGGCCAGTTTTAGATTCCGATGCTTTACTTCAGGTTTACTGTATCCCTTGGACCTTCTTATTGACGATGATACACAGAAATTGCATCCGAATTTAATACAAAATGCACAATGCCGACTTAAGTACAATAGCACTGACACTCTAACTTTCTAAGATTTGAACTTCTCCTGTGATTCCAATTTTAGATTCCGATGCTTCACTTCAGGTTTACTGTATCCCGTGGGCCTACTTATTGACGATGAAACACAGAAATTGCATCCGAATTTAATACAAAAGGCACAATGCCGACTTAAGTGTAAGAGGACTGACACTATAACTTTCTATGATTTTAACCCCTCCTGTGAGTCCAGTTTTAGATTCCGGTGCTTCAATTCAGGTTTACTGTATCCCTTGGACCTTCTTATTGACGATGAAACACAGAAATTGCATTCGAATTAAATACAAAATTCACAATGCCGACTTAAGTACAAGAGGACTGACACTCTAACTTCCTATGATTAGAACCACTCCTGTGAGGCCAGTTTTAGATTCCGATGCTTTACTTCAGGTTTACTGTATCCCTTGGACCTTCTTATTGACGATGAAACACAGAAATTGCATCCGAATTTAATACAAAATGCACAATGCCGACTTAAGTACAATAGCACTGATACTCTAACTTTCTAAGATTTGAACTTCTCCTGTGATTCCAATTTTAGATTCCGATGCTTCACTTCAGGTTTACTGTATCCCGTGGGCCTACTTATTGACGATGAAACACAGAAATTGCATCCGAATTTAATACAAAAGGCACAATGCCGACTTAAGTGTAAGAGGACTGACACTATAACTTTCTATGATTTTAACCCCACCTGTGAGTCCAGTTTTAGATTCCGGTGCTTCAATTCAGGTTTACTGTATCCCTTGGACCTTCTTATTGACGATGAAACACAGAAATTGCATACGAATTAAATACAAAAGGCACAATGCCGACTTAAGTACAAGAGGACTGACACTCTTACTTTCTATGATTTGAACCACTCCTGTGAGTCCAGTTTTAGATTCCGATGCTTCACTTCAGGTTTACTGTATCCCTTGGACCTTCTTATTGAGGATGAAACACAGAAATAGCATCCGAATTAAATACAAAAGGCACAATGCTGGCTTAAGTACAAGAGGACTGACACTCTAACTGTCTATGATTTGAACTTCTATTGTTATTCCAGTTTTAGATTCTGATGCTTCACTTCAGGATTACTGTATCCTTTGGGCCTTCTTATAGACGATGAAACACAGAAATTGCATCCGAATTTAAGACAAAAGTCACAATGCCGACTTAAGTACAAGAGGACTGACAGTCTAACTTTCTATGATTAGAACCACTCCTGTGAGGCCAGTTTTAGATTCCGATGCTTAACTTCAGATTTACTGTATCCCTTGGACCTTCTTATTGACGATGAAACACAGAAATTGCATTCGAATTTAATACAAAAGGCACATTGCCGACTTAAGTACAAGAGGACTGACACTCTAACTTTCTATGATTAGAACCACTCCTGTGAGGCCAGTTTTAGATTCCGATGCTTCACTTCAGGTTTACTGTATCCCTTGGACCTTCTTATTGACGATGAAAAGCAGAAATTGCATCCGAATATAATACAAAAGGCACAATGCCGACTTAAGTACAAGAGGACTGACACTCTAATTTTCTATGATTTGAACCTCTCCTGTGAGTCCAGTTTCTGATTCCGATGCTTCACTTCAGGTTTACTGTATCCCTTGGACCTTCTTATTGACGATGAAACACAGAAATTGCATCCGAATTTAATACAAAAGGCACAATGCCGGCTTAAGTACAAGATGACTGACACTCTAACTTTCTACGATTTGAACCTCTCCTGTGATTCCAGTTTTAGATTCCGATGCTTCACTTCAGGTTTACTGTATCCCTTGGACCTTCTTATTGACGATGAAACACAGAAATTGCATCCGAATTTAATACAAAAGGCACAATGCTGGCTTAAGTACAAGAGGACTGACACTCTAACTTTCTATGATTTGAACTTCTCCTGTTATTCCAGTTTTAGATTCCGATGCTTCACCTCAGGTTTACTGTATCCCTTGGGCCTTCTTATTTACGATGAAACACAGAAATTGCATCCGAATTCAAGACAAAAGTCACAATGCCGACTTAAGTACAAGAGGACTGACTCTCTAACTTTCTATGATTTGAACCTCTCCTGTGAGTCCAGTTTTAGATTCCGATGCTTTACTTCAGGATTACTGTATCCCTTGGACCTTCTTATTGACGATGAAACACAGAAATTGCATCCGAATTTAATACAAAATGCACAATGCCGACTTAAGTACAAGAGGACTGACACTCTAACTTTATATGATTTGAACCACTCCTCTGAGGCCAGATTTAGATTCCGATGCTTCACTTCAGGTTTACTGTATCCCTTGGACCTTCTTATTGACGATGAAACACAGAAATTTCATCCGTATTTAATGCAGAAGCACAATGCCGACTTAAGTACAAGAGGACTACCTCTCTGACTTTTTATGATTTGAACATCGCTTGTGAGTCCAGTTTTAGATTCCGATGATTTACTTCAGGTTTACTGTATCCCTCGGACCTTCTTATTGACGATGAAACACAGAAATTGCATCCGAATTTAATACAAAATGCACAATGCCGACCTAAGTACAAGAGGACTGACACTCTTACTTTCTATGATTTGAACTTCTGCTGTGATTCCAGTTTTAGATTCCGATGCTTCACTTGAGGTTTACTGTATCCCTTGGGCCTTCTTATTAACGCTGAAACACATAAATTGCATCCGAATTTAATACAAAATTCACAATGTCGACTTAGGTACAAGACGACTGACACTCTAACTTCCTATGATTAGAACCACTCCTGTGAGGCCAGTTTCAGATTCCGATTCTTTACTTCAGGTTTACTGTATCCCTTGGACCTTCTTATTGACGATGAAACACAGAAATTGCATCCGAATTTAATACAAAATGCACAATGCCGACTTAAGTACAATAGTACTGACACTCTAACTTTCTAAGATTTGAACTTCTCCTGTGATTCCAATTTTAGATTCCGATGCTTCACTTCAGGTTTACTGTATCCCGTGGGCCTACTTATTGACGATGAAACACAGAAATTGCATCCGAATTTAATACAAAAGGCACAATGCCGACTTAAGTGTAAGAGGACTGACACTATAACTTTCTATGATTTTAACCCCTCCTGTGAGTCCAGTTTTAGATTCCGGTGCATCAATTCAGGTTTACTGTATCCCTTGGACCTTCTTATTGACGATGAAACACAGAAATTGCATTCGAATTAAATACAAAAGGCACAATGCCGACTTAAGTACAAGAGGACTGACACTGTAACTTTCTATAATTTGAACCACTCCTGTGAGTCCAGTTTTAGATTCCGATGCTTCACTTCAGGTTTACTGTATCCCTTGGACCTTCTTATTGACGATGAAACACAGAAATTGCATCCGAATTAAATACAAAAGGCACAATGCTGGCTTAAGTACAAGAGGATGACACTCTAACTTTCTATGATTTGAACTTCTCCTGTTATTCCAGTTTTAGATTCTTATGCTTCACTTCAGGTTTACTGTATCCCTTGGGCCTTCTTATTGACGATGAAACTCAGAAATTGCATCAGAATTTAAGACAAAAGTCACAATGCCGACTTAAGTACAAGAGGACTGACACTCTAAATTTCTATGATTAGAACCACTCCTGTGAGGCCAGTTTTAGATTCCGATGCTTAACTTCAGGTTTACTGTATCCCTTGGACCTTCTTATTGACGATGAAAAACAGAAATTGCATCCGAATTTAATACAAAAGGCACAATGCCGACTTAAGTACAAGAGGACTGACACTCTAATTTTCTATGATTTGAACCTCTCCTGTGAGTCCAGTTTCTGATTCCGATGCTTCACTTCAGGTTTACTGTATCCCTTGGACCTCCTTATTGACGACGAAACACAGAAATTGCATCCGAATTTAATACAAAAGGCACAATGCCGGCTTAAGTACAAGAGGACTGACACTCTAACTTTCTATGATTTGAACTTCCCCTGTTATTCCAGTTTTAGATTCCGATTCTTCACTTCAGGTTTACTGTATCCCTTGGGCCTTCTTATTGACGATGAAACACAGAAATTGCATCCGAATTTAATACAAAATGCACAATGCCGACTTAAGTACAAGAGGACTGACCCTTTAACTTTCTATGATTAGAACCACTCCTATGAGGCCAAATTTAGATTCCGATGCTTCACTTCAGGTTTACTGTATCCCTTGGCCCTTCTTATTGACGATGAAGCATTGAAATTGCATCCGATTTTAATACAAAAGGCACAATGCCGACTTAAACACAAGAGGACTGACACTCTAACTTTCTATGATTTGAACTTCTGCTGTGATTCCAGTTTTAGATTCCGTTGCTTCACTTCAGGTTTACTGTATCCCTTGGGCCTTCTTATTAACGCTGAAACACATAAATTGCATCCGAATTTAATACAAAATTCACAATGCCGACTTAGGTACAAGAGGACTGACACTCTAACTTCCTATGATTAGAACCACTCCTGTGAGGCCAGTTTTAGATTCCGATGCTTTACTTCTGGTTTACTGTATCCCTTGGACCTTCTTATTGACGATGAAACACAGAAATTGCATCCGAATTTAATACAAAATGCACTATGCCGACTTAAGTACAATAGCACTGACACTCTAACTTTCTAAGATTTGAACTTCTCCTGTGATTCCAATTTTAGATTCCGATGCTTCACTTCTGGTTTACTGTATCCCATGGGCCTACTTATTGACGATGAAACACATAAATTGCATCCGAATTTAATACAAAAGGCACAATGCCGACTTAAGTGTAAGAGGACTGACACTATAACTTTCTATGATTTGAACCACTCCTGTGAGTCCAGTTTTAGATTCCGGTGCTTCACTTCAG
Source organism: Schistocerca serialis cubense (assembly GCF_023864345.2). NCBI lineage: Eukaryota > Metazoa > Arthropoda > Insecta > Orthoptera > Acrididae > Schistocerca > Schistocerca serialis. The sequence continues at coordinate 1,046,245,682 of NC_064640.1, read as the reverse complement.
GTTTTCAGTATCCCTTGGACCTTCTTATTGACGATGAAACACAGAAATTGCATACGAATTAAATACAAAAGGCACAATGCCGACTTAAGTACAAGAGGACTGACACTCTAACTTTCTATGATTTGAACCACTCCTGTGAGTCCAGTTTTAGATTCCGATGCTTCCCTTCAGGTTTACTGTATCCCTTGGACCTACTTATTGACGATGAAACACAGAAATTGCATCCGAATTAAATACAAAAGGCACAATGCTGTCTTAAGTACAAGAGGACTGACACTCTAACTTTCTATGATTTGAACTTCTCCTGTTATTCCAGTTTTAGATTCTGATGCTTCTCTTCAGGTTTACTGTATCCCTTGGGCCTTCTTATTGACGATGAAACACAGAAATTGCATCCGAATTTAAGACAAAAGTCACAATGCCGACTTAAGTACAAGAGGACTGACACTCTAACTTTCTATGATTTGAACCTCTCCTGTGAGTCCAGTTTTAGATTCCGATGCTTTACTTCAGGTTTACTGTATCCCTTGGACCTTCTTATTGGCGATGAAACACAGAAATTGCATCCGAATTTAATACAAAATGCACAATGCCGACTTAAGTACAAGAGGACTTACACTCTAGCTTTCTATGATTTGAGCCTCTCCTGTGAGTCCAGTTTATATTCCGATGCTTCACTTCAAGTTTACTGTATCACTTGGACCTTCTTATTGACGATAAAGCACAGAAATTGCATCCGATTTTAATACAAAAGGCACAATGCCGACTTAAACACAAGAGGACTGACACTCTAACATTCTGTGATTTGAACCACGCTTGGGAGTCCAGTTTTCGATTCCGATTCTTCACTTCTGGTTAACTGTATTCCTTGGACGATCTTATTGACGATGAAAGACAGAAATTGCATCCGAATTTAATATAAAAGGCACAATGCCGACTTAAGTACAAGAGGATTGACACTCTAACTTTCTATGATTTCAACCTCTCCTGTGAGTCCAGTTTCAGATTCCGATGCTTCACTTCAGGTTAACTGTATCCCTTGGACCTTCTTATTGACGATGTAACACAGAAATTGCATCCGAATTTAATACAAAAGGCACAATGCCGGCTTAAGTGCAAGATGACTGACACTCTAACTTTCTATGATTTGAACCTCTCCTGTGAGTCCAGTTTTAGATTCCGATGCTTCACTTCAGGTTTACTGTATCCCTTGGACCTTCTTATTGACGATGAAACACAGAAATTGCATCTGAATTTAATACAAAAGGCACACTGCCGGCTTAAGTACAAGAGGACTGACACTCTAACTTTCTATGATTTGAACTTCTGCTGTGATTCCAGTTTTAGATTCCGATGCTTCACTTCAGGTTTACTGTATCCCTTGGGCCTTCTTATTAACGCTGAAACACATAAATTGCATCCGAATTTAATACAAAATTCACAATGCCGACTTAGGTACAAGAGGACTGACACTCTAACTTCCTATGATTAGAACCACTCCTGTGAGGCCAGTTTTAGATTCCGATGCTTTACTTCAGGTTTACTGTATCCCTTGGACCTTCTTATTGACGATGAAACACAGAAATTGCATCCGAATTTAATACAAAATGCACTATGCCGACTTAAGTACAATAGCACTGACACTCTAACTTTCTAAGATTTGAACTTCTCCTGTGATTCCAATTTTAGATTCCGATGCTTCACTTCAGATTTACTGTATCCCATGGGCCTACTTATTGACGATGAAACATAGAAATTGCATCCGAATTTAATACAAAAGGCACAATGCCGACTTAAGTGTAAGAGGACTGACACTATAACTTTCTATGATTTTAACCCCTCCTGTGAGTCCAGTTTTAGATTCCGGTGCTTCACTTCAGGTTTACTGTATCCCTTGGACCTTCTTATTGACGATGAAACACAGAAATTGCATACGAATTAAATACAAAAGGCACAATGCCGACTTAAGTACAAGAGGACTGACACTGTAACTTTCTATGATTTGAACCACTCCTGTGAGTCCAGTTTTAGATTCCGATGCTTCACTTCAGGTTTACTGTATCCCTTGGACCTTCTTAATGACGATGAAACACAGAAATTGCATCCGAATTAAATACAAAAGGCACAATTATGGCTTAAGTACAAGAGGACTGACACTCTAACTTTCTATGATTTGAACTTCTCCTGTTATTCCTGTTTTAGATTATGATGCTTCACTTCAGGTTTACTGTATCCCTTGGGCCTTCTTATTGACGATCAAACACAGAAATTGCATCCGATTTTAAGACAAAAGTCACAATGCCGACTTAAGTACAAGAGGACTGACACTCTAACTTTCTATGATTTGAACCTCTCCTGTGAGTCCAGTTTTAGATTCCGATGCTTTACTTCAGGTTTACTGTATCCCTTGGACCTTCTTATTGGCGATGAAACACAGAAATTGCATCCGAATTTAATACAAAATGCACAATGCCGACTTAAGTACAAGAGGACTTACACTCTAGCTTTCTATGATTTGAGCCTCTCCTGTGAGTCCAGTTTATATTCCGATGCTTCACTTCAAGTTAACTGTATCACTTGGACCTTCTTATTGACGATGAAACACAGAAATTGCATTCGAATTTAATACAAAAGGCACATTGCCGACTTAAGTACAAGAGGACTGACACTCTAACTTTCTATTTTTAGAACCACTCCTGTGAGGCCAGTTTTAGATTCCGATGCTTAACTTCAGGTTTACTGTTTCCCTTGGACCTTCTTATTGACGATGAAATACAGAAATTGCATCCGAATTTAATACAAAAAGCACAATGCCGACTTAAGTGTAAGAGGACTGACACTCTAATTTTCTATGGTTTGAACCTTTCCTGTGAGTCCAGTTTCTGATTCCGATGCTTCACTTCAGGTTTACTGTATCCCTTGGACCTTCTTATTGACGACGAAACACAGAAATTGCATCCGTATTTAATACAAAAGGCACAATGCCGGCTTAAGTACAAGAGGACTGACACTCTCACTTTCTATGATTTGAACTTCTCCTGTTATTCCAGTTTTAGATTCCGATTCTTCACTTCAGGTTTACTGTATCCCTTGGGCCGTCTTATTGACGATGAAACACAGAAATTGCATCCGAATTTAATACAAAATGGACAATGCCGACTTAAGTACAAGAGGACGGACCCTTTAACTTTCTATGATTAGAACCACTCCTGTGAGGCCAAATTTAGATTCCGATGCTTCACTTCAGGTTTACTGTATCCCTTGGGCCTTCTTATTGACGATGAAGCATAGAAATTGCATCCGATTTTAATACAAAAGGCACAATGCCGACTCAAACACAAGAGGACTGACACTCTAACATTCTGTGATTTGAACCACGCTTGGGAGTCCAGTTTTCGATTCCGATTCTTCACTTCTGGTTAACTGTATTCCTTGGACGATCTTATTGACGATGAAACACAGAAATTGCATCCATATTTAATACAAAAGGCACAATGCCGACTTAAGTACAAGAGGACTACCACTCTGACTTTTTATGATTTGAACATCGCTTGTGAGTCCAGTTGTAGATTACGATGCTTCACTTCAGGTTTACTGTTTCCCTTGGATCTTCTTACTGACGATGAAACACAGAAATTGCATCCGAATTTAATACAAAAGGCTCAATGCCGACTTAAGTACAAGAGGATTGACACTCTAACTTTCTATGATTTCAACCTCTCCTGTGAGTCCAGTTTCAGATTCCGATGCTTCACTTCAGGTTAACTGTATTCCTTGGACCTTCTTATTGACGATGTAACACAGAAATTGCATCCGAATTTAATACAAAAGGCACAATGCCGGCTTAAGTGCAAGATGACTGACACTCTAACTTTCTATGATTTGAACCTCTCCTGTGAGTCCAGTTTTAGATTCCGATGCTTCACTTCAGGTTTACTGTATCCCTTGGACCTTCTTATTGACGATGAAACACAGATATTGCATCTGAATTTAATACAAAAGGCACAATGCCGGCTTAAGTACAAGAGGACTGACACTCTAACTTTCTATGCTTTGAACTTCTGCTGTGATTCCTGTTTTAGATTCCGATGCTTCACTTCAGGTTTACTGTATCCCTTGGGCCTTCTTATTAACGCTGAAACACATAAATTGCATCCGAATTTAATACAAAATTCACAATGCCGACTTAGGTACAAGAGGACTGACACTCTGACTTCCTATGATTAGAACCACTCCTGTGAGGCCAGTTTTAGATTCCGATGCTTTACTTCAGGTTTACTGTATCCCTTGGACCTTCTTATTGACGATGAAACACAGAAATTGCATCCGAATTTAATACAAAATGCACTATGCCGACTTAAGTACAATAGCACTGACACTCTAACTTTCTAAGATTTGAACTTCTCCTGTGATTCCAATTTTAGATTCCGATGCTTCACTTCAGGTTTACTGTATCCGATGGGCCTACTTATTGACGATGAAACATAGAAATTGCATCCGAATTTAATACAAAAGGCACAATGCCGACTTAAGTACAAGAGGACTGACACTCTAACTTTCTATGATTTGAACCTCTCCTGTGAGTCCAGTTTTAGATTCCGATGCTTTACTTCAGGTTTACTGTATCCCTTGGACCTTCTTATTGGCGATGAAACACAGAAATTGCATCCGAATTTAATACAAAATGCACAATGCCGACTTAAGTACAAGAGGACTTACACTCTAGCTTTCTATGATTTGAGCCTCTCCTGTGAGTCCAGTTTATATTCCGATGCTTCACTTCAAGTTAACTGTATCACTTGGACCTTCTTATTGACGATGAAACACAGAAATTGCATTCGAATTTAATACAAAAGGCACATTGCCGACTTAAGTACAAGAGGACTGACACTCTAACTTTCTATTTTTAGAACCACTCCTGTGAGGCCAGTTTCAGATTCCGATGCTTAACTTCAGGTTTACTGTTTCCCTTGGACCTTCTTATTGACGATGAAAAACAGAAATTGCATCCGAATTTAATACAAATGGCACAATGCCGACTTAAGTGTAAGAGGACTGACACTCTAATTTTCTATGATTTGAACCTCTCCTGTGAGTCCAGTTTCTGATTCCGATGCTTCACTTCAGGTTTACTGTATCCCTTGGACCTTCTTATTGACGACGAAACACAGAAATTGCATCCGAATTTAATACAAAAGGCACAATGCCGGCTTAAGTACAAGAGGACTGACACTCTCACTTTCTATGATTTGAACTTCTCCTGTTATTCCAGTTTTAGATTCCGATTCTTCACTTCAGGTTTACTGTATCCCTTGGGCCTTCTTATTGACGATGAGACACAGAGATTGCATCCGAATTTAAGACAAAAGTCACAATGCTGACTTAAGTACAAGAGGACTGACACTCTAACTTATTTGATTTGAACCTCTCCTGTGAGTCCAGTTTTAGATTCCGATGATTTACTTCAGGTTTACTGTATCCCTCGGACCTTCTTATTGACGATGAAACACAGAAATTGCATCCGAATTTAATACAAAATGCACAATGCCGACTTAAGTACAAGAGGACGGACCCTTTAACTTTCTATGATTAGAACCACTCCTGTGAGGCCAAATGTAGATTCCGATGCCTCACTTCAGGTTTACTGTATCCCTTGGCCCTTCTTGTTGACGACGAAGCATAGAAATTGCATCCGATTTTAATACAAAAGGCACAATGCAGACTTAAACACAAGAGGACTGACACTCTAACATTCTGTGATTTGAACCACGCTTGGGAGTCCAGATTTCGATTCCGATTCTTCACTTCTGGTTAACTGTATTCCTTGGACGATCTTATTGACGATGAAACACAGAAATTGCATCCGAATTTAATACAAAAGGCACAATGCCGACTTAAGTACAAGAGGACTACCACTCTGACTTTTTATGATTTGAACATCGCTTGTGAGTCCAGTTGTAGATTACGATGCTTCACTTCAGGTTTACTGTTTCCCTTGGATCTTCTTACTGACGATGAAACTCAGAAATTGCATCCGAATTTAATACAAAAGGCTCAATGCCGACTTAAGTACAAGAGGATTGACACTCTAACTTTCTATGATTTCAACCTCTCCTGTGAGTCCAGTTTCAGATTCCGATGCTTCACTTCAGGTTAACTGTATCCCTTGGACCTTCTTATTGACGATGTAACCCAGAAATTGCATCCGAATTTAATACAAAAGGCACAATGCCGGCTTAAGTGCAAGATGACTGACACTCTAACTTTCCATGATTTGAACCTCTCCTGTGAGTCCAGTTTTAGATTCCGAAGCTTCACTTCAGGTTTACTGTATCCCTTGGACCTTCTTATTGACGATGAAACACAGAAATTGCATCTGAATTTAATACAAAAGGCACAATGCCGGCTTAAGTACAAGAGGACTGACACTCTAACTTTCTATGATTTGAACTTCTGCTGTGATTCCAGTTTTAGATTCCGATGCTTCACTTCAGGTTTACTGTATCCCTTGGGCCTTCTTATTAACGCTGAAACACATAAATTGCATCCGAATTTAATACAAAATTCACAATGCCGACTTAGGTACAAGAGGACTGACACTCTAACTTAATATGATTAGAACCACTCCTGTGAGGCCAGTTTTAGATTCCGATGCTTTACTTCAGGTTTACTGTATCCCTTGGACCTTCTTATTGACGATGAAACACAGAAATTGCATCCGAATTTAATACAAAATGCACTATGCCGACTTAAGTACAAAAGCACTGACACTCTAACTTTCTAAGATTTGAACTTCTCCTGTGATTCCAATTTTAGATTCCGATGCTTCACTTCAGGTTTACTGTATCCCATGGGCCTACTTATTGACGATGAAACATAGAAATTGCATCCGAATTTAATACAAAAGGCACAATGCCAACTTAAGTGTAAGAGGACTGACACTATAACTTTCTATGATTTTAACCCCTCCTGTGAGTCCAGTTTTAGATTCCGGTGCTTCACTTCAGGTTTACTGTATCCCTTGGACCTTCTTATTGACGATGAAACACAGAAATTGCATACGAATTAAATACAAAAGGCACAATGCCGACTTAAGTACAAGAGGACTGACACTCTAACTTTCTATGATTTGAACCACTCCTGTGAGTCCAGTTTTAGATTCCGATGCTTCACTTCAGGTTTACTGTATCCCTTGGACCTCCTTATTGACGATGAAACACAGAAATTGCATCCGAATTAAATACAAAAGGCACAATGCTGGAATAAGTACAAGAGGACTGACACTCTAACTTTCTATGATTTGAACTTCTCCTGTTATTCCAGTTTTAGATTATGATGCTTCACTTCAGGTTTACTGTATCCCTTGGGCCTTCTTATTGACGATGAAACACAGAAATTGCATCCGAATTTAAGACAAAAGTCACAATGCCGACTTAAGTACAAGAGGACTGACACTCTAATTTTCTATCATTTGAACCTCTCCTGTGAGTCCACTTTTAGATTCCGATGCTTTACTTCAGGTTTACTGTATCCCTTGGACCTTCTTATTGGCGATGAAACACAGAAATTGCATCCGAATTTAATACAAAATGCACAATGCCGACTTAAGTACAAGAGGACTTACACTCTAGCTTTCTATGATTTGAGCCTCTCCTGTGAGTCCAGTTTATATTCCGATGCTTCACTTCAAGTTAACTGTATCACTTGGACCTTCTTATTGACGATGAAACACAGAAATTGCATTCGAATTTAATACAAAAGGCACATTGCCGACTTAAGTACAAGAGGACAGACACTCTAACTTTCTATTTTTAGAACCACTCCTGTGAGGCCAGTTTTAGATTCCGATGCTTAACTTCAGGTTTACTGTTTCCCTTGGACCTTCTTATTGACGATGAAAAACAGAAATTGCAACCGAATTTAATACAAAAGGCACAATGCCGACTTAAGTACAAGAGGACTGACACTCTAATTTTCTATGATTTGAACCACTCCTGTGAGTCCAGTTTCTGATTCCGATGCTTCACTTCAGGTTTACTGTATCCCTTGGACCTTCTTATTGACGACGAAACACAGAAATTGTATCCGAATTTAATACAAAAGGCACAATGCCGGCTTAAGTACAAGAGGACATACACTCTAACTTTCTATGATTTGAACCTCTCCTGTGAGTCCAGTTTTGGATTCCGATGATTTACTTCAGGTTTACTGTATCCCTCGGACCTTCTTATTGACGATGAAACACAGATATTGCATCCGAATTTAATACAAAATGCACAATGCCGACTTAAGTACAAGAGGACTGACCCTCTAACTTTCTATGATTAGAACCACTCCTGTGAGGCCAAATTTAGATTCCGATGCTTCACTTCAGGTTTACTGTATCCCTTGGACCTTCTTATTGACGACGAAACACAGATATTGCATCCGAATTTAATACAAAAGGCACAATGCCGACTTAAACACAAGAGGACTGACACTCTAACATTCTGTGATTTGAACCACGCTTGGGAGTCCAGTTTTCGATTCTGGTTCTTCACTTCTGGTTAACTGTATTCCTTGGACGATCTTATTGACGATGAAACACAGAAATTGCATCCGAATTTAATACAAAAGGCACAGTGCCGACTTAAGTACAAGAGGACTGACACTCTGACTTTTTATGATTTGAACATCGCTTGTGAGTCCAGTTGTAGATTACGATGCTTCACTTCTGGTTTACTGTTTCCCTTGGATCTTCTTACTGACGATGTAACACAGAAATTGCATCCGAATTTAATACAAAAGGCACAATGCCGGCTTAAGTGCAAGATGACTGACACTCTAACTTTCTATGATTTGAACCTCTCCTGTGATTCCATATTTAGTTTCCGATGCTTCACTTCAGGTTTACTGTATCCCTTGGGCCTTCTTATTGTCGATGAAACACAGAAATTGCATCCGAATTTAATACAAAAGGCACGAGGCTGACTTAAGTACAAAGGGACAGACACTCAAACTTTCTATGATTTGAACCTCTCCTGTGAGTCCAGTTTTAGCTTCCGATGCTTCACTTCAGGTTTACTGTATCCCTTGGACCTTCTTATTGACGATGAAACACAGAAATTGCATCCGAAAATAATACAAAATGCACAATGCAGACGTAAGTACAAGAGGACTGACACTCTAAGGTTCTATGATTTGAAACTCTCCTGCGAGTCTAGTTTTAGATTCCGATGCTTCACTTCAGGTTTACTGTATCCCTTGGAGCATCTTATTGACGATGAAACACAGAAATTGCATCCGAATTTAATACATAAGGGACAATGCCGACTCAAGTAATAGAGGACAGACACTCTAATTTTCTATGAATTGAACCTCTCCTGTGGGTCCAGTTTCAGATTCCGAAGCTTCACTTCAGGCTTACTGTATCCCTTGGACCTTCTTATTGACGATGAAACACAGAAATTGCATCCGAATTTAATACAAAAGGCACAATGCTGGCTTAAGTACAAGAGGACTGACACTCTAACTTTCTATGATTTGAACTTCTCCTGTTATTCCAGTTTTAGATTCCGATGCTTCACTTCAGGTTTACTGTATCCCTTGGGCCTTCTTATTGACGATGAAACACAGAAATTGCATCCGAATTTAAGACAAAAGTCACAATGACGACTTAAGTACAAGAGGACTGACACTCTAACTTTCTATGATTTGAACCTCCCCTGTGAGTCCAGTTTTAGATTCCGATGCTTCACTTCAGGTTTACTGTATCCCTTGGACCTTCTTATTGACGATGAAACACAGAAATTGCATCTGAATTTAATACAAAAGGCACAATGCCGGCTTAAGTACAAGAGGACTGACACTCTAACTTCCTATGATTTGAACTTCTGCTGTGATTCCAGTTTTAGATTCCGATGCTTCACTTCAGGTTTACTGTATCCCTTGGGCCTTCTTATTAACGCTGAAACACATAAATTGCATCCGAATTTAATACAAAATTCACAATGCCGACTTAGGTACAAGAGGACTGACAATCTAACTTCCTATGATTAGAACCACTCCTGTGAGGCCAGTTTTAGATTCCGATGCTTTACTTCAGGTTTACTGTATCCCTTGGACCTTCTTATTGACGATGAAACACAGAAATTGCATCTGAATTTAATACAAAAGGCACAATGCCGGCTTAAGTACAAGAGGACTGACACTCTAACTTCCTATGATTTGAACTTCTGCTGTGATTCCAGTTTTAGATTCCGATGCTTCACTTCAGGTTTACTGTATCCCTTGGGCCTTCTTATTAACGCTGAAACACATAAATTGCATCCGAATTTAATACAAAATTCACAATGCCGACTTAGGTACAAGAGGACTGACAATCTAACTTCCTATGATTAGAACCACTCCTGTGAGGCCAGTTTTAGATTCCGATGCTTTACTTCATGTTTACTGTATCCCTTGGACCTTCTTATTGACGATGAAACACAGAAATTGCATCCGAATTTAATACAAAATGCACAATGCCGACTTAAGTACAATAGCACTGACACTCTAACTTTCTAAGATTTGAACTTCTCTTGTGATTCCAATTTTAGATTCCGATGCTTCACTTCAGGTTTACTGTATCCCGTGGGCCTACTTATTGACGATGAAACACAGAAATTGCATCCGAATTTAATACAAAAGGCACAATGCCGACTTAAGTGTAAGAGGACTGACACTATAAGTTTCTATGATTTTAACCCCTCCTGTGAGTCCAGTTTTAGATTCCGGTGCTTCACTTCAGGTTTACTGTATCCCTTGGACCTTCTTATTGACGAAGAAACACAGAAATTGCATACGAATTAAATACAAAAGGCACAATGCCGACTTAAGTACAAGAGGACTGACACTCTAACTTTCTATGATTTGAACCACTCCTGTGAGTCCAGTTTTAGATTCCGATGCTTCACTTCAGGTTTACTGTATCCCTTGGACCTTCTTATTGACGATGAAACACAGAAATTGCATCCGAATTAAATACAAAAGGCACAATGCTGGCTTAAGTACAAGAGGACTGACACTCTAACTTTCTATGATTTGAACTTCTCCTGTTATTCCAGTTTTAGATTCTGATGCTTCACTTCAGGTTTACTGTATCCCTTGGGCCTTCTTATTGACGATGAAACACAGAAATTGCATCCGAATTTAAGACAAAAGTCACAATGCCGACTTAAGTACAAGAGGACTGACACTCTAACTTTCTATGATTTGAACCTCTCCTGTGAGCCCAGTGTTAGATTCCGATGCTTTACTTCAGGTTTACTGTATCCCTTGGACCTTCTTATTGACGATGAAATACAGAAATTGCATCCGAATTTAATACAAAATGCACAATGCCGACTTAAGTACAAGAAGACTTACACTCTAGCTTTCTATGATTTGAGCCTCTCCTGTGAGTCCAGTTTATATTCCGATGCTTCACTTCAAGTTTACTGTATCACTTGGACCTTCTTATTGACGATGAAACACAGAAAATGCATTCGAATTTAATACAAAAGGCACATTGCCGACTTAAGTACAAGAGGACTGACACTCTAACTTCCTATGATTAGAACCACTCCTGTGAGGCCAGCTTTAGATTCCGATGCTTAACTTCAGGTTTACTGTATCCCTTGGACCTTCTTATTGACGATGAAAAACAGAAATTGCATCCGAATTTAATACAAAAGGCACAATGCCGACTTAAGTACAAGAGGACTGACACTCTAATTTTCTATGATTTGAACCATTCCTGTGAGTCCAGTTTCTGATTCCGATGCTTCACTTCAGGTTTACTGTATCCCTTGGACCTTCTTATTGACGACGAAACACAGAAATTGCATCCGAATTTAATACATAAGGCACAATGCCGGCTTAAGTACAAGAGGACTGACACTCTAACTTTCTATGATTTGAACTTCTCCTGTTATTCCAGTTTCTGATTCTGATGCTTCACTTCAGGTTTACTGTATCCCTTGGGCCTTCTTATTGACGATTAGACACAGAAATTGAATCCGAATTTAAGACAAAAGTCACAATGCCGACTTAAGTACAAGAGGACTGACACTCTAACTTTCTATGATTTGAGCCTCTCCTGTGAGTCCAGTTTATATTCCGATGCTTCACTTCAAGTTTACTGTATCACTTGGACCTTCTTATTGACGATGGAACACAGAAATTGCATACGAATTTAATACAAAAGGCACAATGCCGACTTAAACACAAGAGGACTGACACTCTAACATTCTGTGATTTGAACCACGCTTGGGTGTCCAGTTTTCGATTCCGATACTTCACTTCTGGTTAACTGTATTCCTTGGCCGATCTTATTGACGATGAAACACAGAAATTGCATCCGAATTTAATACAAAAGGCACAATGCCGACTTAAGTACAAGAGGACTGACACTCTGACTTTTTATGGTTCAAATGGCTCTGAGCACTATGGGACTCAACATCTGTGGTCATCAGTCCCCTAGAACTTAGAACTACTTAAACCTAACTAACCTAAGGACATCACACACATCCATGCCCGAGGCAGGATACGAACCTGCGACCGTAGCAGTCGCGCGGTTCCGGACTGCGCGCCTAGAACCGCTAGACCACCTCGGCCGGCTGACTTTTTATGATTTGAACATCGCTTGTGAGTCCAGTTGTAGATTACGATGCTTCACTTCAGGTTTACTGTTTCCCTTGGATCTTCTTACTGACGATGAAACACAGAAATTGCATCCGAATTTAATACAAAAGGCACAATGCCGACTTAAGTACAAGAGGATTGACACTCTAACTTTCTATGATTTCAACCTCTCCTGTGAGTCCAGTTTCAGATTCCGATGCTTCACTTCAGGTTAACTGTATGCCTTGGACCTTCTTATTGACGATGTAACACAGAAATTGCATCCGAATTTAATACAAAAGGCACAATGCCGGCTTAAGTGCAAGATGACTGACACTCAAACTTTCTATGATTTGAACCTCTCCTGTGATTCCAGTTTTAGTTTCCGATGCTTCACTTCAGGTTTACTGTATCCCTTGGGCCTTCTTATTGTCGATGAAACACAGAAATTGCATCCAAATTTAATACAAAAGGCACGAGGCCGACTTAAGTACAAAGGGACAGACACTCAAACTTTCTATGATTTGAACCACTCCTATGAGTTTAGTTTTAGATTCTGTTGCTTCACTTCAGGTTTACTGTTTCCCTTGGACCTTCGTATTGACGATGAAACATAGAAATTGCATCCGAATTTTATACAAAAGGCACAATGCAGACTTAAGTACAAGAGGACTGACACTCTAAGGTTCTATGATTTGAAACTCTCCTGCGAGTCTAGTTTTAGATTCCGATGCTTCACTTCAGGTTTACTGTATCCCTTGGAGCATCTTATTGACGATGCAACACAGAAATTGCATCCAAATTTAATACAAAAGGCACAATGCCGACTTAAGTACAAGAGGACTCACACTCTAACTTTCCATGATTTGAACCTCTCCTGTGAGTCCAGTTTTAGATTCCGACGCTTCACTTCAGGTTTACTGTATCCCTTAGACCTTCTTATTGACGATGAAACACAGAAATTGCATCCGAATTTAATACAAAAGGCACAATGCCGACTTAAGTACAAGAGGAATGGCACTCTAACTTTCTATGATTTGAGCCTCGCTTGTGAGTCCAGTTTTAGATTCCGATGCTTCACTTCCGGTTTACTGTATCCCTTGTACCTTCTTATTGACGATGAAACACAGAAATTGCATCAGAATTTAATACAAAAAGCACAATGCCGACTTAAGTACAAGAGGATTGACACTCTAACTTTCTATGTTTTGAACCCCTCCTGTGAGTCTAGTTTTGGATTCCGATGCTTCTCATCAGGTTTACTGTATCCCTTGGACCTTCTTATTGACGATGAATCACAGAAAATGCATCCGAATTTAATAGAAAAGCACAATGCCGACTTAAGTACTAGAGGACTGACACTCTAAATTTCTATGATTTGAACCTCGCTTGTGAGTCCAGATTTAGATTCTGCTGCTTCACTTCAGGTTTACTGTATCCCTTGGACCTTCTTATTGACGATGAAACACAGAAACTACATCCAAATTTAAATCAAAAGGCACAATGCCTACTTAAGTACTAGAGGACTGACACTCTAACTTTCTATGATATGAGCGTCGCTTGTGAGTCCAGTTTTAGGTTCCGATGCTTCACTTCAGGTTTACAGTATCTCTTGGACCTTGTTATTGACGATGAAGCACAGAAATTGCATCAGAATTTAATACAAAAGGCACAATGCCGACTTAAGTACAAGAGGACTGACACTCTAACTTTCTATGAATTGAACCTCTCCTGTGAGACCAGTTTTAGATTCCGATGCTTCACTTCAGGTTTACTGTATCCCTTGGACCTTCTTATTGACGATGAAACACAGAAATTGCATCCGAATTTAATACAAAAGGCACAATGCCGACTTAAGTACAAGAGGACTGACACTCTAACTTTCTATGACTTGAACCTCTCCTGTGAGTCCAGTTTTAGATTCCGATGCTTCACTTCAGGTTTACTGTATCCCTTTGACCTTCTTATTGACGATGAAACACCGAAATTGCATCCGAATTTAATACAAAAGGCACAGTGCCGACTTAAGTACAAGAGGACTGACACTCTAGTTTTCTATGATTTGAACCTCTCCTGCGAGTCCAGTTTTAGATTCCGATGCTTCACTTCAGGTTTACTGTATCCCTTGGACCTTCTTATTGATGATGAAACACTGAAATTGCATCCGAATTTAATACAAATGGCACAATGCCGACTTAAGTACATGAGAACTGACACTCTAACTTTCTATGATTTGAACCTCTCCTGTGAGTCCAGTTTTAGATTCAGATGTTTCACTTCAGGTTTACTGTATCCCTTGGACCTTCTTATTGACGATGAAGCACAGAAATTGCATCCGATTTTAATACAAAAGACACTGTAACGTCCCTTAGCAAAAGACATATTTTGTGGTAAAGGGAAAATATTGTGCATCGTATTCTGTTATTGTATGGAATTATGTATTTTTCTTTTTATTATTTATCTTAGATAATATCTGTGTCGGCGAGTACTGAAATCGCACAGACGATAAATATCATACACAGATGAAAAACATCACTAGTATAAATAATACAGCATGAACATTAATTTCTTTGTCTTCCTCTTGGAGTTACGGTAGTAAGATAGCCTGTGTTGCAGTTGTACATGCTAACGTAGTCTTCTTTTGTTATGGTTAAGCGATGTACGCCATTACGTACTCATTTTTAAAAATGGTGTGTATTGTAGATAAGTTAACATATTTGAATGTTTTGAATAGAGTTATTTAATGAAACCTTGCATTATTATTTGTAGTAGCTTGCTAAAATTATTATCCCATCCTTTTAAGACATTTTCAGTTATTTAAATATTATCCGTGGTGCAGAGCTGCGCTACGAACGAACAAGCTGCTGCCGCGGCGCATTCAAACTCTATTAAAAGAAATCGATCATACCGCAAAGAAGCGGGAAGGTAATAGTGAAATAAAATCATCTCTTTCAGCTTCCGGACTTGCAGAGCAGAGCAGCAGATTTTATGATGTGTTTTGCAGGTTGACGCGGGCTGCTGATAATATATGGCTAACAGTACAAAAGAGTTAATTTACCTTCGTAACAAAATAGGAATTTTGTTGTGCTTAGTTCTGGTCTGGCAAACCTAATAGTGAAAACGTATTTTTCTCCGACAATAGTCTCATGTTCTTGTGCGAGTCGTGGTAATTATTGGTGTTTTATGCTTAACAAAAATCCACTGCAAAATGTTGAACAATCTTTGCGAACTGTAACATCAGTATTTCATAACAAAGTAATTTTCATTTTCAATAACTATAAAGTAGGGAAGATATGTTGCTTTTTTATAGTGAGTTACAGTAACCAAAAATGTTCCTTTAATAGAAAGCCAGATACAGAACAATAAGAACCCAATATATTCTGTTTTGTTGAAAATTAATGATTATAAAGAAATTCTTGGCACAGCATTACTAAAAGGTATTTCGCGGCTCTTTTCGTATATGCGTTATTACGCGAGCAATAACAAAAACAAAACCAAAATAAATACAAAAGGGTATATATATTTACGACCAAAAACGCGAAATTGTCGCCCAAAAACGCGGGTCCCGAATTTGCAGTGGCCACGAAAACAAGAATATTTTAGGTACTTTCTTTCAGTGTTTATTGTTATATATATGTATGTATTTAGTGATAAATGTATGTATGTGTATCATGATTAATGCTATGTATTAATGAATGTACAAAAATTTTTCATGAAAAACAGCACCACTGCAAGCAAGTTAGAGGAAACGATTCTGATAGTTCTGAGAAACTGTAACGACTACATAATCCGGGGGCAGCCGAACCCCGAGATGAGATAAATAAAAGGTAAGACTACAGTGTAGTTGTCCTGTTTGTAGAAGCTTAACACCAGTGAAGTGATCTCATATCGCTAGTGGTGTGTAGTTTGATGTTAGTGTTTATGACAGGACAAAGTTGATTGTAGATAGTAATTTTTAATGTGTCGTGTATTGTAGATAAACTAACATATTTTGTGTGCAAGTGAAAAAACTGTCAGGTCTTGTGTTCGAGTAGGTAATTTATGAATATGGTTAAATTGCGTAGTCAACGTCCGAGCAATATGGATACTGAGGAACAGCCATTAGTTAGTGCAGGAAATGTAGAAACGGGTGCATTAAGCAGTACAAGTACTCTCTTTGAGGATATACCATGCGAAAATGTGGAGGCAGGGGCACAGGAAGTGGTGCCACCGCCCACCAGCGCTCAAGGAGAGGTAAATAAGGAAATTGTACCACCCCCAGAAAAGCAGGAACCAGAGAGTGGTAATCTGCCTGGTGGGTATTCACTTCAGGCGATATTAGAGCGCGTGCTGGATTACCAGGCACAATTTGCGCAACAATAAGCTGAAAAAGACGAAAAAATTGAAATCTTTCTCGCACAGCAAGCCGAGCGAGATCGCCAGAAGGTGAGAGGGATCGCCAACAAGCTGAGCGGGACCAGCAACTTGTGCAATCGTTAGAAAATATTAAAAAAGAGATTGCCTGTATGAAACAGAATTATGAGTCGATACCTAAGGCTGTGCAAGTGTTGACGGTACAGGTCAACAACCTGCAAGTAGCAAACACTAACATGGTAGACGCGATAGGTGTCTTAGCCAACCGGTTAGAAAAGCAAGAGGTAGATTCCACACAGCTTGTAGAGCAGAAGTGGAACGAACAAGCGACTAAAATTGAAACCGAATTCAACTCATGGCTAGAAGCGAAGGAGAGTGAGATTGACAAAAATATTAATTCTAAGGTACAAGCAGCCATAGCGGATAGAGATTCCGAATCGTTCAGTACCGCAGTAAATAGTCAGGTACAGAACGACGTCCAAACCATCAAACAAATACTCAGTGGGGATATTCCGCAGTGGCAAGTGAATATTAACAAACGGATATCCGACTTGGAAAAGGGTTTAACACAAGGTAGCAAACATCTTGAACATGAAACTATGTCGACAACAGCCAATGTTTTTGGCAACGCACAAACTTATACGCGACGCAACAATGGTGAATCTTTAGGCGATAATGCGAAGAGTTGTAGCTTCGGTTCGGAGCACACAGCCTATGTATGTCCCAGGAACAAACCAGTACTGTCCAAAAATATTAGTTGAAGAAAGTTTGATAAAAAATAGGCAGTTTCAAACGTTTACTACTGAACGGAAGTCAGTACACCCAGTAGTATTCATAAAAAGGTTTAAAAATATCTTGCCTAGTGTGTGGAACGAAGCACAGAAAATTCAATACGTAATGTCATACATTCAGGGTGATGCAGCATTGTGGGCTACGGAAGTAGCAGACAGCTGCATGACATATGAACAGTTCGAAAGGGCGTTTTTGTCGAAATACTGGTCGCCTTGTATACAAGAGCGGCTAAGAAAAGAAGTATACAATCCCGAACCGTACTCACCCCGTCTTGGGAATCTGAGACGGTATTTCGAGAAGTACATGAACAAAACGCGTTACTGGGACGAGCCTATCTCACCAAGAGACATAATAAGACTCCTAAAATCACATTTTCCCCTTCATATCAAAGAGAAATTAATACACGTACCAGAAAGCGACATGGAACATTTTCTGTCTGTTCTAGATTCAATAGACTTAATCCAGGAAGACGCAAAAGCAGCGTGTGATCACTCGCGGAATATTGGATCAGGGTGTAAACATGACAGAAATAATAGTGCACAAAACCACAACCATGGAAATGGTGGAGGGGGTAACAAGCGGCAAGAGCATTCGCAAAATTGTAATAATGGTAGAAGTCAGAACGGGTATGGGCAACCGTCTCATAACGAAAAGCGTCGATTTGACGACCAGTACGATTCCGGATTGCCAGGGACCAACCGCTGGAAAAATGCGCGAGGTCAGTGGCATAGCAATTACAATCACGGTAATCGTAATCGGAATCAGAATCAGCGACCAAGCCCAGAGCGGCAGGGTAATGACCGGTACGATAACAACAAACCACCACTGCAGAACGCCCCCATTGCGCAGTCGTGGCGGCCCACAAACAAAAGCGTAAACATAGTAGACGTCGCGGATAATAGCCGTCCAAATACCTCGCAAGCAAGCCATCCGACAAACTAGAATCGGCCTCGATATGCTCTCCATCGCTGGCCGAGGGGCGGAGTGAGAGCAACACGAATAACAATAGTATCCCTGGAATACATATGCTGCGATACAACGACGGTATCAGTATGGATAAAGATCTACTGACCGAACCGCATGAATGTAAGAAAGATAGCAACGAAAATGTGCAAGCCATAATAGAAGCGAAAATCAATGATGTTGCAGTGAATATAATCATTGACACAGGTGCCTCAGTGAGTGTAATGAGTAGACAGTTGTTTAAAGCGCTAGGGAAGGGACGTAGCATACCGACTTTCCCGGTTAATAATTGCAAGGTGTCTGGAGCTATAAGTGCACAGAGCCAGTTAGTTAAGTACCAGGTGCAGATGGAGATTTGTAAGGAGGGCGAAGCCATAGTGAGCTCGTTCCTCATTTTTAAAGGGTTAAAGGTGGCCTGCATTCTGGGAGTAGATTTTCTCCGTGAGAGGGACGCAGTGATCGACCTCTCCTCGGGAAAACTAAGTATAGTTAATAAAGGTAGGAGGACTGAGTTGTCTATGATGAAATCGAAGGAGGTACTTGTGCCATGTTGCAATCGAATTAATATCAAAGGTAGGAACCCCTGGGTACTACACTTTAATGATTATCACCTGTGACGGATCTCTATTATCCGAATATAGGAGATAGAAATTTTGAACCAAATGTTGATGAATTTCGAACCAAAGTACAGGAATCTGAAAGTTTAAGCAACATACAAAAGCAACAGTTGACGCAGCTGTTATCAGAATATAACATGGTATTTACCGACCGACCAGGAATAGTCAAAGGGTACCACTACCACATAGAGGTGATGCCTCATAAAACATACTGTCGCGTATCTTACTCCATCCCTTGTTCGAGGAGGGAAGTAGTGGCTAAAGAGATTCGGAAGATGTTGCCACACGAATGTAGCTATTAGTTAGCTCATCCCCAGACGGGGAAAATAAAAGGACTGTATCCACGTAAAGAAGTAAAGTTATTTATTCAGTGACATGTCTGATGTAAATAGTAGTGGTAAGAAGATTTCAATTGTGTTTTAGAGTATAAGTATGTTAGTTTTAAGAAAGAATTTATGTATAGTTACAATTTTGAGGAAGTAGAATAGGGTAAACTGAGCAATAATATGCAAATGGAAGACTTTGTTTACAGACAGTTAGTGTCATTAAAATACTACATGCTCTTCAAGCAATGAATAATCTTTTGTTGAGAAAATAATGATTAATTTCTTGAATCATTTTGTAGTAAGTAAGTACAATTAATGATGAAATCTCATATAAATATGTAGCAGATGTAATTGTGTTGAAGTTAAGGAACCCTGAGAGAGAGTCTATACTAGCCAAAAATTGACTTTGTAGTTCTAAATAATTATGTGATGTAATGTTTACTGCCAATAGTGATCTGAGAACGACACTGGAGCAGAATCCAGTAAAAAACAAAACCGTTCCGTGTAACCTATGCTTTGTATGTATGAATGCTTCAATTGAAGCCTGTGCACTTGGTACCCGTTCTTGAATATTAAATACGCGGTACGCGAATCAAGTTACGCGGAAACTACACTGTAGTCCTGTAGGACGGACCGTTAAAAATAATACTAGTACTAAATGAAGTATTTATTGAACAATATGCCCAACTCAAGCTGTCATGCACATGGTAAAATCTGTTTGCTAGATGGGTGATAACCTGGCAAGCTACACTAAAAGAGGAAAAGAAAGCTATGTAAAAAAAAATCACACACCCTTCAATAATTACAAAAAAGCAATATATGTCTAGTAATAGTATTAAAAGTGTGTAATGAGAAGGTAACACAATGGACTCAATATAGATGAGAGTGATTATGCTAAGAACAGTTGTTATGCATTAAAAATAAACTGTGTGCATAAACAATCTAGGAAAGGACGGAATATTGTGTGTAGTAGGGACAGAAAATGACTGTTGTATCTGCACCAATATATACGTCGATATAAGTTAAGTGTTGAGTGACTAACTGTCATAGTGCAGTGCTCAACGAACAGTACACTGTGAGTAAAAACGATAGTTAGTGATCCGTTCGGAGTCAAATCAAACAAACATCGCTCGACGGAGACATTTAGTATGTGTGTACCGAAATATTTTCGCGTGTTGAAAGACGCTCTGGCAGTGTATCAACCGTGAGAACAAGTGAAAGTGTGTAGTACAATGTGCGTGTGACGAACCCTGAATACCAGTGTCACAATGTAACAAGAAACCTGTTATCACGCCAAAACGTCCTGTGCATACCAGCGAAGCGACGGCGTAATGAACAATAAACGCTTTAAACCAAAGTGCATTTTCTTCCACAGCTAATAAGTTGTATCCTTAAAGACAGTACACCGTTGTGGAATATTTGTTTCATGCGTTACGACGGGGAGCCATGCGGAGAAGCAGAGACGGGTGCCGTGCCGCCAGCCAGTCGGTCGCTGGAAACCACTGCAACACGCCGACATTGGTGAATGGTTCGGCGCGGTTCGCGACTGCTCGGGCGCCACCGCAGCACGCCGTCGATGTTGCTGCTAGCAGGTCGTCGACCTCAGCGGTTGTTGGCACGCGGCGCTCCAGACGACGCTACGCAACAATTGCTTCGCGCCGCCCGCTCTGTACGACATTGTTGACGTTCAACCGAACATTACCAACTACGTTGTTCATGTACTAATATGAAAATGATTTATTGAACACGAAATTACGTGACAAACATTTTTTTTTTGCTGAGTATAGCTCAAAACATTCACTTGTTCGATGATATATGTCATATGTTTTCGTCATATTAGTGAAACAAACTGACACGAATGCCATACAACAGTAGAACATTTGTCGTGAGTAAGTGTAGAGACAATTCATTACATTGCTATCGAACTGTTTAATGATTGACCCTAGTTGTGACACAGACACAAATGTGAAAAAGTGTAGAAGGTACATTTTTAATAGAGAGACTAAAGGGTTTAAAATTTTGACATAAATAATCATTGTTATCTGTGAACATTGGATAAAGTCCACCCTTGTTTAATGAACAAAACCGTGTGTTAAGACAAACCAGACGAGATGACCATGGCTCCGGCGCAGTTTTCCCAGGTTTTCTGATCGCACGTAGCCCAAATGGGGGAGCCAGAAAACTGTAATGACCCTGGGACTAGGTTTACGGTCACCTCGCAAAGTGTGAAAAAACTATAAAAAGTGGAAGTAAAACTATAATGTAAAAGAGCAAAGAAGTGAACAGTGAATATTCCTAACAAGGTGACAGACAACGACAAAACGGACGTTAGTGGCAGCATATTGCCGAATATTCTTAACGTTAGTCAATTGCTGCCAGGGGGCATTGTAACGTCCCTTAGCAAAAGACATATTTTGTAGTAAAGAGAAAATATTGTGCATCGTATTCTGTTATTGTATGGAATTATGTATTTATTTAATTATTATTTATCTTACATAATATCGGTGTCGGCGAGTACTGAAACCGCACAGACGATAAATATCATACACAGATGAAAAACATCACTAGTATAAATAATACAGCATGAACATTAATTTCTTTGTCTTCCTCTTGGAGTTACGGGAGTAACATAGCCTGTGTCGCAGTTGTATATGCTAACGTAGTCTTCTTTTGTTATGGTTAAGCGATGTACGCCATTACGTACTCATTTTTAAAAAAGGTGTGTATTGTAGATAAGTTAACATATTTGAATGTTTTGAATAGAGTTATTTAATGAAACCTTGCATTATTATTTGTAGTAGCTTGCTTAAATAATTATCCCATCCTTTTAAGACATTTTCAGTTATTAAAATATTATCCGTGGTGCAGAGCTGCGCTACGAACGAACAAGCTGCTGCCGCGGCGCATTCAAACTGTATTAAAAGAAATCGATCATACTGCAAAGAAGCGGGAAGGTAATAGTGAAATAAAATCATCTCTTTTAGCTTCCGGACTTGCAAAGCAGAGCAGCAGATTTTATGATGTGTTTTGCAGGTTGACGCGAGCTGCTGATAATATATTGCTAACATTACAAAAGAGATAATTTACCTTCGTAGCAAAATAGGAATTTTGTTGTGCTTAGTTCTGGTCTGGCAAACCTTATAGTGAAAACGTTTTTTTCTCCGACAATAGTCTCATGTTCTTGTGCGAGTCGTGGTAATTATTGGTGTTTTACGCTTAACAAAAATCCACTGCAAAATGTTGAACAATCTTTGCGAACTGTAACATCAGTATTTCATAACAAAGTAATTTTCATTTTCAATAACTATAAAGTAGGGAAGATATGTTGTTTTTTTTATAGTGAGTTACAGTAACCAAAAATGTTCCTTTAATAGAAAGAACAATAAGAAACCAATATATACTGTTTTGTTGAAAATTAATGATTATAAAGAAATTCTTGGCACAGAATTACTAAAAGGTATTTCGCGGCTCTTTTCGTATATGCGTTATTACGCGAGCAATAACAATAACAAAACCAAAATAAATACAAAAGAGTATATATATTTACGACCAAAAACGCGAAAGCACAATGCCGACTTAAGTACAAGAGGACTGACACTCTAACTTTCTATGATTTGAACCTCTCCTGTGAGTCCAGTTTTAGAGTCCGGTGCTTCACTTCAGGTTTATTGTATCCCTTGGATCTTCTTATTAACGATGAAACACAGAAATTGCATCCGAGTTTAATACAAAACCACAATACCGACTTAAGTACAAGAGGACTTACACTCTAACATTCTATGATTTCAACCTCTCCTGTGAGTCCAGTTTTAGATTCCGATGCTTCAATTCAGGTTTACTGTATCACTTGGACCTTTTGTTGACGATGAAACACAGAAATTGAATCCGAATTTAATACGAAAGGCACATTGCCGACCTAAAAACAAGAGGACTGACACTCAAACTTTGTATGATTTGAACCTCTCCTCTGAGTCCAGTTTTAGATTCCGATGCTTCACTTAAGGTTTACTGTATACCTTGGACCTTCTTACTGACGATGAAACACAGAAATTGCATCCGAATTTAATACAAAAGGCACAATGCCGACTTAAGTACAAGAGGACTGACACTCTAACTTTCTATGATTTGAACCTCTCCTGTGAGTCCAGACTTGGATTCCGATGCTTCACTTCAGTTTTACTGTATCCCTTGGACCTTCTTATTGACGATCAAATACTGAAATTGCATCCGAATTTAATACAAAATACACAATGCCGACTTAAGTACAAGAGGACTGACACTCTAACTTCCTATGATTTGAACCTCTCCTGTGAGGCAAGTCTTAGATTCCGATGCTTCAATTCAGGTTTACTGTATCCCTTGGACCATCTTATTGACGATGAAACACAGAAATTGCATCCGAATTTAATACAAAACGCACAATGCTGACTTAAGTACATGAGGACTGACACTCTAACTTTCTATGATATGAACCTCTCCGGTGAGTCCAGTTTTAGATTCCGGTGCTTCACTTCCGGTATCCTGCATCTCTTGGATCTTCTTATTGACGATGAAACACAGAAATTGCATCCGAGTTTAATACAAAAGGCACAATGCCGACTTAAGTACAAGAGGACTGACACTCTAACTTCCTATGATTTGAACCTCTCCTGTGAGGCAAGTCTTTGATTCCGATGCTTCAATTCAGGTTTACTGTATCCCTTGGACCATCTTATTGACCATGAAACACAGAAATTGCATCCGAATTTAATACAAAACGCACAATGCCGACTTAAGTACATGAGGACTGACACTCTAACTTTCTATGATATGAACCTCTCCTGTGAGTCCAGTTTTCGATTCCGGTGCTTCACTTCAGGTATACTGTATCTCTTGGATCTTCTTATTGACGATGGTACACAGAAATTGCATCCGAGTTTAATACAAAAGGCACAATGCCGACATAAGTACAAGAGGACTTACACTCTAATTTTCTATGATTTGAACCTCTCCTGTGAGTCCAGTTTTAGATTCCGAGGCTTCACTTCAGGTTTACTGTATCGCTTGGATCTTCTTAATGACGATGAAACACAGATATTGCATCCGATTTTAATACAAAAGGCACAATGCAGACTTAATTACAAGAGGACTGACACTCTAACTTTCTATGATTTGAACCTTTCCTGTGATTCCAGATTTAGATTCCAACGCTTCACTTCAGGTTTGCTGCATCACTTGGACCTTTTATTGACGTTGAAACACAGAAATTGCATCCGATTTTAATACAAAAGGCACAATGCCGACTTAAGTACAAGCGGACTGACACTCTAAGTTTCTATGATTTCAACTTCTCCTGTGAGCCCAGTTTTAGATTCCGATGCTTCACTTCAGGTTTTCGGTATCCCTTGGACCTTCATATTGACGATGAAACACAGAAATTGCATTTGAATTTAATACAACAGGCACAATGCCGACCTAATTACAAGAGGACTGACACTCTAACTTTCTATGATTTGAAACTCCCCTGTGAGTCCAGAAATTGGATTCCGATGCTTCACTTCAGGTTTACTGTATCCCTTGGACCTTCTTATTAACGATCAATCACAGAAATTGCATCCGAATTTAATACAAAAGGCACAATGCCGACCTAATTACAAGAGGACTGACACTCTAACTTTCTATGTTTTGAACCTCTCCTGTGATTCCAGATTTAGATTCCGACCCTTCACTTCAGGTTTACTGCATCACTTGGACCTTCTTATGGACGATCAAACACAGAAATTGCATCCGAATTTAATACAAAATTCACAATGCCGACTTAAGTACAAGAGGACTGAAACTCTAACTTTCTATGATTTGAGCCGCTCCTGTGAATCCAGTCTTAGATTCCGATGCTTCACTTCAGGTTTACTGTATCCCTTGGACCTTCTTATTGACGATTAAACACAGAAATTGCATCCGAATTCAATACAAAAGGCACAATGTCGACTTAAGTACAAGAGCACTGACACTGTAATTTCTTATGATTTGAACCTCTCCTGTGAATCCAGTTTTAGATTCCGATGATTCACTTCAGGTTTACTGTATCCCTTGGGCCTTCTTATTGACGATGAAACACAGAAATTGCATCCGAATTTAATACAAAAGGAACAATGCCAACTTAAGTACATGAGGACTGGCACTCTAACTTTCTATGATTTGAACCAATCCTGTGAGTCCAGTTTTAGAATCCGATGCTTTACTTCAGGTTTACTGTATCCCTTGGACCTTCTTATTGTCGATGAAACACAGAAATTGCATCCGAATTTAATACAAAAGGCACAATGCCGACTTAAGTACAAGAGGACTGACACTCTAACTTTCTATGATTTGAACTTCTCTTGTGAGTCAAGTTTTTGATTCCAGTGCTTCACTTCAGGTTTACTGTATCACTAGGACCTTTTTATTGACGATGAAACACAGAAATTGCATCGGAATTAAATACAAATGGCACAATGCCGACATAAGTACAAGAGCACTGACACTCTAACATTCTATGATTTGAACCTCTCCTGTGAGTCAAGTTTTAGATTCCGATGCTTCAATTCAGGTTTACTGTATCGCTGGGATCTTCTTATTGACGATGAAACACAGAAATTGCATCCGATTTTAATAGAAAAGGCACAATGCCGACTTAAGTACAAGAGGACTGACACAATAACTGTCTATAATTTGTACCTCTCCTGTGAGTCCAGTTTTAGATTCCGATGCTTTACTTCAGGTTTACTGTATACCTTGGACCTTCTTATTGACGATGAAACACAGAAATTGCATACGAATATAATACAAAAGTCACAATGACGACTTAAGTACAAGAGGACTGACACTCTAACTTTCTACGATTTGAGCCTCTCCTGCGAGTCCAGTTTTAGATTCCGAGGCTTCACTTCAGGTTTACTGTATCGCTTGGATATTCTTATTGACGATGATACACAGATATTGCATCCGATTTTAATACAAAAGGCACAATGCCGACTTAAGTACAAGAGGACCGACACAATAACTTTCTATGATTTGTACCTCTCCTGTGAGTCCAGTTTTAGATTCCGATGCTTCACTTCAGGTTTTCTGAGTCCCTTGGACCGTCTTATTGAAGATGAAACAGAGAATTTGCATCCGAATTTAATACAAACGGCACAATGCTGACTTGAGTACAAGAGGACTGATACTCCTACTTTCTACGAGTTGAACCAATCCTGTGAGTCCAGTTTTAGATTCCGATGCTTTACTTCAGGTTTACTGTATACCTTGGACCTTCTTATTGACGATGCAACACAGAAATTGCATACGAATTTAATATAAAAGTCACAATGACGACTTAAGTACAAGAGGACTGACACTCTAACTTGCTATGATTGGAACCTCTCTTGTGAGTCCAGTTTTGGATTCCGATGCTACACTTCAGGTTTACTGTATCACTTGGACCTTGTTATTGACGATGAAACACAGAAATTGCATCCGAATTAAATACAAAAGGCACAATGCCGATTTAAGTACAAGTGGATTGACACTCTAACATTCTATGAATTGAACCTCTCCTGTGTGTCCAATTTTAGATTCCGATGCTTCACTTCAGGTTTACTGTATCCCTTGGACCTTCTTATTAACGATCAAAGACAGAAATTGCATCCGAATGTAATACAAAAGGCACAATGCCGACTTAATTACAAGAGGACTGACACTCTAACTTTCTATGATTTGACTCTCTCCTGTGATTCCAGATTTAGATTCCGACGCTTCACTTCAGGTTTACTGCATCACTTGGACCTTTTATTGACAATGAAACACAGAAATTGCATCCGAATTTAATACAAAAGGCACAATGCCGACCTAAAAACAAGAGGACTGACACACTGACTTTCTATGATTTGAACCTGTCCTGTGAGTCCAGTTTTAGATTCCGATGTTTCACTTAAGGTTTACTCTATCCCTTGGACCTTCTTATTGACGATCAAACACAGAAATTGCATCCGAATTTAATACAAAATTCACAATGCCGACTTAAGTACAAGAGGACTGACACTCTAACTTTCTATGATATGAGCCTCTCCTGTGAGTCCAGTCTTAGATTCCGATGCTTCACTTCAGGTTTACTGTATCCCTTGGACCTTCTTATTGACGATGAAACACAGAAATTGCATCCGAATTTAATACAAAAGGCACAATGTCGACTTAAGTACAAGAGCACTGACACCCTAATTTCTTATGATTTGAACCTCTCCTGTGAATCCAGTTTTAGATTCCGATGCTTCACTTCAGATTTAATGTATCCCTTGGACCTTCTTATTGACGATGAAACACAGAAATTGCATCCGAATTTAATACAAAAGGCACAATGCCAACTTAAGTACATGAGGACTGGCACTCTAACTTTCTATTATTAGAACCAATCCTGTGAGTCCAGACTTGGATTCCGATGCTTCACTTCAGGTTTACTAAATCCCTTGAACCTCCTTATTGACGATCAAACACAGAAATTGCATCCGAATTCAATACAAAAGGCACAATGTCGACTTAAGTACAAGAGCACTGACACCCTAATTTCTTATGATTTGAACCTCTCCTGTGAATCCAGTTTTAGATTCCGATGCTTCACTTCAGATTTACTGTATCCCTTGGACCTTCTTATTGACGATGAAACACAGAAATTGCATCCGAATTTAATACAAAAGGCACAATGCCAACTTAAGTACATGAGGACTGGTACTCTAACTTTCTAAGATTTGAACCCATCCTGTGAGTCCAGTTTTAGATTCTGATGCTTTACTTCAGGTTTACTGTATCCCTTGGACATTTTTATTGACGATGAAACACAGAAATTGCATCCGAATTAAATACAAATGGCAAAATGCCGACATAAGTACAAGAGCACTGACACTCTAACATTCTATGATTTGAACCTCTCCTGTGAGTCAAGTATTAGACTCCGATGCTTCACTTCACGTTTACTGTATCGCTTGGATCTTCTTATTGATGATGAAACACAGAAATTGCATCCGATTTTAATACAAAAGGCACAATGCCGACTTAAGTACAAGAGGACTGACACAATAACTTTCTATGATTTGTACCTCTCCTGTGAGTCCAGTTTAAGATTCCGATGCTTCACTTCAGGTTTTCTGAGTCCCTTGGACCGTCTTATTGACGATGAAACAGAGAATTTTCATTCGAATTTAATACAAAAGGCACAATGCTGATTTGAGTACAAGAGGACTGACACTCTTACTTTCTATGAGTTGAACCAATCCTGTGAGTCCAGTTTTAGATTCCGATGCTTTACTTCAGGTTTACTGTATACCTTGGACCTTTTTATTGACGATGAAACACAGAAATTGCATCCGAATTAAATACAAAAGGCACAAAGCCGATTTAAGTACAAGAGGATTGACACTCTAACATTCTATGATTCGAACCTCTCCTGCGAGTCCAGTTTTAGATTCCGAGGCTTCACTTCAGGTTTACTGTATCACTTGGATCTTCTTATTGACGATGAAACACAGATATTGCCTCCGATTTTAATTCAAAAGGCACAATGCCGACTTAAGTACAAGAGGACTGACTCTATAACTTTCTATGATTTGAACCTCTCCTGTGAGTCCAGTTTTATATTCCGATGCTTCACTTCAGACTTACTGAGCCCCTAGGACCGTCTTATTGAAGATGAAACAGAGAAATTGCATCCGAATTTAATACAAAAGGCACAATGCCGACCTAAGTGCAAGAGGACTGACACTCTAACTTTCTATGATTTGAACCTCTCCTGTGAGTCCAGTTTTAGATTCCGATGCTTTACTTCAGGTTTACTGTATCCCTTGGACCTTCTTATTGACGATGATACACAGAAATTGCATTCGAATTTAATACAAAAATCACAATGCCGACTTAAGAACATGAGGACTTACACTCTAACTTTCTATGATTTGAACCTCTCCTGTGAGTCCAGTTTTAGATTCCGATGCTTCACTTCAGGTTTACTCAGTCCCTTGGACCGTCTTATTGACGACGAAACACGGATATTGCATCCGAATTTAATACAAAAGGCACAATGCCGACTTAATTACAAGAGGACTGACACTCTAACTTTCTACGATTTGAACCTCTCCTGTGATTCCAGATTTAGATTCCGACGCTTCACTTCAGGTTTACTGTATCACTTGGACCTTTTATTGACGATGAAACACAGAAATTGCATCCGAATTTAATACAAAAGGCACAATGCTGACCTAAAAACAAGAGGACTGATACTCTAACATTCTATTATTTGAACCTGTCCTGTGAGTCCAGTTTTAGATTCCGATGTTTCACTTAAGGTTTACTGTATACCTTGGACCTTCTTACTGACGATGAAACACAGAAATTGCATCCGAATTTAATACAAAAGGCACAATGCCGACTTAAGTACAAGAGGACTGACACTCTAACTTTCTATGATTTGAACCTCTCCTGTGAGTCCAGAATTGGATTCCGATGCTTCACTTCAGGTTTACTGTATCCCTTGGACCTTCTTATTGACGATCAAACACAGAAATTGCATCCGAATTTAATACAAAAGGCACAATGCCGCCTTAAGTACAAGAGGACTGACACTCTAACTTTCTATGATTTGAACCTCTCCTGTGAGTCCACACTTGGCTTCCGATGCTTCTGTTCAGGTTTACTGTATCCCTTGGACCTTCTTATTGACGATCAAACACAGAAATTGCATCCGAATTTAATACAAAATACACAATGCCGACTTAAGTACAAGAGGACTGACACTCTAACTTCCTATGATTTGAACCTGTCCTGTGAGGCAAGTCTTTGATTCCGATGCTTCAATTCAGGTTTACTGTATCCCTTGGACCATCTTATTGACGATGAAACACAGAAATTGCATCCGAATTTAATACAAAATGCACAATGCCGACTTAAGTACATGAGGACTGGCACTCTAACTTTCTATGATTTGAACCTCTCCTGTGAGTCCAGTTTTAGATTCCGGTGCTTCACTTCAGGTATGCTGTATCCCTTGGATCTTCTTATTGACGATGAAACACAGAAATTGTATCCGAGTTTAATACAAAAGGCACAATGCCGACTTAAGTACAAGAGGACTTAGACTCTAATTTTCTATGATTAGAACCTCTCCTATGAGTCCAGTTTTAGATTCCGATGCTTCAATTCAGGTTTACTATATCCCATGGACCTTCTTATTGACGATGAAACTCAGAAATTGCATCCGAATTTAATACAAAAGGCAAAATGCCGACTTAAGTACAAGAGAACTGACACTCTAACTTTCTATGATTTGAACCTCTCTATTGAGTCCAGTTTTAGATTCCGACACTTCACTTCAAGTTTACTGTATCACTTGGACCTTCTTATTGACGATGAAACACATAAATTGCATCCGAATTTAATACAAAAGGCACAATGCCATCTTAAGTACATGAGGACTGGCACTCTAACTTTCTATTATTTGAACCAATCCTGTGAGTCCAGACTTGGATTCCGATGCTTCACTTCAGGTTTACTGAATCCCTTGAACCTTCTTATTGACAATCAAACACAGAAAACGCACCCGAATTCAATACAAAAGGCACAATGTCGACTTAAGTAAATGAGCACTGACACTCTAATTTCTTATGATTTGAACCTCTCCTGTGAATCCAGTTTTAGATTCCGATGCTTCACTTCAGGTTTACTGTATCCCTTGGACCTTCTTATTGACGATGAAACACAGAAATTGCATTCGAATTTAATACAAAAAGCACAATGCCAACTTAAGTACATGACGACTGGCACTCTAAGTTTCTATGATTTGAACCTCTCCTGTGAGTCCAGACTTGAATTCCGATGCTTCACTTCAGGTTTACTGTATCCCTTGGACCTTCTTATTGACGATCAAACACTGAAATTGCATCCGAATTTAATACAAAATACACAATTTCGACTTAAGTACAAGAGGTCTGACACTCTAACTTCCTATGATTTGAACCTCTCCTGTGTGGCAAGTCTTGGAATCCGATGCTTCAATTCATGTTTACTGTATCCCTTGGACCATCTTATTGACGATGAAACACAGAAATTGCATCCGAATTTAATACAAAACGCACAATGCCGACTTAAGTACATGAGGACTGACACTCTAACTTTCTATGATATGAACCTCTCCAGTGAGTCCAGTTTTAGATTCCGGTGCTTCACTTCAGGTATACTGTATCTCTTGGATTTTCTTATTGACGATGAAACACAGAAATTGCATCCGAGTTTAATACAAAAGGCACAATGCCGACTTAAGGACAAGAGGACTTACACTCTAATTTTCTATGATTTGAACCTCTCCTGTGAGTCCAGTTTTAGATTCCGATGCTTCAATTCAGGTTTACTACATCCCATTGACCTTCTTATTGACGATGAAACTCAGAAATTGCATCCGAATTAAATACAAAAGGCAAAATGCCGACTTAAGTACAAGTGAACTGACACTCTAACTTTCAATGATTTGAACCTGTCCTGTGAGTCCAGTTTTAGATTCCGATGCTTCACTTGAGGTTTACTGTATTACTTTTGTCCTTCTTACTGACGATGAAACACAGAAATTGCATCCGAATTTAATACAAAAGGCACAATGCCGATTTAAGTACAAGAGGACTGACACTCTAACTTTCTATGATTTGAAACTCTCCTGTGAGTCCAGACTTGGATTCCGATGCTTCACTTCAGGTTTACTGTATCCCTTGGACCTTCTTATCGACGATCAAACACAGAAATTGCATCCGAATTTAATACAAAATTCACAATGCCGACTTAAGTGCAAGAGGACTGACACTCTAACTTTCTATGATTTGAGCCTCTCCTGTGAGTCCAGTCTTAGATTCCGATGCTTCACTTCAGGTTTACTGTATCCCTTGAACCTTCTTATTGACGATCAAACACAGAAATTGCATCCGAATTCAATACAAAAGGCACAATGTCGACTTAAGTACAAGAGCACTGACACTCTAATTTCTTATGATTTGAACCTCTCCTGTGAATTCAGTTTTAGATTCCGATGCTTCACTTCAGGTTTACTGTATCCCTTGGACCGTCTTATTGACGATGAAACAGAGAATTTGCAACCGAATTTAATACAAAAGGCACAATGCTGACTTGAGTACAAGAGGACTGACACTCTTACTTTCTATGAGTTGAACCAATCCTGTGAGTCCACTTTTAGATTCCGCTGCTTTACTTCAGGTTTACTGTATACCTTGGACCTTGTTATTGACGATGAAACACAGAAATTGCATACGAATTGAATACAAAAGTCACAATGACGACTTAAGTACAATAGGACTGACACTCTAACTTTCTATGATTTGAACCTCTCTTGTGAGTCCAGTTCTGGATTCCGATGCTTCACTTCAGGTTTACTGTATCACTTGGACCTTTTTATTGACGATGAAACACAGAAATTGCATCCGAATTAAATACAAAGGCACAATGCCGATTTAAGTACAAGAGGATTGACACTATAACATTCTATGATTTGTACCTCTCCTGTGAGTCCAGTTTTAGATTGCGATGCTTTACTTCAGGTTTACTGTATTCCGTGGACCTTATTATTGACGATGAAGCACAGAAATAGCATCCGATTTTAATACAAATCGCACAATGCCGTCTTAAGTACAAGCGGACTGACACTCTAAGTTTCTATGATTTCTACTTCTCCTGTGAGCCCGGTTTTAGATTCCGATGCTTCACTTCAGGTTTTCGGTATCCCTTGGACCTTCTTATTGACGATGAAACACAGAAATTGCATTCGAATTTAATACAACAGGCACAATGCCGACTTAATTACAAGAGGACTGACACTCTAACTTTCTATGATTTGAACCTCTCCTGTGAGTCCAGAAAATGGATTCCGATGCTTCACTTCAGGTTTACTGTATCCCTTGGACCTTCTTATTAACGATCTAACACAGAAATTGCATCCGAATTTAATACAAAAGGCACAATGACGACTCAATTACAAGAGGACTGACACTCTAACTTTCTATGATTTGAACCTCTCCTCTGATTCCAGATTTAGATTCCGACGCTTCACTACAGGTTTACTGCATCACTTGGACCTTTTATTGACGATGAAACACAGAAATTGCACCCGAATTTAATACAAAAGGCACAATGCCGACCTAAAAATTAGAGGACTGACACTCTGACTTCCTATGATTTGAACCTGTCCTGTGAGTCCAGTTTTAGATTCCGATGCTTCACTTAAGGTTTACTGTATACCTTGGACCTTCTTACTGACGATGAAACACAGAAATTGCATCCGAATTTAATACAAAAGGCACAATGCCGACTTAAGTACAAGAGGACTGACACTCTAACTTTCTATGATTTGATCTTCTCTTGTGAGTCAAGTTTTTGATTCCGATGCTTCACCTCAGGTTTACTGTATCACTTGGACATTTTTATTGACGATGAAACACAGAAATTGCATCCGAAATAAATACAAATGGCACAATGCTGACTTATGTACGAGAGGACTGACACTCTAACATTCTATGATTTGAACCTCTCCTGTGAGTCAAGTTTTAGATTCCGATGCTTCACTTCAGGTTTACTGTATCGCTTGGATCTTCTTATTGACGATGAAACACATAATTGCATCCGATTTTAATACAAAAGGCACAATGCCGACTTAAGTAAAAGAGGACTGACACAATAACTTTCTATGATTTGTACCTCTTCTGTGAGTCCAGTTTTAGATTCCGATGCTTCACTTCAGGTTTTCTGAGTCCCTTGGACCGTCTTATTGACGATGAAACAGAGAATTTGCATCCGAATTTAATACAAAAGGCACAATGCCGACTTGAGTACAAGAGGACCTACACTCTAACTTTCTATTATTTGAACCTCTCTTGTGAGTCCAGTTTTGGATTCCGATGCTTCACTTCAGGTTTACTGTATCACTTGGACTTTTTATTGACGATGAAACACAGAAATTGCATCCGAATTAAATACAAAAGGCACAATGCCGAATTAAGTACAAGAGGATTGACACTCTAACATTCTATGATTTGAACCTCTCCTGTGAGTCCAGTTTTAGATTCCGAGGCTTCACTTCAGGTTTACTGTATCGCTTGGATCTTCTTATTGACGATGAAACACAGAAATTGCATCCGATTTTAATACAAAAGGCACAATGCCGACTTAAGTACAAGAGGACTGACACTCTATTTTCCTATGATTTGAACCTCTCCTGAGAGTCCAGAAAATTGACTCCGATGCTTCACGTCAGGTTTACTGTATCCCTTGGACCTTCTTATTGACGATCAAACACAGAAATTGCATCCGAAATTAATACAAAAGGCACAATGCCGACTTAAGTACAAGAGGACCTACACTCTAACTTTCTATTATTTGAACCTCTCCTGTGAGTCCGGTCTTAGATTCCGAAACTTTTTTTCAGGTTTACTGTATCCCTTGGACCTTCTTATTGACGATGAAACACAGAAATTGCATTCGAATTTAATACAAAAGTCACAATGCCGACTTAAGAACATGAGGATTGACACTCTAACTTTCTTTGATTTGAACCTCTCCTGTGAGTCCAGTTTTAGATTCCGATGCTGCACTTCAGGTTTACAGTATCCCTTGGACCTTTTTATTGACGATGAAAACAGAAATTGCATCCGAATTTAATACAAAAGGCACAATGCCGACTTATGTACAAGAGGACTGACACTCTAACTTTCTTTGATTTGAACCTCTCCTGTGAGTCCAGTTTTAGATTCCGATGCCTCACTTCAGGTTTACTGAATCCCTTGAACTTTCTTATTGACGATGAAACACAGAAATTGCATCGGAATTTAATACAAAATGCACAATGCGGCCTGAAGTACAAGAGGACCGACACTCTAACTTTCTATGATTTGAACCTGTCCTGTGAGTCCAGTTTTAGATTCCGACGTTTCACTTCAGGTTCACTGTATCACTTGGACCTTTTATTGACGATGAAACACAGAAATTGCATTCGAAGTTAATACAAAAGGCACAATGCCGACATAAGTACAAGAGGACTGACACTCTAACTTTCTATGATTTGAACCTGTCCTGTGAGTCCAGTTTTAGATTCCGATGCTTCACTTCAGGTTTACTGTATCCCTTGGACCATCTTATTGACGATGAAACACAGAAATTGCATCCGAATTTAATACAAAACGCACAATGCCGTCTTAAGTACATGAGGACTGACACTCTAACATTCTATGATTTGAACCTCTCCTGTGAGTCCAGTTTTAGATTCCGATGCTTCACTTCAGGTTTACTGTATCCATTGGTCCTTCTTATTGACGATGAAACACAGAAATTGCATCCGAATTTAATACAAAAGGCACAATGCCAGCTTAAGTACATGAGGACTGGCACTCTAACTTTCTATTATTTGAACCAATCCTATGAGTCCAGACTTGGATTCCGATGCTTCACTTCAGGTTTACTGAATCCCTTGAACCTTCTTATAGACGATCAAACACAGAAATTGCATCCGAGTTCAATACGAAAGGCACAATGTCGACTTAAGTACAAGAGCACTGACACTCTAATTTCTTATGATTTGAACCTCTCCTGTGAATCCAGTTTTAGATTCCGATGCTTCACTTCAGGTTTACTGTATCCTTCTGACCTTCTTATTGACGATGAAACAAAGAAATTGCATCCGAATTTAATACAAAATGCACAAAGCCAACTTAAGAACATGAGGACTGGCATTCTAACTTTCTATGATTTGAACCAATCCTGTGAGTACAGTTTTAGATTCCGATGCTTTACTTCAGGTTTACTGTATCCCTTGGACCTTCTTATTGACGATGAAACACAGAAATTGCATCCAAATTTAATACAAAAGGCACAATGCCGACTTAAGTACATGAGGACTGACACTCTAACTTTCTATGATTTGAACTTCGCTTGTGAGTCAAGTTTTTGATTCCGATGCTTCACTTCAGGTTTACTGTATCACTTGGACCTTTTTATTGACGATGAAACACAGAAATTGCATCCGAATTAAATACAAAAGGCACAATGCCGATTTAAGTACAAGAGGATTGACACTCTAACATTCTATGATTTGTACCTCTCCTGTGAGTCCAGTTTTAGATTCCGATGCTTCACTTCAGGTTTACTGAATCGCTTGGATCTTCTTATTGACGATGAAACACAGAAATTGCATCCGATTTTAATACAAAAGGCACAATGCCGACTTAAGGAAAAGAGAACTGACACAATAACTTTCTATGATTTGTACCTCTCCTGTGAGTCCAGTTTTAGATTCCGATGCTTCACTTCAGGTTTTCTGAGTCCCTTGGACCGTCTTATTGACGATGAAACAGAGAATTTGCATCCGAATTTAATACAAAAGGCACAATGCCGACTTCAGTACAAGAGGACTGACACTCTTACTTTCCATGGTTTGAACCAATCCTCTGAGTCCAGTTTTAGATTCCGATGCTTTACGTCAGGTTAACTGTATCCCTTGGACCTTCTTATTGACGATGAAACACAGAAATTTCATTCGAAATTAATACAAAAATCACAATGCCGACTTAAGTACATGAGGATTGACACTCTAACTTTCTATGATTTGAAATTCGCTTGTGAGACAAGTTTTTGATTCCGATGCTTCACTTCAGGTTTACTGTATCACTTGGACCTTTTTATTGACGATGAAACACAGATATTGCATCCGAATTTAATACAAAGGGCACAATGCTGACTTATGTACAAGAGGACTGACACTCTAACATTCTATGATTTGAACCTCTCCTGTGAGTCAAGTTTTAGATTCCGATGCTTCACTTCAGGTTTACTGTATCGCTTGGATCTTCTTATTGACGATGAAACACATAATTGCATCCGATTTTAATACAAAAGGCACAATGCCCGACTTAAGTAAAAGAGGACTGACACAATAACTTTCTATGATTTGTACCTCTTCTGTGAGTCCAGTTTTAGATTCCGATGCTTCACTTCAGGTTTTCTGAGTCCCTTGGACCGTCTTATTGACGATGAAACAGAGAATTTGCATCCGAATTTAATACAAAAGGCACAATGCCGACTTGAGTACAAGAGGACTGACACTCTTACTTTCTATGATTTGAACCAATCCTGTGAGTCCAGTTTTAGATTCCGATGCTTTACGTCAGGTTTACTGTATCCCTTGGACCTTCTTATTGACGATGAAACACAGAAATTGCATACGAATTTAATACAATAGGGACAATGACGGCTTAAGTACAAGAGGACTGACACTCTAACTTTCTATGATTTGAACCTCTCTTGTGAGTCCAGTTTTGGATTCCGATGCTTCACTTCAGGTTTACTGTATCACTTGGACTTTTTATTTACGATGAAACACAGAAATTGCATCCGAATTAAATACAAAAGGCACAATTCCGAATTAAGTACAAGAGGATTGACACTCTAACATTCTATGATTTGAACCTCTCCTGTGAGTCCAGTTTTAGATTCCGAGGCTTCACTTCAGGTTTACTGTATCGCTTGGATCTTCTTATTGACGATGAAACACAGAAATTGCATCCGATTTTAATACAAAAGGCACAATGCCGACTTAAGTACAAGAGGACTGACACTCTATTTTCCTATGATTTGAACCTCTCCTGAGAGTCCAGAAAATTGATTCCGATGCTTCACGTCAGGTTTACTGTATTCCTTGGACCTTCTTATTGACGATCAAACACAGAAATTGCATCCGAAATTAATACAAAAGGCACAATGCCGACTTAAGTACAAGAGGACCTACACTCTAACTTTCTATTATTTGAACCTCTCCTGTGAGTCCGGTCTTAGATTCCGAAACTTTTTTTCAGGTTTACTGTATCCCTTGGACCTTCTTATTGACGATGAAACACAGAAATTGCATTCGAATTTAATACAAAAGTCACAATGCCGACTTAAGAACATGAGGATTGACACTCTAACTTTCTTTGATTTGAACCTCTCCTGTGAGTCCAGTTTTAGATTCCGATGCTGCACTTCAGGTTTACAGTATTCCTTGGACCTTTTTATTGACGATGAAAACAGAAATTGCATCCGAATTTAATACAAAAGGCACAATGCCGACTTATGTACAAGAGGACTGACACTCTAACTTTCTTTGATTTGAACCTCTCCTGTGAGTCCAGTTTTAGATTCCGATGCTTCACTTCAGGTTTACTGTATCCGTTGGACCTTCTTGTTGACGATGAAAACCTAAATTGCATCCGAATGTAATACAAAAGGCACAATGCCGACTTAAGTACATGAAGGCTGACACTCTTTCTATGATTTGAACCTCTTCTGTGAGTCCAGTTTTAGATTCCGATGCCTCACTTCAGGTTTACTGAATCCCTTGAACTTTCTTATTGACGATGAAACACAGAAATTGCATCGGAATTTAATACAAAATGCACAATGCGGCCTGAAGTACAAGAGGACCGACACTCTAACTTTCTATGATTTGAACCACTCCTGTGAGTCCAGTTTTAGATTCCGAATCTTCACTTCAGGTCTACTGTATCCGTTGGACCTTCTTATTGACGATGAAACACAGAAATTGCATCCGAATTTAATACAAAAGGCACAATGCCGACTTAAGTACAAGAGGACTGACACTCTAACTTTCTATGATTTGATCTTCTCTTGTGAGTCAAGTTTTTGATTCCGATGCTTCACCTCAGGTTTACTGTATCACTTGGACATTTTTATTGACGATGAAACACAGAAATTGCATCCGAAATAAATACAAAGGGCACAATGCTGACTTATGTACAAGAGGACTGACACTCTAACATTCTATGATTTGAACCTCTCCTGTGAGTCAAGTTTTAGATTCCGATGCTTCACTTCAGGTTTACTGTATCGCTTGGATCTTCTTATTGACGATGAAACACATAATTGCATCCGATTTTAATACAAAAGGCACAATGCCGACTTAAGTAAAAGAGGACTGACACAATAACTTTCTATGATTTGTACCTCTTCTGTGAGTCCAGTTTTAGATTCCGATGCTTCACTTCAGGTTTTCTGAGTCCCTTGGACCGTCTTATTGACGATGAAACAGAGAATTTGCATCCGAATTTAATACAAAAGGCACAATGCCGACTTGAGTACAAGAGGACTGACACTCTTACTTTCTATGATTTGAACCAATCCTGTGAGTCCAGTTTTAGATTCCGATGCTTTACGTCAGGTTTACTGTATCCCTTGGACCTTCTTATTGACGATGAAACACAGAAATTGCATACGAATTTAATACAATAGGGACAATGACGGCTTAAGTACAAGAGGACTGACACTCTAACTTTCTATGATTTGAACCTCTCTTGTGAGTCCAGTTTTGGATTCCGATGCTTCACTTCAGGTTTACAGTATCACTTGGACTTTTTATTGACGATGAAACACAGAAATTGCATCCGAATTAAATACAAAAGGCACAATGCCGAATTAAGTACAAGAGGATTGACACTCTAACATTCTATGATTTGAACCTCTCCTGTGAGTCCAGTTTTAGATTCCGAGGCTTCACTTCAGGTTTACTGTATCGCTTGGATCTTCTTATTGACGATGAAACACAGAAATTGCATCCGATTTTAATACAAAAGGCACAATGCCGACTTAAGTACAAGAGGACTGACACTCTATTTTCCTATGATTTGAACCTCTCCTGAGAGTCCAGAAAATTGATTCCGATGCTTCACGTCAGGTTTACTGTATCCCTTGGACCTTCTTATTGACGATCAAACACAGAAATTGCATCCGAAATTAATACAAAAGGCACAATGCCGACTTAAGTACAAGAGGACCTACACTCTAACTTTCTATTATTTGAACCTCTCCTGTGAGTCCGGTCTTAGATTCCGAAACTTTTTTTCAGGTTTACTGTATCCCTTGGACCTTCTTATTGACGATGAAACACAGAAATTGCATTCGAATTTAATACAAAAGTCACAATGCCGACTTAAGAACATGAGGATTGACACTCTAACTTTCTTTGATTTGAACCTCTCCTGTGAGTCCAGTTTTTGATTCCGATGCTGCACTTCAGGTTTACAGTATCCCTTGGACCTTTTTATTGACGATGAAAACAGAAATTGCATCCGAATTTAATACAAAAGGCACAATGCCGACTTATGTACAAGAGGACTGACACTCTAACTTTCTTTGATTTGAACCTCTCCTGTGAGTCCAGTTTTAGATTCCGATGCTTCACTTCAGGTTTACTGTATCCGTTGGACCTTCTTGTTGACGATGAAAACCTAAATTGCATCCGAATGTAATACAAAAGGCACAATGCCGACTTAAGTACATGAAGGCTGACACTCTTTCTATGATTTGAACCTCTTCTGTGAGTCCAGTTTTAGATTCCGATGCCTCACTTCAGGTTTACTGAATCCCTTGAACTTTCTTATTGACGATGAAACACAGAAATTGCATCGGAATTTAATACAAAATGCACAATGCGGCCTGAAGTACAAGAGGACCGACACTCTAACTTTCTATGATTTGAACCACTCCTGTGAGTCCAGTTTTAGATTCCGAATCTTCACTTCAGGTCTACTGTATCCGTTGGACCTTCTTATTGACGATGAAACACAGAAATTGCATCCGAATTTAATACAAAAGGCACAATGCCGACTTAAGTACAAGAGAACTGACACTCTAACTTTCTATGATTTGAACCTCTCCTGTGAGTCCAGTTTTAGATTCCGATGCTTCACTTCAGGTTCACTGTATCACTTGGACCTTTTATTGACGATGAAACACAGAAATTGCATTCGAAGTTAATACAAAAGGCACAATGCCGACTTAAGTACAAGAGGACTGACACTTTAACTTTCTATGATTTGAACCTGTCATGTGAGTCCAGTTTTAGATTCCGATGCTTCACTTCAGGTTTACTGTATCCCTTGGACCATCTTATTGACGATGAAACACAGAAATTGCATCCGAATTTAATACAAAACGCACAATGCCGTCTTAAGTACATGAGGACTGACACTCTAACATTCTATGATTTGAACCTCTCCTGTGAGTCCAGTTTTAGATTCCGATGCTTCACTTCAGGTTTACTGTATCCCTTGGTCCTTCTTATTGACGATGAAACACAGAAATTGCATCCGAATTTAATACAAAAGGCACAATGCCAGCTTAAGTACATGAGGACTGGCACTCTAACTTTCTATGATTTGAACTTCGCTTGTGAGTCAAGTTTTTGATTCCGATGCTTCACTTCAGGTTTACTGTATCGCTTGGATCTTCTTATTGACGATGAAACACAGAAA
Source organism: Schistocerca serialis cubense (assembly GCF_023864345.2). Classification (NCBI taxonomy): domain Eukaryota; kingdom Metazoa; phylum Arthropoda; class Insecta; order Orthoptera; family Acrididae; genus Schistocerca; species Schistocerca serialis. The sequence goes on along the minus strand of NC_064640.1, from coordinate 1,046,203,682 downwards.
TTGCATCCGATTTTAATACAAAAGGCACAATGCCGACTTAAGTAAAAGAGAACTGACACAATAACTTTCTATGATTTGTACCTCTCCTGTGAGTCCAGTTTTAGATTCCGATGCTTCACTTCAGGTTTTCTGAGTCCCTTGGACCGTCTTATTGACGATGAAACAGAGAATTTGCATCCGAATTTAATACAAAAGGCACAATGCCGACTTGAGTACAAGAGGACTGACACTCTTACTTTCTATGATTTGAACCAATCCTCTGAGTCCAGTTTTAGATTCCGATGCTTTACGTCAGGTTAACTGTATCCCTTGGACCTTCTTATTGACGATGAAACACAGAAATTGCATCCGAATATAACACAAAAGGCACAATGCCGACTTAAGTACAAGAGTACTGACACTCTAACTTTCTTTTGATTTGAACCTCTCCTGTGAGTCCAGTTTTAGATTCCGACGCTTCACTTCAGGTTCACTGTATCACTTGGACCTTTTATTGACGATGAAACACAGAAATTGCATTCGAATTTAATACAAAAGGCACAATGCCGACTTAAGTACAAGAGGACTGACACTCTAACATTCTATGATTTGAACCTCTCCTGTGAGTCCAGTTTCAGATTCCGATGCTTCACTTCAGGTTTACTGTATCTCTTGGACCTTCTTATTGACGATGATACACAGAAATTGCATCCGAATTTAATACAAAAGGCACAATGCCAACTTAAGTATATGAGGACTGACACTCTCACTTTCTATTATTTGAACCAATCCTGTGAGTCCAGACTTGGATTCCGATGCTTCACTTCAGGTTTACTGAATCCCTTGAACCTTCTTATTGACGATGAAACACAGAAATTGCATCCGAATTCAAAACAAAAGGCACAATGTCGACTTAAGTACAAGAGCACTGACACTCTAATTTCTTATGATTTGAACCTCTCCTGTGAATCCAGTTTTAGATTCCGATGCTTCACTTCAGGTTTACTGTATCCTTTGGACCTTCTTATTGACAATGAAACACAGAAATTGCATCCGAATTTAATACAAAATGCACAATGCCAACTTAAGTACATGAGGACTGGCACTCTAACTTTCTATGATTTGAACCAATCCTGTGAGTCCAGTTTTAGATTCCGATGCTTTACTTCAGGTTTACTGTATCCCTAGGACCGTCTTATTGACTATGAAACACAGAAATAGCATCCGAGTTTAATACAAAAGGCACAATGCCGACTTAAGTACATGACGACTGACACTCTAACTTTCTATGATTTGAACTTCGCTTGTCAGTCAAGTTTTTGATTCCGATGCTTCACTACAGGTTTACTGTATCACTTGGACCTTTTTATTGACGATGAAACACAGAAATTGCATCCGATTTTAATACAAAAAGCACAATGCCGATTTAAGTACAAGAGGACTGACACTCTAACTTTCTATGATTTGATCCTCTACTGTGTGCCCAGTTTTAGATTCCGATGCTTCACATCAGGTTTTCGGTATCCCTTGGACCTTCTTATTGACGATGAAACACAGAAATTGCATTCGAATTTAATACAAAAGGCACAATGCCGACTTAAGTATAAGAGGACTGACACTCTATTTTTCTATGATTTGAACCTCTCCTGTGAGTCCAGAATATGGATTCCGATGCTTCACTTCAGGTTTACTGTATCCCTTGGACCTTCTTATTGACGATCAAACACAGAAATTGCATCCGAATTTAATACAAAAGGCACAATGCCGACTTAAGTACAAGAGGACGCACTTTCTAAGTCTCTATGATTTGAACTTCTCCTGTGAGTCCGGTCTTAGATTCCGAAACTTCTGTTCAGGTTTACTGTATCCCTTGCACCTTCTCATTGACGATGAAACACAGAAATTGCATTCGAATTTAATACAAAAATCACAATGCCGACTTAAGTACATGAGGACTGACACTCTAACTTTCTATGAATTGAACCTCTCCTGTGAGTCCAGTTTTAGATTCCGATGCTTCTCTTCAGGTTTGCTGTATCCCTTGGACACTTTTATTGACGATGAAACACAGAAATTACATCCGAAATAAATACAAAAGGCACAATGCTGACTTAACTACAAGAGGAGTGACACTCTAACATTCTATGATTAGAACCTCTCCTGTGAGTCCAGTTTTAGATTCCGAAGCTTCACTTCAGGTTAACTGTATCGCTTCGATCTTCTTATTGACGATGAAACACAGAAATTGCATCCGATTTTAATACAAAAGGCACAATGCCGACTTAAGTACAAGAGGACTAACACTCAAACTTTCTATGATTTGAACCTCTCCTGTGAGTCCAGTTTTAGATTCCGATGCTACACTTCAGGTTTACTGTATCCCTTGAACTTTCTTATTGACGATGAAACACAGAAATTGCATCGGAATTTAATACAAAATGCACAATGCGGCCTGAAGTACAAGAGGACCGACACTCTAACTTTCTATGATTTGAACCACTCCTGTGAGTCCAGTTTTAGATTCCGAATCTTCACTTCAGGTCTACTGTATCCGTTGGACCTTCTTATTGACGATGAAACACAGAAATTGCATCCGAATTTAATACAAAAGGCACAATGCCGACTTAAGTACAAGAGAACTGACACTCTAACTTTCTATGATTTGAACCTCTCCTGTGAGTCCAGTTTTAGATTCCGACGCTTCACTTCAGGTTCACTGTATCACTTGGACCTTTTATTGACGATGAAACACAGAAATTGCATTCGAAGTTAATACAAAAGGCACAATGCCGACTTAAGTACAAGAGGACTGACACTCTAACTTTCTATGATTTGAACCTGTCCTGTGAGTCCAGTTTTAGATTCCAATGCTTCACGTCAGGTTTACTGTATCCCTAGGACCATCTTATTGGCGATGAAACACAGAAATTGCATCCGAATTTAATACAAAACGCACAATGTCGTCTTAAGTACATGAGGACTGACACTCTAACATTCTATGATTTGAACTTCTCCTGTGAGTCCAGTTTTAGATTCCGTTGCTTCACTTCAGGTTTACTGTATCCCTTGGACCTTCGTATTGACGATGAAACACAGAAATCGCATCCGAGTTTAATACAAAAGGCACAATGCCAGCTTAAGTACATGAGGACTGGCACTCTAACTTTCTATTATTTGAACCAATCCTGTGAGTCCAGACTTGGATTCCGATGCTTCACTTCAGGTTTACTGAATCCCTTGAACCTTCTTATTGACGATCAAACACAGAAATTGCATCCGAATTCAATACAAAAGGCACAATGTCGACTTAAGTACAAGAGCACTGACACTCTAATTTCTTATGATTTGAACCTCTCCTGTGAATCCAGTTTTAGATTCCGATGCTTCACTTCAGGTTTACTGTATCCTTTTGACCTTCTTATTGACGATGAGACAAAAAATTGCATCCGAATTTAATACAAAATGCACAAAGCCAACTTAAGTACATGAGGACTGGCATTCTAACTTTCTATGATTTGAACCAATCCTGTGAGTCCAGTTTTAGATTCCGATGCTTTACTTCAGGTTTACTGTATCCCTTGGACCTTCTTATTAACGAAGAAACACAGAAATTGCATCCAAATTTAATACAAAAGGCACAATGCCGACTTAAGTACATGAGGACTGACACTCTAACTTTCTATGATTTGAACTTCGCTTGTGAGTCAAGTTTTTGATTCCGATGCTTCACTTCAGGTTTACTGTATCACTTGGACCTTTTTATTGACGATGAAACACAGAAATTGCATCCGAATTAAATACAAAAGGCACAATGCCGATTTAAGTACAAGAGGATTGACACTCTAACATTCTATGATTTGTACCTCTCCTGTGAGTCCAGTTTTAGATTCCGATGCTTCACTTCAGGTTTACTGTATCGCTTGGATCTTCTTATTGACGATGAAACACAGAAATTGCATCCGATTTTAATACAAAAGGCACAATGGCGACTTAAGTAAAAGAGGACTGACACAATAACTTTCTATGATTTGTACCTCTCCTGTTAGTCCAGTTTTAGATTCCGATGCTTCACTTCAGGTTTTCTGAGTCCCTTGGACCGTCTTATTGACGATGAAACAGAGAATTTGCATCCGAATTTAATACAAAAGGCACAATGCCGACTTCAGTACAAGAGGACTGACACTCTTACATTCTATGATTTGAACCAATCCTCTGAGTCCAGTTTTGGATTCCGATGCTTTACGTCAGGTTAACTGTATCCCTTGGACCTTCTTATTGACGATGAAACACAGAAATTGCATTCGAATTTAATACAAAAATCACAATGCCGACTTAAGTACATGAGGATTGACACTCTAACTTTCTTTGATTTGAACCTCTCCTGTGAGTCCAGTTTTAGATTCCGATACTTCACTTCAGGTTTACTGTATCCCTTGGACCTTCTTATTGACGATGAAAACAGAAATTGCATCCGAATTTAATACAAAAGGCACAATGCCGACGTAAGTACATGAACACTGACATTCTTTCTATGATTTGAACCTCTCCTGTGTGTCCAGTTTTAGATTACGATGCTTCACTTCAGGTTTACTGTATCCCTGGGACCTTCTTATTGACGATGAAAACAGAAATTGCATCCGAATTTAATACAAATGGCACAATGCCGACTTAAGTACAAGAGGACTGACACTCTAACTTTCTATGATTTGAACCTCTCCTGTGTGACCAGTTTTAGATTCCGATGCTTCACTTCAGGTTTACTTTATCCCTTGGACCTTCTTATTGACGATGAAACACAGAAATTGCATCCGAAATTAAGACAAAAGGCACAATGTCGTCTTAAGTACATGAGGACTGACACTCTAACATTCTATGATTTGAACTTCTCCTGTGAGTCCAGTTTTAGATTCCGTTGCTTCACTTCAGGTTTACTGTATCCCTTGGTCCTTCGTATTGACGATGAAACACAGAAATCGCATCCGAGTTTAATACAAAAGTCACAATGCCAGCTTAAGTACATGAGGACTGGCACTCTAACTTTCTATTATTTGAACCAATCCTGTGAGTCCAGACTTGGATTCCGATGCTTCACTTCAGGTTTACTGAATCCCTTGAACCTTCTTATTGACGATCAAACACAGAAATTGCATCCGAATTCAATACAAAAGGCACAATGTCGACTTAAGTACAAGAGCACTGACACTCTAATTTCTTATGATTTGAACCTCTCCTGTGAATCCAGTTTTAGATTCCGATGCTTCACTTCAGGTTTACTGTATCCTTTTGACCTTCTTATTGACGATGAAACAAAAAATTGCATCCGAATTTAATACAACATGCACAAAGCCAACTTAAGTACATGAGGACTGGCATTCTAACTTTCTATGATTTGAACCAATCCTGTGAGTCCAGTTTTAGATTCCGATGCTTTACTCCAGGTTTACTGTATCCCTTGGACCTTCTTATTAACGAAGAAACACAGAAATTGCATCCAAATTTAATACAAAAGGCACAATGCCGACTTAAGTACATGAGGACTGACACTCTAACTTTCTATGATTTGAACTTCGCTTGTGAGTCAAGTTTTTGATTCCGATGCTTCACTTCAGGTTTACTGTATCCCTGGGACCTTCTTATTGACGATGAAAACAGAAATTGCATCCGAATTTAATACAAAAGGCACAATGCCGACTTAAGTACAAGAGGACTGACACTCTAACTTTCTATGATTTGAACCTCTCCTGTGTGTCCAGTTTTAGATTCCGATGCTTCACTTCAGGTTTACTTTATCCCTTGGACCTTCTTATTGACGATGAAACACAGAAATTGCATCCGAAATTAAGACAAAAGGCACAAAGCCGACTTAAGTAGAAGAGGACTGTCACTCTAACTTTCTATAATTTGAACCTCTCCTGTGAGTCCAGACTTGGATTCCGATGCTTCAATTCAGATTTACTGTATCCCTTGGACCTTCTTATTGACGATTAAACACAGAAATTGCATCTGAAATTAATTCAAGAAGCACAATGCCGACTTAAGTACAAGAGGACTGACACTCTTTCTATGATTTGATCCTCTTCTGTGAGTCCAGTTTTAGATTCCGATGCCTCACTTCAGGTTTACTGTATCCCTTGAACTTTCTTATTGACGATGAAACACAGAAATTGCTTCGGAATTTAATACAAAATGCACAATGCGGCCTGAAGTACAAGAGGACCGACACTCTAACTTTCTATGATTTGAACCACTCCTGTGAGTCCAGTTTTAGATTCCGAATCTTCACTTCAGGTCTACTGTATCCGTTGGACCTTCTTATTGACGATGAAACACAGAAATTGCATCCGATTTTAATACAAAAGTCACAATGCCGACTTAAGTACAAGAGAACTGACACTCTAACTTTCTATGATTTGAACCTCTCCTGTGAGTCCAGTTTTAGATTCCGACGCTTCACTTCAGGTTCACTGTATCACTTGGACCTTTTATTGACGATGAAACACAGAAATTGCATTCGAAGTTAATACAAAAGGCACAATGCCGACTTAAGTACAAGAGGACTGACACTCTAACTTTCAATGATTTGAACCTCCCCTGTGAGTCCAGTTTTAGATTCCGTTGCTTCACTTCAGGTTTACTGTATCCCTTGGTCCTTCTTATTGACGATGAAACACAGAAATTGCATCCGAATTTAATACAAAAGGCACAATGCCAGCTTAAGTACATGAGGACTGGCACTCTAACTTTCTATTATTTGAACCAATCCTGTGAGTCCAGACTTGGATTCCGATGCTTCACTTCAGGTTTACTGAATCCCTTGAACCTTCTTATTGACGATCAAACACAGAAATTGCATCCGAATTCAATACAAAAGGCACAATGTCGACTTAAGTACAAGAGCACTGACACTCTAATTTCTTATGATTTGAACCTCTCCTGTGAATCCAGTTTTAGATTCCGATGCTTCACTTCAGGTTTACTGTATCCTTTTGACCTTCTTATTGACGATGAAACAAAGAAATTGCATCCGAATTTAATACAAAATGCACAAAGCCAACTTAAGTACATGAGGACTGGCATTCTAACTTTCTATGATTTGAACCAATCCTGTGAGTCCAGTTTTAGATTCCGATGCTTTACTTCAGGTTTACTGTATCCCTTGGACCTTCTTATTAACGAAGAAACACAGAAATTGCATCCAAATTTAATACAAAAGGCACAATGCCGACTTAAGTACATGAGGACTGACACTCTAACTTTCTATGATTTGAACTTCGCTTGTGAGTCAAGTTTTTGATTCCGATGCTTCACTTCAGGTTTACTGTATCACTTGGACCTTTTTATTGACGATGAAACACAGAAATTGCATCCGAATTAAATACAAAAGGCACAATGCCGATTTAAGTACAAGAGGATTGACACTCTAACATTCTATGATTTGTACCTCTCCTGTGAGTCCAGTTTTAGATTCCGATGCTTCACTTCAGGTTTACTGTATCGCTTGGATCTTCTTATTGACGATGAAACACAGAAATTGCATCCGATTTTAATACAAAAGGCACAATGGCGACTTAAGTAAAAGAGGACTGACACAATAACTTTCTATGATTTGTACCTCTCCTGTTAGTCCAGTTTTAGATTCCGATGCTTCACTTCAGGTTTTCTGAGTCCCTTGGACCGTCTTATTGACGATGAAACAGAGAATTTGCATCCGAATTTAATACAAAAGGCACAATGCCGACTTCAGTACAAGAGGACTGACACTCTTACATTCTATGATTTGAACCAATCCTCTGAGTCCAGTTTTGGATTCCGATGCTTTACGTCAGGTTAACTGTATCCCTTGGACCTTCTTATTGACGATGAAACACAGAAATTGCATTCGAATTTAATACAAAAATCACAATGCCGACTTAAGTACATGAGGATTGACACTCTAACTTTCTTTGATTTGAACCTCTCCTGTGAGTCCAGTTTTAGATTCCGATACTTCACTTCAGGTTTACTGTATCCCTTGGACCTTCTTATTGACGATGAAAACAGAAATTGCATCCGAATTTAATACAAAAGGCACAATGCCGACGTAAGTACATGAACACTGACATTCTTTCTATGATTTGAACCTCTCCTGTGTGTCCAGTTTTAGATTACGATGCTTCACTTCAGGTTTACTGTATCCCTGGGACCTTCTTATTGACGATGAAAACAGAAATTGCATCCGAATTTAATACAAATGGCACAATGCCGACTTAAGTACAAGAGGACTGACACTCTAACTTTCTATGATTTGAACCTCTCCTGTGTGACCAGTTTTAGATTCCGATGCTTCACTTCAGGTTTACTTTATCCCTTGGACCTTCTTATTGACGATGAAACACAGAAATTGCATCCGAAATTAAGACAAAAGGCACAATGTCGTCTTAAGTACATGAGGACTGACACTCTAACATTCTATGATTTGAACTTCTCCTGTGAGTCCAGTTTTAGATTCCGTTGCTTCACTTCAGGTTTACTGTATCCCTTGGTCCTTCGTATTGACGATGAAACACAGAAATCGCATCCGAGTTTAATACAAAAGTCACAATGCCAGCTTAAGTACATGAGGACTGGCACTCTAACTTTCTATTATTTGAACCAATCCTGTGAGTCCAGACTTGGATTCCGATGCTTCACTTCAGGTTTACTGAATCCCTTGAACCTTCTTATTGACGATCAAACACAGAAATTGCATCCGAATTCAATACAAAAGGCACAATGTCGACTTAAGTACAAGAGCACTGACACTCTAATTTCTTATGATTTGAACCTCTCCTGTGAATCCAGTTTTAGATTCCGATGCTTCACTTCAGGTTTACTGTATCCTTTTGACCTTCTTATTGACGATGAAACAAAAAATTGCATCCGAATTTAATACAACATGCACAAAGCCAACTTAAGTACATGAGGACTGGCATTCTAACTTTCTATGATTTGAACCAATCCTGTGAGTCCAGTTTTAGATTCCGATGCTTTACTCCAGGTTTACTGTATCCCTTGGACCTTCTTATTAACGAAGAAACACAGAAATTGCATCCAAATTTAATACAAAAGGCACAATGCCGACTTAAGTACATGAGGACTGACACTCTAACTTTCTATGATTTGAACTTCGCTTGTGAGTCAAGTTTTTGATTCCGATGCTTCACTTCAGGTTTACTGTATCCCTGGGACCTTCTTATTGACGATGAAAACAGAAATTGCATCCGAATTTAATACAAAAGGCACAATGCCGACTTAAGTACAAGAGGACTGACACTCTAACTTTCTATGATTTGAACCTCTCCTGTGTGTCCAGTTTTAGATTCCGATGCTTCACTTCAGGTTTACTTTATCCCTTGGACCTTCTTATTGACGATGAAACACAGAAATTGCATCCGAAATTAAGACAAAAGGCACAAAGCCGACTTAAGTAGAAGAGGACTGTCACTCTAACTTTCTATAATTTGAACCTCTCCTGTGAGTCCAGACTTGGATTCCGATGCTTCAATTCAGATTTACTGTATCCCTTGGACCTTCTTATTGACGATTAAACACAGAAATTGCATCTGAAATTAATTCAAGAAGCACAATGCCGACTTAAGTACAAGAGGACTGACACTCTTTCTATGATTTGATCCTCTTCTGTGAGTCCAGTTTTAGATTCCGATGCCTCACTTCAGGTTTACTGTATCCCTTGAACTTTCTTATTGACGATGAAACACAGAAATTGCTTCGGAATTTAATACAAAATGCACAATGCGGCCTGAAGTACAAGAGGACCGACACTCTAACTTTCTATGATTTGAACCACTCCTGTGAGTCCAGTTTTAGATTCCGAATCTTCACTTCAGGTCTACTGTATCCGTTGGACCTTCTTATTGACGATGAAACACAGAAATTGCATCCGATTTTAATACAAAAGTCACAATGCCGACTTAAGTACAAGAGAACTGACACTCTAACTTTCTATGATTTGAACCTCTCCTGTGAGTCCAGTTTTAGATTCCGACGCTTCACTTCAGGTTCACTGTATCACTTGGACCTTTTATTGACGATGAAACACAGAAATTGCATTCGAAGTTAATACAAAAGGCACAATGCCGACTTAAGTACAAGAGGACTGACACTCTAACTTTCAATGATTTGAACCTCCCCTGTGAGTCCAGTTTTAGATTCCGTTGCTTCACTTCAGGTTTACTGTATCCCTTGGTCCTTCTTATTGACGATGAAACACAGAAATTGCATCCGAATTTAATACAAAAGGCACAATGCCAGCTTAAGTACATGAGGACTGGCACTCTAACTTTCTATTATTTGAACCAATCCTGTGAGTCCAGACTTGGATTCCGATGCTTCACTTCAGGTTTACTGAATCCCTTGAACCTTCTTATTGACGATCAAACACAGAAATTGCATCCGAATTCAATACAAAAGGCACAATGTCGACTTAAGTACAAGAGCACTGACACTCTAATTTCTTATGATTTGAACCTCTCCTGTGAATCCAGTTTTAGATTCCGATGCTTCACTTCAGGTTTACTGTATCCTTTTGACCTTCTTATTGACGATGAAACAAAGAAATTGCATCCGAATTTAATACAAAATTCACAAAGCCAACTTAAGTACATGAGGACTGGCATTCTAACTTTCTATGATTTGAACCAATCCTGTGAGTCCAGTTTTAGATTCCGATGCTTTACTTCAGGTTTACTGTATCCCTTGGACCTTCTTATTAACGAAGAAACACAGAAATTGCATCCAAATTTAATACAAAAGGCACAATGCCGACTTAAGTACATGAGGACTGACACTCTAACTTTCTATGATTTGAACTTCGCTTGTGAGTCAAGTTTTTGATTCCGATGCTTCACTTCAGGTTTACTGTATCACTTGGACCTTTTTATTGACGATGAAACACAGAAATTGCATCCGAATTAAATACAAAAGGCACAATGCCGATTTAAGTACAAGAGGATTGACACTCTAACATTCTATGATTTGTACCTCTCCTGTGAGTCCAGTTTTAGATTCCGATGCTTCACTTCAGGTTTACTGTATCGCTTGGATCTTCTTATTGACGATGAAACACAGAAATTGCATCCGATTTTAATACAAAAGGCACAATGGCGACTTAAGTAAAAGAGGACTGACACAATAACTTTCTATGATTTGTACCTCTCCTGTTAGTCCAGTTTTAGATTCCGATGCTTCACTTCAGGTTTTCTGAGTCCCTTGGACCGTCTTATTGACGATGAAACAGAGAATTTGCATCCGAATTTAATACAAAAGGCACAATGCCGACTTCAGTACAAGAGGACTGACACTCTTACATTCTATGATTTGAACCAATCCTCTGAGTCCAGTTTTAGATTCCGATGCTTTACGTCAGGTTAACTGTATCCCTTGGACCTTCTTATTGACGATGAAACACAGAAATTGCATTCGAATTTAATACAAAAATCACAATGCCGACTTAAGTACATGAGGATTGACACTCTAACTTTCTTTGATTTGAACCTCTCCTGTGAGTCCAGTTTTAGATTCCGATACTTCACTTCAGGTTTACTGTATCCCTTGGACCTTCTTATTGACGATGAAAACAGAAATTGCATCCGAATTTAATACAAAAGGCACAATGCCGACGTAAGTACATGAACACTGACATTCTTTCTATGATTTGAACCTCTCCTGTGTGTCCAGTTTTAGATTACGATGCTTCACTTCAGGTTTACTGTATCCCTGGGACCTTCTTATTGACGATGAAAACAGAAATTGCATCCGTATTTAATACAAATGGCACAATGCCGACTTAAGTACAAGAGGACTGACACTCTAACTTTCTATGATTTGAACCTCTCCTGTGTGTCCAGTTTTAGATTCCGATGCTTTACTTTAGGTTTACTTTATCCCTTGGACCTTCTTATTGACGATGAAACACAGAAATTGCATCCGAAATTAAGACAAAAGGCACAATGTCGTCTTAAGTACATGAGGACTGACACTCTAACATTCTATGATTTGAACTTCTCCTGTGAGTCCAGTTTTAGATTCCGTTGCTTCACTTCAGGTTTACTGTATCCCTTGGTCCTTCGTATTGACGATGAAACACAGAAATCGCATCCGAGTTTAATACAAAAGTCACAATGCCAGCTTAAGTACATGAGGACTGGCACTCTAACTTTCTATTATTTGAACCAATCCTGTGAGTCCAGACTTGGATTCCGATGCTTCACTTCAGGTTTACTGAATCCCTTGAACCTTCTTATTGACGATCAAACACAGAAATTGCATCCGAATTCAATACAAAAGGCACAATGCCGACTTAAGTACAAGAGCACTGACACTCTAATTTCTTATGATTTGAACCTCTCCTGTGAATCCAGTTTTAGATTCCGATGCTTCACTTCAGGTTTACTGTATCCTTTTGACCTTCTTATTGACGATGAAACAAAAAATTGCATCCGAATTTAATACAACATGCACAAAGCCAACTTAAGTACATGAGGACTGGCATTCTAACTTTCTATGATTTGAACCAATCCTGTGAGTCCAGTTTTAGATTCCGATGCTTTACTTCAGGTTTACTGTATCCCTTGGACCTTCTTATTAACGAAGAAACACAGAAATTGCATCCAAATTTAATACAAAAGGCACAATGCCGACTTAAGTACATGAGGACTGACACTCTAACTTTCTATGATTTGAACTTCGCTTGTGAGTCAAGTTTTTGATTCCGATGCTTCACTTCAGGTTTACTGTATCCCTGGGACCTTCTTATTGACGATGAAAACAGAAATTGCATCCGAATTTAATACAAAAGGCACAATGCCGACTTAAGTACAAGAGGACTGACACTCTAACTTTCTGTGATTTGAACCTCTCCTGTGTGTCCAGTTTTAGATTCCGATGCTTCACTTCAGGTTTACTTTATCCCTTGGACCTTCTTATTGACGATGAAACACAGAAATTGCATCCGAAATTAAGACAAAAGGCACAAAGCCGACTTAAGTAGAAGAGGACTGTCACTCTAACTTTCTATAATTTGAACCTCTCCTGTGAGTCCAGACTTGGATTCCGATGCTTCAATTCAGATTTACCGTATCCCTTGGACCTTCTTATTGACGATTAAACACAGAAATTGCATCTGAAATTAATTCAAGAAGCACAATGTCGACTTAAGTACAAGAGGACTGACACTCTTTCTATGATTTGATCCTCTTCTGTGAGTCCAGTTTTAGATTCCGATGCCTCACTTCAGGTTTACTGTATCCCTTGAACTTTCTTATTGACGATGAAACACAGAAATTGCTTCGGAATTTAATACAAAATGCACAATGCGGCCTGAAGTACAAGAGGACCGACACTCTAACTTTCTATGATTTGAACCACTCCTGTGAGTCCAGTTTTAGATTCCGAATCTTCACTTCAGGTCTACTGTATCCGTTGGACCTTCTTATTGACGATGAAACACAGAAATTGCATCCGATTTTAATACAAAAGTCACAATGCCGACTTAAGTACAAGAGAACTGACACTCTAACTTTCTATGATTTGAACCTCTCCTGTGAGTCCAGTTTTAGATTCCGACGCTTCACTTCAGGTTCACTGTATCACTTGGACCTTTTATTGACGATGAAACACAGAAATTGCATTCGAAGTTAATACAAAAGGCACAATGCCGACTTAAGTACAAGAGGACTGACACTCTAACTTTCAATGATTTGAACCTCCCCTGTGAGTCCAGTTTTAGATTCCGTTGCTTCACTTCAGGTTTACTGTATCCCTTGGTCCTTCTTATTGACGATGAAACACAGAAATTGCATCCGAATTTAATACAAAAGGCACAATGCCAGCTTAAGTACATGAGGAATGGCACTCTAACTTTCTATTATTTGAACCAATCCTGTGAGTCCAGACTTGGATTCCGATGCTTCACTTCAGGTTTACTGAATCCCTTGAACCTTCTTATTGACGATCAAACACAGAAATTGCATCCGAATTCAATACAAAAGGCACAATGTCGACTTAAGTACAAGAGCACTGACACTCTAATTTCTTATGATTTGAACCTCTCCTGTGAATCCAGTTTTAGATTCCGATGCTTCACTTCAGGTTTACTGTATCCTTTTGACCTTCTTATTGACGATGAAACAAAGAAATTGCATCCGAATTTAATACAAAATGCACAAAGCCAACTTAAGTACATGAGGACTGGCATTCTAACTTTCTATGATTTGAACCAATCCTGTGAGTCCAGTTTTAGATTCCGATGCTTTACTTCAGGTTTACTGTATCCCTTGGACCTTCTTATTGACGTGAAACACAGATATTGCATCCAAATTTAATACAAAAGGCACAATGCCGACTTAAGTACATGAGGACTGACACTCTAACTTTCTATGATTTGAACTTCGCTTGTGAGTCAAGTTTTTGATTCCGGTGCTTCACTTCAGGTTTACTGTATCACTTGGACCTTTTTATTGACGATGACACACAGAAATTGCATCCGAATTAAATACAAAAGGCACAATGCCGATTTAAGTACAAGAGGAATGACACTCTAACATTCTATGATTTGTACCTCTCCTGTGAGTCCAGTTTTAGATTCCGATGCTTCACTTCAGGTTTACTGTATCGCTTGGATCTTCTTATTGACGATGAAACACAGAAATTGCATCCGATTTTAATACAAAAGGCACAATGCCGACTTAAGTAAAAGAGGACTGACACAATAACTTTCTATGATTTGTACCTCTCCTGTTAGTCCAGTTTTAGATTCCGATGCTTCACTTCAGGTTTTCTGAGTCCCTTGGACCGTCTAATTGACGATGAAACAGAGAATTTGCATCCGAATTTAATACAAAAGGCACAATGCCGACTTCGGTACAAGAGGACTGACACTCTTACATTCTATGATTTGAACCAATCCTCTGAGTCCAGTTTTAGATTCCGATGCTTTACGTCGGGTTAACTGTATCCCTTGGACCTTCTTATTGACGATGAAACACAGAAATTGCATTCGAATTTAATACAAAAATCACAATGCCGACTTAAGTACATGAGGATTGACACTCTAACTTTCTTTGATTTGAACCTCTCCTGTGAGTCCTGTTTTAGATTCCGATACTTCACTTCAGGTTTACTGTATCCCTTGGACCTTCTTATTGACGATGAAACACAGAAATTGCATCCGAATTTAATACAAAAGGCACAATGCCGACGTAAGTACATGAACACTGACATTCTTTCTATGATTTGAACCTCTCCTGTGTGTCCAGTTTTAGATTACGATGCTTCACTTCAGGTTTGCTGTATCCCTGGGACATTCTTATTGACGATGAAAACAGAAATTGCATCCGAATTTAATACAAAAGGCACAATGCTGACTTAAGTACAAGTGGACTGACACTCTAACTTTCTATGTTTTGAACCTCTCCTGTGTGTCCAGTTTTAGATTCCGATGCTTCACTTCAGGTTTACTTTATCCCTTGGACCTTCTTATTGACGATGAAACACAGAAATTGCATCCGAAATTAAGAAAAAAGGCACAAAGCCGACTTAAGTACAAGAGGACTGTCACTCTAACTTTCTATAATTTGAACCTCTCCTGTGAGTCCAGACTTCGATTCCGTTGCTTCAGTTCAGATTTACTGTATCCCTTGGACCTTCTTATTGACGATTAAACACAGAAATTGCATCTGAAATTAATTCAAGAAGCACAATGCCGACTTAAGTACAAGAGGACTGACACTCTTTCTATGATTTGATCCTCTTCTGTGAGTCCAGTTTTAGATTCCGATGCCTCACTTCAGGTTTACTGTATCCCTTGAACTTTCTTATTGACGATGAAACACAGAAATTGCTTCGGAATTTAATACAAAATGCACAATGCGGCCCGAAGTACAAGAGGACCGACACTCTAACTTTCTATGATTTGAACCACTCCTGTGAGTCCAGTTTTAGATTCCGAATCTTCACTTCAGGTCTACTGTATCCGTTGGACCTTCTTATTGACGATGAAACACAGAAATTGCATCCGATTTTAATACAAAAGGCACAATGCCGACTTAAGTTCAAGAGAACTGACACTCTAACTTTCTATGATTTGAACCTCTCCTGTGAGTCCTGTTTTAGATTCCGACGCTTCACTTCAGGTTCACTGTATCACTTGGACCTTTTAATTGACGATGAAACACAGAAATTGCATTCGAAGTTAATACAAAAGGCACAATGCCGACTTAAGTACAAGAGGACTGACACTCTAACTCTCAATGATTTGAACCTGTCCTGTGAGTCCAGTTTTAGATTCCGATGCTTCACTTCAGGTTTACTGTATCCCTTGGACCATCTTATTGACGATGAAACACAGAAATTGCATCCGAATTTAATACAAAACGCACAATGCCGTCTTAAGTACATAAGGACTGACACTCTAACATTCTATGATTTGAACCTCTCCTGTGAGTCCAGTTTTAGATTCCGTTGCTTCACTTCAGGTTTACTGTATCCCTTGGTCCTTCTTATTGACGATGAAACACAGAAATTGCATCCGAATTTAATACAAAAGGCACAATGCCAGCTTAAGTACATGAGGACTGGCACTCTAACTTTCTATTATTTGAACCAATCCTGTGAGTCCAGACTTGGATTCCGATGCTTCACTTCAGGTTTACTGAATCCCTTGAACCTTCTTATTGACGATCAAACACAGAAATTGCATCCGAATTCAATACAAAAGGCACAATGTCGACTTAAGTACAAGAGCACTGACACTCTAATTTCTTATGATTTGAACCTCTCCTGTGAATCCAGTTTTAGATTCCGATGCTTCACTTCAGGTTTACTGTATCCTTTTGACCTTCTTATTGACGATGAAACAAAGAAATTGCATCCGAATTTAATACAAAATGCACAAAGCCAACTTAAGTACATGAGGACTGGCATTCTAACTTTCTATGATTTGAACCAATCCTGTGAGTCCAGTTTTAGATTCCGATGCTTTACTTCAGGTTTACTGTATCCCTTGGACCTTCTTATTGACGATGAAACACAGAAATTTCATCCAAATTTAATACAAAAGGCACAATGCCGACTTAAGTACATGAGGACTGACACTCTAACTTTCTATGATTTGAACTTCGCTTGGGAGTCAAGTTTTTGATTCCGGTGCTTCACTTCAGGTTTACTGTATCACTTGGACCTTTTTATTGACGATGAAACACAGAAATTGCATCCGAATTAAATACAAAAGGCACAATGCCGATTTAAGTACAAGAGGATTGACACTCTAACGTTCTATGATTTGTACCTCTCCTGTGAGTCCAGTTTTAGATTCCGATGCTTCACTTCAGGTTTACTGTATCGCTTGGATCTTCTTATTGACGATGAAACACAGAAATTACATCCGATTTTAATACAAAAGGCACAATGCCGACTTAAGTAAAAGAGGACTGACACAATAACTTTCTATGATTTGTACCTCTCCTGTTAGTCCAGTTTTAGATTCCGATGCTTCACTTCAGTTTTTCTGAGTCCCTTGGACCGTCTTATTGACGACGAAACAGAGAATTTGCATCCGAATTTAATACAAAAGGCACAATGCCGACTTCAGTACAAGAGGACTGACACTCTTACATTCTATGATTTGAACCAACCCTCTGAGTCCAGTTTTAGATTCCGATGCTTTACGTCAGGTTAACAGTATCCCTTGGACCTTCTTATTGACGATGAAACACAGAAATTGCATTCGAATTTAATACAAAAATCACAATGCCGACTTAAGTACATGAGGATTGACACTCTAACTCTCTTTGATTTGAACCTCTCCTGTGAGTCCAGTTTTAGATTCCGATACTTCACTTCAGGTTTACTGTATCCCTTGGACCTTCTTATTGACGATGAAAACAGAAATTGCATCCGAATTTAATACAAAAGGCACAATGCCAACGTAAGTACATGAACACTGACATTCTTTCTATGATTTGAACCTCTCCTGTGTGTCCAGATTTAGATTACGATGCTTCACTTCAGGTTTACTGTATCCCTGGGACCTTCTTATTGACGATGAAAACAGAAATTGCATCCGAATTTAATACAAAAGGCACAATGCCGACTTAAGTACAAGAGGACTGACACTCTAACTTTCTATGATTTGAACCTCTCCTGTGTGTCCAGTTTTAGATTCCGATGCTTCACTTCAGGTTTACTTTATCCCTTGGACCATCTTATTGACGATGAAACACAGAAATTGCATCCGAAATTAAGACAAGAGGCACAAAGCCGACTTAAGTACAAGAGGACTGTCACTCTAACTTTCTATAATTTGAACCTCTCCTGTGAGTCCAGACTTGGATTCCGATGCTTCAATTCTGATTTACTGTATCCCTTGGACCTTCTTATTGACGATTAAACACAGAAATTGCATCTGAAAATAATTCAAGAAGCACAATGCCGACTTAAGTACAAGAGGACTGACACTCTTTCTATGATTTGATCCTCTTCTGTGAGTCCAGTTTTAGATTCCGATGCCTCACTTCAGGTTTACTGTATCCCTTGAACTTTCTTATTGACGATGAAACACAGAAATTGCTTCGGAATTTAATACAAAATGCACAATGCGGCCTGAAGTACAAGAGGACCGACACTCTAACTTTCTATGATTTGAACCACTCCTGTGAGTCCAGTTTTAGATTCCGAATCTTCACTTCAGGTCTACTGTATCCGTTGGACCTGCTTATTGACGATGAAACACAGAAATTGCATCCGATTTTAATACAAAAGGCACAATGCCGACTAAAGTACAAGAGAACTGACACTCTAACTTTCTATGATTTGAACCTCTCCTGTGAGTCCAGTTTTAGATTCCGACGCTTCACTTCAGGTTCACTGTATCACTTGGACCTTTTATTGACGATGAAACACAGAAATTGCATTCGAAGTTAATACAAAAGGCACAATGCCGACTTAAGTACAAGAGGACTGACACTCTAACTTTCAATGATTTGGACCTGTCCTGTGAGTCCAGTTTTAGATTCCGATGCTTCACTTCAGGTTTACTGTATCCCTTGGACCATCTTATTGACGATGAAACACAGAAATTGCATCCGAATTTAATACAAAACGCACAATGCTGTCTTAAGTACATGAGGACTGACACTCTAACATTCTATGATTTGAACCTCTCCTGTGAGTCCAGTTTTAGATTCCGTTGCTTCACTTCAGGTTTACGGTATCCCTTGGTCCTTCTTATTGACGATGAAACACAGAAATTGCATCCGAATTTAATACAAAAGGCACAATGCCAGCATAAGTACATGAGGACTGGCACTCTAACTTTCTATTATTTGAACCAATCCTGTGAGTCCAGACTTGGATTCCGATGCTTCACTTCAGGTTTACTGAATCCCTTGAACCTTCTTATTGACGATCAAACACAGAAATTGCATCCGAATTCAATACAAAAGGCACAATGTCGACTTAAGTACAAGAGCACTTACACTCTAATTTCTTATGATTTGAACCTCTCCTGTGAATCCAGTTTTAGATACCGATGCTTCACTTCAGGTTTACTGTATCCTTTTGACCTTCTTATTGACGATGAAACAAAGAAATTGCATCCGAATTTAATACAAAATGCACAAAGCCAACTTAAGTACATGAGGACTGGCATTCTAACTTTCTATGATTTGAACCAATCCTGTGAGTCCAGTTTTAGATTCCGATGCTTTACTTCAGGTTTACTGTATCCCTTGGACCTTCTTATTGACGATGAAACACAGAAATTGCATCCAAATTTAATACAAAAGGCACAATGCCGACTTAAGTACATGAGGACTGACACTCTAACTTTCTATGATTTGAACTTCGCTTGTGAGTCAAGTTTTTGATTCCGGTGCTTCACTTCAGGTTTACTGTATCACTTGGACCTTTTTATTGACGATGAAACACAGAAATTGCATCCGAATTAAATACAAAAGGCACAATGCCGATTTAAGTGCAAGAGGATTGACACTCTAACATTCTATGATTTGTACCTCTCCTGTGAGTCCAGTTTTAGATTCCGATGCTTCACTTCAGGTTTACTGTATCGCTTGGATCTTCTTATTGACGATGAAACACAGAAATTGCATCCGATTTTAATACAAAAGGCACAATGCCGACTTAAGTAAAAGAGGACTGACACAATAACTTTCTATGATTTGTACCTCTCCTGTTAGTCCAGTTTTAGATTCCGATGCTTCACTTCAGGTTTTCTGAGTCCCTTGGACCGTCTTATTGACGATGAAACAGAGAATTTGCATCCGAATTTAATACAAAAGGCACAATGCCGACTTGAGAACAAGAGGACTGACACTCTAACTTTCTTTGATTTGAACCTCTCCTGTGAGTCCAGTTTTAGATTCCGATGCTTCACTTCAGGTTTACTGTATCCCTTGGACCTTCTTATTGACGATGAAACACAGATATTGCATTCGAATTTAATACAAAATGCACAAAGCCAACTTAAGTACATGAGGACTGGCATTCTAACTTTCTATGATTTGAACCAATCCTGTGAGTCCAGTTTCAGATTTCGATGCTTCACTTCAGGTTTACTGTATCCCTTGGACCTTCTTATTAACGATCAAACACAGAAATTGCATCCGAATTTAATACAAAAGGCACAATGCCGACTTAAGTACAAGAGGACGCACACTCTAACTTTCTATGATTTGAACTTCTCCTGTGAGTCCGGTCTTAGATTCCGAAACTTCTGTTCAGGTTTACTGTATCCCTTGCACCTTCTTATTGACGATGAAACACAGAAATTGCATTCGAATTTAATGCAATAATCACAATGCCGACTTAAGTACATGAGGACTGACACTCTAACTTTCTATGATTTGAACCTCTTCTGTGAGTCCAGTTTTAGATTCCGATGCTTCACTTCAGGTTTACTGTATCCATTGGACACTTTTATTGACGATGAAACACAGAAATTACATCCGAAATAAATACAAAAGGCACAATGCTGACTTAAGTACAAGAGGAGTGACACTCTAACATTCTATGATTAGAACCTCTCCTGTGAGTCCAGTTTTAGATTCCGAAGCTTCACTTCAGGTTAACTGTATCGCTTCGATCTTCTTATTGACGATGAAACACAGAAATTGCATCCGATTTTAATACAAAAGGCACAATGCCGACTTAAGTACAAGAGGACTAACACTCTAACTTTCCATGATTTGAACCTCTCCTGTGAGTCCAGTTTTAGATTCCGATGCTACACTTCAGGTTTACTGTATCCCTTGTAACGTCTTATTAACGATGAAACACAAAAATTGCATCCGAATTTATTACAAAAGGCACAATGCCGACTTAAGTACAAGAGGACTGACACTCTAACTTTCTATGATTTGAACCTCTGGTGTGAGTCCAGTTTTAGATTCCGATGCATCACTACAGGTTTACTGACTCCCTTGGACTTTCTTATTGACGATGAAACACAGAAATTGCATCCGAATTTAATACAAAAGGCACAATGCCGACTTAAGCACAAGAGGACTGACACACTAACTTTCTATGATTTGAACCTCTCCTGTGAGTCCAGACTTAGATTCCGACGCTTCCCTTCAGGTTTACTGTATCGCTTGGATCTTCTTATTGACGATTAAACACAGAAATTGCATCCGATTTTAATCCAAAAGGCACATTGCCGACTTAAGTGCAGGAGGACTGACACTCTAAGTTTCTATGATTTGAACCTCTCCTGAGAGTCCAGTTTTAGATTCCGATGCTTCACTTCAGGTTTACTCAGTCCCTTGGACCGTCTTCTTGACGATGAAACACAGAAATTGCATCCGAATTTAATACAAAAGGCACAATGCCGACTTAAGTACAAGAGGACTGACACTCTAACCTTCTATGATTTGAACCTCTCCTGTGAGTCCAGACTTGGATTCCGATGCTTCACTTCACGTTTACTGTATCGCTTGGACCTTCTTATTGACGATCAATCACAGAAATTGCATCCGAATTTAATACAAAAGGCACAATTCCGACTTAAGTACAAGAGGACTGACACTCTAACTTCCTATCATTTGAACCTCTCCTGTGAGTCCAGGCTTAGATTCCGATGCTTCTCTTCAGGTTTACTCAGTCCCTTGGACCGTCTTATTGACGATGAAACACAGAAATTGCATCCGAATTTAATACAAAAGGCACAATGCCGACTTAAGTACAAGAGGACTGACTCTCTAACCTTCTATGATTTGAACCTCTCCTGTGAGTCCAGTTTTAGATTCCGATGCTTCACTTCAGGTTTACTGTATCCCTTGGACGTTCTTATTGATGATGAAACACAGAAATTGCATCCAAATTTAATACAAAAGTCACAATGCCGACTTAATTACAGGAGGACTGACACTCTAACTTTCTGTGATTTGAACCTCTCCTGTGAGTCCAGTTTTAGATTCCGATGCTACACTTCAGGTTTAATGTATCCCTTGTACCTTCTAATTGACGATGAAACACAGAAATTGCATCCGAATTTATTACAAAAGGCACAATGCCGACTTAAGTACAAGAGGACTGACACTCTAACTTTCTATGATTTGAACCTCTGCTGTGAGTCCAGTTTTAGATTCCGATGCATCACTACAGGTTTACTGTATCCCTTGGACCTTCTTATTGACGATGAAAATACAGAAATAGCATCAGAATTTAATACAAAAGGCACAATGCCGACTTAAGTACAAGAGAACTGACACACTTACTTTCTATGATTTGACCCTCTCCTGTGAGTCCAGACTTAGGTTCCGACGCTTCACTTCAGGTTTACTGTATCCCTTGGACCTTCTTATTGACGATGAAACACAGAAATTTAATACAAAAGGCACAATGCCGTCTTAAGTACAAGAGGACTGACACACTAACTTTGTATGATTTGAACCTCGCCTGTGACTCCAGACTTAGGTTCCGACGCTTCACTTCAGGTTTACTGTATCCCTCGGACCTTCTTGTTGACGATGAAACACAGAAATTTCATCCGAAATTAATACAAAAGGCACAATGCCTTCTTAAGTACAAGAGGAGTGACACACTAACTTTCTATCATTTGAACCTCTCCTATGAGTCCAGTTTTAGATTCCAATGCTTCACTTCAGGTTTATTGTATCCCTTGAAATTCCTTATTGACGATGAAACACAGCAATTGCATCCGAATTTAATACAAAAGGCACAATGCCGACTTAAGTACAAGAGGACTGACACTCTAACTTTCTATCATTTTAAACTCTCCTGTGAGACCAGTTTTAGATTCCTATGCTTCACTCCAGGTTTATTGTATCCCTTGGACCTCCATACTGACGATGAAACACAGACATTGCATCCGAATTTAATACAAAAGGCACAATGCCGAATTAAGTACAAGAAGACTGACACTCTAACTTTCTATGATTTGAACCTCTCCTGTGAGTCCAATTTTAGATTCCGATGCTTCACTTCAGGTTTACTGAGTCCGTTGGTCTTTCTTATTGACTATGAAACACAGAAATTGCATCCGAATTTAATACAATAGGCACAATGCCGACTTAAGCACAAGAGGACTGACACACTAACTTTCTATGATTTGAACCTCTCCTGTGAGTCCAGACTTAGATTCCGACGCTTCACTTCAGGTTTACTGTATCGCTTGGATCTTCTTGTTGACGATAAAACACAGAAATTGCATCCGATTTTAATCCAAAAGGCACATTGCCGACTTAAGTGCAAGAGGACTGACACTCTAAGTTTCTATGATTTGAACCTCTCCTGTGAGTCCAGTTTTAGATTCCGATGCTTCACTTCAGGTTTACTCAGTCCCTTGGATCGTCTTATTGACGATGAAACACAGAAATGGCATCCGAGTTTAATACAAAAGGCACAATGCCGACTTAAGTACAAGAGGACTGACACTCTAACTTTCTATGATTTGAACCTCTCCTGTGAGTCCAGTTTTAGATTCCGATGCTTCACTTCAGGTTTACTGTATCCCTTGTACCTTCCTATTGACGATCAAACACAGAATTTGCATCCGAATTTATTACAAAAGGCACAATGCCGACATAAGTACAAGAGGACTGACACTCTAACTTTCTATGATTTGAACCTCTCCAGTGAGTCCAGTTTTAGATTCCGATGCTTCACTACAGGTTTACTGTATCCCTTGGCCCTTCTTATTGACTATGAAACACAGAAATAGCATCTGAATTTAATACAAAAGGCACAATGCCGACTTAAGTACAAGAGGACTGACAAACTAACTTTCTATGATTTGAACCTCTCCTGTGAGTCCAGACATAGGTTCCGACGCTTCACTTCCGGTTTGCTGTATCCCTTGGACCTTCTTATTGACGATGAAACATAGAAATTGCAACCGAATTTAAGACAAAAGGCACAATGCCGACTTAAGTACAAGAGGACAGACACTCTAACTTTCTATGATTTGAACCTCTCCGGTGAGTCCAGACTTGGATTCCGATGCTTCACTTCAGGTTTACTTTATCCCTTGGACCTTCTTATTGACGATGAAACACAGAAAATATATCCGAATTTAATACAAAAGGCACAATGCCGACTTAATACATGAGGACAGACACTCTAACTTTCTATGATTTGAATCTCTCCTGTGAGTCCAGTTTTAGGTTCCGATGCTTCACTTCAGGTTTACTGTATACCTTGGACATTCTTATTGACGATGAAACACAGATATTGCATCCGAATTTAATACAAAAGGCACAATGCCGACTTAAGTACAAGAGGACTGTCACTCTAAACTTCTATGATTTGAACCTCTCCTGTGAGTCCAGTTTTAGATTCCGATCCTTCACTTTAGGTTTACTGTATACCTTGTACCTTCTTATTGGCGATGAAACACAGATATTTCATCCGAATTTAATACAAAAGGCACAATGCCGACTTAAGTACAAGAGGACTGTCACTCTAACTCTCTATGATTTGAACCTCTCCAGTGAGTCCAGTTTTAGCGTCCGATGCTTCACTTCAGGTTTACTGTATCCCTTGGACGTTCTTATTGATGATGAAACACAGAAATTGCATCCGAATTTAATACAAAAGTCACAATGCCGACTTAATTACAGGAGGACTGACACTCTAACTTTCTGTGATTTGAACCTCTCCTGTGAGTCCAGTTTTAGATTCCGATGCTACACTTCAGGTTTAATGTATCCCTTGTACCTTCTTATTGACGATGAAACACAGAAATTGCATCCGAATTTATTACAAAAGGCACAATGCCGACTTAAGTACAAGAGGACTGACACTCTAACTTTCTATGATTTGAACCTCTGCTGTGAGTCCAGTTTTAGATTCCGATGCATCACTACAGGTTTACTGTATCCCTTGGACCTTCTTATTGACGATGAAAATACAGAAATAGCATCCGAATTTAATACAAAAGGCACAATGCCGACTTAAGTACAAGAGTACTGATAATCGAACTTTCTATGATTTGTACCTCTCCTGTGAGTCCAATTTTAGATTCCGATGCTTCACTACAGGTTTGCTGACTCCCTTGGACTTTCTTATTGACGATGAAACACAGAAATTGCATCCGAATGTAATACAAAAGGCACAATGCCGACTTAAGCACAAGAGGACTGACACACTAACTTTCTATGATTTGAACCTCTCCTGTGAGTCCAGACTTAGATTCCGACGCTTCCCTTCAGGTTTACTGTATCGCTTGGATCTTCTTATTGACGATTAAACACAGAAATTGCATCCGATTTTAATCCAAAAGGCACATTGCCGACTTAAGTGCAAGAGGACTGACACTCTAAGTTTCTATGATTTGAACCTCTCCTGAGAGTCCAGTTTTAGATTCCGATGCTTCACTTCAGGTTTACTCAGTCCCTTGGACCGTCTTCTTGACGATGAAACACAGAAATTGGATCCGAATTTAATACAAAAGGCACAATGCCGACTTAAGTACAAGAGGACTGACACTCTAACTTCCTATCATTTGAACCTCTCCTGTGAGTCCAGACTTGGATTCCGATGCTTCACTTCAGGTTTACTGTATCGCTTGGACCTTCTTATTGACGATCAATCACAGAAATTGCATCCGAATTTAATACAAAAGGCACAATTCCGACTTAAGTACAAGAGGACTGACACTCTAACTTCCTATCATTTGAACCTCTCCTGTGAGTCCAGGCTTAGATTCCGATGCTTCTCTTCAGGTTTACTCAGTCCCTTGGTCCGTCTTATTGACGATGAAACACAGAAATTGCATCCGAACTTAATACAAAAGGCACAATGCCGACTTAAGTACAAGAGGACTGACTCTCTAACCTTCTATGATTTGAACCTCTCCTGTGAGTCCAGTTTTAGATTCCGATGCTTCACTTCAGGTTTACTGTATCCCTTGGACGTTCTTATTGATGATGAAACACAGAAATTGCATCCAAATTTGATACAAAAGTCACAATGCCGACTTAATTACAGGAGGACTGACACTCTAACTTTCTGTGATTTGAACCTCTCCTGTGAGTCCAGTTTTAGATTCCGATGCTACACTTCAGGTTTAATGTATCCCTTGTACCTTCTTATTGACGATGAAACACAGAAATTGCATCCGAATTTATTACAAAAGGCACAATGCCGACTTAAGTACAAGAGGACTGACACTCTAACTTTCTATGATTTGAACCTCTGCTGTGAGTCCAGTTTTAGATTCCGATGCACCACTACAGGTTTACTGTATCCCTTGGACCTTCTTATTGACGATGAAAATACAGAAATAGCATCAGAATTTAATACAAAAGGCACAATGCCGACTTAAGTACAAGAGAACTGACACACTTACTTTCTATGATTTGACCCTCTCCTGTGAGTCCAGACTTAGGTTCCGACGCTTCACTTCAGGTTTACTGTATCCCTTGGACCTTCTTATTGACGATGAAACACAGAAATTTAATACAAAAGGCACAATGCCGTCTTAAGTACAAGAGGACTGACACACTAACTTTGTATGATTTGAACCTCTCCTGTGACTCCAGACTTAGGTTCCGACGCTTCACTTCAGGTTTACTGTATACCTTGGACCATCTTGTTGACGATGAAACACAGAAATTTCATCCGAAATTAATACAAAAGGCACAATACCGTCTTAAGTACAAGAGGAGTGACACACTAACTTTCTATCATTTGAACCTCTCCTATGAGTCCAGTTTTAGATTCCTATGCTTCACTTCAGGTTTATTGTATCCCTTGAAATTCCTTATTGACGATGAAACACAGCAATTGCATCCGAATTTAATACAAAAGGCACAATGCCGACTTAAGTACAAGAGGACTGACACTCTAACTTTCTATCATTTTAAACTCTCCTGTGAGTCCAGTTTTAGATTCCTATGCTTCACTTCAGGTTTATTGTATCCCTTGGACCTCCATATTGACGATGAAACACAGAAATTGCATCCGAATTTAATACAAAAGGCACAATGCCGAATTAAGTACAAGAAGACTGACACTCTAACTTTCTATGATTTGAACCTCTCCTGTGAGTCCAATTTTAGATTTCGATGCTTCACTTCAGGTTTACTGAGTCCGTTGGACTTTCTTATTGACTATGAAACACAGAAATTGCATCCGAATTTAATACAATAGGCACAATGCCGACTTAAGCACAAGAGGACTGACACACTAACTTTCTATGATTTGAACCTCTCCTGTGAGTCCAGACTTAGATTCCGACGCTTCACTTCAGGTTTACTGTATCGCTTGGATCTTCTTGTTGACAATAAAACACAGAAATTGCATCCGATTTTAATCCAAAAGGCACATTGCCGACTTAAGTGCAAGAGGACTGACACTCTAAGTTTCTATGATTTGAACCTCTCCTGTGAGTCCAGTTTTAGATTCCGATGCTTCACTTCAGGTTTACTCAGTCCCTTGGACCGTCTTATTGACGATGAAACACAGAAATGGCATCCGAGTTTAATACAAAAGGCACAATGCCGACTTAAGTACAAGAGGACTGACACTCTAACCTTCTATGATTTGAACCTCTCCTGTGAGTCCAGTTTTAGATTCCGATGCTTCACTTCGGGTTTACTGTATCCCTTGTACCTTCTTATTGACGATCAAACACAGAATTTGCATCCGAATTTATTACAAAAGGCACAATGCCGACATATGTACAAGAGGACTGACACTCTAACTTTCTATGATTTGAACCTCTCCAGTGAGCCCAGTTTTAGATTCCGATGCTTCACTACAGGTTTACTGTATCCCTTGGCCCTTCTTATTGACGATGAAACACAGAAATAGCATCTGAATTTAATACAAAAGGCACAATGCCGACTTAAGTACAAGAGGACTGACACACTAACTTTCTATGATTTGAACCTCTCCTATGAGTCCAGACATAGGTTCCGACGCTTCACTTCCGGTTTGCTGTATCCCTTGGACCTTCTTATTGACGATGAAACATAGAAATTGCAACCGAATTTAAGACAAAAGGCACAATGCCGACTTAAGTACAAGAGGACAGACACTCTAACTTTCTATGATTTGAACCTCTCCGGTGAGTCCAGACTTGGATTCCGATGCTTCACTTCAGGTTTACTTTATCCCTTGGACCTTCTTATTGACGATGAAACACAGAAAATGTATCCGAATTTAATACAAAAGGCACAATGCCGACTTCATACATGAGGACAGACACTCTAACTTTCTATGATTTGAATCTCTCCTGTGAGTCCAGTTTTAGGTTCCGATGCTTCACTTCAGGTTTACTCAGTCCCTTGGACCGTCTTATTGACGATGAAACACAGAAATTTCATCCGAATTTAATACAAAAGGCACAATGCCGACTTAAGTACAAGAGGACTGACACTCTAACCTTCTATGATTTGAACCTCTCCTGTGAGTCCAGTTTTAGATTCCGATGCTTCACTTCAGGTTTACTGTATACCTTGGACATTCTTATTGACGATGAAACACAGATATTGCATCCGAATTTAATACAAAAGGCACAATGCCGACTTAAGTACAAGAGGACTGTCACTCTAAACTTCTATGATTTGAACCTCTCCTGTGAGTCCAGTTTTAGATTCCGATTCTTCACTTTAGGTTTACTGTATACCTTGTACCTTCTTATTGGCGATGAAACACAGATATTTCATCCGAATTTAATACAAAAGGCACAATGCCGACTTAAGTACAAGAGGACTGTCACTCTAACTCTCTATGATTTGAACCTCTCCAGTGAGTCCAGTTTTAGCGTCCGATGCTTCACTTCAGGTTTACTGTATCCCTTGGACGTTCTTATTGATGATGAACTACAGAAATTGATCCGAATTTAATACAAAAGTCACAATGCCGACTTAATTACAGGAGGACTGACACTCTAACTTTCTGTGATTTGAACCTCTCCTGTGAGTCCAGTTTTAGATTCCGATGCTACACTTCAGGTTTAATGTATCCCTTGTACCTTCTTATTGACGATGAAACACAGAAATTGCATCCGAATTTATTACAAAAGGCACAATGCCGACTTAAGTACAAGAGGACTGACACTCTAACTTTCTATGATTTGAACCTCTGCTGTGAGTCCAGTTTTAGATTCCGATGCATCACTACAGGTTTACTGTATCCCTTGGACCTTCTTATTGACGATGAAAATACAGAAATAGCATCCGAATTTAATACAAAAGGCACAATGCCGACTTAAGTTCAAGAGGACTGACACACTAACTTTCTATGATTTGACCCTCTCCTGTGAGTCCAGACTTATGTTCCGACGCTTCACTTCAGGTTTACTGTATCCCTTGGACCTTCTTATTGACGATGAAACACAGAAATTTAATACAAAAGGCACAATGCCGTCATTAGTACAAGAGGACTGACACACTAACTTTGTATGATTTGAACCTCTCCTGTGAGTCCAGACTTAGGTTCCGACTCTTCACTTCAGGTTTACTGTATCCCTTGGACCTTCTTATTGACGATGAAACACAGAAATTTTATCCGAATTTAATACAAAAGGCACAATGCCGTCTTAAGTACAAGAGGACTGACACACTAACTTTCTATCATTTGAACCTCTCCTGTGATTCCAGTTTTAGATTCCTATGCTTCACTTCAGGTTTATTGTATCCCTTGAAATTCCTTATTGACGATGAAACACAGCTATTGCATCCGAATTTAATACAAAAGGCACAATGCCGACTTAAGTACAAGAGGACTGACACTCTAACTTTATATCATTTGAAACTCTCCTGTGAGTCCAGTTTTAGATTCCTATGCTTCACTTCAGGTTTATTGTATCCCTTGGACCTCCATATTGACGATGAAACACAGAAATTGCATCCGAATTTAATACAAAAGGCACAATGCCGAATTAAGTACAAGAGGACTGACACACTAACTTTCTATGATTTGAACCTCTCCTGTGAGCCCAATTTTAGATTCCGATGCTTCACTTCAGGTTTACTGAGTCCCTTGGACTTTCTTATTGACGATGAAACACAGAAATTGCATCCGAATTTAATACAATAGGCACAATGCCGACTTAAGCACAATAGGACTGACACACTAACTTTCTATGATTTGAACCTCTCCTGTGAGTCCAGACTTAGATTCCGACGCTTCACTTCAGGTTTACTGTATCGCTTGGATTTTCTTGTTGACGATAAAACACAGAAATTGCATCCGATTTTAATCCAAAAGGCACAGTGCCGACTTAAGTGCAAGAGGACTGACACTCTAAGTTTCTATGATTTGAACCTCTCCTGTGAGTCCAGTTTTAGATTCCGATGCTTCACTTCAGGTTTACTCAGTCCCTTGGACCGTCTTATTGACGATGAAACACAGAAATTGCATCCGAATTTAATACAAAAGGCACAATGCCGACTTAAGTACAAGAGGACTGACACTCTAACCTTCTATGATTTGAACCTCTCCTGTGAGTCCAGTTTTAGATTCCGATGCTTCACTTCAGGTTTACTGTATACCGTGGACCTTCTTATTGACGATGAAACACAGATATTGCATCCGAATTTAATACAAAATGCACAATGCGGCCTGAAGTACAATAGGACTGACACTCTAACTTTCAATGACTTGAACCACTCCTGTGAGTGCAGTTTTAGATTCCGATGCTTCACTTCAGGTTTACTGTATTACTTCGGCCTTCTTATTGACGATGAAGCACATAAATTGCATCCGATTTTAATACAAAAAGCACAATGCTGACTTAAGTACAAGCGGAATGACACTCTGACTTTCTATGATTTGAACCTCTCCTTTGAGTCCAGTTTTAGATTCCGATGCTTCACTTCAGGTTTACTGTATCCCTTGGACCTCCTTATTGACGATGAAACAAAGAAATTGCATCCGAATTTAATACAATAGGCACAATGCCGACTTAAGTACAAGAGGACTGACACTCTAACTCTGTATGATTTGAACCTCTGCTGAGAGTCCAGTTTTAGATACCGATGCTTCACTTCAGGTTTACTGTATCCCTTGGACATTCTTATTGACGATGAAACACAGAAATTGAATCCGAATTTAATACAAAAGGCACAATGCCGACTTAAGTACAAGAGGACTGACACTCTAACTTTCTATGATTTGAACCGGTCTTGTGAGTCCAGTTTCAGATTCCGATGCTTCACTTCAGGTTTACTGTATCACTTGGACCTTTTTATTGACGATGAAACACAGAAATTGCATCCGAATTTAATACAAAAGGCACAATGCCGACTTAAGTACAAGAGGACTGACACTCTAACATTCTATGATTGGAACCTCTCCAGTGAGTCCCGTTTTAGATTCCGACGCTTCACTTCAGGTTTACTGTATCTCTTGGACCTTCTTATTGACAATTAAATACAGAAATAGCATTCGATTTTAATACAAAAGTCACAATGCCGACTTAAGTACAAGAGTACTGACACTCGAACTTTCGATGATTTGAACCTTTCCTGTGAGTCCAATTTAGCTTCCGATGCTTCACTTCAGGTTTACTGAGTCCCTTGGACTTTCTTATTGACGAAGAAACACAGAAATTGCATCCGAATTTAATACAATAGGCACAATGCCGACTTAAGTACAAGAGGACTGACACTCTAACTCTGTATGATTTGAACCTCTGCTGAGAGTCCAGTTTTAGATACCGATGCTTCACTTCAGGTTTACTGTATCCCTTGGACATTCTTATTGACGATGAAACACAGAAATTGAATCCGAATTTAATACAAAAGGCACAATGCCGACTTAAGTACAAGAGGACTGACACAGTAACTTTCTATGATTTGAACCTCTCCTGTGAGTCCAGATTAGATTCCGACGCTTCACTTCAGGTTGACTGTATCCCTTGGACCTTCTTATTGACGATGAAACTCAGAAATTGCATCCGAATTTAATACGAAAGGCACAATGCCGACTTAAGTACAAGAGGACTGACACTCTAATTTTCTATGATTTGAACCTCTCCTGTGAGTCCAGTTTTAGATTCCGATGCTTCACTTCAGGTTTACTGTATCCCTTGGACCCTATTATTGACGATGAAACACAGATATTGCATCCGAATTTAATACAAAAGGAACAATGCCGACTTACGTACAAGAGGACTGACACTCTAATTTTCTATGATTTGAACCTCTCCTGTGAGTCCAGTTTTAGATTCCGTTGCTTCACTTCAGGTTTACTGTATCACTTGGACCTTTTTATTGACGATGAAACACAGAAATTGCATCCGAATTTAATACAAAACGCACAATGTCGACTTAAGTAGAAGAGGACTGACCCTCTAACATTCTATGATTTGGACCTCTCCTGTGAGTCCCGTTTTAGATTCCGACGCTTCATGTAACGGATGAGCCAGACAATTGGAGACTTTATTATATGAGCCTCCAACCAGTAACTTTATTTTTCCATTATGGCCAAGCCACGGCCGGCAGTGTTAGCTGCCTGTAAATGCTTTCATCCCACGGTCTAGTAACAGGAAGTCAGCACCGACGAAGGGCACCTTGTTCACGCGCCTCTCTCGTGTGCTGACGAGGTAACTCCGCCCCAGGCGTCGCTTAGCAGGCAACGCTCGGGAAAGTTCCATGCCGCCCGCACGGTTTGCTCGGTTCTGACCAATCACGGTGGAGGAAGCCGCGTGGTGCGTCGAATATACCCGGCCGCCCGTCGCCGAGCCGGCTCTCTTGTATTCTTGCTCACCCGCGAGTCGGATGCGCGCCCTGCAGCTTTGAACATCCCCCCGCTTCTCCCGGTGCTGCGGCACTGTGGACTTAGTTTTGGCAGACAACCACTTTCGGTAGCTTCGCGAACAATGTTCGCCAAATTGTAAGCTCTGGCTCACCCTCACCTCCCTAGGCCTATGTAGCCCCTTTCATCATGCTTTAGCCAATAAATGGCCTTTCTCTAAAATTTACACTATTATTCCATAACGCCCACCGCCTGCCCATACCCGCCATCCTGTACAATTGGTGTCAGGAGTGGGATGCGCTCCCGTAGTGACTTTGTCGCTACACTAAATTTTTCCCGGCAAGACGCCGTACACTTCGCGCATGGAATGCGCCAACCGGCCGCCACGTGTGCTCCACGTGGGCCGTGGCTGCTCCACTAAACACGCACAGGGCGCGCGCTGCAGCAAGGCAGCCCACGCTAGTCAGCCACGTGAGCTGGACGCCGCCGCGCTGCCCGCTGCTTGAGTTGGAGGGGCCTGCGCTGCGCTGCGCTGCGCGACAGGGCCGGGGCGCCGTCATCCGCCGTCTCCGTGCCGCCCACCGTCGGCCGCCGCTGTCAACGACGCGCCTGGGGGCTGCCGCCATCGCCGACCGGCCGAGCCAGCGCCGTCCGCCGCCAACACATTTGCCGCCGCCCACGGGTCCGGACGCCGTCGCCGCCGCCCGCCGACCACCGCTCGCCGCCACTGCACCATGCCGTCGCCGCCACCAATGCGTCGCACCATCGCCATCACCATGTAAGTCGCCGCGATGCTTACAACTATATCTTCGACGATCTTCCGCCGCTGGATTGAGAATCTTTGTGGCCGTCCTTTTTTTGTAACAATCATTACTTTTTTCTGGTCACTAGCGTCCCATAAAATTGTAAACATGCCGTTGGGAACACGAGCGACGGAACGGGATACCCCCGTAGAGGCACCGGCCTCGCAAGACCCGCTCGAGGCCATAAATATGCAAATGCGCCAGTTATTCGCACAAAATCAGGAGCTACTTGAGCAAAACCGCGTCTTGAAACAGACGCTGGAAACTAGTGCGCGAACTTCCATACCTGTAGCTAGCTCCACCCCTGTAACAAATTCTCAAACAGAGGCAACTAACACTAATTCTGTCTCTAATACAAACGCCACAAATTCTGCTAACATGGCGACTGTAAGCAATTTTCCTGCGGCTGATTTCATTCCCACCTTTTCTGGGAAGTCCCACGAAAATGTAGCTATGTTCTTACAAAATATTCGTGATGTGGGTCACACGTGTGCCTGGCCGGATGATCTATTGGTCAATGTAGCCAGACTCAAGTTGACAGGGGAAGCCCGAATGTTCATAGAAACAGTGGACGAATTGCGTGACACGCACGAATTTGAAGTATTGGCCCGCGGATTGACTACGCGTTATTCCGATACCAGAGGTACCGCATATTACAGAGATCAATTATCAACCCTTACGCAGAAGCCTAATGAGGATTTTGATGCCTTTGCAGATCGCATACGAGCAGTGTCTTGTCGTACCTACAAGCTAGGTGAAAATGCCAGTGAAAACAGAATTTTGCGCTCAGAAGCCGAAGCGCGTGCAATTGATGCATTTGTTCGCGGTATTGACCCCCGCATCGGAGGCGAAGTCAAAGCTGCCTCCCCCACTTCTCTGTTTGAAGCTGTTCGTTTGGCAATGCTACGTGAAGAGGTGTTGCGTTTTTGCGCTGCCGCCCCGCGCCCAACGAACCCAGTACCGGTCCCAGCAAAAGAAGTACACTCCTGGAAATTGAAATAAGAACACCGTGAATTCATTGTCCCAGGAAGGGGAAACTTTATTGACACATTCCTGGGGTCAGATACATCACATGATCACACTGACAGAACCACAGGCACATAGACACAGGCAACAGAGCATGCACAATGTCGGCACTAGTACAGTGTATATCCACCTTTCGCAGCAATGCAGGCTGCTATTCTCCCATGGAGACGATCGTAGAGATGCTGGATTTAGTCCTGTGGAACGGCTTGCCATGCCATTTCCACCTGGCGCCTCAGTTGGACCAGCGTTCGTCCTGGACGTGCAGACCGCGTGAGACGACGCTTCATCCAGTCCCAAACATGCTCAATGGGGGACAGATCCGGAGATTTTGCTGGCCAGGTTAGTTGACTTAGACCTTCTAGAGCACGTTGGGTGGCACGGGATACATGCGGACGTGCATTGTCCTGTTGGAACAGCAAGTTCCCTTGCCGGTCTAGGAATGGTAGAACGATGGGTTCGATGACGGTTTGGATGTACCGTGCACTATTCAGTGTACCCTCGACGATCACCAGTGGTGTACGGCCAGTGTAGGAGATCGCTCCCCACACCATGATGCCGGGTGTTGGCCCTGTGTGCCTTGGTCGTATGCAGTCCTGATTGTGGCGCTCACCTGCACGGCGCCAAACACGCATACGACCATCATTGGCACCAAGGCAGAAGCGACTCTCATCGCTGAAGACGACACGTCTCCATTCGTCCCTCCATTCACGCCTGTCGCGACACCACTGGAGGCGGGCTGCACGATGTTGGGGCGTGAGCGGAAGACGGCCTAACGGTGTGCGGGACCGTAGCCCAGCTTCATGGAGACGGTTGCGAATGGTCCTCGCCGATACCCCAGGAGCAACAGTGTCCCTAATTTGCTGGGAAGTGGCGGTGCGGTCCCCTACGGCACTGCGTAGGATCCTACGGTCTTGGCGTGCATCCGTGCGTCGCTGCGGTCCGGTCCCAGGTCGACGGGCACGTGCACCTTCCGCCGACCACTGGCGACAACATCGATGTACTGTGGAGACCTCACGCCCCACGTGTTGAGCAATTCGGCGGTACGTCCACCCGGCCTCCCGCATGCCCACTATACGCCCTCGCTCAAAGTCCGTCAACTGCACATACGGTTCACGTCCACGCTGTCGCGGCATGCTACCAGTGTTAAAGACTGCGATGGAGCTCCGTATGCCACGGCAAACTGGCTGACACTGACGGCGGCGGTGCACAAATGCTGCGCAGCTAGCGCCATTCGATGGCCAACACTGCGGTTCCTGGTGTGTCCGCTGTGCCGTGCGTGTGATCATTGCTTGTACAGCCCTCTCGCAGTGTCCGGAGCAAGTCTGGTGGGTCTGACACACCGGTGTCAATGTGTTCTTTTTTCCATTTCCAGGAGTGTATTTTGTCAGCGTTGTGGGAAGCCCAACCATACGGCAATGCGCTGTCGCGTATTGCACTATTTGCCAGACAGTAGGTCATGCTAATAATGTTTGCCCCACAAAGTCTCCATTTTCTAATCAGATGCGCGGCCACCGCCGCAACGTGGGGTCGAATCAGGGAAACGCTTGGGGGGCAGGTTCCGCCACCCACCCGCGCCCCCGACAAAAATAATACACCCGGTTAGGACCGAAAAATGTAAAGAGGTGGAACACGTTAGTCTATTTGGCGTACTCGGGAACAAATCAGTTAGAATTTTAGTTGATACTGGTGCTCAAGTTAGTGTATTGTTTGTGGAGAAAAATGATCGAAGGGTGTTACAGCCACCCCGGTACAATATCAGTGGCCTTGGAGAGGAAGTAATTGTCCCTGCAGGTTCATGTGTAGTGAATCTGCAAATAGACGGTGGTAAATACAGTCAGAGGATGGAGGTAGTGAGGCTAAAGAAGGGTGAATTTGACATCATACTAGGGAATGACTTCCTGCACCGTTATCAGGGGAGAGTGGATTATCGAACGCGAACTGTGCAGTTCGGCGAAGCAATTCACCGATTTGGCAGTGCGCACCCCCGTCAGACGCGAGGGAGCTGCGAAAGGCGCCAATCACAGTCTCCCATAAAACCGCAGATGTGGGCGATAAAAACCACTGACCCTGTGAGGATAAAAGGCGGAAGTGGAAAGATTCTCTGGATAGATGTCAAAAATCAAGAACAGCCTAATACAGACATTCTGGTTGACCCGCTCATCCACAATGATGTTCTAGATCGTCAGTCAGTACATATAAAGAGAAGTATCTGCCGACCGGAAAGGAGACAGAAAGGTTTTGCGATACCAGTAAGTATAGATAATTTTGGTGTAGAAGATGTTGTGATACCGAAGGGTACTATTGTTGCCAGTGGTCAGGAAATTTTTGAGGAAATAAGAGGAGCTGAGAAGCAGCGCAATAAAGATAAGAAAGGAAGGAAAGGAAAGAAATGTTCAGTTAGAGAAGTGCGATATGTCGCGTCGACGATAACGAGTCAGTTAGCAGAGAAGTTAGGTCATTTAAACAGTGAGGAGAAAAGGATGTTGCAGCCGGTATTAGAGGAATTTTCGTGGTTGTTTGAAGGGAGGCAATTTCTACCGGCTACGGATTTGGTTCAGCACGAAATTCCGACCGGAGAAGCTCGGCCAATTGCACAAAAACCTTACCGTATACCATATCATTTGCAGTCTGTAGTTGAAGATACGATTCAGCAGCAATTAGCTGCAGGAATCATACAACCCTCCTCGAGTGCGTGGGCGTCCCCCGTGGTCGTTGTGCCAAAGAAATCAGTAAATGGGGAGAAAGCCTATCGCCTATGTGTCGATATGCGGACAGTAAATCGGGTAACGACACCAGACACATATCCGTTACCGCGCATTGATGAAATATTGGACCGACTGGGCAACTGTAAGTATTTTACCACCCTTGATTTGCGTTCTGGGTACCATCAGATCCCTGTTGCACCCCAGGGCCGCCATTAAACTGTTTTTGTTATACCTACAGGATTGTATGAATTTGTAAGGATGCCATTTGGATTGAGAAACGCCCCTGCCACTTTTCAAAGATTTGCAGACTTGCTGCTGCGTGGGTTGAAACCTACAACCTGCTTGGTGTATTTAGATGATATTATTATTTTTTTCTAAAACGATAAAAGAACATGCAGAAAGACTGAGGGATGTTTTGCAAAGGTTAAAAGGAGCTCATTTGAGTGTAAAATTAGAAAAGTGTGCTTTCGCTCAGTCACAAGTACAATATTTAGGTCATATTATAAGTGGAGAAGGTGTCAAACCGGACCCCCGTTTGACCACCGCAGTAAAGGAATTTCCAGCACCGACAAATGTCAAAGAACTACAGTCATTTTTAGGCCTTGCAAACTACTACAGACGTTTTGTGAATAATTATGCCACCCTTGCTAAGTCCCTGACTAATTTATTGAAAAAAGAAGTTAGTTTTATTTGGACCAAAGAATGTGATAAAGCTATGCAACAAATTCAACATGTTTTAACTAGAGCCCCTGTACTAGCGTACCCGGATTTTGAAAAACCATTCATACTGTCAGTGGACGCCTCGGATTATGCTGTAGGAGCCATCCTGTCACAAGAAATAGATGGCGAAGAACGACCAATTGGTTATGCGTCTCGACAGCTTAATAAAGCAGAGTCAAATTACAGCACAATTGAGAAGGAGCTTCTAGCACTCATGTTTGGTGTAACTTATTTCCGATGTTATTTGTATGGGAGAAAATTCACTGTCATCACTGATCACGCCGCGTTACAGTGGATGTTGAGCTTAAAAGACCCTAGTAGTAGGCTAACTCGTTGGGCTTTGAAATTGAGCGAATTTGAGTATGAGGTGAAACACAAACCGGGCAAGTTACATCAGAACGCCGACGCATTAAGCCGAAAGGTCAGAGTGATCGTAGCTAATGACGTTTCTATTGAAGAATTAAGGGAGGCACAGCAAAGAGACGTCGA
Organism: Schistocerca serialis cubense; assembly: GCF_023864345.2. Classification (NCBI taxonomy): domain Eukaryota; kingdom Metazoa; phylum Arthropoda; class Insecta; order Orthoptera; family Acrididae; genus Schistocerca; species Schistocerca serialis. The sequence goes on along the minus strand of NC_064640.1, from coordinate 1,046,164,738 downwards.
ATGTCAGAAATATGTGGCTTTGCCTGAATTTTCCGTTGAAGAAGGAATTTTATATCGAAAGACCCACTTGGGTAAACAGGCAGTAATCCCGAAAGAATTACGTTCCAAGATTAACGCATAGTGTCACGATAGCCTGCAGGCATGTCATAACGGCCTTCGCGCCACAAACTGCCGAATAGCCGCCCGTTATTTCTGGGCAGGAAGACGGAAAGACGTGCAAAAGTATATACAAAATTGTCTACCTTGTGTTAAGAGGTCATTACCACCTCGAACGAAAGTGCCTTTAGAGCAGGTAACAGAAGCCACTTAACCCTGGGCAGTAGTAGCAGCAGATATTGTCGGTCCTTTCCCTGTGAGCCCCCAAAATAATCGGTATATTCTGTCCCTTATATATCATTTCTCTAGGTTCTTGATTCTCATTCCTATACCAGATATGTCCGCTGAAACAGTAGCGCGTGCTTTTGTCACCCATTTGGTGTTACCATACGGAAGCCCTGAAGCTGTACTCACAGACCAGGGTACGAATTTCATGTCTGCGGTATTTACCGAAGTTTGTCGGTTATTGCGAATTAAAAAGTGGCGAACGACACCGTTCCACCCAAAAGCAAACGGACGCCTGGAACGAGTGCACCGCACCGTTATGCGCATGCTGTCTTACTATGTTAATAAACATCACTCTGACTGGGATAAGTATGTTCAATACGTTACGTCAGCATATAACAGCCGTGTCCATGAAGCTACAGGGTACTCACCTTATGAAGCAGTATATGGCCGCCCTATGAATTCGCCTTTTGAAATTGACAAACTGCCCCCTGGAATTAAATCCAAAGATGTGAAAGGTCTAGCTCGACATCTAAAATCCATTTGGAAAAAAGTAAGAGGGAACAATGCCCGAGCCACCGCCCAACAGTTAAAGAGAAGTAATCAAAAAGCAAAAATGCCTGAGTACAAAGTAGGAGACCTAGTTATGTTGAGCAATCCAGTAGTAAAAAAGGGAAGAACCAAAAAGTTTACACCTACTTATGAAGGACCGTACCGTATCATCCGGCTTACTTCACCAGTAAATGCGGAAATTCAGTTAGCGGAACGCACAGTGATCGTTCATTTTGACAGATTGAAACTGTATAAAGGACCCGAGCCACCCCCACCTAACAGTGAAACCGGGCCTATTACGCCAGTAGTTCCACCCAAAAAAGCAAGAAAGAAGGTAATACAACCGCCTAGACAGCAACGTAGATATGCTCTAAGGTCAAACCCCTATGATTTGCGTTCCTGAAAGTAGGTCTGGAATGGTATGTAAACAGTTGGAAAAGTCCTGCATGCAGCAAGAGAATTAATTGACGGAAAACACCGTAGTTACTATACATTTAATTAAATTGTGCATGTTAGTTATAAGTAGACATAAGAATTGGCAACTGTTGGTAACTGGTAATAGAATTTATGACGTCACATGTTAATGGTAGTGACTGAAGTTATGTAATCATTTTGTCTTGTCATTTAACGTCTCCAGTAATGTTATCGTAGCAGTCGAGAATTAAAACCACAAACATTCTTTAATCATGGAATTAAGGGGAAAGTTGTCCTTTTCAACAGAACACTTAGAGAAAGAATCAGTTAATCTAGAATATATCAAAGGGATTCATATTTCACCTGTTAATTTAGTGAATAGTGCACGAACACAGGTATTAAAGCTTTACCATAAAAACTTGATAGTAACACGCCTTCGTAAATGCCAGTAGATCAATGACTACATGCTCGCGTCTACCTGTCCTTTGAAAGATGCCCTATTACATCTATGTTTTGCTAAATGATCATACAACGATAAAAACATGAATAAATACGTCCAAGTTAAACAACAAATAGGCTACTCTGAAGTAAAAGGAGTCTTCCTCAAGTACTGTTTTATTGTTTTCATGATGCGATGTTGAACAGACAACAAGGTAAGTTTTTTGGTACCACGTATTTCTGTTTATCAAATGCCACGGAAGGAGTCGCGTAAATACCGCCGCTGCTGTTTACAGCTGTTCACATGCGCCGAGCCCCGCCCCTCTCTGTCAGCTGGCGACGCGGCCCCCTTCCCTGCCCTTCCCTCTCACCAGCCTGCAGAGAGAGCGGCCATTGCAGTTCTCCCTTCCCCACCCGCCGCCTCTGTCTTTGGTGCGTGCAGCATCTGCACCTCTCCCCTCGCCCCTCCTCACCACCCAACCATCACCCTGCAGGCCACGTGCCTCAGCCACGCTACACATTCCTACATTCGTACGTTGCAGTTTAAACAGCTAACCTAAAGTGATAGTTATAGAAATAAAATCACCAGCTTAATATTGCCCTACAGATTTTATTAGTCTTATCTAAAGACGGGAATCTATGTGTATTGTCTATTTGAATTTTCAGTATGGAACAAAAAACGTGAGAGAGAACTTTTCCTGGTACGCATTGTCTAAACCATCAGGATTGGTAAATGTTGGAATTTCAGATAGATCTCCGGCTATGTTGTATCACCACCACGGTTAATAAAGGGATCTATATGGCGTCAAGAAAGCCGGCACTTGCCGCAATATCTGTCCTGTAAACGACCGCTGTGTGGGGAACGCGTTAGCCAAGGAGTTGGGTTTGGAATGCCATTGCAAAATATAGTTTATATAGAAGCCTAACACCTGCCATTTACCTAAATTTTGAAGAACAGAGTGTTTAAGTAAAATAGTTGTAAGCCGATAGTTTTGTGACCTCTAGCGATTGAAGTTATTAGAGTCCTTTAGAAAAGAACATCCTCCATGCATAACTGTCGTGAACAACATAAGATAACTTTGGAAGGAAATTTTGTGACTGTACCGAGAGATAAACTCCACGCGTAGCAAGAGGACGGACCCAGCGTGAACGCCAGTTCTGCCGCCCAGCCAGTGAAACCGGACGCAGCAGTACTGTCAGCTGTGCTGTCAGCAACTTACAATCTCACGAGCGCGACGCGTGTCGCACCTTAGCACCTCAAGCTGCACTGAATCTTAACACAGAAATTCTTAACCATTATATAACGAACCCTTTGAATAACTTTGCGCACATTTTCAATAGTAAGGAACATACTTTGCTCCCTACACACTCTTTATATGACAGATGAACTCTAATTTTATTAAAAACCAAAGCACCGACAGGTAAGTCATATCGACATCTTCGAGATGCAACCAGCTTCGTCGAGCCGCCAATATTGATTATATGGAAGCAGGTAAGTGAGGGAATTAACAAAAGGAACAACAATCATATCCCTGAACGATTGACTGGGTGACTGATGATCGTCAATATTTGCAAATACAAATCAATACAGGAAACGGTTTATCGCACGTTTAATAATTTTTGGGCTGTTCATTGAAGGAGACATAAAATAATTTTTCATCAGAATCTTGTTACAGGAAGTATTAACGGGACATTACTCTATTCCACAGCATTACACATAACATTGCCATGACTTAACGACAGTTTTCTTCTAGGTAAAAGTACCAAAGTCTATTAGTTGGTATGAAGACACAAACGAGAGCATAAAGGAATACCAAGGGATGCTTACATTCATTTTGCTACGAAATGTAACTGGAGAGTAAGGAAGTTTTGTTTGAAGGAAATAATATTTTAAACTTTTGCTTTTGTTACGGTTTTGCCACCGCTTATATCACTATGACGAGTTGCCAATTACTTATGTCAAATTGCTTGTGTCTAAATGATTACGTCCAATTACTTATGTCTAATTACTTGTGTCCAATTACTTAAGTCCATGTATTATCTTATTGTTGTTCATTTTGACTGTTTTATTACTACCTATGTAGAGAATTTTGCTAAAGTTTTGCCAGCACCAGTAATTTAGTATTTGTATCAACCTAGTGTTTCCATGTGTCGCTGTGTTACTATACTGATGAGGAAAATAATATTGTAGGATTGCAAGCATGCTAGAGTAAGTTCCCGAGTACTGCCAATTATCTGGTTAATAATAATGATGATGTCTTAGGTGACAAATTGTTTTAGAAGAGTAGTTTAGGATGTAACCATGCTTTATTTTGATTTGTATTTGAATGTTTATCTGGAGGGACATACCACATACACCACCCCGCGAGGGCACGTACCTTACGTGACGCGGCTGGCACCCACGCGGTCCCTTAGCTGTCTGTGTCGTTTCTTCACTTTTCCGTTCCGCGACATAGTCTGTTCTACCCACTTTCATCTTTCCACTATCAACAGAACAACCCTTGAAGAGTCATGCTACACCCGCAAGGGCACGTATCTTACGTGACGCGGCTGGCACCCGCGCGGTCCCTTAGCTGTCTGTGTCGTTCCTTCACTTTTCCGTTTCGCGGCATAGTCCGTTCTACCCACTTTGATCTGTCACAGACACAAAACTATTCAGCCCAGACTTTGATCTTCCATCTCCAAGAAGAGTTCACGAGAACAGTGTTCCGTGCTCTCTGACGACAGCTGATCAGGCAACGTCAGACGCGAACCGCGTCTAGCCCGCAGCTAAACGCCAGTAAGCGGAAATCTCTGTTCAAAACCTTGAGCCTTCTTTGTTTTCTCGTTGTATTTTCCGAAGGAATACCGACTATTGAAGTAGTAGCATTTAACTGTATGACGTGTCCCAGGACACTGCGATACAAGCAAGGATAGACGGAGTTTTAAGCAATCAGCTGGGCCCGAGGAGGCCAGCACTACGGAGTTACAGAGACGGCGAGTTTAGTCGCAAAATGTTGAGAGGATAAAGACGGCGAATTTGGTAGCAAAGTAAAGTTAGTCGTAAAATGCTGAGAGGATAAAGACGGCGAATTTGGTCGCAAAGTTAGCCGCAAAATGTTGAGAGGATAAAGACGGCGAATTTGGTTGCGCAGTAAGGTATTTTATGTAAGATATGTAGAGTTTGAGGAAGAAATATGAAGCAGCTATCTTGGAGTCGCGGAATTGTCATTTACACAGTTAAGTAGGCGATAATGTCGTGTCAACGATGCGCCTTGCACTGTACCTTCATAAAGGGAAAGTCCTTCAGAAATTACGCTCAACTTAGTCTTTTCTAATCCAATTCCTTGCGCTTTCTGTTTGCACTACGAAAATCTCTAGCTTCTCGTCGCGTTTTATTTCTCTCCTCTCGTTAGCTACAACGTTGACATCCTACGACACAATCTACGCCCCACCTGCACCAATCTGGTGTCACTTTTCTTTGTCAGTCTCACTTAATGGTGTTCAGCAAATATATTGAGTTACGAGAAAATTCTTCTCAAAATGTGAATGTTGTTACACTTGGATGGTTAGCCCAAGGAGACAGTTAACTTTTTTTTTAGTTATTGATATGGTATTTGCAACAATTTGATATGATACTTGTGTGCTTCATTTCTATATTTATGTATGTTAATGTAATTTTAAACAGAACCCACTGTAACAGCTCATCTAGCTTTATGTCACGCGTAAACCCACTTCTATTTTGTTGCATTTGACAGTCGGCATTTGACAGTCATAGACCCCTCAGCTGCCGCGTGCAGCCCTGACGACGCGCTGGCTTTTGAAGTTATCTGCCGCGCCTTTCTGACGTAGCCTCCGCGCAGGTCTTTAGCAAAAGGTTCCCGTTGGAACACCACTTATAACCTTACATGCCACTACGCCTTACTTAGTATTCGCACCCCTTTAATTATGCTTTTATACCTGAAAGCTCATTCATGATTCCCTTGTCAGCTAACGTTCAAGTTTTACCTAAAAAATCAAATAATCACATCCTAACGTCAATTGATGATTTGCTAAAACATGAAAAAGGACAAATTTCTTACGTTCGCCTGTTGGCACTTAAATGAATGGTAAACAGCCACAAACTAAACTCAACAATAAAGAGAAAACAAGAACCTATCAGGCATGTGCCCTCCCTTAGTTTTAAGAGTGCAATTCTAATATTGGAGAAATTAGTGTAGTGTAGTGAAGTGTTCCCTTAGTAATAACTCCCTTTTCAACTGTGTTTTGAAACGTGTGAATCTCCCCTCATACTCCCCCTGCGCTGAGTTCCAGCGCACGGACCTGGCCACGGCCACGCCCCCTTCCTGCCGGCAGCCTGCGCGCTGCCCGCTGAGGACAACACCCCACGCCGCCTCGCGTCTGTCGCCCTCGCCGTGACTCATCAGTGGTGATGTGTTTAAATTTTCAACTAATTCAAACAAAAGCAAAAAAAAAGACATTTTTACCTCATCTTAGCAACAAGAACACTTAGCATGTTTACCTAATTTACACTGTTATGTTTTGTTCTAATTTTCTTTTGATATTCTATGATATTTTATGATGTTCCGATGTTTTACGATGTTTTGATGTTTTATGATGATTCTTGTATACACACAATATTGTTGACATGTGTAAGTTCCCTTGCGACCCTTAGGAGGTCTTTAGAGTCTCTATACCCTCCCATAGATTAAGACCCCTGCCGTCTTCCGTGAGGGCCATTCTTAATCAAGTAATTTTTACTTTGCTTTACAAGCTAAATTTGTTTACATTCAAATAATAATTACATTGAGCGAATTCACGTACGTTCTCCGCTCCCACGGAGGGGGAGGAATGTAAAGGATGAGCCAGACAATAGGAGATTTTACTTTATTATATGAGCCTCCAACCAGTAACTTCATTTTTCGATTACGGCCAAGCCACGGCCGGCAGTGTTAGCTGCCTGTAAATTCTTTCATCCCACGGTCTAGTAACAGGAAGTCAGCACCGACGAAGGGCACCTTGTTCACGCGCCTCTCTCGTGTGCTGACGAGGTAACGCCGCCCCAGGCGTCGCTTAGCAGCCAACGCTCTGGAAAGTTCCATGCCGCCCGCACGGTTTGCTCGGTCCTGACCAATCACGGTGGAGGAAGCCGCGTGGTGCGTCGAATATACCCGGCCGCCCGTCGCCGAGCCGGCTCTCTTGTATTCTTGCTCACCCGCGAGTCAGATGCGCGCCCTGCAGCATTGAACATCCCTCCGCTTCTCCCGGTGCTGCGGCCCTGTGGACTTAGTTTTGGCAGACAACCACTTTCGGTAGCTACGCGAACAATGTTCGCCAAATTGTAAGCTCTGGCTCACCCTCACCTCCCTAGGCCTATGTAGCCCCTTTCATCATGCTTTAGCCAATAAATGGCCTTTCTCTAAAATTTACACTATTATTCCATAACGCCCACCGCCTGCCCATACCCGCCATCCTGTACAGGTTTACTGTATCTCTTGGACCTTCTTATTGACGATTAAACACAGATATTGCATACGATTTTAATACAAAAGGCACAATGCCGACTTAAGTACAAGAGTACTGACACTCGAACTTTCTATGATTTGAAGCTCTCCTGTGAGTCCAATTTTAGATTCCGATGCTTCACTTCAGGTTTACTGAGTCCCTTGGACTTTCTTATTGACGATTAAACACAGATATTGCATCCGATTTTAATACAAAAGGCACAATGCCGACATAAGTACAAGAGTACTGACACTCGAACTTTCTATGATTTGAAGCTCTCCTGTGAGTCCAATTTCAGATTCCGATGCTTCACTTCAGGTTTACTGAGTCCCTTGGACTTTCTTATTGACGATGAAACACAGAAATTGCATCCCAATTTAATACAATAGGCACAATGCCGACCTAAGTACAAGAGGACTGACACTCTAACCCTGTATGATTTGAACCTCTCCTGAGAGTCCAGTTTTAGATTCCGATGCTTCACTTCAGGTTTACTGTATCCCTTCGACAATCTTATTGACGATGAAACACAGAAATTGCATCCGAATTTAATACAAAAGGCACAATGCCGACTTAAGTACAAGAGGACTGACACTCTAACTTTCTATGATTTGAACCTCTCCTGTGAGTCGAGTTTTAGATTCCTATGCTTCACTTCAGGTTTATTGTATCCCTTGGACCTTCTTATTGACGATGAAACACAGAAATTGCATCCGAATTCATTACAAAAGGCACAATGCCGACTTAATTACAAGAGGACTGACACTCTAACATTCTATGATTTGAACCTCTCCAGTGAGTCCCGTTTTAGATTCCGACGCTTCACTTCAGGTTTACTGTATCTCTTGGACCTTCTTATTGACGATTAAACACAGAAATTGCATCCGATTTTAATACAAAAGGCACAATGCCGACTTAAGTACAAGAGTACTGACTTTCGAACTATCTATGATTTGAACCTCTCCTGAAGGTCCAATTTTAGCTTCCGATGCTTCACTTCAGGTTTACTGAGTCCCTATGACTTTCTTATAGACGATGAAACAAAGAAATTGCAACCGAATTTAATACAATAGGCACAATGCTGACTTAAGTACAAGAGGACTGACACTCTAACTCTGTATGATTTGAACTTCTCCTGAGAGTCCAGTTTTAGATTCCGATGCTTCACTTCAGGTTTACCGAGTCCCTTGGACTTTCTTATTGACGATGAAACACAGAAATTGCTTCCGAATTCAATACAATAGGCACAATAGCGACTTAAGTACAAGAGGACTGACACTCTATCTCTGTATGATTTGAACCTCTTCTGAGACTCCAGTTTTATATTCCGATGCTTCACTTCAGGATTACTGTATCCCTTGGACATTCTTATTGACGATGAAACACAGAAATTGCATGTGAATTTAATACAAAAGGCACAATGTCGACTTAAGTACAAGAAGAGTGACACTCTAACTTTCTATGATTTGAACCACTCCTGTGAGTCCAGACTTAGATTCCGACGCTAAACTTCAGGTTTACTGTATCCCTTGGACCTTCTTATTGACGATGAAACACAGAAATTGCATCCGAATTTAAGACAAAATGCACAAGGCCGACTTAAGTACAAGAGGACTGACACTCTAACTTTCGATCATTTGAACCTCTCCTGTGAGTTCAGTTTTAGATTCCGATGCTTCACTTCAGGTTTACTGTATCCCTTGGACCCTATTATAGACGATGAAACACAGAAATTGCATCCGAATTTAATACAAAAGGCACAATGTCGACTTAAGTACAGGAAGACTAACACTCTAACTTTCTATGATTTGAACCTCTCTTATGAGTCCAGTTTCAGATTCCGATGCTTCACTTCAGGTTTACTGTATCACTTGGACCATTTTATTGACGATGAAACACAGAAATAGCATCCGAATTTAATACAAAAGGCACAATGCTGACTTAAGTACAAGAGGACAGACACTCTAACATTCTATGATTTGAACCTCTCCAGTGAGTCCCGTTTTAGATTCCGACGCTAAACTTCAGGTTTACTGTATCTCTTGGACCTTCTTATTGACGATTAAACACAGATATTGCATCCGATTTTAATACAAAGGGCACAATGCCGACTTAAGTACAAGACTGCTTACACTCGAACTTTCTATGATTTGAACCTCTCCTGTGAGTCCAATTTTAGCTTCCGATGCTTCACTTCAGGTTTACTGAGTCCCTTGGACTTTCTTATTGACGATGAAACACAGAAATTGCATCCGAATTTAATACAATAGGCACAATGTCGCTTTTGTACAAGAGGACTGACACTCTAACTCTGTATGATTTGAACCTCCCCTGAGAGTCCAGTTTTAGATTCCGATGCTTCACTTCAGGTTTACTGTATCCCTTGGACATTCTTATTGACGATGAAACACAGTATTTGCATCCGAATTTAATAAAAAGGCACAATGCCGACTTAAGTACAAGAGGACTGACACTCTAGCTTTCTATCATTTGAACCTCTCCTGTGAGTCCAGTTTTAGATTCCAATGCTTCACTTCAGGTTTAATGTTTCCCTTGGACCTCCTTATTGACGATGAAACAAAGTAATTGCATCCGAATTTATTACAAAAGGCACAATGCCGACTTAAGTACAAGAGGACTGACACTCTAACTTTCTATGATTTAAACCTCTCTTGTGAGCCCAGTTTCAGATTCCGAGGCATCACTTCAGGTTTACTGTATCACTTGGACCTTTTTATTGACGATGAAACACAGAAATTGCATCCGAATTCAATACAAAAGGCACAATGCCGACTTAAGTACAAGAGGACTGACACTCTAACATTCTATGATTTGAACCTCTCCAGTGAGTCCCGTTTTAGATTCCGACGCTTCGCTTCAGGTTTACTGTATCCCTTGGACCTTCTCATTGACGATTAAACACAGAAATTGCATCCGATTTTAATACAAAAGGCAGAATGCCGACTTAAGTACAAGAGTACTGACTTTCGAACTATCTATGATTTGAACCTCTCCTGTGAGTCCAATTTTAGCTTCCGATGCTTCACTTCAGGTTTACTGAGTCCATATGACTTTCTTATAGACGATGAAACACAGAAGTTGCAACCGAATTTAATACAATAGGCACAATGCTGACTTAAGTACAAGAGGACTGACACTCTAACTCTGTATGATTTGAACTTCTCCTGAGAGTCCAGTTTTAGATTCCGATGCTTCACTTCAGGTTTACTGTATCCCTTGGTAATTCTTATTGACGATGAAACACAGAAATCGCATCCGAATTTAATACAAAAGACACAATGCCGACTTAAGTACAAGAGGACTGACACTCTAACATTCTATGATTTGAACCTCTCCAGTGAGTCCCGTTTTAGATCCCGACGCTTCATTTCAGGTTTGCTGTATCTCTTGGACCTTCTTATTGACGATTAAACACAGAAATAGCATCCGATTTTAATACAAAAGGCACAATGTCGACTTAATTACAAGAGTACTAACACTCGAACTTTCTATGATTTGAACCTCTCCTGTGAGTCCAATTTTAGCTACCGATGCTTCACATCAGGTTTACCGAGTCCCTTGGACTTTCTTATTGACGATGAAACACTGAAATTGCATCCGAATTCAATACAATAGGCACAATAGCGACTTAAGTACAAGAGGACTGACACTCTAATTCTGTATGATTTGAACCTCTCCTGAGAGTCCAGTTTTATATTCCGATGCTTCACATCAGGTTTACTGTATCCCTTGGACATTCTTATTGACGATGAAACACAGAAATTGCATCCGAATTTAATACAAAAGGCACAATGCCGACTTAAGTACAAGAGGACTGACACTCGAACTTTCTATCATTTGAACCTCTCCAGTGAGTCCAGTTTTAGATTCCTATGCATCAATTCAGGTTTATTGTATCCCTTAGACCTTCTTGTTGACGATGACACACAGTAATTGCATCCGAATTTAATACAAAATGCACAATGCCGACTTAAGTACAAGAGGACTGACACTCAAATTTTCTATGATTTTGAACCTCTCCTGAGAGTCCAGTTTTAGATTCCGATGCTTCACTTCAGGATTACTGTATGCCTTGGACCTTCGTATTGATGATGAAACACAGATATTACATCCGAATTTAATACAAAAGGCACAATGCCGACTTAAGTACTAGAGGACTGACACTCTAACTTTCTATGATTTGAACCTGTACTGTGAGTCCAGTTTTAGATTCCGATGCTTTACTTTAGGTTTACTGTATCCGTTGGACCTTCTTATTGACGATGAAACACAGATATTGCATCTGAATTTAATACAAAAGGCACAATGCCGACTTAAGTACCAGAGGACTGCACTCTAACTTTCTATGATTTGAACCTCTCCTGTGAGTCCAGTTTCAGATTCCGATGCTTCACTTCACGTTTACTGTATCCCTTGGACCTTCTTATTGACGATGAAACACAGAAATTGCATCCGAATTTAATACAAAAGGCACAATGCAGACTTAAGTACAAGAGGACTGACACTCTAACTTTCTATGATTTGAACCTCTTCTGTGAATCCAGTTTTAGATTCCGATGCTTCACTTCAGGTTTACTGTATCCCTAGGACCTTCTTATTGACGATGAAAGACAGCAATTGCATCCGAAATTAATACAAAAGGCACAATGCCGACTTAAGTACAAGAAGAGTGACACTCTAACTTTCTATGATTTGAACCTCTCCTGTGAGTCCAGTTTTATAGTCCGATGCTTCACTTCAGGTTTACTGTATCCCTTGGACGTTCTTACTGACGATGAAACACAGAAATTGCATCCGAATTTTATACAAACCGCACAATGCGGCCTGAAGTACAATAGGACTGACACTTTAACTTTCTATGATTTGAACCACTCCTGTGAGTGCAGTTTTAGATTCCGATGTTTCACTTCAGGTTTACTGTATACCTTCGGCCTTCTTATTGACGATGAAGCACAGAAATGGCATCCGATTTTAATACAAAAGACACAATGCTGGCTTAAGTACAAGCGGATGACACTAACTTTCGATGATTTGAACCTCTCCTGTGAGTCCAGTTTTAGATTCCAATGCTTCACTTCAGCTTTACTGTATCCCTTGGACCTTCTTATTGACGATGAAACGCAGAAATTGCATCAGAATTTAATACAAAAGGCACAATGCCATCTTAAGGACAAGAGGACTGACACACTATGATTTGAACCTCTCCTGTGAGTCCAGACTTAGATTCCGACGCTTCACTTCAGGTTTACTGCATCACTTGGACCTTCTTATTGACGATTAAAAACAGAAATTGCATCCGATTTTAATACAAAAGATACAATGCCGACTTAAGTACAAGAGTACTGACACTCGCACTATCTATGATTTGAACCTCTCCTGTAAGTCCAATTTTAGCTTCCGATGCTTCACTTCACTTTTACTGAGTCCCTAGGACTTTCTTATAGACGATGAAACACAGAAATTGCATCCGAATTTAATACAATAGGCACAATGCCGACTTAAGTACAAAAGGACTGACACTCTAACTCTGTATGATTTGAACCTCTCCTGAGAGTCCAGTTTTATATTCCTATGCTTCACTTCAGGTTTACTGTATCTCTTGGCAATTCTTATTGACGATGAAACACAGAAATCGCATCCGAATTTAATACAAAAGGCACAATGCCGACTTAAGTACAAGAGGACTGACACACTAACTTTCTATGATTTGAACCTCTCCTGTGAGTCCAGACTTTGATTCCGACGCTTCACTTCAGGTTTACTGTATCCCTTGGACCTTCTTATTGACAATGAAACACAGAAATTGCATCCGAATTTAAGACAAAAGGCACAATGCCGCCTTAAGTACAAGAGGACTGACACTCTAACTTTCTATCATTTGAACCTCTCCTGTGAGTGCAGTTTTAGATTCCTATGCTTCACTTCAGATTTATTGTATCCCTAGGACCTTCTCATTGACGATGACACACAGTAATTGCATCCGAATTTAATACCAAAGGCACAATGCCGACTTAAGTACAAGAGGACTGACACTCTAATTATCTATGATTTGAACCTCTCCTGTGAGTCCAGTTTTAGATTCCGATGCTTCACTTCAGGTTTACTGTATCCCTTGGACCCTATTATTGACGATGAAACACAGGAATTGCATCCGAATTTAATACAAAAGGCACGATGCCGACTTAAGTACAAGAGGAATGGCACTCTAATATTCTATGTTTTGAACCTCTCCTGTGAGTCCCGTTTTAGATTCCGACGCTTCACTTCAGGTTTACTGTATCTCTTGGACCTTCTTATTGACGATTAAACACAGATATTTCATTCGATTTTAATACAAAAGGCACAATGCCGACTTATGTACAAGAGTACTGACACTCTAACTTTCTATGATTTCAACCTCTCCTGTGAGTCCAGTTTTAGATTCCGATGCTTCACTTCAAGTTTACTGAGTCCCTTGGACTTTCTTATTGACGATGAAACACAGATATTGCATCCCAATTTATTATAATAGGCACAATGCCGACATAAGTACAAGAGGACTGACACTCTTACTCTCTATGATTTGAACCTCTCGTGAGAGTCCGGTTTTATAAGCCGATGCTTCACTTCAGGATTTCTGTATGCCTTGCACCTTCATATTAACGATGAAACACAGAAATTGCATCCGAATTTAATACAAAAGGCACAATGACGACTTAAGTACAAGAGGACTGACACTCTTTCTATGATTTGAACCTCTCCTGTGAGTCCAGTTTTAGATTCCGATGCTTCACTTCAGGTTTACTTTATCCCTTGGACCTTCTTATTGACGATGAAGCACAGAAATTGCATCCAAATTCAATACAAAAGGCACAATGCCGACTTAAGTACAAGAGGACTGACACTCTAACTCTCTATGATTGGAACCTCTCCTGTGAGTCCAGTTTTAGATTCCGATGCTTCACTTCAGGTTTAATGTATCCCTTGGACATTCTTATTGACGATGAAACACAGAAATTGCATCCGAATTTAATACAAAAGGCACAATGCCGACTTAAGTACAAGAGGACTGACACTCGAACTTTCTATCATTTGAACCTCTCCAGTGAGTCCAGTTTTAGATTCCTATGCATCAATTCAGGTTTATTGTATCCCTTAGACCTTCTTGTTGACGATGACACACAGTAATTGCATCCGAATTTAATACAAAATGCACAATGCCGACTTAAGTACAAGAGGACTGACACTCAAATTTTCTATGATTTTGAACCTCTCCTGAGAGTCCAGTTTTAGATTCCGATGCTTCACTTCAGGATTACTGTATGCCTTGGACCTTCGTATTGATGATGAAACACAGATATTACATCCGAATTTAATACAAAAGGCACAATGCCGACTTAAGTACTAGAGGACTGACACTCTAACTTTCTATGATTTGAACCTGTACTGTGAGTCCAGTTTTAGATTCCGATGCTTTACTTTAGGTTTACTGTATCCGTTGGACCTTCTTATTGACGATGAAACACAGATATTGCATCTGAATTTAATACAAAAGGCACAATGCCGACTTAAGTACCAGAGGACTGCACTCTAACTTTCTATGATTTGAACCTCTCCTGTGAGTCCAGTTTCAGATTCCGATGCTTCACTTCACGTTTACTGTATCCCTTGGACCTTCTTATTGACGATGAAACACAGAAATTGCATCCGAATTTAATACAAAAGGCACAATGCAGACTTAAGTACAAGAGGACTGACACTCTAACTTTCTATGATTTGAACCTCTTCTGTGAATCCAGTTTTAGATTCCGATGCTTCACTTCAGGTTTACTGTATCCCTAGGACCTTCTTATTGACGATGAAAGACAGCAATTGCATCCGAAATTAATACAAAAGGCACAATGCCGACTTAAGTACAAGAAGAGTGACACTCTAACTTTCTATGATTTGAACCTCTCCTGTGAGTCCAGTTTTATAGTCCGATGCTTCACTTCAGGTTTACTGTATCCCTTGGACGTTCTTACTGACGATGAAACACAGAAATTGCATCCGAATTTTATACAAAGCGCACAATGCGGCCTGAAGTACAATAGGACTGACACTTTAACTTTCTATGATTTGAACCACTCCTGTGAGTGCAGTTTTAGATTCCGATGTTTCACTTCAGGTTTACTGTATACCTTCGGCCTTCTTATTGACGATGAAGCACAGAAATGGCATCCGATTTTAATACAAAAGACACAATGCTGGCTTAAGTACAAGCGGATGACACTAACTTTCGATGATTTGAACCTCTCCTGTGAGTCCAGTTTTAGATTCCAATGCTTCACTTCAGCTTTACTGTATCCCTTGGACCTTCTTATTGACGATGAAACGCAGAAATTGCATCAGAATTTAATACAAAAGGCACAATGCCATCTTAAGGACAAGAGGACTGACACACTATGATTTGAACCTCTCCTGTGAGTCCAGACTTAGATTCCGACGCTTCACTTCAGGTTTACTGCATCACTTGGACCTTCTTATTGACGATTAAAAACAGAAATTGCATCCGATTTTAATACAAAAGATACAATGCCGACTTAAGTACAAGAGTACTGACACTCGCACTATCTATGATTTGAACCTCTCCTGTAAGTCCAATTTTAGCTTCCGATGCTTCACTTCACTTTTACTGAGTCCCTAGGACTTTCTTATAGACGATTAAACACAGAAATTGCATCCGAATTTAATACAATAGGCACAATGCCGACTTAAGTACAAAAGGACTGACACTCTAACTCTGTATGATTTGAACCTCTCCTGAGAGTCCAGTTTTATATTCCTATGCTTCACTTCAGGTTTACTGTATCTCTTGGCAATTCTTATTGACGATGAAACACAGAAATCGCATCCGAATTTAATACAAAAGGCACAATGCCGACTTAAGTACAAGAGGACTGACACACTAACTTTCTATGATTTGAACCTCTCCTGTGAGTCCAGACTTTGATTCCGACGCTTCACTTCAGGTTTACTGTATCCCTTGGACCTTCTTATTGACAATGAAACACAGAAATTGCATCCGAATTTAAGACAAAAGGCACAATGCCGCCTTAAGTACAAGAGGACTGACACTCTAACTTTCTATCATTTGAACCTCTCCTGTGAGTGCAGTTTTAGATTCCTATGCTTCACTTCAGATTTATTGTATCCCTAGGACCTTCTCATTGACGATGACACACAGTAATTGCATCCGAATTTAATACCAAAGGCACAATGCCGACTTAAGTACAAGAGGACTGACACTCTAATTATCTATGATTTGAACCTCTCCTGTGAGTCCAGTTTTAGATTCCGATGCTTCACTTCAGGTTTACTGTATCCCTTGGACCCTATTATTGACGATGAAACACAGGAATTGCATCCGAATTTAATACAAAAGGCACGATGCCGACTTAAGTACAAGAGGAATGGCACTCTAATATTCTATGTTTTGAACCTCTCCTGTGAGTCCCGTTTTAGATTCCGACGCTTCACTTCAGGTTTACTGTATCTCTTGGACCTTCTTATTGACGATTATACACAGATATTTCATTCGATTTTAATACAAAAGGCACAATGCCGACTTATGTACAAGAGTACTGACACTCTAACTTTCTATGATTTCAACCTCTCCTGTGAGTCCAGTTTTAGATTCCGATGCTTCACTTCAAGTTTACTGAGTCCCTTGGACTTTCTTATTGACGATGAAACACAGATATTGCATCCCAATTTATTATAATAGGCACAATGCCGACATAAGTACAAGAGGACTGACACTCTTACTCTCTATGATTTGAACCTCTCGTGAGAGTCCGGTTTTAGAAGCCGATGCTTCACTTCAGGATTTCTGTATGCCTTGCACCTTCATATTAACGATGAAACACAGAAATTGCATCCGAATTTAATACAAAAGGCACAATGCCGACTTAAGTACAAAAGGACTGACACTCTAACTTCCTATGATTTGAACCTCTCCTATGAGTCCAGTTTTAGATTCCGATGCTACACTTCAGGTTTACTGTATCCCTTGGACCTTCTTATTAACGATGAAACACAGAAATTGCATCTGAATTTAATACAAAAGGCACATGCCGACGTAAGTACAAGAGTACTGACAATCTAACTTTCTATGATTTGAACCTCTTCTGTGAATCCAGTTTTAGATTCCGATGCTTCACTTCAGGTTTACTGTATCCCTAGGACCTTCTTATTGACGATGAAAGACAGCAATTGCATCCGAAATTAATACAAAAGGCACAATGCCGACTTAAGTACAAGAAGAGTGACACTCTAACTTTCTATGATTTGAACCTCTCCTGTGAGTCCAGTTTTATAGTCCGATGCTTCACTTCAGGTTTACTGTATCCCTTGGACGTTCTTACTGACGATGAAACACAGAAATTGCATCCGAATTTTATACAAAGCGCACAATGCGGCCTGAAGTACAATAGGACTGACACTTTAACTTTCTATGATTTGAACCACTCCTGTGAGTGCAGTTTTAGATTCCGATGTTTCACTTCAGGTTTACTGTATACCTTCGGCCTTCTTATTGACGATGAAGCACAGAAATGGCATCCGATTTTAATACAAAAGACACAATGCTGGCTTAAGTACAAGCGGATGACACTAACTTTCGATGATTTGAACCTCTCCTGTGAGTCCAGTTTTGGATTCCAATGCTTCACTTCAGCTTTACTGTATCCCTTGGACCTTCTTATTGACGATGAAACGCAGAAATTGCATCAGAATTTAATACAAAAGGCACAATGCCATCTTAAGGACAAGAGGACTGACACACTATGATTTGAACCTCTCCTGTGAGTCCAGACTTAGATTCCGACGCTTCACTTCAGGTTTACTGCATCACTTGGACCTTCTTATTGACGATTAAAAACAGAAATTGCATCCGATTTTAATACAAAAGATACAATGCCGACTTAAGTACAAGAGTACTGACACTCGCACTATCTATGATTTGAACCTCTCCTGTAAGTCCAATTTTAGCTTCCGATGCTTCACTTCACTTTTACTGAGTCCCTAGGACTTTCTTATAGACGATTAAACACAGAAATTGCATCCGAATTTAATACAATAGGCACAATGCCGACTTAAGTACAAAAGGACTGACACTCTAACTCTGTATGATTTGAACCTCTCCTGAGAGTCCAGTTTTATATTCCTATGCTTCACTTCAGGTTTACTGTATCTCTTGGCAATTCTTATTGACGATGAAACACAGAAATCGCATCCGAATTTAATACAAAAGGCACAATGCCGACTTAAGTACAAGAGGACTGACACACTAACTTTCTATGATTTGAACCTCTCCTGTGAGTCCAGACTTTGATTCCGACGCTTCACTTCAGGTTTACTGTATCCCTTGGACCTTCTTATTGACAATGAAACACAGAAATTGCATCCGAATTTAAGACAAAAGGCACAATGCCGCCTTAAGTACAAGAGGACTGACACTCTAACTTTCTATCATTTGAACCTCTCCTGTGAGTGCAGTTTTAGATTCCTATGCTTCACTTCAGATTTATTGTATCCCTAGGACCTTCTCATTGACGATGACACACAGTAATTGCATCCGAATTTAATACCAAAGGCACAATGCCGACTTAAGTACAAGAGGACTGACACTCTAATTATCTATGATTTGAACCTCTCCTGTGAGTCCAGTTTTAGATTCCAATGCTTCACTTCAGGTTTACTGTATCCCTTGGACCCTATTATTGACGATGAAACACAGGAATTGCATCCGAATTTAATACAAAAGGCACGATGCCGACTTAAGTACAAGAGGAATGGCACTCTAATATTCTATGTTTTGAACCTCTCCTGTGAGTCCCGTTTTAGATTCCGACGCTTCACTTCAGGTTTACTGTATCTCTTGGACCTTCTTATTGACGATTATACACAGATATTTCATTCGATTTTAATACAAAAGGCACAATGCCGACTTATGTACAAGAGTACTGACACTCTAACTTTCTATGATTTCAACCTCTCCTGTGAGTCCAATTTTAGATTCCGATGCTTCACTTCAAGTTTACTGAGTCCCTTGGACTTTCTTATTGACGATGAAACACAGATATTGCATCCCAATTTATTATAATAGGCACAATGCCGACATAAGTACAAGAGGACTGACACTCTTACTCTCTATGATTTGAACCTCTCGTGAGAGTCCGGTTTTAGAAGCCGATGCTTCACTTCAGGATTTCTGTATGCCTTGCACCTTCATATTAACGATGAAACACAGAAATTGCATCCGAATTTAATACAAAAGGCACAATGCCGACTTAAGTACAAAAGGACTGACACTCTAACTTCCTATGATTTGAACCTCTCCTATGAGTCCAGTTTTAGATTCCGATGCTACACTTCAGGTTTACTGTATCCCTTGGACCTTCTTATTAACGATGAAACACAGAAATTGCATCTGAATTTAATACAAAAGGCACATGCCGACGTAAGTACAAGAGTACTGACAATCTAACTTTCTATGATTTGAACCTCTCCTGTGAGTCCAATTTTAGATTTACATGCTTCACTTGAGGTGTACTGCATCCCTTGGACCTTCTTATTGACGATGAAACACAGAAATTGCATCCGAATTTAATACAAAAGGCACAATGCCGATTTAAGTACAAGAGGACTGACACTCTAACTTTCTATGATTTGAACCTCTCCTGTGAGTCCAGTTTTAGATTCCGATGCTTCACTTCAGGTTTACTGTATCCCTTGGACCTTCTTGTTGACGATGAAACACAGAAATTGCATCCGAATATAATACAAATGGCACTAGGCCGACTTAAGTACAAGACGACTGACACTCTAACATTCTATGATTTTAACCTCTCCTGTGAGTCCAGTTTTTGATTCTGATGCTTCACTTTAGGTTTACTGTACCCCTTGGACCTTCTTATTGACGTTGAAACACAGAAATTGCATCCGAATTTAATACAAAAGGCAATATGCCGACTTAAGTACTAGAGGACTGACACTCTAACTTTCTATGATTTGAACCTCTCTTGTGAGTCCCGTTTTAGATTCCCATGCTTCACTTCACGTTTACTGTATACCTTGGACCTTCTTATTGACGATGAAACACAGAAATTGCATCCGAATTTAATACAAAAGGCACTAGGCCGACTTAAGTACAAGACGACTGACACTCTATCTTTCTATGATTTGAACCTCTCTTGTGAATCCAGTTTTTGATTCCGATGCTTCACTTAACGTTTTCTGTATACCTTGGACCTTCTTATTGACGATGAACACAGAAATTGCATCCGAATTTAATACAAAAGGCACTAGGCCGACTTAAGTACAAGAGCACTGACACTCTAACTTTCTATGATTTGAATCTCTCCTGTGAGTCCAGTTTTAGATTCCGATGCATCACGTGAGGTTTACTGTATCCCTTGGACCTTCTTATTGACGATGAAACACAGAAATTGCATCCGAATTTAATACAAAGGGCACAATGCCGACTTAAGTACCAGAGGACTGACACTCTAACTTTCTATGATTTGAACCTCTCCTGTGAGTCCAATTCTAGATTTACATGCTTCACTTGAGGTTTACTGTATCTCTTGGACCTTCTTATTGACGATGAAACACAGAAATTGCATCCGAATTTAATGCAAAAGGCACAATGCCTACTTAAGTGCAAGAGGACTGACACTCTAACTTTCTTTGATTTGAATCTCTCCTGTGAATTTAGTTTTAGATTCGAATGCTTCACTTCAGGTGTACTGTATCCCTTGGACCCTCTTATTGACGATGAAACACAGAAATTGCATCCGAATTTAATAAAAAAGGCACAATGTCGACTTAAGTACAAGAGGACTGACACTCTAATTTTCTATGATTTGAACCTCTCTTGTGAGTCCAGTCTTAGATTCCGAAGCTTCACTTCAGGTTTACTGTATACCGTGGACCTTCTTATTGACGATGAAACACAGAAATTGCATCTGAATTTAATACAAAAGGCACAATACCGACTTAAGTACAAGAGGACTGACACTCTAACTTTCTAGGATTTGAACCTCTCCTGTGAGTCCAGTATTAGATTCCGATGCTTCCCTTTAGGTTTACTGTATTCCTTGGACCTTCTTATTGACGATGAAACACAGAAATTGCATCCGAATTTAATACAAAAGGCACTATGTCGACTTAAGTACAAGACGACTGACACTCTAACTCTCTATGATTTGAACATCTCTTGTGAGTCCAGTTTTAGATTCCGATGCATCACTTCACGCTTACTGTATACCTTGGACCTTCTTATTGACGATGAAACACAGAAATTGCATCCGTATTTAATACAAAAGGCACAATGTCGACTTAAGTTCAAGAGAACTGACACTCTAACTTTCTATGATTTGAACCGCTCTTGTGAGTCCAGTTTTAGATTCCGATGCTTCACTTCAGGATTACTGTATACCTTGGACATTCTTATTGACGATGAAAAACAGAAATTGCATCCGAATTTAATACAAAAGGCACAATGCCGACTTAAGTACAAGAGGACCGACACTCTAATTTTCTATGATTTCAACCACTCCTGTGAGTCCAGGTTTAGATTCCGATGCTCCACTCCAGGTTTACTGTATCCCTTTGACCTTCCTATTGACGATGAAAACCAGAAATTGCATCCGAATTTAATACAAAATGCACAATGCCGACTTAAGTACAAGAGGATTGACACTCTAACTTTCTATGATTCGAATCTCTCCTGTTAATCCAGTTTAAGATTCGAATGCTTCACTTCAGGTTTACTGTATCTCTTGGAAATTCTTATTGACGATGAAACACAGAAATTGCATCCCAATTTAATACAAAAGGCACTAGGCCGACTTAAGTACAAGACGACTGACACTCTAACTTTCTATGATTTGAACCTCTCTTGTGAGTCCTGTTTTAGATTCCAATGCTTCACTTCACGTTTACTGTATACCTTGGACCTTCCTATTGACGATGAAACACAGAAATTGCATCCGAATTTAATACAAAAGGCACTAGGCCGACTTAAGTACAAGAGGACTGACACTCTAACTTTCTATGATTTGAACCTCTCCTGTGAGTCCAGTTTTAGATTCCGATGCATCACTTCAGGTTTACTGTATCCCTTGGACCTTCTTATTGACGATGAAACACAGAAATTGCATCCAAATTTAATACAAAAGGCACAATGCCGACATAAGTACAAAAGGACTGACACTCTAACATTCTATGATTTGAACCTCTCCTGTGAGTCCAGTTTTAGATTCCGTTGCTTCACTTCAGGTGTACTGTATCCCTTGGACCTTCTTATTGACGATCAAACACAGAAATTGCATCAGAATTTAATACAAAAGGCACAATGTCGACTTTAGTACAAGAGGACAGACAGTCCACCTTTCTTTGATCTGAACCACTCTTGTGAGTCCAGTTTTAGATTCCGATGCTCCACTTCAGGTTTACTGTATCCCTTGGACCTTCCGATTGACGATGAAAACACGAAATTGCATCCGAATTTAATACAAAATGCACAATGCCGACTTAAGTACAAGAGGACTGACACTCTAACATTCTATGATTTGAACCTCTCCTGTGCATCCAGTTTTAGATTCGAATGCTTCACTTCAGGTTTACTGTATCTCTTGGAAATTCTTATTGACGATGAAACACAGAAATTGCAACCGAATTTAATACAAAATTCACAATGTCGACTTAAGTACAAGAGGACTGACACTCTAACTCTCTATGATTTGAACCTCTCTTGTGAGTCCAGTTTTAAATTCCGATGCATCACTTCAGGTTTACTGTATACCTAGGACATTCTTATTGACGATGAAACAGATATTGCATCCGAATTAAACACAAAAGGCACAAAGCCGACTTAAGTACAAGTGGACTGACACTCTAACTTTCTATGATTTGAACCTCTCCTGTGAGTCCAGTTTTACATTCCGATGCTTCACTTCAGGTGTACTGTATCCCTTGGACCTTCTTATTGACGATGAAACACAGATATTGCATCAGAATTTAATACAAAAGGCACAATGTCGACTTAAGTACAAGAGGACAGACAGTCTAACTTTCTATGATTTGAACCTCTCTTGTGAGTCCAGTTTTAGATTCCGATGCTTCACTTTAGGTTTACTGTATACCTTGGACCATCTTATTGACGATGAAATACAGTAATTGCATCCGAATTTAATACAAAAGGCACAATTCCGACTTAAGTACAAGAGGACTGACACTCTAACTTTCTATGATTTCAACATATCCTGTGAGTCCAGTTATAGTTTCCGATGATCCACTTCAGGTTTACTGTATCCCTTGGACCTTCCTATTGACGATGAATCACAGATATAGCATCCGAATTTAATACAAAATGCACAATGCCGACTTAAGTACAAGAGGACTGACACTCTAACTTTCTATGATTTGAACCTCTCCTGTGAGTCCCGTTTTAGATTCGGATGCTTCACTTCAGGTTTACTGTATCTCTTGGACCTTCTTATTGACGATGAAACACAGAAATTGCATCCGAATTTAATACAAAAGGCACAATGCCGACTTAAGTACATGAGGACTGACATTCTAACTTTCTACGACTTGAACCTCTCTCGTGAATCCCGTTTTAGATACCGATGCTTCACTTCACGTTTACTGTATACCTTGGACCTTCTTATTGACGATGACACAGATATTAAATCCGAATTTAATACAAAAGGCAAAACAGCGACTTAAGTACAAGAGGACTGACACTCTAACTTTCTTTGATTTGAACCTCTCCTGTGAGTCCAGTTATAGATTCCGATGCTTCACTTCAGGTTTACTGTATCCCTTGGACTTACTTATTGACGATGAAACACAGAAATAGGATCCGAATTTAATACAAAAGGCACAATGCCGACTTAGGTACAAGAGCACTGACACTCTAACTGTCTATGATTTGAACCTCTCTTGTGGGTCCAGTTTCAGATTCCGATGCTTCACTTCAGGTTTACTGTACACCTTGGAACTTCTTGTTGACGATGGAACACTGAAATTGCATCCGAATTAAATACAAAAGGCATAATTCCAACTTAAGTACAATCGGACTGATTATCTAACTTTCTATGATTGGGACCTCTCCCGTAAGTCCAGTTTTAGATTCCGATGCTTCACTTCCTGTTTACTGTATCCCTTGGACCTTCTTATTGACGATGAAACACATAAATTGCAACCGAATTTAATACAAAAGGCACAATGTCGACTTAAGTACAAGAGGACTGACACTCTAATTCTCTTTGATTTGAACCTCTCCTGTGAGTCCAGTTGTAGATTCCGACGCTTTACTTCAGGTTTACTGCATCCCTTGGACCTTCTTATTGACGATGAAACACAGAAATTGGATCCGAATGTAATACAAAAGGCACAATGCCGACTTAAGTACAAGAGGACTGACACTCGAACTTTTATTATGATTTGAACCTCTCCTGTGAGTCCAGTTTTAAATTCCGATGCTTCACTTCAGGTTTAATGTTTCCTTGGACGTTCTTATTTACGATGAAACACAGAAATTGCATCCAAATTTAATACAAAAGGCACAATGCGGACTTAAGTACAAGAGGACTAACACTCTAACTCTCAATGATTTGAACCTCTCCTGTGAGTCCAGTTTTAGACTCCGATGCTTCACTTCAGGTTTACTGTATCCCTTGGTCCTTCTTATTGACAATGAAACATAGAAATTGCATCCGAATTTAATACAAAAGGCACAATGCCGACTTAAGTACAAGAGGACTGACACTCTAACTTTCTATGATTTGAACCTCTCCTGTGAGTCCAGTTTTAGATTCCGATGCTTCACTTCAGGTTTACTATATCCCTTGGACCTTCTTGTTGACGATGAAACACAGAAATTGCATCCGAAATTAATACAAAAGGCACATAGCCGACTTAAGTACAAAAGGACTCACACCCTAACTCTCTATGATTTGAACCTCTCCTGTGAGTTCAGTTTTAGATTCCGATGCTTCACTTCAGGTTTACTGTATCCCTTGGACCTTCTTATTGACGATGAAACACAGAAATTGCATCCGAATTTAAAACAAAAAGCACAATACCGACTTAAGTACAAGGCTAACGACACTCTAAATTTCTTTGATTTGAACCTCTCCTGTGAGTCCAGTTTTAGATTCCGCTGCTTCACTTCAGGTTTACTGTATCCCCTGGACCCTCTTATTGACGATGAAACACAGAAATTGCATCCGAATCCTATACAAAAGGCACAATACCGACTTAAGTACAAGAGGACTGACACTCTAACTTTCTATGATTTAAACCTCTCCTGTGAGTACAGTTTTACATTCGGATGCTTCACTTCAGGTTAACTGTATCCCTTGGACCTTCTTGTGGACGTTGAAACACAGATATTGCAACGGAATTTAATACAAAAGGCACTATACTGGCTTAAGTACAAGCGGACTGACACTCTAACTTTCTATGATTTGAACCTCTCTTATGAGACCAGTTTTAGATTCCGATGCTTCACTTCAGGTTTACTGTATACCTTGGACCTTCTTATTGCCGATGAAACACAGAAATTGCATCCGAATTTAATACAAAACTCACAATGCAAACTTAAGTACAAGTGGACTGACACTCTAACTTTCTATGATATGAACCTCTCCTGTGAGTCCAGTTTTAGATTCCGATGCTTCACTTCAGCTTTACTGTAACCCTTGGACATTCTTATTGACGATGAAACACAGGAATTGCATCCGAATTTAAAACAAAAGGCACAATGCCGACTTAAGTACAAGAGGCCTGACACTCTAACTCTCTGTTATTTGAACCTCTACTGTGAGTCCAGTTCTAGATTCCTATGCTTCACTTCAGGTTTACTGCATCCCTTGGACCTTCTTATTGACGATGAAACACAGATATTGGATCCAAATTTAATACAAAAGGCACAAAGCCGACTTAAGTTAAAGAGGACTGACACTCTAACTTTTATTATAATTTGAACCTCTCCTGTGAGCCCAGTTTTAAATTCCGATACTTCACTTCAGGTTTACTGTTTCCTTGGACGTTCTTATTGACGATGAAACACAGAAATTGCATCCAAATCTAATACAAAAGGCGCAATGCGGGCTTAAGTACAAGAGGACTGACACTTTAACTGTCTATGATTTGAACCTCTCTTGTGAGTCCAGTTTTAGAATCCGATGCTTCACTTCAGGTTTACTGTAAACCTTGGAACTTCTTCTTGACCATGGAACACAGAAATTGCATCCGAATTTAATACAAAAGCATAATTCCGACTTAAGTAGAAGCGGACTGATTATCTAACTTTCTATGAATTGGACCTCTCCTGTAAGTCCAGTTTTAGATTCCGATGCTTCACTTCCGGTTTACTGTATCCCTTGGACCTTCTTATTGACGATGAAACACAGATATTAAATCCCAAATTAATAGAAAAGGTAAAACAGCGACTTAAGTACAAGAGGACTGACACTCTAACACTCTATGATTTGAACCTCTCCTGTGGGTCCAATTTTAGATTCCGATGCTTCACTTCAGTTTTACTGTATCCCTTGTACCTTCTTATTGACGATGAAACACAGATATTGGATCCGAATTTAATACAAAAGGCACAAAGCCGACTTAAGTACAAGAGGACTGACACTCTAACTTTTATTATAATTTGAACCTCTCCTGTGAGCCCAGTTTTAAATTCCGATACTTCACTTCAGGTTTACTGTTTCCTTGGACGTTCTTATTGACGATGAAACACAGAAATTGCATCCAAATCTAATACAAAAGGCGCAATGCGGGCTTAAGTACAAGAGGACTGACACTTTAACTGTCTATGATTTGAACCTCTCTTGTGAGTCCAGTTTTAGAATCCGATGCTTCACTTCAGGTTTACTGTATACCTTGGAACTTCTTCTTGACCATGGAACACAGAAATTGCATCCGAATTTAATACAAAAGCATAATTCCAACTTAAGTAGAAGCGGACTGATTATCTAACTTTCTATGAATTGGACCTCTCCTGTAAGTCCAGTTTTAGATTCCGATGCTTCACTTCCGGTTTACTGTATCCCTTGGACCTTCTTATTGACGATGAAAC
Organism: Schistocerca serialis cubense; assembly: GCF_023864345.2. NCBI lineage: Eukaryota > Metazoa > Arthropoda > Insecta > Orthoptera > Acrididae > Schistocerca > Schistocerca serialis. Next base: position 1,046,137,380 of record NC_064640.1, on the reverse strand, counting down.
ACAGAAATTGGATCCGAATTTAATACAAAGGGCACAATGCGGGCTTAAGTACAAGAGGACTGACACTCTAACTCTCTATGATTTGAACCTCTCCTGTGAGTCCAGTTTTAGATTCCGATGCTTCACTTCCGGTTTACTGTATCCCTTGGACCTTGTTATTGACGATGAAACACAGAAATTGCATCCAAATTTAATACAAAGGCACAATGCGGACTTAAGTACAAGAGGACTAACACTGTAAATCTCTATAATTTGAACCTCTCCTGTGAGTCCACTTTTAGACTCCGATGCTTCACTTGAGGTTTACAGTATCCCTTGGGCATTCTTATTGACGATGAAACATAGAAATTGCATCCGAATTTAAAACAAAAGGCACAATACCGACTTAAGTACAAGGGTACCGACACTCTAACTTTCTTTGATTTGAACCCCTCCTGTGGGTCCAATTATAGATTCCGATGCTTCACTTCAGGTTCACTCTATTCCCTGGACCTTCTTATTGACGATGAAACACAGAAATTGCATCCGAATTTAACACAAAAGGCACAATACCGACTTAAGTACAGGAGGACTGACACTTTAACTTTCGATGATTTGAACCTCTCCTGTGAGTCCAGTTTTACATTCGGATGCTTCACTTCAGGTTTACTGTATGCCTTGGACCTTCGTATTGACGATGAAACACAGAAATTGCATCCGAATTTAATACAAAAGGCACAATGCCGACTTAAGTACAAGAGGACTGACACTCTAGCTCTCTATGATTTGAACCTCTCCTGTGAGTCCAGTTTTAGATTCCGATGCTTTACTTCAGGTTTACTGCATCCCTTGGACCTTCTTATTGACGATGAAACACAGAAATACGATCCGAATTTAATACAAAAGGCACAATGCCGACTTAAGTACAAGAGGACTGACACTCTAACTTTTATTATGATTTGAACCTCTCCTGTGAGTCCAGTTTTAAATTCCGATGCTTCACTTCAGGTTTACTGTTTCCTTGGACGTTCTTATTGACGATGAAACACAGAAATTGCATCCAAATTTAATACAAAAGGCACAATGCGGACTTAAGTACATGAGGAATATTACTCTAACTCTCTATGATTTGAACCTCTCCTGTGAGTCCAGTTTTAGATTCCGATGCTTCACTTCAGGTATACTGTATCCCTTGGACCTTCTTATTGACGATGAAGCATAGAAATTAAATCCGAATTTAATACAAAAGGCACAATGCCGACTTAAGTACAAGAGGACTGACACTCTAACTTTTATTATGATTTGAACCTCTCCTGTGAGTCCAGTTTTAAATTCCGATGCTTCACTTCAGGTTTACTGTATACCTTGGACCTTCTTATTGCCGATGAAACACAGAAATTGCATCCGAATTTAATACAAAAGGCACAATGCAAACTTAAGTACAAGAGGACTGACACTCTAACTTTCTATGATATGAACCTCTCCTGTGAGTCCAGTTTTAGATTCCGATGCTTCACTTCAGCTTTACTGTAACCCTTGGACATTCTTATTGACGATGAAACACAGGAATTGCATCCGAATTTAAAACAAAAGTCACAATGCCGACTTAAGTACAAGAGGACTGACACTCTAACTTTCTGTGATTTGAACCTCTACTGTGAGTCCAGTTTTAGATTCCTATGCTTCACTTCAGGTTTACTGTATCTCTTGGGCCTACATATTGACGATGAAACACAGAAATTGCATCCGAATTTAATACAAAAGGCACAATGCCGACTTAAGTACAAGGGGACTGACTCTCTAACTTTCTATGATTTGAACCTCTCCTGTGAGTCCAGTTATAGATTCCGATGCTTCACTTCAGGTTTACTGTATCCCTTGGACCTTCTTATTGACGATGAAACACAGATATTAAATCCGAAATTAATAGAAAAGGTAAAACACCGACTTAAGTACAAGAGGACTGACACTCTAACTTTCTTTGATTTGAACCTCTCCTGTGAGTCCAGTTATAGATTCCGATGCTTCACCTCAGGTTTACTGTATCCCTTGGACCTTCTTTCTGACGATGAAACACATAAATTGCATCCGAATTTAATACAAAAAGCACAATGCCGACTTAAGTACAAGAGGACTGACACTCTAACTCTCTATGATTTGAACCTCTCCTGTGAGTCCAGTTTTAAATTCCGATGCTTCACTTCAGGTTTACTGTTTCCTTGGACGTTCTTATTGACGATGAAACACAGAAATTGCATCCAAATTTAATACAAATGGCACAATGCGGACTTAAGTACAAGAGGACTAACACTCTAACTCTCTATGATTTGAACCTCTCCTGTGAGTGCAGTTTTAGACTCCGATGCTTCACTTCAGGTTTACTGTATCCCTTGGACCTTCTTATTGACGATGAAACATAGAAATTGCATCCGAATTTAATACAAAAGGCACAATGCCGACTTAAGTAAAAGAGGACTGACACTCTAACTTTCTATGATTTGTACTTCTCCTGTGAGTCCAGTTTTAGATTCCGATGCTTCACTTCAGTTTTACTGTATCCCTTGGACCTTGTTGTTGACGTTGAAACACAGAAATTGCATCCGATATTAATACAAAGGCACAATGCCGACTTAAGTACAAAAGGACTCACACCCTAACTCTCTTTGATTTGAACCTCTCCTGTGAGTCCAGTTTTAGGTTCCGATGCTTCACTTCAGGTTTACTGTATCCCTTGGACCTGATTATTGACGATGAAACACAGGAATTGCATCCGAATTTAAAACAAAAGGCACAATACCGACTTAAGTACAGAGATAACGACACTCTTAATTTCTTTGATTTGAACCTCTCCTGTGGTCCAGTTTTAGATTCCGATGCTTCACTTCAGGTTTACTGTATCCCCTGGACCTTCTTATTGACGATGAAACACAGAAATTGCATCCGAATTTAATACAAAAGGCACAATACCGACCTAAGTACAAGAGGACTGACACTCTAACTTTCTATGATTTGAACCTCTCCTGTGAGTACAGTTTTACATTCGGATGCTTCACTTCAGGTTTACTGTATGCCTTGGACCTTCTTATTGACGATGAAACACAGAAATTGCATCCGAATTTAATACATAAGGCACAATGCCAACTTAAGTACAAGAGGACTGACACTCTAACTTTCTATGATATGAACCTCTCCTGTGAGTCCAGTTTTAGATTCCGATGCTTCACTTCAGGTTTACTGTATCCCTTGGACCTTGTTATTGACGATGAAACACAGAAATTGCATCCGAATTTAAAACAAAAGGCACAATGCCGACTTAAGTACAAGAGGACTGACACTCTAACTTTCTATGATTTCAACCTCTACTGTGAGTCCTGATTTAGATTCCGATGCTTCACTTCAGGTTTACTGTATCTCTTGGACTTACATATTGACGATGAAACACAGAAATTGCATCCGAATGTAATACAAAAGGCACAATGCCGACTTAAGTACAAGGGGACTGACTCTCTAACTTTCTATGATTTGAACCTTCCCTGTGAGTCCAGTTATAGATTCCGATGCTTCACTTCAGGTTTACTGTATCCTTTTGGACCTTCTTATTGACGATGAAACACGAATATTAAATCCGAATTTAATACTAAAGGCAAAACACCGACTAAAGTACAAGAGGACTGACACTCAAAATTTCTTTCATTTGAACCTCTCCTATGAGTCCAGTTTTAGATTCCGATGCTTCACTTCAGGTTTACTGTATCCCTTGGACGTGATTATTGACGATGGAACTCAGAAATTCCATCCAAATTTAATACAAAAGGCGCAATGCGCACTTAAGTACAAGAGGACTAACACTCTAACTCTCTATGATTTGAACCTCTCCTGTGAGTCCAGTTTTAGATTCCGATGCTTCACTTCCGGTTTACTGTATCCCTTGAACCTTGTTATTGACGATGAAACACATAAATTGCATCCGAATTTAATACAAAAGGCAAAATGCTGACTTAAGTACAAGAGGACTGACACTCTAACTCTCTATGATTTGAACCTCTCCTGTGAGTCCAGTTTTAGATTCCGATGCTTCACTTCAGGTTTACTGTATCCCTTGGACCTTCTTGTTGACGATGAAACACAGAAATTGCATCCGAAATTAATACAAAAGGCACAATGCCGACTGAAGTACAAAAGGACTCACACCCTAACTCTCAATGATTTGAACCTCTCCTGTGAGTCCAGTTTTAGATTCCGATGCTTCACTTCAGGTTTACTGTATCCCTTGGACGTGATTATTGACGATGAAACACAGAAATTGCATCCGAATTTAAAACAAAAGGCACAATACCGACTTAAGTACAAGGGTACCGACACTCTAACTTTCTTTGATTTGAACCTCTCCTGTGAGTCCAGTTTTAGATTCCGATGCTTCACTTCAGGTTTACTGTATCCCCTGGACCTTCTTATTGTCGATGAAACACAGAAATTGCATAAGAATTTAATACAAAAGGCACAATACCGACTTACGTACAAGAGGAATGTCACTCTAACTTTCTATGATTTGAACATCTACTGTGAGTCCAGTTTTAGATTCCGATGCTTCACTTCAGGTTACTGTATCTCTTGGACTTACATATTGACGATGAAACACAGAAATATCATCCGAATTTAATACAAAAGGCACAATGCCGACTAAAGTACAAGGGGACTGACTCTCTAACTTTCTAGGATTTGAACCTCTCCTGTGACTCCAGTTATAGATTCCGATGCTTCACTTCAGGTTTACTGTATCCCTTGGACCTCCTTATTGACGATGAAACACAGATATAAAATCCGAATTTAATACTAAAGGCAAAACACCGACTTAATTACAAGAGGACTGACACTCTAACTTTCTTTGATTTGAACCTCTCCTGTGAGTCCAGTTATGGATTCCGATGCTTCACTTCAGGTTTTCTGTATCCCTTGGAACTTCTTCTTGATGATGGAACACAGAAATTGCATTCGAATTTAATACAAAAGGCATAATTACGACTTAAGTACAAGCGGACTGATTATCTAACTATCTATGATTTGGACCTCCCCTGTAAGTCCAGTTTTAGATTCCGATGCTTCACTTCCTGTTTACTGTATCCCTTGGACCTTCTTATTGACGATGAAACTCATAAATTGCATCCGAATTTAATACAAAAGGCACAATGCCGACTAAAGTACAAGAGGACTGCCACTCTAACTCTCTATGATTTGAACCTCTCCTGTGAATCCAGTTTTATATTCCGATTCTTTACTTCAGGTTTACTATTTCCTTGGACGTTCTTATTGACGATGAAACACATAAATTGCATCCGAATTTAATACAAAAGGTACAATGCCGACTTAAGTACAAGAGGACTGACACTCTAACTCTCTATGATTTGAACCTCTCCTGTGAGTCCAGTATTAAATTCCGATGCTTTACTTCTGGTTTGCTGTTTCCTTGGACGTTCTTATTGACGATGAAACACAGTAATTGCATCCAAATTTTATACAAAAGGCACAATGCGGACTTAAGTACAAGAGGACTAACACTCTAACTCTCTATGAATTGAACCTCTCCTGTGAGTGCAGTTTTAGACTCTGATGCTTCACTTCAGGTTTACTGTATCCCGTGGACATTCTTATTGACGATGAAACATAGAAATTGCATCCGAATTAAATACAAAAGGCTCAATGCCGACTTAAGTAAAAGAGGACTGACACTCTAACTTCCTATGATTTGAACCCCTCCTGTGAGTCCAGTTTTAGATTCCGATGCTTCACTTCAGGTTTACTGTATCCCTTGGACCTGATTATTAACGATGAAACACAGAAATTGCATCCGAATTTAAAACAAAAGGCACAATACCGACTTCAGTACAAGGGTACCGACACTCTTAATTTCTTTGATTTGAACCTCTCCTGTGGTCCAGTTTTAGATTCCGATGCTTCACTTCAGGTTTACTGTATCCCCTGGACCTTCTTATTGACGATGAAACACAGAAATTGCATCCGAATTTAATACAAAAGGCATAATGCCGACTAAAGTACAAGAGGACTGACACTCTAACTCTCTATGATTTGAACCTCTCCTGTGAGTCCAGTTTTAGATTCCCATGCTTCACTTCAGGTTTACTGTATCCCTTGGACCTGATTATTGACGATGAAACACAGAAATTGCTTCCGAATTTAATATAAAAGGCACAATACCGACTTAAGTATAAGAGTACCGACACTCTATCTTTCTTTGATTTGAACCTCTCCTGTGAGTCCAGTTATAGATTCCGATGCTTCACTTCAGGTTTACTGTATCCTTGGACCTTCTTATTGACGATGAAACACAGATATTAAATCCGAATTTAATACAAAAGGCAAAACACCGACTTAAGTACAAGAGGACTGACACTCTAACTTTCTTTGATGTGAACCTCTCCTGTGAGTCCAGTTATAGATTCAGATGCTTCACTTCAGGTTACTGTATCCCTTGGACCTTCTTATTGACGATGAAACACAGATATTGCATCCGACTTTAAAACAAAAAGCACAATGCCCACTTAAGTACAAGAGGACTGACACTCAAACTTTCTATGAATAGAACCTCTACTGTGAGTCCAGATTTAGAATCCGATGCATCACTTGAGGTTTACTGTATCTCTTGGACTTACATATTGACGATGAAACACAGAAATTGCTTCCGAATTTAATACAAAAGGCACAATGCCGACTTAAGTACAAAAGGACCGACTCTCTAACTTTCTATGATTTGAACCTCTCCTGTGAGTCCAGTTATAGATTCCGATGCTTCACTTCAGGTTTACTGTATCCCTTGGACCTTCTTATGGACGATGTAACACAGATATTAAATGCGAATTTAATACAAAAGGCAAAACACCGACTTAAGTACAAGAGGACTGACACTTTAACTTTCTTTGATTTGAACCTCTCCTGTGAGTCCAGTTATAGATTCAGATGCTTCACTTCAGGTTTCTGTATCCCTTGGAACTTCTTCTTGACGATGGAACACAGAAATTGCATCCGAATTTAATACAAAAGCATAATTCCGACATAAGTACAAGCGGACTGATAATCTAGCTTTCTATGATTTGGACCTCTCCTGTAAGTCCAGTTTTAGATTCCGATGCTTCACATCCGGTTTACTGTATCCCTTGGACCTTCTTATTGACGATGAAACACATAAATTGCATCCGAATTTAATATAAAAGGCACAATGCCGACTTAAGTACAAGAGGACTGACACTCTAACTCTCTATGATTTGAACCTCTCCTGTGAGTCCAGTTTAAGATTCCGAAGCTTCACTTCAGGTTTACTGTTTCCCTTGGACCTTCTTATTGACAAAGAAACACAGAAATTGTATCCGACTTTAATACAAAAGGCACAATGCCGACTTAAGTACAAGAGGACTGACACTCTAACTTTTATTATGATTTGAACCTCTCCTGTGAGTCCAGTTTTAAATTCCGATGCTTCACTTCAGGTTTACTGTTTCCTTGGACGTTCTTATTGACGATGAAACACAGAAATTGCATCCAAATTTAATACAAAAGGCACAATGCGGACTTAAGTACATGAGGAATATTACTCTAACTCTCTATGATTTGAACCTCTCCTGTGAGTCCAGTTTTAGATTCCGATGCTTCACTTCAGGTATACTGTATCCCTTGGACCTTCTTATTGACGATGAAGCATAGAAATTAAATCCGAATTTAATACAAAAGGCACAATGCCGACTTAAGTACAAGAGGACTGACACTCTAACTTTTATTATGATTTGAACCTCTCCTGTGAGTCCAGTTTTAAATTCCGATGCTTCACTTCAGGTTTACTGTATACCTTGGACCTTCTTATTGCCGATGAAACACAGAAATTGCATCCGAATTTAATACAAAAGGCACAATGCAAACTTAAGTACAAGAGGACTGACACTCTAACTTTCTATGATATGAACCTCTCCTGTGAGTCCAGTTTTAGATTCCGATGCTTCACTTCAGCTTTACTGTAACCCTTGGACATTCTTATTGACGATGAAACACAGGAATTGCATCCGAATTTAAAACAAAAGTCACAATGCCGACTTAAGTACAAGAGGACTGACACTCTAACTTTCTGTGATTTGAACCTCTACTGTGAGTCCAGTTTTAGATTCCTATGCTTCACTTCAGGTTTACTGTATCTCTTGGGCCTACATATTGACGATGAAACACAGAAATTGCATCCGAATTTAATACAAAAGGCACAATGCCGACTTAAGTACAAGGGGACTGACTCTCTAACTTTCTATGATTTGAACCTCTCCTGTGAGTCCAGTTATAGATTCCGATGCTTCACTTCAGGTTTACTGTATCCCTTGGACCTTCTTATTGACGATGAAACACAGATATTAAATCCGAAATTAATAGAAAAGGTAAAACACCGACTTAAGTACAAGAGGACTGACACTCTAACTTTCTTTGATTTGAACCTCTCCTGTGAGTCCAGTTATAGATTCCGATGCTTCACCTCAGGTTTACTGTATCCCTTGGACCTTCTTTCTGACGATGAAACACATAAATTGCATCCGAATTTAATACAAAAAGCACAATGCCGACTTAAGTACAAGAGGACTGACACTCTAACTCTCTATGATTTGAACCTCTCCTGTGAGTCCAGTTTTAAATTCCGATGCTTCACTTCAGGTTTACTGTTTCCTTGGACGTTCTTATTGACGATGAAACACAGAAATTGCATCCAAATTTAATACAAATGGCACAATGCGGACTTAAGTACAAGAGGACTAACACTCTAACTCTCTATGATTTGAACCTCTCCTGTGAGTGCAGTTTTAGACTCCGATGCTTCACTTCAGGTTTACTGTATCCCTTGGACCTTCTTATTGACGATGAAACATAGAAATTGCATCCGAATTTAATACAAAAGGCACAATGCCGACTTAAGTAAAAGAGGACTGACACTCTAACTTTCTATGATTTGTACTTCTCCTGTGAGTCCAGTTTTAGATTCCGATGCTTCACTTCAGTTTTACTGTATCCCTTGGACCTTGTTGTTGACGTTGAAACACAGAAATTGCATCCGATATTAATACAAAGGCACAATGCCGACTTAAGTACAAAAGGACTCACACCCTAACTCTCTTTGATTTGAACCTCTCCTGTGAGTCCAGTTTTAGGTTCCGATGCTTCACTTCAGGTTTACTGTATCCCTTGGACCTGATTATTGACGATGAAACACAGGAATTGCATCCGAATTTAAAACAAAAGGCACAATACCGACTTAAGTACAGAGATAACGACACTCTTAATTTCTTTGATTTGAACCTCTCCTGTGGTCCAGTTTTAGATTCCGATGCTTCACTTCAGGTTTACTGTATCCCCTGGACCTTCTTATTGACGATGAAACACAGAAATTGCATCCGAATTTAATACAAAAGGCACAATACCGACCTAAGTACAAGAGGACTGACACTCTAACTTTCTATGATTTGAACCTCTCCTGTGAGTACAGTTTTACATTCGGATGCTTCACTTCAGGTTTACTGTATGCCTTGGACCTTCTTATTGACGATGAAACACAGAAATTGCATCCGAATTTAATACATAAGGCACAATGCCAACTTAAGTACAAGAGGACTGACACTCTAACTTTCTATGATATGAACCTCTCCTGTGAGTCCAGTTTTAGATTCCGATGCTTCACTTCAGGTTTACTGTATCCCTTGGACCTTGTTATTGACGATGAAACACAGAAATTGCATCCGAATTTAAAACAAAAGGCACAATGCCGACTTAAGTACAAGAGGACTGACACTCTAACTTTCTATGATTTCAACCTCTACTGTGAGTCCTGATTTAGATTCCGATGCTTCACTTCAGGTTTACTGTATCTCTTGGACTTACATATTGACGATGAAACACAGAAATTGCATCCGAATGTAATACAAAAGGCACAATGCCGACATAAGTACAAGGGGACTGACTCTCTAACTTTCTATGATTTGAACCTTCCCTGTGAGTCCAGTTATAGATTCCGATGCTTCACTTCAGGTTTACTGTATCCTTTTGGACCTTCTTATTGACGATGAAACACGAATATTAAATCCGAATTTAATACTAAAGGCAAAACACCGACTAAAGTACAAGAGGACTGACACTCAAAATTTCTTTCATTTGAACCTCTCCTATGAGTCCAGTTTTAGATTCCGATGCTTCACTTCAGGTTTACTGTATCCCTTGGACGTGATTATTGACGATGGAACTCAGAAATTCCATCCAAATTTAATACAAAAGGCGCAATGCGCACTTAAGTACAAGAGGACTAACACTCTAACTCTCTATGATTTGAACCTCTCCTGTGAGTCCAGTTTTAGATTCCGATGCTTCACTTCCGGTTTACTGTATCCCTTGAACCTTGTTATTGACGATGAAACACATAAATTGCATCCGAATTTAATACAAAAGGCAAAATGCTGACTTAAGTACAAGAGGACTGACACTCTAACTCTCTATGATTTGAACCTCTCCTGTGAGTCCAGTTTTAGATTCCGATGCTTCACTTCAGGTTTACTGTATCCCTTGGACCTTCTTGTTGACGATGAAACACAGAAATTGCATCCGAAATTAATACAAAAGGCACAATGCCGACTGAAGTACAAAAGGACTCACACCCTAACTCTCAATGATTTGAACCTCTCCTGTGAGTCCAGTTTTAGATTCCGATGCTTCACTTCAGGTTTACTGTATCCCTTGGACGTGATTATTGACGATGAAACACAGAAATTGCATCCGAATTTAAAACAAAAGGCACAATACCGACTTAAGTACAAGGGTACCGACACTCTAACTTTCTTTGATTTGAACCTCTCCTGTGAGTCCAGTTTTAGATTCCGATGCTTCACTTCAGGTTTACTGTATCCCCTGGACCTTCTTATTGTCGATGAAACACAGAAATTGCATAAGAATTTAATACAAAAGGCACAATACCGACTTACGTACAAGAGGAATGTCACTCTAACTTTCTATGATTTGAACATCTACTGTGAGTCCAGTTTTAGATTCCGATGCTTCACTTCAGGTTACTGTATCTCTTGGACTTACATATTGACGATGAAACACAGAAATATCATCCGAATTTAATACAAAAGGCACAATGCCGACTAAAGTACAAGGGGACTGACTCTCTAACTTTCTAGGATTTGAACCTCTCCTGTGACTCCAGTTATAGATTCCGATGCTTCACTTCAGGTTTACTGTATCCCTTGGACCTCCTTATTGACGATGAAACACAGATATAAAATCCGAATTTAATACTAAAGGCAAAACACCGACTTAATTACAAGAGGACTGACACTCTAACTTTCTTTGATTTGAACCTCTCCTGTGAGTCCAGTTATGGATTCCGATGCTTCACTTCAGGTTTTCTGTATCCCTTGGAACTTCTTCTTGATGATGGAACACAGAAATTGCATTCGAATTTAATACAAAAGGCATAATTACGACTTAAGTACAAGCGGACTGATTATCTAACTATCTATGATTTGGACCTCCCCTGTAAGTCCAGTTTTAGATTCCGATGCTTCACTTCCTGTTTACTGTATCCCTTGGACCTTCTTATTGACGATGAAACTCATAAATTGCATCCGAATTTAATACAAAAGGCACAATGCCGACTAAAGTACAAGAGGACTGCCACTCTAACTCTCTATGATTTGAACCTCTCCTGTGAATCCAGTTTTATATTCCGATTCTTTACTTCAGGTTTACTATTTCCTTGGACGTTCTTATTGACGATGAAACACATAAATTGCATCCGAATTTAATACAAAAGGTACAATGCCGACTTAAGTACAAGAGGACTGACACTCTAACTCTCTATGATTTGAACCTCTCCTGTGAGTCCAGTATTAAATTCCGATGCTTTACTTCTGGTTTGCTGTTTCCTTGGACGTTCTTATTGACGATGAAACACAGTAATTGCATCCAAATTTTATACAAAAGGCACAATGCGGACTTAAGTACAAGAGGACTAACACTCTAACTCTCTATGAATTGAACCTCTCCTGTGAGTGCAGTTTTAGACTCTGATGCTTCACTTCAGGTTTACTGTATCCCGTGGACATTCTTATTGACGATGAAACATAGAAATTGCATCCGAATTAAATACAAAAGGCTCAATGCCGACTTAAGTAAAAGAGGACTGACACTCTAACTTCCTATGATTTGAACCCCTCCTGTGAGTCCAGTTTTAGATTCCGATGCTTCACTTCAGGTTTACTGTATCCCTTGGACCTGATTATTAACGATGAAACACAGAAATTGCATCCGAATTTAAAACAAAAGGCACAATACCGACTTCAGTACAAGGGTACCGACACTCTTAATTTCTTTGATTTGAACCTCTCCTGTGGTCCAGTTTTAGATTCCGATGCTTCACTTCAGGTTTACTGTATCCCCTGGACCTTCTTATTGACGATGAAACACAGAAATTGCATCCGAATTTAATACAAAAGGCATAATGCCGACTAAAGTACAAGAGGACTGACACTCTAACTCTCTATGATTTGAACCTCTCCTGTGAGTCCAGTTTTAGATTCCCATGCTTCACTTCAGGTTTACTGTATCCCTTGGACCTGATTATTGACGATGAAACACAGAAATTGCTTCCGAATTTAATATAAAAGGCACAATACCGACTTAAGTATAAGAGTACCGACACTCTATCTTTCTTTGATTTGAACCTCTCCTGTGAGTCCAGTTATAGATTCCGATGCTTCACTTCAGGTTTACTGTATCCTTGGACCTTCTTATTGACGATGAAACACAGATATTAAATCCGAATTTAATACAAAAGGCAAAACACCGACTTAAGTACAAGAGGACTGACACTCTAACTTTCTTTGATGTGAACCTCTCCTGTGAGTCCAGTTATAGATTCAGATGCTTCACTTCAGGTTACTGTATCCCTTGGACCTTCTTATTGACGATGAAACACAGATATTGCATCCGACTTTAAAACAAAAAGCACAATGCCCACTTAAGTACAAGAGGACTGACACTCAAACTTTCTATGAATAGAACCTCTACTGTGAGTCCAGATTTAGAATCCGATGCATCACTTGAGGTTTACTGTATCTCTTGGACTTACATATTGACGATGAAACACAGAAATTGCTTCCGAATTTAATACAAAAGGCACAATGCCGACTTAAGTACAAAAGGACCGACTCTCTAACTTTCTATGATTTGAACCTCTCCTGTGAGTCCAGTTATAGATTCCGATGCTTCACTTCAGGTTTACTGTATCCCTTGGACCTTCTTATGGACGATGTAACACAGATATTAAATGCGAATTTAATACAAAAGGCAAAACACCGACTTAAGTACAAGAGGACTGACACTTTAACTTTCTTTGATTTGAACCTCTCCTGTGAGTCCAGTTATAGATTCAGATGCTTCACTTCAGGTTTCTGTATCCCTTGGAACTTCTTCTTGACGATGGAACACAGAAATTGCATCCGAATTTAATACAAAAGCATAATTCCGACATAAGTACAAGCGGACTGATAATCTAGCTTTCTATGATTTGGACCTCTCCTGTAAGTCCAGTTTTAGATTCCGATGCTTCACATCCGGTTTACTGTATCCCTTGGACCTTCTTATTGACGATGAAACACATAAATTGCATCCGAATTTAATATAAAAGGCACAATGCCGACTTAAGTACAAGAGGACTGACACTCTAACTCTCTATGATTTGAACCTCTCCTGTGAGTCCAGTTTAAGATTCCGAAGCTTCACTTCAGGTTTACTGTTTCCCTTGGACCTTCTTATTGACAAAGAAACACAGAAATTGTATCCGACTTTAATACAAAAGGCACAATGCCGACTTAAGTACAAGAGGACTGACACTCTAACTTTTATTATGATTTGAACCTCTCCTGTGAGTCCAGTTTTAAATTCCGATGCTTCACTTCAGGTTTACTGTTTCCTTGGACGTTCTTATTGACGATGAAACACAGAAATTGCATCCAAATTTAATACAAAAGGCGCAATGCGGACTTAAGTACAAGAGGACTGACACTCTAACTGTCTATGATTTGAACCTCTCTTGTGAGTCCAGTTTTAGATTCCGATGCTTCACTTCAGGTTTACTGTATACCTTGGAACATCTTATTGACGATGGAAGACAGAAATTGCATCCGAATTTAATACAAAAGGCACAATGACGACTTAAGTACAAGCGGCCTTACACTCTAACTTTCTATGATTAGAACCTCTCCTGCAAGTCGAGTTTTAGATTCCGATGCTTCACTTCAGGTTTACTGTATCCCTTAGACCGTCTTATTGACGATGAAACATATAAATTACATCCGAATTTAATACAAAAGGCTAAATGACGCCTTAAGTACAAGAGGACTGACACTCTAACTCTTTATGATTTGAACCTCTCCTGTGAGTCCAGTTTTAGATTCCGATGCTTCACTTCAGGTTTACTGTATCCCTTGGACCTTCTTATTGACGCTGAAACACAGAAATTGGATCCGAATTTAATACAAAAGGCACAATGCCGACTTAAGTACAAGGGGACTGACACTCTAACTTTTATTGTGAGTTTTACCTCTCTTGTGAGTCCAGTTTTAGATTCCGATGCCTCACTTCAGGTTTACTGTTTCCTTGGACGTTCTTGTTGACGATAAAACACTGAAATTGCATCCAAATTTAATACAAAAGGCACAATGCGGACTTAAGTACAAGAGGACTGACACTCTAACTCTCTATGATTCGAACCTCTCCTGTGAGACCAGTTTTGGACTCCGATGCTTCACTTCAGGTTTACTGTATCCCTTGGACCTTCTTATTGACGATGAAACATAGAAATTGCATCCGAATTTAATACAAAAGGCACAATGCCAACTTAAGTACAAAAGGACTCGAACTCTCACTCTCTATGATTTGAACCTCTCCTGTGAGTCCAGTTTTAGAATCCGATGCTTCACTTCAGGTTTACTGTATCCCTTGGACCTGATTATTGACGATGAAACACAGAAATTGCTTCCGAATTTAATATAAAAGGCACAATACCGACTTAAGTACAAGAGTACCGACACTCTATCTTTCTTTGATTTGAACTTCTCCTGTGGGTCCAATTTTAGATTCCGATGCTTCACTTCAGGTTTACTGTATCCCTTGGACCTTCTTTTTGACGATGAAACACAGATATTGCATCCGACTTTAAAACAAAAAGCACAATGCCGACTTAAGTACAGGAGGACTGACACTCTAACTTTCTATGAATAGAACCTCTACTGTGAGTCCAGTTTTAGATTCCGATGCTTCACTTCAGGTTTACTGTATCTCTTGGACTTACATTTTGACGATGAAACACAGAAATTGCATCCGAATGTAATACAAAAGGCACAATGCCGACTTAAGTACAAAAGTACCGACTCTCTAACTTTCTATGATTTGAACCTCTCCTGTGAGTCCAGTTATAGATTCCGATGCTTCACTTCAGGTTTACTGTATCTCTTGGACCTTCTTATTGACGATGAAACACAGATATTAAATCCGAATTTAATACAAAAGGCAAAACACCGACTTAAGTACAAGAATACTGACACTCTAACTTTCTTTGATTTGAACCTCTCCTGTGAGTCCAGTTATAGATTTCGTTGCTTCACCTCAGGTTACAGTATCCCTTGGAACTTCTTCTTGACGATGGAACACAGAAATTGCATCCGAATTTAATACAATAGGCATAATTCCGAGTTAAGTACAAGCGGACTGATTATCTAACTTTCTATGATTTGGACCTCTCCTGTAAGTCCAGTTTTAGATTCCGATGCTTCACTTCCGGTTTACTGTATCCCTTGGACCTTCTTATTGACGATGAAACACAGAAATTGCATCCGACTTTAAAACAAAAGGCACAATGCCGACTTAAGTACAAGAGGACTGACACTCTAACTTTAAATGAATAGAACCTCTACTGTGAGCCCAGTATTAGATTCCGATGCTTCACTTCAGGTTTACTGTATCTCTTGGACTTACATATTGACGATGAAACACATAAATTGCATCCGAATTTAATATAAAAGGCACAATGCCGACTTAAGTACAAGAGTACCGACACTCTATCTTTCTTTGTTTTGAACCTCTCCTGTGAGTCCAATTTTAGATTCCGATGCTTCACTTCCGGTTTAGTGTATCCCTTGGACCTTCTTATTGACGATGAAACATAGAAATTGCATCCGAATTTAATACAAAAGGCACAATGCCAACTTAAGTACAAAAGGACTCAAACTCTGACTCTCTATGATTTGAACCTCTCCTGTGAGTCCAGTTTTAGATTCCAATGCTTCACTTCATGGTTACTGTACCCCTTGGACGTGATTATTGACGATGAAACACAGAAATTGCATCCGAATTTAAAACAAAAGGCACAATACCGACTTAAGTAAAAGGGTACCGACACCCTAACTTTCTTTGATTTGAACCTCTCCGGTGAGTCCAGATTTAGATTCCGATGCTTCACTTCAGGTTTACTGTATCCCCTGGACCTTCTTATTGACGATGAAACACAGAAATTGGATCCGAATTTAATACAAAAGGCACAATGCCGACTTAAGTACAAGAGGACTGACACTCTAACTTTTATTGTGATTTTTACCACTCTTGTGAGTCCAGTTTTAGATTCCGATGCCTCACTTCAGGTTTACTGTTTCCTTGGACGTTCTTATTGACGATAAAACACTGAAATTGCATCCAAATTTAATACAAAAGGCACAATGCGGACCTAAGTACAAGAGGACTGACACTCTAACTCTCTATGATTTGAACCTCTCCTGTGAGTCCAGTTTTCGACTCCGATGCTTCACTTCAGGTTTACTGTATCCCTTGGACCTTCTTATTGACGATGAAACATAGAAATTGCATCCGAATTTAATACAAAAGGCACAATGCCAACTTAAGTACAAAAGGACTCAAACTCTAACTCTCTATGATTTGAACCTCTCCTGTGAGTCCAGTTTTAGATTCCGATGCTTCACTTCAGGTTTACTGTATCCTTTGGACCTGATTATTGACGATGAAACACAGAAATTGCTTCCGAATTTAATATAAATGGCACAATACCGACTTAAGTACAAGAGTACCGACACTCTATCTTTCTTTGATTTGAACCTCTCCTGTGATTCCAATTTTAGATTCCGATGCTTCACTTCAGGTTTACTGTATCCCTTGGACCTTCTTATTGACGATGAAACACAGAAATTGCATCCGACTTTAAACCAAAAGGCACAATGCCGACTTAAGTACAAAAGTACCGACTCTCTAACTTTCTATGATTTGAACCTCTCCTGTGAGTCCAGTTATAGATTCCGATGCTTCACTTCAGGTTTACTGTATCTCTTGGACCTTCTTATTGACGATGAAACACAGATATTAAATCCGAATTTAATACAAAAGTCAAAACACCGACTTAAGTACAAGAGGACTGACACTCTAACTTTCTTTGATTTGAACCTCTCCTGTGAGTCCAGTTATAGATTTCGATGCTTCACCTCAGGTTACAGTATCCCTTGGAACTTCTTCTTGACGATGGAACACAGAGATTGCATCCGAATTTAATACAATAGGCATAATTCCGAGTTAAGTACAAGCGGACTGATTATCTAACTTTCTATTTTTTGGACCTCTCCTGTAAGTCCAGTTTTAGATTCCGATGCTTCACTTCCGGTTTACTGTATCCCTTGGACCTTCTTATTGACGATGAAACACAGAAATTGCATCCGACTTTAAAACAAAAGGCACAATGCCGACTTAAGTACAAGAGGACTGACACTCTAACTTTAAATGAATAGAACCTCTACTGTGAGCCCAGTATTAGATTCCGATGCTTCACTTCAGGTTTACTGTATCTCTTGGACTCACATATTGACGATGAAACACATAAATTGCATCCGAATTTAATATAAAAGGCACAATGCCGACTTAAGTACAAGAGTACCGACACTCTATCTTTCTTTGTTTTGAACCTCTCCTGTGAGTCCAATTTTAGATTCCGATGCTTCACTTCCGGTTTAGTGTATCCCTTGGACCTTCTTATTGACGATGAAACATAGAAATTGCATCCGAATTTAATACAAAAGGCACAATGCCAACTTAAGTACAAAAGGACTCAAACTCTAACTCTCTATGATTTGAACCTCTCCTGTGAGTCCAGTTTTAGATTCCAATGCTTCACTTCATGGTTACTGTACCCCTTGGACGTGATTATTGACGATGAAACACAGAAATTGCATCCGAATTTAAAACAAAAGGCACAATACCGACTTAAGTAAAAGGGTACCGACACCCTAACTTTCTTTGATTTGAACCTCTCCTGTGAGTCCAGTTTTAGATTCCGATGCTTCACTTCAGGTTTACTGTATCCCCTGGACCTTCTTATTGACGATGAAACACAGAAATTGGATCCGAATTTAATACAAAAGGCACAATGCCGACTTAAGTACAAGAGGACTGACACTCTAACTTTTATTGTGATTTTTACCACACTTGTGAGTCCAGTTTTAGATTCCGATGCCTCACTTCAGGTTTACTGTTTCCTTGGACGTTCTTATTGACGATAAAACACTGATATTGCATCCAAATTTAATACAAAAGGCACAATGCGGACCTAAGTACAAGAGGACTGACACTCTAACGCTCTATGATTTGAACCTCTCCTGTGAGTCCAGTTTTGGACTCCGATGCTTCACTTCAGGTTTACTGTATCCCTTGGACCTTCTTATTGACGATGAAACATAGAAATTGCATCCGAATTTAATACAAAAGGCACAATGCCAACTTAAGTACAAAAGGACTCAAACTCTAACTCTCTATGATTTGAACCTCTCCTGTGAGTCCAGTTTTAGATTCCGATGCTTCACTTCAGGTTTACTGTATCCTTTGGACCTGATTATTGACGATGAAACACAGAAATTGCGTCCGAATTTAATATAAATGGCACAATACCGACTTAAGTACAAGAGTACCGACACTCTATCTTTCTTTGATTTGAACCTCTCCTGTGATTCCAATTTTAGATTCCGATGCTTCACTTCAGGTTTACTGTATCCCTTGGACCTTCTTATTGACGATGAAACACAGAAATTGCATCCGACTTTAAACCAAAAGGCACAATGCCGACTTAAGTACAAAAGTACCGACTCTCTAACTTTCTATGATTTGAACCTCTCCTGTGAGTCCAGTTATAGATTACGATGCATCACTTCAGGTTTACTGTATCTCTTGGACCTTCTTATTGACGATGAAACACAGATATTAAATCCGAATTTAATACAAAAGGCAAAACACCGACTTAAGTACAAGAGGACTGACACTCTAACTTTCTTTGATTTGAACCTCTCCTGTGAGTCCAGTTATAGATTTCGATGCTTCACCTCAGGTTACAGTATCCCTTGGAACTTCTTCTTGACGATGGAACACAGAGATTGCATCCGAATTTAATACAATAGGCATAATTCCGAGTTAAGTACAAGCGGACTGATTATCTAACTTTCTATGATTTGGACCTCTCCTGTAAGTCCAGTTTTAGATTCCGATGCTTCACTTCCGGTTTACTGTATCCCTTGGACCTTCTTATTGACGATGAAACACAGAAATTGCATCCGACTTTAAAACAAAAGGCACAATGCCGACTTAAGTACTAGAGGACTGACACTCTAACTTTAAATGAATAGAACCTCTACTGTGAGCCCAGTATTAGATTCCGATGCTTCACTTCAGGTTTACTGTATCTCTTGGACTTACATATTGACGATGAAACACATAAATTGCATCCGAATTTAATATAAAAGGCACAATGCCGACTTAAGTACAAGAGTACCGACACTCTATCTTTCTTTGATTTGAACCTCTCCTGTGAGTCCAATTTTAGATTCCGATGCTTCACTTCCGGTTTAGTGTATCCCTTGGACCTTCTTATTGACGATGAAACATAGAAATTGCATCCGAATTTAATACAAAAGGCACAATGCCAACTTAAGTACAAAAGGACTCAAATTCTAACTCTCTATGATTTGAACCTCTCCTGTGAGTCCAGTTTTAGATTCCGATGCTTCACTTCATGGTTACTGTACCACTTGGACGTGATTATTGCCGATGAAACACAGAAATTGCATCCGAATTTAAAACAAAAGGCACAATACCGACTTAAGTAAAAGGGTACCGACACCCTAACTTTCTTTGATTTGAACCTCTCCTGTGAGTCTAGTTTTAGATTCCGATGCTTCACTTCAGGTTTACTGTATCCCCTGGACCTTCTTATTGACGATGAAACACAGAAATTGGATCCGAATTTAATACAAAAGGCACAATGCCGACTTAAGTACAAGAGGACTGACACTCTAACTTTTATTGTGATTTTTACCACTCTTGTGAGTCCAGTTTTAGATTCCGATGCCTCACTTCAGGTTTACTGTTTCCTTGGACGTTCTTATTGACGATAAAACACTGAAATTGCATCCAAATTTAATACAAAAGGCACAATGCGGACCTAAGTACAAGAGGACTGACACTCTAACTCTCTATGATTTGAACCTCTCCTGTGAGTCCAGTTTTGGACTCCGATGCTTCACTTCAGGTTTACTGTATCCCTTGGACCTTCTTATTGACGATGAAACATAGAAATTGCATCCGAATTTAATACAAAAGGCACAATGCCAACTTAAGTACAAAAGGACTCAAACTCTAACTCTCTATGATTTGAACCTCTCCTGTGAGTCCAGTTTTAGATTCCGATGCTTCACTTCAGGTTTACTGTATCCCTTGGACCTGGTTATTGACGATGAAACACAGAAATTGCTTCCGAATTTAATATAAATGGCACAATACCGACTTAAGTACAAGAGTACCGACACTCTATCTTTCTTTGATTTGAACCTCTCCTGTGATTCCAATTTTAGATTCCGATGCTTCACTTCAGGTTTACTGTATCCCTTGGACCTTCTTATTGACGATGAAACACAGAAATTGCATCCGACTTTAAACCAAAAGGCACAATGCCGACTTAAGTACAAGAGGACTGACACTCTAACTTTCTATGAATAGAACCTCTACTATGAGTCCAGTTTTAGATTCCGATGCTTCACTTCAGGTTTACTGTATCTCTTGGACTTACATATTGACGATGAAACACAGAAATTGCATCCGAATTTAATACAAATAGCACATTGCCGGCTTAAGTACAAGCGGACTGACACTCTAACTTTCTATGATTTGAACCTCTCTTGTGAGTCCAGGTTTAGATTCCGATGCTTCACTTCCGGTTTACTGTATCCCTTGGACCTTCTTATTGACGATGAAACACATAAATTGCATCCGAATTTAACACAAAGGGCACAATGCGGACTTAAGTACAAGAGGACTAACACTCTAACTCTCTTTGATTTGAACCTCTCCTGTGAGTCCAGTTTTAGATTCCGATGTTTCACTTGAGGTTTACTGTATCCCTTGGACCTTCTTATTGACGATGAAACACAGAAATTGTATCCAAATTTAATACAAAAGTCACAATGCCAACTTAAGTACAAGAGGACTGACACTCTAACTTTTATTATGATTTGAACCTCTCCTGTGAGTCCAGTTTTAAATTCCGACGCTTCACTTCATGTTTACTGTATCCCCTGGTCCTTCTTATTGACGATGAAACACAGAAATTGCATCCGAATTTAATACAAAAGGCACAATACCGACTTAAGTACAAGAGGACTGACACTCTAACTTTCTATGATTTGAACCTCTCCTGTGAGTCCAGTTTTACATTCGGATGCTTCACTTCAGGTTTACTGTATGCCTTGGACCTTCTTATTGACGATGGAACACAGAAATTGCATCCAAATTTAATACAAAAGGCACAATGCCGACTTGAGTACAAGCGGACTGACACTCTAACTTTCTATGATTTGAACATCTCCTGTGAGTCCAGTCTTAGATTCCGATGCTTCACTTCAGGTTTACTGTATCCCTTGGACCGTCTTATTGACGATGAAACACATAAATTGCATCCGAATTTAATACAAAAGGCACAATGCTGACTTAAGTACAAGAGGACTGACACTCTAACTTTTATTATGATTTGAACCTCTCCTGTGAGTCCAGTTTTAGATTCCGATGCCTCACTTCAGGTTTACTGTTTCCTTGGACGTTCTTATTGACGATAAAACACTGAAATTGCATCCAAATTTAATACAAAAGGCACAATGCGGACCTAAGTACAAGAGGACTGACACTCTAACTCTCTATGATTTGAACCTCTCCTGTGAGTCCAGTTTTGGACTCTGATGCTTCACTTCAGGTTTACTGTATCCCTTGGACCTTCTTATTGACGATGAAACATAGAAATTGCATCCGAATTTAATACAAAAGGCACAATGCCAACTTAAGTACAAAAGGACTCAAACTCTAACTCTCTATGATTTGAACCTCTCCTGTGAGTCCAGTTTTAGATTCCGATGCTTCACTTCAGGTTTACTGTATCCCTTGGACCTGGTTATTGACGATGAAACACAGAAATTGCTTCCGAATTTAATATAAATGGCACAATACCGACTTAAGTACAAGAGTACCGACACTCTATCTTTCTTTGATTTGAACCTCTCCTGTGATTCCAATTTTAGATTCCGATGCTTCACTTCAGGTTTACTGTATCCCTTGGACCTTCTTATTGACGATGAAACACAGAAATTGCATCCGACTTTAAACCAAAAGGCACAATGCCGACTTAAGTACAAGAGGACTGACACTCTAACTTTCTATGAATAGAACCTCTACTATGAGTCCAGTTTTAGATTCCGATGCTTCACTTCAGGTTTACTGTATCTCTTGGACTTACATATTGACGATGAAACACAGAAATTGCATCCGAATTTAATACAAATAGCACATTGCCGGCTTAAGTACAAGCGGACTGACACTCTAACTTTCTATGATTTGAACCTCTCTTGTGAGTCCAGTTTTAGATTCCGATGCTTCACTTCCGGTTTACTGTATCCCTTGGACCTTCTTATTGACGATGAAACACATAAATTGCATCCGAATTTAACACAAAGGGCACAATGCGGACTTAAGTACAAGAGGACTAACACTCTAACTCTCTTTGATTTGAACCTCTCCTGTGAGTCCAGTTTTAGATTCCGATGTTTCACTTGAGGTTTACTGTATCCCTTGGACCTTCTTATTGACGATGAAACACAGAAATTGTATCCAAATTTAATACAAAAGTCACAATGCCAACTTAAGTACAAGAGGACTGACACTCTAACTTTTATTATGATTTGAACCTCTCCTGTGAGTCCAGTTTTAAATTCCGACGCTTCACTTCATGTTTACTGTATCCCCTGGTCCTTCTTATTGACGATGAAACACATTAATTGCATCCGAATTTAATACAAAAGGCACAATACCGACTTAAGTACAAGAGGACTGACACTCTAACTTTCTATGATTTGAACCTCTCCTGTGAGTCCAGTTTTACATTCGGATGCTTCACTTCAGGTTTACTGTATGCCTTGGACCTTCTTATTGACGATGGAACACAGAAATTGCATCCAAATTTAATACAAAAGGCACAATGCCGACTTGAGTACAAGCGGACTGACACTCTAAGTTTCTATGATTTGATCCTCTCCTGTGAGTCCAGTTTTAGATTCCGATGCTTCACTTCAGGTTTACTGTATCCCTTGGACCGTCTTATTGACGATGAAACACATAAATTGCATCCGAATTTAATACAAAAGGCACAATGCTGACTTAAGTACAAGAGGACTGACACTCTAACTTTTATTATGATTTGAACCTCTCCTGTGAGTCCAGTTTTAGATTCCGATGCCTCACTTCAGGTTTACTGTTTCCTTGGACGTTCTTATTGACGATAAAGCACTGAAATTGCATCCAAATTTAATACAAAAGGCACAATGCGGACTTAAGTACAAGAGGACTGACACTCTAACTCTCTATGATTTGAACCTCTCCTGTGAGTTTAGTTTTGGACTCCGATGCTTCACTTCAGGTTTACTGTATCCCTTGGACCTTCTTATTGACGATTAAACATAGAAATTGCATCCGAATTTAATACAAAAGGCACAATGCCGACTTAAGTACAAGAGGACTGACTCTCTAACTTTCTATGATTTGAACCACTCCTGTGAGTCCAGTTTTAGATTCCGATGCTTCACTTCAGGTTTACTGTATCCCTTGGACCGTCTTGTTGACGATGAAACTCAGAAATTGCATACGAATTTAATACAAAAGGCACAATGCCGACTTAAGTAAAGCGGACTGACACACTAACTTTCTATATTTGAACCTCTCCTGTAATTCGAGTTTTAGATTCCAATGCTTCATTTCAGGTTTTCTGTATCCCTTGGACCGTCTTATTGACGATGAAACACATAAATAGCATCCGAATTTAATACAAAAGGCACAATGACGACTTAAGTACAAGAGGACTGACACTCTAACTCTCTATGATTTGAACCGCTCCTGTGTGTCCAGTTTTAGATTCCGATGCTTCACTTCAGGTTTACTGTATCCCTCGGACCTTCTTATTGACGATGAAACACAGAAATTGCATCCGAATCTAATACAAAAGATACAATGCCGACTTAACTACAAGAGGATTGACACACTAACTTTCTATGATTTGAACCCCTCCTGTGAGTCCAGTTTTAGATTCTGATGCTTCACTTCAGGTTCACTGTATCCCTTGGACCTTCTTATTGACGATGAAACACAGAAATTGCATCCGAATTTAATACAAAAGGCACAATGACGACTTAAGTACAAGGGGACTGATACTCTAACTTTCTATGATTTGAACCTCTCCTGTGAGTCCAGTTTTAGATTCCGATGCTTCACTTCAGGTTTACTGTGTCCCTTGGACGGTCTTATTGACGATTAAACACAGAAATTGATTCCGAATTTAATACAAAAGGCACAATACCGACTTAAGTACAAGAGGACTGACACTCTAACTTTATAGGATTTGAACCTCTCCTGTGAGTCCAGTATTAGATTCCGATCCATCACTTCAGGTTTACTGTATGCCTTGGATCTTCTTACTGACGATGAAAGACGGAAATTGCATCCGAATTTAAAACAAAAGGCACAATGTCGACTTAAGTACAAGAGGACTGACACTCTAACTTTCTATGATTTGAACCTCTCCTGTGAGTCCAGTTTTAGATTCCGATGCTTATCTTCCGGTTTAGTGTATCCCTTGGACCTTCTTATTGACGATGAAACATAGAAATTGCATCCGAATTTAATACAAAAGGCACAATGCCAACTTAAGTACAAAAGGACTCAAATTCTAACTCTCTATGATTTGAACCTCTCCTGTGAGTCCAGTTTTAGATTCCGATGCTTCACTTCATGGTTACTGTACCACTTGGACGTGATTATTGACGATGAAACACAGAAATTGCATCCGAATTTAAAACAAAAGGCACAATACCGACTTAAGTAAAAGGGTACCGACACCCTAACTTTCTTTGATTTGAACCTCTCCTGTGAGTCTAGTTTTAGATTCCGATGCTTCACTTCAGGTTTACTGTATCCCCTGGACCTTCTTATTGACGATGAAACACAGAAATTGGATCCGAATTTAATACAAAAGGCACAATGCCGACTTAAGTACAAGAGGACTGACACTCTAACTTTTATTGTGATTTTTACCACTCTTGTGAGTCCAGTTTTAGATTCCGATGCCTCACTTCAGGTTTACTGTTTCCTTGGACGTTCTTATTGACGATAAAACACTGAAATTGCATCCAAATTTAATACAAAAGGCACAATGCGGACCTAAGTACAAGAGGACTGACACTCTAACTCTCTATGATTTGAACCTCTCCTGTGAGTCCAGTTTTGGACTCCGAAGCTTCACTTCAGGTTTACTGTATCCCTTGGACCTTCTTATTGACGATGAAACATAGAAATTGCATCCGAATTTAATACAAAAGGCACAATGCCAACTTAAGTACAAAAGGACTCAAACTCTAACTCTCTATGATTTGAACCTCTCCTGTGAGTCCAGTTTTAGATTCCGATGCTTCACTTCAGGTTTACTGTATCCCTTGGACCTGGTTATTGACGATGAAACACAGAAATTGCTTCCGAATTTAATATAAATGGCACAATACCGACTTAAGTACAAGAGTACCGACACTCTATCTTTCTTTGATTTGAACCTCTCCTGTGATTCCAATTTTAGATTCCGATGCTTCACTTCAGGTTTACTGTATCCCTTGGACCTTCTTATTGACGATGAAACACAGAAATTGCATCCGACTTTAAACCAAAAGGCACAATGCCGACTTAAGTACAAGAGGACTGACACTCTAACTTTCTATGAATAGAACCTCTACTATGAGTCCAGTTTTAGATTCCGATGCTTCACTTCAGGTTTACTGTATCTCTTGGACTTACATATTGACGATGAAACACAGAAATTGCATCCGAATTTAATACAAATAGCACATTGCCGGCTTAAGTACAAGCGGACTGACACTCTAACTTTCTATGATTTGAACCTCTCTTGTGAGTCCAGTTTTAGATTCCGATGCTTCACTTCCGGTTTACTGTATCCCTTGGACCTTCTTATTGACGATGAAACACATAAATTGCATCCGAATTTAACACAAAGGGCACAATGCGGACTTAAGTACAAGAGGACTAACACTCTAACTCTCTTTGATTTGAACCTCTCCTGTGAGTCCAGTTTTGGACTCTGATGCTTCACTTCAGGTTTACTGTATCCCTTGGACCTTCTTATTGACGATGAAACATAGAAATTGCATCCGAATTTAATACAAAAGGCACAATGCCAACTTAAGTACAAAAGGACTCAAACTCTAACTCTCTATGATTTGAACCTCTCCTGTGAGTCCAGTTTTAGATTCCGATGCTTCACTTCAGGTTTACTGTATCCCTTGGACCTGGTTATTGACGATGAAACACAGAAATTGCTTCCGAATTTAATATAAATGGCACAATACCGACTTAAGTACAAGAGTACCGACACTC
The DNA here is from genome assembly GCF_023864345.2 of Schistocerca serialis cubense. Taxonomy (NCBI): domain Eukaryota; kingdom Metazoa; phylum Arthropoda; class Insecta; order Orthoptera; family Acrididae; genus Schistocerca; species Schistocerca serialis. The sequence continues at coordinate 1,046,110,302 of NC_064640.1, read as the reverse complement.
TATCTTTCTTTGATTTGAACCTCTCCTGTGATTCCAATTTTAGATTCCGATGCTTCACTTCAGGTTTACTGTATCCCTTGGACCTTCTTATTGACGATGAAACACAGAAATTGCATCCGACTTTAAACCAAAAGGCACAATGCCGACTTAAGTACAAGAGGACTGACACTCTAACTTTCTATGAATAGAACCTCTACTATGAGTCCAGTTTTAGATTCCGATGCTTCACTTCAGGTTTACTGTATCTCTTGGACTTACATATTGACGATGAAACACAGAAATTGCATCCGAATTTAATACAAATAGCACATTGCCGGCTTAAGTACAAGCGGACTGACACTCTAACTTTCTATGATTTGAACCTCTCTTGTGAGTCCAGTTTTAGATTCCGATGCTTCACTTCCGGTTTACTGTATCCCTTGGACCTTCTTATTGACGATGAAACACATAAATTGCATCCGAATTTAACACAAAGGGCACAATGCGGACTTAAGTACAAGAGGACTAACACTCTAACTCTCTTTGATTTGAACCTCTCCTGTGAGTCCAGTTTTAGATTCCGATGTTTCACTTGAGGTTTACTGTATCCCTTGGACCTTCTTATTGACGATGAAACACAGAAATTGTATCCAAATTTAATACAAAAGTCACAATGCCAACTTAAGTACAAGAGGACTGACACTCTAACTTTTATTATGATTTGAACCTCTCCTGTGAGTCCAGTTTTAAATTCCGACGCTTCACTTCATGTTTACTGTATCCCCTGGTCCTTCTTATTGACGATGAAACACAGAAATTGCATCCGAATTTAATACAAAAGGCACAATACCGACTTAAGTACAAGAGGACTGACACTCTAACTTTCTATGATTTGAACCTCTCCTGTGAGTCCAGTTTTACATTCGGATGCTTCACTTCAGGTTTACTGTATGCCTTGGACCTTCTTATTGACGATGGAACACAGAAATTGCATCCAAATTTAATACAAAAGGCACAATGCCGACTTGAGTACAAGCGGACTGACACTCTAAGTTTCTATGATTTGATCCTCTCCTGTGAGTCCAGTTTTAGATTCCGATGCTTCACTTCAGGTTTACTGTATCCCTTGGACCGTCTTATTGACGATGAAACACATAAATTGCATCCGAATTTAATACAAAAGGCACAATGCTGACTTAAGTACAAGAGGACTGACACTCTAACTTTTATTATGATTTGAACCTCTCCTGTGAGTCCAGTTTTAGATTCCGATGCCTCACTTCAGGTTTACTGTTTCCTTGGACGTTCTTAATGACGATAAAGCACTGAAATTGCATCCAAATTTAATACAAAAGGCACAATGCGGACTTAAGTACAAGAGGACTGACACTCTAACTCTCTATGATTTGAACCTCTCCTGTGAGTTTAGTTTTGGACTCCGATGCTTCACTTCAGGTTTACTGTATCCCTTGGACCTTCTTATTGACGATTAAACATAGAAATTGCATCCGAATTTAATACAAAAGGCACAATGCCGACTTAAGTACAAGAGGACTGACTCTCTAACTTTCTATGATTTGAACCACTCCTGTGAGTCCAGTTTTAGATTCCGATGCTTCACTTCAGGTTTACTGTATCCCTTGGACCGTCTTGTTGACGATGAAACTCAGAAATTGCATACGAATTTAATACAAAAGGCACAATGCCGACTTAAGTAAAGCGGACTGACACACTAACTTTCTATATTTGAACCTCTCCTGTAATTCGAGTTTTAGATTCCAATGCTTCATTTCAGGTTTTCTGTATCCCTTGGACCGTCTTATTGACGATGAAACACATAAATAGCATCCGAATTTAATACAAAAGGCACAATGACGACTTAAGTACAAGAGGACTGACACTCTAACTCTCTATGATTTGAACCGCTCCTGTGTGTCCAGTTTTAGATTCCGATGCTTCACTTCAGGTTTACTGTATCCCTCGGACCTTCTTATTGACGATGAAACACAGAAATTGCATCCGAATCTAATACAAAAGATACAATGCCGACTTAACTACAAGAGGATTGACACACTAACTTTCTATGATTTGAACCCCTCCTGTGAGTCCAGTTTTAGATTCTGATGCTTCACTTCAGGTTCACTGTATCCCTTGGACCTTCTTATTGACGATGAAACACAGAAATTGCATCCGAATTTAATACAAAAGGCACAATGACGACTTAAGTACAAGGGGACTGATACTCTAACTTTCTATGATTTGAACCTCTCCTGTGAGTCCAGTTTTAGATTCCGATGCTTCACTTCAGGTTTACTGTGTCCCTTGGACGGTCTTATTGACGATTAAACACAGAAATTGATTCCGAATTTAATACAAAAGGCACAATACCGACTTAAGTACAAGAGGACTGACACTCTAACTTTATAGGATTTGAACCTCTCCTGTGAGTCCAGTATTAGATTCCGATCCATCACTTCAGGTTTACTGTATGCCTTGGATCTTCTTACTGACGATGAAAGACGGATATTGCATCCGAATTTAAAACAAAAGGCACAATGTCGACTTAAGTACAAGAGGATTGACACTCTAACTTTCTATGATTTGAACCTCTCCTGTGAGTCCAGTTTTAGATTCCGATGCTTATCTTCCGGTTTAGTGTATCCCTTGGACCTTCTTATTGACGATGAAACATAGAAATTGCATCCGAATTTAATACAAAAGGCACAATGCCAACTTAAGTACAAAAGGACTCAAATTCTAACTCTCTATGATTTGAACCTCTCCTGTGAGTCCAGTTTTAGATTCCGATGCTTCACTTCATGGTTACTGTACCACTTGGACGTGATTATTGACGATGAAACACAGAAATTGCATCCGAATTTAAAACAAAAGGCACAATACCGACTTAAGTAAAAGGGTACCGACACCCTAACTTTCTTTGATTTGAACCTCTCCTGTGAGTCTAGTTTTAGATTCCGATGCTTCACTTCAGGTTTACTGTATCCCCTGGACCTTCTTATTGACGATGAAACACAGAAATTGGATCCGAATTTAATACAAAAGGCACAATGCCGACTTAAGTACAAGAGGACTGACACTCTAACTTTTATTGTGATTTTTACCACTCTTGTGAGTCCAGTTTTAGATTCCGATGCCTCACTTCAGGTTTACTGTTTCCTTGGACGTTCTTATTGACGATAAAACACTGAAATTGCATCCAAATTTAATACAAAAGGCACAATGCGGACCTAAGTACAAGAGGACTGACACTCTAACTCTCTATGATTTGAACCTCTCCTGTGAGTCCAGTTTTGGACTCCGAAGCTTCACTTCAGGTTTACTGTATCCCTTGGACCTTCTTATTGACGATGAAACATAGAAATTGCATCCGAATTTAATACAAAAGGCACAATGCCAACTTAAGTACAAAAGGACTCAAACTCTAACTCTCTATGATTTGAACCTCTCCTGTGAGTCCAGTTTTAGATTCCGATGCTTCACTTCAGGTTTACTGTATCCCTTGGACCTGGTTATTGACGATGAAACACAGAAATTGCTTCCGAATTTAATATAAATGGCACAATACCGACTTAAGTACAAGAGTACCGACACTCTATCTTTCTTTGATTTGAACCTCTCCTGTGATTCCAATTTTAGATTCCGATGCTTCACTTCAGGTTTACTGTATCCCTTGGACCTTCTTATTGACGACGAAACACAGAAATTGCATCCGACTTTAAACCAAAAGGCACAATGCCGACTTAAGTACAAGAGGACTGACACTCTAACTTTCTATGAATAGAACCTCTACTATGAGTCCAGTTTTAGATTCCGATGCTTCACTTCAGGTTTACTGTATCTCTTGGACTTACATATTGACGATGAAACACAGAAATTGCATCCGAATTTAATACAAATAGCACATTGCCGGCTTAAGTACAAGCGGACTGACACTCTAACTTTCTATGATTTGAACCTCTCTTGTGAGTCCAGTTTTAGATTCCGATGCTTCACTTCCGGTTTACTGTATCCCTTGGACCTTCTTATTGACGATGAAACACATAAATTGCATCCGAATTTAACACAAAGGGCACAATGCGGACTTAAGTACAAGAGGACTAACACTCTAACTCTCTTTGATTTGAACCTCTCCTGTGAGTCCAGTTTTAGATTCCGATGTTTCACTTGAGGTTTACTGTATCCCTTGGACCTTCTTATTGACGATGAAACACAGAAATTGTATCCAAATTTAATACAAAAGTCACAATGCCAACTTAAGTACAAGAGGACTGACACTCTAACTTTTATTATGATTTGAACCTCTCCTGTGAGTCCAGTTTTAAATTCCGACGCTGCACTTCATGTTTACTGTATCCCCTGGTCCTTCTTATTGACGATGAAACACAGAAATTGCATCCGAATTTAATACAAAAGGCACAATACCGACTTAAGTACAAGAGGACTGACACTCTAACTTTCTATGATTTGAACCTCTCCTGTGAGTCCAGTTTTACATTCGGATGCTTCACTTCAGGTTTACTGTATGCCTTGGACCTTCTTATTGACGATGGAACACAGAAATTGCATCCAAATTTAATACACTAGGCACAATGCCGACTTGAGTACAAGCGGACTGACACTCTAACTTTCTATGATTTGAACCTCTCCTGTGAGTCCAGTCTTAGATTCCGATGCTTCACTTCAGGTTTACTGTATCCCTTGGACCGTCTTATTGACGATGAAACACATAAATTGCATCCGAATTTAATACAAAAGGCACAATGCTGACTTAAGTACAAGAGGACTGACACTCTAACTTTTATTATGATTTGAACCTCTCCTGTGAGTCCAGTTTTAGATTCCGATGCCTCACTTCAGGTTTACTGTTTCCTTGGACGTTCTTATTGACGATAAAACACTGAAATTGCATCCAAATTTAATACAAAAGGCACAATGCGGACCTAAGTACAAGAGGACTGACACTCTAACTCTCTATGATTTGAACCTCTCCTGTGAGTCCAGTTTTGGACTCCGATGCTTCACTTCAGGTTTACTGTATCCCTTGGACCTTCTTATTGACGATGAAACATAGAAATTGCATCCGAATTTAATACAAAAGGCACAATGCCAACTTAAGTACAAAAGGACTCAAACTCTAACTCTCTATGATTTGAACCTCTCCTGTGAGTCCAGTTTTAGATTCCGATGCTTCACTTCAGGTTTACTGTATCCCTTGGACCTGGTTATTGACGATGAAACACAGAAATTGCTTCCGAATTTAATATAAATGGCACAATACCGACTTAAGTACAAGAGTACCGACACTCTATCTTTCTTTGATTTGAACCTCACCTGTGATTCCAATTTTAGATTCCGATGCTTCACTTCAGGTTTACTGTATCCCTTGGACCTTCTTATTGACGATGAAACACAGAAATTGCATCCGACTTTAAACCAAAAGGCACAATGCCGACTTAAGAACAAGAGGACTGACACTCTAACTTTCTATGAATAGAACCTCTACTATGAGTCCAGTTTTAGATTCCGATGCTTCACTTCAGGTTTATTGTATCTCTTGGACTTACATATTGACGATGAAACACAGAAATTGCATCCGAATTTAATACAAATAGCACATTGCCGGCTTAAGTACAAGCGGACTGACACTCTAACTTTCTATGATTTGAACCTCTCTTGTGAGTCCAGTTTTAGATTCCGATGCTTCACTTCCGGTTTACTGTATCCCTTGGACCTTCTTATTGACGATGAAACACATAAATTGCATCCGAATTTAACACAAAGGGCACAATGCGGACTTAAGTACAAGAGGACTAACACTCTAACTCTCTTTGATTTGAACCTCTCCTGTGAGTCCAGTTTTAGATTCCGATGTTTCACTTGAGGTTTACTGTATCCCTTGGACCTTCTTATTGACGATGAAACACAGAAATTGTATCCAAATTTAATACAAAAGTCACAATGCCAACTTAAGTACAAGAGGACTGACACTCTAACTTTTATTATGATTTGAACCTCTCCTGTGAGTCCAGTTTTAAATTCCGACGCTTCACTTCATGTTTACTGTATCCCCTGGTCCTTCTTATTGACGATGAAACACAGAAATTGCATCCGAATTTAATACAAAAGTCACAATACCGACTTAAGTACAAGAGGACTGACACTCTAACTTTCTATGATTTGAACATCTCCTGTGAGTCCAGTTTTACATTCGGATGCTTCACTTCAGGTTTACTGTATGCCTTGGACCTTCTTATTGACGATGGAACACAGAAATTGCATCCAAATTTAATACAAAAGGCACAATGCCGACTTGAGTACAAGCGGACTACCACTCTAACTTTCTATGATTTGAACCTCTCCTGTGAGTCCAGTTTTAGATTCCGATGCTTCACTTTAGGTTTACTGTATCCCTTGGACCGTCTTATTGACGATGAAACACATAAATTGCATCCGAATTTAATACAAAAGGCACAATGCTGACTTAAGTACAAGAGGACTGACACTCTAACTTTATTATGATTTGAACCTCTCCTGTGAGTCCAGTTTTAGATTCCGATGCCTCACTTCAGGTTTACTGTTTCCTTGGACGTTCTTATTGACGATAAAACACTGAAATTGCATCCAAATTTAATACAAAAGGCACAATGCGGACTTAAGTACAAGAGGACTGACACTCTAACTCTCTATGATTTGAACCTCTCCTGTGAGTTTAGTTTTGGACTCCGATGCTTCACTTCAGGTTTACTGTATCCCTTGGACCTTCTTATTGACGATTAAACATAGAAATTGCATCCGAATTTAATACAAAAGGCACAATGCCGACTTAAGTACAAGAGGACTGACTCTCTAACTTTCTATGATTTGAACCACTCCTGTGAGTCCAGTTTTAGATTCCGATGCTTCACTTCAGGTTTACTGTGTCCCTTGGACGGTCTTATTGACGATTAAACACAGAAATTGATTCCGAATTTAATACAAAAGGCACAATACCGACTTAAGTACAAGAGGACTGACACTCTAACTTTATAGGATTTGAACCACTCCTGTGAGTCCAGTATTAGATTCCGATCCATCACTTCAGGTTTACTGTATGCCTTGGATCTTCTTACTGACGATGAAAGACGGAAATTGCATCCGAATTTAAAACAAAAGGCACAATGTCGACTTAAGTACAAGAGGACTGACACTCTAACTTTCTATGATTTGAACCTCTCCTGTGAGTCCAGTTTTAGATTCCGATGCTTATCTTCAGGTTTACTGTATCCCTTGGACCTTCTTATTGATGATGAAACACAACAATTGCATCCGAATTTAAGACAAAAGGCACAATGCTAACTTACGTGCAAGTAGACTGACACTCTAACTCTCTATGTTTTGAACCTCTCCTGTGAGTCCAGTTTTAGATTCCGATGCTTCACTTAAGGTTTACTGTATCCCTTGGACCTTCTTATTGACGATGAAACACAGAAATTGCATCCGAATTTAATGCAAAAGGCACAATGCCGACTTAAGTACAAGAAGACTGATACTCTAACTTTCGATGATTTGAACGTCTCCTGTGAGTCCAGTTTTAGATTCCGATGCTTCACTTCAGGTTTACTGTATACCTTGGAATTTCTTATTGACGATGAAACACAGAAATTGCATCCGAATTTAATACAAAAACCACAATGCCGACTTAAATACAAGCGGACTGACACTCTAACTTTCTATGATTTGAACCTCTCCTGTAAGTCGAGTTTTAGATCCCGATGCTTCACTTCAGGTTTACTGTATCCCTTGGACCGTCTTATTGACGATGAAACACATAAGTTGCATCCGAAGTTAATGCAAAAGGCACAATGACGACTTATGTACAAGAGGACTGACACTCTAACTCTCTATGATTTGAACCTCTCCTGTGAGTCCAGTTTTAGATTCCGATGCTTCACTTCAGGTTTACTGTATCCCTTTGACCTTCTTATTGACGATGAAACAAAGAAATTGGATCCGAATTTAATACAAAAGGCACAATGCCGACTTAAGTACAAGAGGACTGACACTCTAACTTTCGATGATTTGAACCTCTCCTGTGAGTCCAGTTTTAGATTCCGATGCTTATCTTCAGGTTTACTGTATCCCTTGGACCTTCTTATTGACGATGAAACACATAAATTGCATCCGAATTTAATATAAAAGGCACAATGCCGACTTAAGTACAAGAGGACTGACACTCTAACTCTCTATGATTTGAACCTCTCCTGTCAGTCCAGTTTAAGATTCCGAAGCTTCACTTCAGGTTTACTGTTTCCCTTGGACCTTCTAATTGACGATGAAACACAGAAATTGGATCCGAATTTAATACAAAAGGCACAATGCCGACTTAAGTACAAGAGGACTGACACTCTAACTGTCTATGATTTGAACCTCTCTTGTGACTCCAGTTTTAGATTCCGATGCTTCACTTCAGGTTTACTGTATACCTAGGAACTTCTTCTTGACGATGGAACACAGAAATTGCATCCGAATTTAGTACAAAAGCATAATTCCGACTTAAGTACAAGCGTACTGATTATCAAACTTTCTATGATTTGGACCTCTCCCGTAAGTCCAGTTTTAGATTCCGATGCTTCACTTCCGGTTTACTGTATCCCTTGGACCTTCTTATTGACGAGGAAACACATAAATTGCATCCGAATTTAATATAAAAGGCACAATGCCGACTTAAGTACAAGAGGACTGACACTCTAACTCTCTATGATTTGAACCTCTCCTGTGAGTCCAGTTTTAGATTCCGATGCCTCACTTCAGGTTTACTGTATCCCTTGGACCTTCTTATTGACGACGAAACAAAGAAATTGGATCCGAATTTAATACAAAAGGCACAATGCCGACTTAAGTACAAGAGGACTGACACTCTAACTTTTATTATGATTTGAACCTCTCCTGTGAGTCCAGTTTTAAATTCCGATGCTTCACTTCAGGTTTACTGTTTCCTTGGTCGTTCTTATTGACGATGAAACACAGAAATTGCATCCAAATTTAATACAAAAGGCGCAATGCGGACTTAAGTACAAGAGGACTGACACTCTAACTGTCTATGATTTGAACCTCTCTTGTGAGTCCGGTTTTAGATTCCGATGCTTCACTTCAGGTTTACTGTATACCTTGGATCATCTTATTGACGATGGAACACAGAAATTGCATCCGAATTTAATACAAAAGGCACAATGACGACTTAAGTACAAGCGGCCTGACACTCTAACTTTCTATGATTTGAACCTCTCCTGTAAGTCGAGTTTTAGATTCCGATGCTTCACTTCAGGTTTACTGTATCCCTTGGACCGTCTTATTGACGATGAAACATATAAATTGCATCCGAATTTAATACAAAAAGCTAAATGACGACTTAAGTACAAGAGGATTGACACTCTAACTCTTTATGATTTGAACCTCTCCTGTGAGTCCAGTTTTAGATTCCGATGCTTCACTTCAGGTTTACTGTATCCCTTGGACCTTCTTATTGACGATGAAACACAGAAATTGGATCCGAATTTAATACAAAAGGCACAATGCCTTCTTAAGTACAAGAGGACTGACACTCTAACTTTTATTGTGATTTTTACCTATCTTGTGAGTCCAGTTTTAGATTCCGATGCCTCACTTCAGGTTTACTGTTTCCTTGGACGTTCTTATTGACGATGAAACACTGAAATTGCATCAAAATTTAATACAAAAGGCACAATGCGGACTTCAGTACAAAAGGACACAAACTCTAACTCTCTATGATTTGAACCTCTCCTGTAAGTCCAGTTTTAGATTCCGATGCTTCACTTCAGGTTTACTGTATCCCTTGGACCTGATTATTGACGATGAAAACCAGAAATTGCTTCCGAATTTAATATAAAAGGCACAATACCGATTTAAGTACAAGAGTACCGAAACTCTATCTTTCTTTGATTTGAACCTCTCCTGTGAGTCCAATTTTAGATTCCGATGCTTCACTTCAGGTTTACTGTATCCCTTGGACCATCTTATTGACGATGAAACACAGAAATTGCATCCGACTTTAAAACAAAAGGCACAATGCCGACTTAAGTACAAGAGGACTGACACTCTAACTTTAAATGAATAGAACCTCTACTGTGAGCCCAGTTATAGATTCCGATGCTTCACTTCAGGTTTACTGTATCTCTTGGACTTACATATTGACGATGAAACACAGAAATTTCATCCGAATTTAATACAAAAGGCACAATGCCGACTTAAGTACAAAAGGACTGACTCTCTAACTTTCTATGATTTGAACCTCTCCTGTGAGTCCAGTTATAGATTCCGATGCTTATCTTCAGGTTTACTGTATCCCTTGGACCTTCTTATTGACGATGAAACAAAGAAATTGGATCCGAATTTAATACAAAAGGCACAATGCCGACTTAAGTACAAGAGGACTGACACTCTAACTTTCGATGATATGAACCTCTCCTGTGAGTCCAGTTTTAGATTCCGATGCTTATCTTCAGGTTTACTGTATCCCTTGGACCTTCTTATTGACGATGAAACACATAAATTGCATCCGAATTTAATATAAAAGGCACAATGCCGACTTAAGTACAAGAGGACTGACACTCTAACTCTCTATGATTTGAACCTCTCCTGTCAGTCCAGTTTAAGATTCCGAAGCTTCACTTCAGGTTTACTGTTTCCCTTGGACCTTCTTATTGACGATGAAACACAGAAATTGGATCCGAATTTAATACAAAAGGCACAATGCCGACTTAAGTACAAGAGGACTGACACTCTAACGGTCTATGATTTGAACCTCTCTTGTGACTCCAGTTTTAGATTCCGATGCTTCACTTCAGGTTTACTGTATACCTAGGAACTTCTTCTTGACGATGGAACACAGAAATTGCATCCGAATTTAATACAAAAGCATAATTCCGACTTAAGTACAAGCGTACTGATTATCTAACTTTCTATGATTTGGACCTCTCCCGTAAGTCCAGTTTTAGATTCCGATGCTTCACTTCCGGTTTACTGTATCCCTTGGACCTTCTTATTGACGAGGAAACACATATATTGCATCCGAATTTAATATAAAAGGCACAATGCCGACTTAAGTACAAGAGGACTGACACTCTAACTCTCTATGATTTGAACCTCTCCTGTGAGCCCAGTTTTAGATTCCGATGCTTCACTTCAGGTTTACTGTATCCCTTGGACCTTCTTATTGACGACGAAACAAAGAAATTGGATCCGAATTTAATACAAAAGGCACAATGCCGACTTAAGTACAAGAGGACTGACACTCTAACTTTTATTATGATTTGAACCTCTCTTGTGAGTCCAGTTTTAAATTCCGATGCTTCACTTCAGGTTTACTGTTTCCTTGGTCGTTCTTACTGACGATGAAACACAGAAATTGCATCCAAATTTAATACAAAGGGCGCAATGCGGACTTAAGTACAAGAGGACTGACACTCTAACTGTCTATGATTTGAACCTCTCTTGTGAGTCCGGTTTTAGATTCCGATGCTTCACTTCAGGTTTACTGTATACCTTGGAACATCTTATTGACCATGGAACACAGAAATTGCATCCGAATTTAATACAAAAGGCACAATGACGACTCAATTACAAGCGGCCTGACACTCTACCTTTCTATGATTTGAACCTCTCCTGTAAGTCGAGTTTTAGATTCCGATGCTTCACTTCAGGTTTACTGTATCCCTTGGACCGTCTTATTGACGATGAAACATATAAATTGCATCCGAATTTAATACAAAAAGCTAGATGACGACTTAAGTACAAGAGGATTGACACTCTCACTCTTTATGATTTGAACCTCTCCTGTAAGTCCAGTTTTAGATTCCGATACTTCACTTCAGGTTTACTGTATCCCTTGGACCTGATTATTGACGATGAAACACAGAAATTGCTTCCGAATTTAATATAAAAGGCACAATACCGATTTAAGTACAAGAGTACCGACACTCTATCTTTCTTTGATTTGAACCTCTCCTGTGAGTCCAATTTTAGATTCCGATGCTTCACTTCAGGTTTACTGTATCCCTTGGACCTTCTTATTGACGATGAAACACAGAAATTGCATCCGACTTTAAAACAAAAGGCACAATGCCGACTTAAGTACAAGAGGACTGACACTCTAACTTTAAATGAATAGAACCTCTACTGTGAGCCCAGTTATCGATTCCGATGCTTCACTTAAGGTTTACTGTATCTCTTGGACTTACATATTGACGATGAAACACAGAAATTGCATCCGAATTTAATACAAAAGGCACAATGGCGACTTAAGTACAAAAGGACTGACTCTCTAACTTTCTATGATTTGAACCTCTCCTGTGAGTCCAGTTTTAGATTCCGATGCTTCACTTCAGGTTTACTGGATCCTTTGGACCTCCTTATTGACGATGAAACACAGATATTAAATCCGAATTTAATACAAAAGGAAAAACACTGACTTAAGTACAAGAGGACTGACACTCTAACTTTCTTTGATTTGAACCTCTCCCGTGAGTCCAGTTATAGATTCCGATGCTTCACTTCAGGTTACAGTATCCCTTGGAACATCTTCTTGACGATGGAACACAGAAATTGCATCCGAATTGAATACAATAGGCATAATTCCGACTTCAGTACAAGCGGACTGATTGTCTAACTTTCTATGATTTGGACCTCTCCTGTAAATCCAGTTTTAGATTCCGATGCTTCACTTCCAGTTTAGTGTATCCCTTGGACCTTCTTATTGACGGTGAAACATAGAAATTGCATCCGAATTTAATACAAAAGGCACAATGCCAACTAAAGTACAAAAGGACTCACACTCTAACTCTCTATGATTTGAACCTCTCCTGTGAGTCTAGTTTTAGATTCCGATGCTTCACTTCAGGGTTACTGTACCCCTTGGACGTGATTATTGACGATGAAACACAGAAATTGCATCCGAATTTAAAACAAAAGGGACAATACCGACTTAAGTACAAGGGTACCGACACCCTAACTTTCTTTGATTTGAACCTCTCCTGTGTGTCCAGTTTTAGATTCCGATGCTTCACTTCAGGTTTACTGTATCCTTTGGACCTCCTTATTGACGATGAAACACAGATATTAAATCCGAATTTAATACAAAAGGAAAAACACTGACTTAAGTACAAGAGGACTGACACTCTAACATTCGATGATATGAACCTCTCCTTTGAGTCCAGTTTTAGATTCCGATGCTTATCTTCAGGTTTACTGTATCCCTTGGACCTTCTTATTGACGATGAAACACATAAATTGGATCCGAATTTAATACAAAAGGCACAATGCCGACTTAAGTACAAGAGGACTGACACTCTAACTTTTATTGTGAATTTTACCACTCTTGTGAGTGTAGTTTTAGATTCCGATGCCTCACTTCAGGTTTACTGTTTCCTTGGACGTTCTTATTGACGATAAAACACTGAAATTGCATCCAAATTTAATACAAAAGGCACAATGCGGACCTAAGTACAAGAGGACTGACACTCTAACTCTCTATGATTTGAACCTCTCCTGTGAGTCCAGTTTTGGACTCCGATGCTTCACTTCAGGTTTACTGTATCCCTTGGACCTTCTTATTGACGATGAAACATAAAAATTGCATCCGAATTTAATACAAAAGGCACAATGCCAACTTAAGTACAAAAGGACTCAAACTCTAACTCTCTATGATTTGAACCTCTCCTGTGAGTCCAGTTTTAGATTCCGATGCTTCACTTCAGGTTTACTGTATCCCTTGGACCTGATTATTGACGATGAAACACAGAAATTGCTTCCGAATTTAATATAAATGGCACAATACCGACATAAGTACAAGAGTAACGACACTCTATCTTTCTTTGATTTGAACCTCTCCTGTGATTCCAATTTTAGATTCCGATGCTTAACTTCAGGTTTACTGTATCCCTTGGACCTTCTTATTGACGATGAAACACAGAAATAGCATCCGACTTTAAACCAAAAGGCACAATGCCGACTTAAGTACAAGAGGACTGACACTCTAACTTTCTATGATTTGAACCTCTCCTGTGAGTCCAGTTTTACATTCGGATGCTTCACTTCAGGTTTACCGTATGCCTTGGACCTTCTTATTGACGATGGAACACAGAATCTGCATCCGAATTTAATACAAAAGGCACAATGCCAACTTGAGTACAAGCGGATTGACACTCTAACTTTCTATGATTTGAACCTCTCCTGTGAGTTCAGTTTTAGATTCCGATGCTTGACTTCAGGTTTACTGTATCCCTTGGACCGTCTTATTGACGATGAAACACATAAATTGCATCCGAATTTAATACAAAAGGCACAATGCTGACTTAAGTACAAGAGGACTGACACTCTAACTTTTATTTTGATTTGAACCTCTCCTGTGAGTCCAGTTTTAGATTCCGATGCCTCACTTCAGGTTTACTGTTTCATTGGACGTTCTTATTGACGATAAAACACTGAAATTGCATCCAAATTTAATACAAAAGGCACAATGCGGACTTAAGTACAAGAGGACTGACACTCTAACTCTCTATGATTTGAACCTCTCCTGTGAGTTTAGTTTTGGACTCCGATGCTTCACTTCAGGTTTACTGTATCCCTTGGACCTTCTTATTGACGATGAAACATAGAAATTCCATCCGAATTTAATACAAAAGGCACAATGCCGACTTAAGTACAAGAGGACTGACTCTCTAACTTTCTATGATTTGAACCTCTCCTGTGAGTCCAGTTTTAGATTCCGATGCTTCACTTCAGGTTTACTGTATCCCTTGGACCTTCTTGTTGACGATGAAACACAGAAATTGCATCCGAATTTAATACAAAACGAACAATGCCGACTTAAGTACAAGCGGACTGACACACTAACTTTCTATGATTTGAACCTCTCCTGTAATTCGAGTTTTAGATTCCGATGCTTTACTTCAGGATTACTGTATCCCTTGGACCGTCTGATTGACGATGAAACACATAAATAGCATCCGAATTTAATACAAAAGGCACAATGACGACTTAAGTCCAAGAGGACTCGCACTCTAACTCTCTATGATTTGAACCGCTCCTGTGAGTCCAGTTTTAGATTCCGATGCTTCACTTCAGGTTTACTGTATCCCTTGGACCTTCTTATTGACGATGAAACACAGAAATTGCATCCGAATCTAATACAAAAGGGACAATGCCGACTTAACTACAAGAGGACTGACACACTAACTTTCTATGATTTGAACCCCTCCTGTGAGTCCAGTTTTAGATTCTGATGCTTCACTTCAGGTTCACTGTATCCCTTGGACCTTCTTATTGACGATGAAACACAGAAATTGCATCCCAACTTAATGCAAAAGGCACAATGCCGACTTAAGTACAAGAGGACTGATACTCTAAATTTCGATGATTTGAACGTCTCCTGTGAGTCCAGTTTTAGATTCCGATGCTTCACTTCAGGTTTACTGTATACCTTGGAATTTCTTATTGACGATGAAACACAGAAATTGCATCCGAATTTAATACAAAAAGCACAATGCCGACTTAAATACAAGCGGACTGACACTCTAACTTTCTATGATTTGAACCTCTCCTGTAAGTCGAGATTTAGATTCCGATGCTTCACTTCAGGTTTACTGTATCCCATGGACCGTGTTATTGACGATGAAACACATAAGTTGCATCTGAATTTAATGCAAAAGGCACAATGCCGACTTAAGTAAAAGGGGACTGAAACTCTAACTTTCTATGATTTGAACCTCTCCTATGAGTCCAGATTTAGATTCCGATGCTTCACTTTAGGTTTACTGTATCCCTTGGACCTTCTTATTGACGATGAAACACAGAAAATGATTCCGAATTTAATACAAAAGGAACAATACCGACTTAAGTACATGAGGACTGACACTCTAACTATTATTATGTTTTGAACCTCTCCTGTGAGTCCAGTTTCAGATTCCGATGCTTCACTTCAGGTTTACTGTTCCTTGGACGTTCTTATTGACGATGAAGCACAGAAACTGCATCCGAAATTAATACAAAAGCCACAATGCCGACTTAAGCACAAATAGACTCACACTCTAACTCTCTAAGATTTGAACCTCTCCTGTGAGTCCAGATTTAGATTGCGAGCTTCACTTCAGGTTTACTGTATCCCTTGGACCTGATTATTGACGATGAAACACAGAAATTCCATCCGAATTTAATACAAAAGGCAAAGTACCGACTTAAGTACAAGATGACTGACACTCTAACTTTCTATGATTTGAACCTCTCCTGTGAGTCCAGTTGTAGATTCTGATGCTTCACTTCAGGTTTACTGTATCCCTTGGACCTTCTTATTGACGTTCAAACACAGAAATTGCATCCGAATTTAATACAAAAGGCACAATACCGACTTATGCACAAGAGGACTGACACTCTAACTTTCTATGATTTGAACTTCTCCTGTGAGTCCAGTTTTGGATTCCGATGCTTCACTTGAGGTTTACTGTACACCTTGGAACTTCTTATTGACGATGGAACTCAGAACTTGAATCCGAATTTAATACAAAAGGCACAAAGCAGACTTAAGTACGAGCGGACTGACACTCTAACTTTTATTATGATTTGAACCTCTCCTGTGGGTCCAGTTTTAGATTCCGATGCTTCACTTCAGGTTTACTGTATCCCTTGAACCTTCTTATTGACGATGAAACATAGAAATTGCATCCGAATTTAATACAAAAGGCACAATGCCGACTTAAGTACAAGAGGACTGACACTCTAATATTCTATGATTTGAACCTCTCCTGTGAGTCCAGTTTTAGATTCCGATACTTCACTTCAGGTTTACTGTATTCCTTGGACCTTTTTGTTGACGATGAAAAACAGAAATTGAATCCGAATTTAATACAAAAGGCACAATACCGGCTTAAGTACAAGCGGACTGACACTCTAACTTTCTATGATTTGAAGCTCTCTTGTGAGTCCAGTTACAGATTCCGATGCTTCACTTCAGCTTTACTGTATACCTTGGACCTTCTTATTGCCGATGAAACACAGAAATTGCATCCGAATTTAATTCAAAAGGCACAATGCCGACTTAATTACAAGAGGACTGACACTCTAACTTTCTATGATTTGAACCTCTCCTGTGAGTCCAGTTTTAGATTCCAATGCTTCACTTCAGGTCTACTGTATCCCTTGGACCTTCTTATTGACGATGAAACACAGAAATTGCATCCAAATTCAATAGAAAAGGCACAATGCCGACTTAAGTACGAGAGGACTTACACTCTAAATTTCGATTATTTGAACCTCTGCTATTAGTCCAGTTTTAGATACCGGTGCTTGACTTCAGGTTTACTGTATCCCTTGGACCTTCTTATTGACGATGAAACACAGAAATTACATCGGAATTTAATACAAAAGGCACAATGCCGACTTAAGTAAAAGGGGACTGAAACTCTAACTTTCTATGATTTGAACCTCTCCTATGAGTCCGGATTTAGATTCCGATGCTTCACTTCAGGTTTACTGTATCCCATGGACCTTCTTATTGACGATGAAACACAGAAATTGATTCCGAATTTAATACAAAAGGAACAAAACCGACTTAAGTACATGAGTACTGACACTCTAACTTTTATTATGTTTTGAACCTCTCCTGTGAGTCCAGTTTCAGATTCCGATGCTTCACTTCAGGTTTACTGTTCTTTGGACGTTCTAATTGACGATGAAGCACAGAAACTACATCCGAAATTAATACAAAAGCCATAATGCCGACTTAAGTACAATAGGACTCACACTCTAACTCTCTAAGATTTGAACCTCTCCTGTGAGTCCAGATTTAGATTCCGATGCTTCACTTCAGGTTTACTGTATCCCTTGGACCTGATTATTGACGATGAAACACAGTAATTCCATCCGAATTTAATACAAAAGGCACAATACCGACTTAAGTTCAAGAGGACTGACACTCAAACTTTCTATGATTTGAACCTCTCCTGTGAGTCCAGTTTTAGATTCTGATGCTTCACTTCAGGTTTACTGTATCCCTTGGACCTTCTTATTGACGTTGAAACACAGATATTGCATCCGAATTTAATACAAAAGGCACAATACCGACTTATGTACAAGAGGACTGACACTCTAACTTTCTATGATTTGAAATTCTCCTGTGAGTCCAGTTTTGGATTCCGATGCTTCACTTGAGGTTTACTGTACACCTTGGAACTTCTTATTGACGATGGAACACAGAAATTGCATCCGAATTTAATACAAAAGGCACAATACCGACTTAAGTTCAAGAGGACTGACACTCAAACTTTCTATGATTTGAACCTCTCCTGTGAGTCCAGTTCCACATTTGGATGCTTCACTTCAGGTTTACTTTATGCCTCGGACCTTCTTGTTGGCGATGAAACACAGAAATTACATCGGAATTTACTACAAAAGGCACAATGCCGACTTAAGTACAAGAGGACTGACACTCTAACTTTCGATGATTTGAACCTCTCCTGTGAGTCCAGTTTTAGATTCCGATGCTTATCTTCAGGTTTACTGTATCCCTTGGACCTTCTTATTGATGATGAAAGACAACAATTGCATCCGAATTTAAGACAAAAGGCACAATGCTAACTTACGTGCAAGTAGACTGACACTCTAACTCTCTATGATTTGAACCTCTCCTGTGAGTCCAGTTTTAGATTCCGATGCTTCACTTCAGGTATACTGATTCCCTTGGACCTTCTTATTGACGATGAAACACAGAAATTGCATCCCAATTTAATGCAAAACGCACAATGCCGACTTAAGTACAAGAGGACTGATACTCTAACTTTCGATGATTTGAACGTCTCCTGTGAGTCCAGTTTTAGATTCCGATGCTTCACTTCAGGTTTCCTGTATACCTTGGAATTTCTTATTGACGATGAAACACAGAAATTGCATCCGAATTTAATACAAAAAGCACAATGCCGACTTAAATACAAGCGGACTGACACTCTAACTTTCTATGATTTGAACCTCTCCTGTAAGTCGAGATTTAGATTCCGATGCTTCACTTCAGGTTTACTGTATCCCATGGACCGTGTTATTGACGATGAAACACATAAGTTGCATCTGAATTTAATGCAAAAGGCACAATGACGACTTAAGTACAAGAGGACTAAATCTCTAACTCTCTATGATTTGAACACCTCCTGTGAGTCCAGTTTTAGATTCCGATGCTTCTCTTCAGGTTTACTGTATCCCTTGGACCTGATTATTGACGATGAAACACAGAAATTGCATCCGAATTTAATACAAAATGCACAATGCCGCCTTAAGTACAAGAGGACTGACACTCAAACTTACTTTGATTTGAACCCCTCCTGTGAGTCCAGTTTTAGATTCCGATGCTGCACTTCAGGTTAACTGTTTCCCTTGGACCTTCTTATTGACGGTGAAACACAGAAATTGCATCCGAATTTAATACAAAAGGCACAATGCCGACTTAAGTAAAAGGGGACTGAAACTCTAACTTTCTATGATTTGAACCTCTCCTATGAGTCCAGATTTAGATTCCGATGCTTCACTTTAGGTTTACTGTATCCCTTGGACCTTCTTATTGACGATGAAACACAGAAAATGATTCCGAATTTAATACAAAAGGAACAATACCGACTTAAGTACATGAGGACTGACACTCAAACTTTTATTATGTTTTGAACCTCTCCTGTGAGTCCAGTTTAAGATTCCGATGCTTCACTTCAGGTTTACTGTTCCTTGGACGTTCTTATTGACGATGAAGCACAGAAACTGCATCCGAAATTAATACAAAAGCCACAATGCCGACTTAAGCACAAATAGACTCACACTCTAACTCTCTAAGATTTGAACCTCTCCTGTGAGTCCAGATTTAGATTCCGAGCTTCACTTCAGGTTTACTGTATCCCTTGGACCTGATTATTGACGATGAAACACAGAAATTCCATCCGAATTTAATACAAAAGGCAAAATACCGACTTAAGTACAAGATGACTGACACTCTAACTTTCTATGATTTGAACCTCTCCTGTGAGTCCAGTTGTAGATTCTGATGCTTCACTTCAGGTTTACTGTATCCCTTGGACCTTCTTATTGACGTTCAAACACAGAAATTGCATCCGAATTTAATACAAAAGGCACAATACCGACTTATGCACAAGAGGACTGACACTCTAACTTTCTATGATTTGAACTTCTCCTGTGAGTCCAGTTTTGGATTCCGATGCTTCACTTGAGGTTTACTGTACACCTTGGAACTTCTTATTGACGATGGAACTCAGAACTTGAATCCGAATTTAATACAAAAGGCACAAAGCAGACTTAAGTACGAGCGGACTGACACTCTAACTTTTATTATGATTTGAACCTCTCCTGTGGGTCCAGTTTTAGATTCCGATGCTTCACTTCAGGTTTACTGTATCCCTTGAACCTTCTTATTGACGATGAAACATAGAAATTGCATCCGAATTTAATACAAAAGGCACAATGCCGACTTAAGTACAAGAGGACTGACACTCTAATATTCTATGATTTGAACCTCTCCTGTGAGTCCAGTTTTAGATTCCGATACTTCACTTCAGGTTTACTGTATTCCTTGGACCTTCTTGTTGACGATGAAAAACAGAAATTGAATCCGAATTTAATACAAAAGGCACAATACCGGCTTAAGTACAAGCGGACTGACACTCTAACTTTCTAAGATTTGAAGCTCTCTTGTGAGTCCAGTTACAGATTCCGATGCTTCACTTCAGCTTTACTGTATACCTTGGACCTTCTTATTGCCGATGAAACACAGAAATTGCATCCGAATTTAATTCAAAAGGCACAATGCCGACTTAAGTACAAGAGGACTGACACTCTAACTTTCTATGATTTGAACCTCTCCTGTGAGTCCAGTTTTAGATTCCAATGCTTCACTTCAGGTCTACTGTATCCCTTGGACCTTCTTATTGACGATGAAACACAGAAATTGCATCCAAATTCAATAGAAAAAGCACAATGCCGACTTAAGTACGAGAGGACTTACACTCTAAATTTCGATTATTTGAACCTCTGCTATTAGTCCAGTTTTAGATTCCGGTGCTTCACTTCAGGTTTACTGTATCCCTTGGACCTTCTTATTGACGATGAAACACAGAAATTACATCGGAATTTAATACAAAAGGCACAATGCCGACTTAAGTAAAAGGGGACTGTAACTCTAACTTTCTATGATTTGAACCTCCCCTATGAGACCGGATTTAGATTCCGATGCTTCACTTCAGGTTTACTGTATCCCTTGGACCTTCTTATTGACGATGAAATACAGAAATTGATTCCGAATTTAATACAAAAGGAACAAAACCGACTTAAGTACATGAGTACTGACACTCTAACTTTTATTATGTTTTGAACCTCTCCTGTGAGTCCAGTTTCAGATTCCGATGCTTCACTTCAGGTTTACTGTTCCTTGGACGTTCTAATTGACGATGAAGCACAGATACTACATCCGAAATTAATACAAAAGCCATAATGCCGACTTAAGTACAAAAGGACTCACACTCTAACTCTCTAAGATTTGAACCTCTCCTGTGAGTCCAGATTTAGATTCCGATGCTTCACTTCAGGTTTACTGTATCCCTTGGACCTGATTATTGACGATGAAACACAGTAATTCCATCCGAATTTAATACAAAAGGCACAATACCGACTTAAGTTCAAGAGGACTGACACTCAAACTTTCTATGATTTGAACCTCTCCTGTGAGTCCAGTTTTAGATTCTGATGCTTCACTTCAGGTTTACTGTATCCCTTGGACCTTCTTATTGACGTTGAAACACAGATATTGCATCCGAATTTAATACAAAAGGCACAATACCGACTTATGTACAAGAGGACTGACACTCTAACTTTCTATGATTTGAAATTCTCCTGTGGGTCCAGTTTTGGATTCCGATGCTTCACTTGAGGTTTACTGTACACCTTGGAACTTCTTATTGACGATGGAACACAGAAATTGAATCCGAATTTAATACAAAAGGCACAATGCCGACTTAAGTTCAAGCGGACTGACACTCTAACTTTTATTATGATTTGAACCTCTCCTGTGGGTCCAGTTTTAGATTCCGATGCCTCACCTCAGGATTACTGTTTCCTTGGACGTTCTTATTGACGATGAAACACAGAAATTGCATCCAAATTTAATACAAAAGGCACAATGCGGACTTAAGTACAAGTGGGGTAACACTCTGACTCTCTATGATTTGAACCTCTCCTGTGTCTCAAGTTTTAGATTCCGATGCTTCACTTCAGGTTTACTGTATCCCTTGAACCTTCTTATTGACGATGAAACATAGAAATTGCATCCGAATTTAATACAACAGGCACAATGCCGACTTAAGTACAAGAGGACTGACACTCTAACATTCTATGATTTGAACCTCTCCTGTGGGTCCGGTTTTAGATTCCGATGCTTCACTTCAGGTTTACTGTATTCCTTGGACCTTCTTGTTGACGATGAAACACAGAAATTGCATCCGAATTTAATTCAAAAGGCACAATACCGGCTTAAGTACAAGCGGACTGACACTCTAACTTTCTATGATTTGAAGCTCTCTTGTGAGTCCAGTTATAGATTCCGATGCTTCACTTCAGCTTTACTGTATACCTTGGACCTTCTTATTGCCGATGAAACACAGAAATTGCATCCGAATTTAATTCAAAAGGCACAATGCCGACTTAAGTACAAGAGGACTGACACTCTAACTTTCTATGATTTGAACCTCTCCTGTGAGTCCAGTTTTAAATTCCGATGCTTCACTTCAGGTTTACTGTATCCCTTGGACCTTCTTATTGACGATGAAACACAGAAATTGCATCCGAATCTAATACAAAAGGGACAATGCCGACTTAACTACAAGAGGACTGACACACTAATTTTCTATGATTTGAACCCCTCCTGTGAGTCCAGTTTTAGATTCTGATGCTTCACTTCAGGTTCACTGTATCCCTTGGACCTTCTTATTGACGATGAAACACAGTAATTGCATCCGAATTTAATACAAAAGGCACAATGACGACTTAAGTACAAGGGGACTGATACTCTAACTTTCTATGATTTGAACCTCTCCTGTGAGTCCAGTTTTAGATTCCGATGCTTCACTTCAGGTTTACTGTGTCCCTTGGACGTTCTTATTGACGATGAAACACAGAAATTGATTCCGAATTTAATACAAAAGGCACAATACCGACTTAAGTACAAGAGGACTGACACTCTAACTTTATAGGATTTGAACCTCTCCTGTGAGTCCAGTATTAGATTCCGATGCTTCACTTCAGGTTTACTGTATCCCTTGGACCTTCTTATTGACGATGAAACACAGAAATTGCATCCGAATTTAATGCAAAAGGCACAATGCCGACTTAAGTACAAGAGGACTGACACTCTAACTTTCGATGATTTGAACGTCTCCTGTGAGTCCAGTTTTAGATTCCGATGCTTCACTTCAGGTTTCCTGTATCCCTTGGACCTTCTTATTGACAATGAAACACAGAAATTGCATCCGAATTTATTACAAAAGGCACAATGACGACTTAAGTACAAGTGGACAGACACTCTAACTTTCTATGATTTGAACCTCTAAGTCCGGTTTTAGATTCCGGTGCTTCACTTCAGGTTTACTGTATCGCTTGGACCTTCATATTGACGATGAAACACAGAAATTGCATCCGAATTTAATACAAAAGCCTCAATGCCGACTTAAGTACAAGAGGACTGACACTCTATATGATTTGAACCTCTCCTGTGAGTCCAGTTTGAGATTCCGATGTTTCACTTCAGGTTTACTGTATCCCTTGGACCTTCTTATTGACGGTGAAACACAGAAATTGCATCCGAATTTAATACAAAAGGCACAATGCCGACTTAAGTAAAAGGGGACTGAAACTCTAACTTTCTATGATTTGAACCTCTCCTATGAGTCCAGATTTAGATTCCGATGCTTCACTTCAGGTTTACTGTATCCCTTGGACCTGATTATTGACGATGAAACACAGATATTGCATCTGAATTTAATACAAAAGGCACAATACCGACTGAAGTACAAGAGGACTGACACTCTAAGTTTATAGGATTTGAACCGCTCCTGTGAGTCCAGTATTAGATTCCGATGCCTCACTTCAGGTTTACTGTATCCCTTGGACCTTCTTATTGACGATGAAACACAGAAATTGCATCCGAATTTAATGCAAAAGGCACAATGCCGACTTAAGTACAAGAGGACTGACACTCTAACTTTCGATGATATGAACGTCTCCTGTGAGTCCAGTTTTAGATTCCGATGCTTCACTTCAGGTTTCCTGTATCCCTTGGACCTTCTTATTGACAATGAAACACAGAAATTGCATCCGAATTTAATACAAAAGGCACAATGACGACTTAAGTACAAGTGGACAGACACTCTAACTTTCTATGATTTGAACCTCTAAGTCCGGTTTTAGATTCCGGTGCTTCACTTCAGGTTTACTGTATCGCTTGGACCTTCATATTGACGATGAAACACAGAAATTGCATCCGAATTTAATACAAAAGCCTCAATGCCGACTTAAGTACAAGAGGACTGACACTCTAACTTTATATGATTTGAACCTCTCCTGTGAGTCCAGTTTGAGATTCCGATGCTTCACTTCAGGTTTACTGTATCCCTTGGACCTTCTTATTGACGGTGAAACACAGAAATTGCATCCGAATTTAATACAAAAGGCACAATGCCGACTTAAGTAAAAGGGGACTGAAACTCTAACTTTCTAATTTGAACCTCTCCTATGAGTCCAGATTTAGATTCCGATGCTTCACTTCAGGTTTACTGTATCCCTTGGACCTTCTTATTGACGATGAAACACAGAAATTGATTCCGAATTTAATACAAAAGGAACAATACCGACTTAAGTACATGAGGACTGACACTCTAACTTTTATTATGTTTTGAACCTCTCCTGTGAGTCCAGTTTCAGATTCCGATGCTTCACTTCAGGTTTACTGTTCCTTGGACGTTCTAATTGACGATGAAGCACAGACACTACATCCGAAATTAATACAAAAGCCACAATGCCAACTTAAGTACAAAAGGACTCACACTCTAACTCTCTTAGATTTGAACCTCTCCTGTGAGTCCAGATTTAGATTCCGATGCTTCACTTCAGGTTTACTGTATCCCTTGGACCTGATTATTGACGATGAAACACAGATATTGCATCTGAATTTAATACAAAAGGCACAATACCGACTTATGTACAAGAGGACTGACACTCTAACTTTCTATGATTAGAAATTCTCCTGTGAGTCCAGTTTTGGATACCGATGCTTCACTTGAGGTTGACTGTACAGCTTGGAACTTCTTATTGACGATGGAACACAGAAATTGAATCCGAATTTAATACAAAACCACAATGCCGACTTAAGTACAAGAGGACTGACACTCTAACTTTTATTATGATTCGAACCTCTCCTGTGGGTCCAGTTTTAGATTCCGATGCCTCACCTCAGGATTACTGTTTCCTTGGACGTTCTTATTGACGATGAAACACAGAAATTTCATCCAAATTTAATACAAAAGGCACAATGCGGACTTAAGTACAAGTGGGGTAACACTCTGACTCTCTATGATTTGAACCTCTCCTGTGAGTCAAGTTTTAGATACCGATGCTTCACTTCAGGTTTACTGTATCCCTTGAACCTTCTTATTGACGATGAAACATAGAAATTGCATCCGAATTTAATACAAAAGGCACAATGCCGACTTAAGTACAAGAGGATTGACACTCTAACATTCTTTGATTTGAACCTCTCCTGTGGGTCCGGTTTTAGATTCCGATGCTTTACTTCAGGTTTACTGTATTCCTTGGACCTTCTTGTTGACGATGAAACACAGAAATTGCATCCGAATTTAATACAAAAGGCACAATACCGGCTTAAGTACAAGCGGACTGACACTCTAACTTTCTATGATTTGAAGCTCTCTTGTGAGTCCAGTTATAGATTCCGATGCTTCACTTCAGCTTTACTGTATACCTTGGACCTTCTTATTGCCGATGAAACACAGAAATTGCATCCGAATTTAATTCAAAAGGCACAATGCCGACTTAAGTACAAGAGGACTGACACTCTAACTTTCTATGATTTGAACCTCTCCTGTGAGTCCAGTTTTAGATTCCGATGCTTCACTTCAGGTTTACTGTCTCCCTTGGACCTTCTTATTGACGATGAAACACAGAAATTGCATCCGATTCTAATACAAAAGGGACAATGCCGACTTAACTACAAGAGGACTGACACACTTACTTTCTATGATTCGAACCCCTCCTGTGAGTCCAGATTTAGATTCTGATGCTTCACTTCAGGTTCACTGTATCCCTTGGACCTTCTTATTGACGATGAAACACAGAAATTGCATCCGAATTTAATACAAAAGGCACAATGACGACTTAAGTACAAGGGGACTGATACTCTAACTTTCTATGATTTGAACCTCTCCTGTGAGTCCAGTTTTAGATTCCGATGCTCCACTTGAGGTTTACTGTGTCCCTTGGACGTTCTTATTGACGATGAAACACAGAAATTGATTCCGAATTTAATACAAAAGGCACAATACCGACTTAAGTACAAGAGGACTGACACTCTAACTTTATAGGATTTGAACCTCTCCTATGAGTCCAGTATTAGATTCCGATGCATCACTTCAGGTTTACTGTATGCCTTGGATCTTCTTATTGACGACAAAAGACGGAAATTACATCCGAATTTAAAACAAAAGGCACAATGCCGACTTAAGTACAAGAGGACTGACACTCTAACTTTCTATGAATCGAACCTCTCCTGTGAGTCCAGTTTTAGATTCCGATGCTTCACTTCTGGTTTACTGTTTCCCTTGGACCTTATTATTGACGATGAAACACAGAAATTGATACCGAATTTAATACAAAAGGCACAATACCGACTTAAGTTCAAGAGTACTGACACTCAAACTTTCTATGATTTGAACCTCTCCTGTGAGTCCAGTTCTACATTTGGATGCTTCACTTCAGGTTTACTGTATGCCTCGGACCTTCTTGTTGGCGATGAAACACAGAAATTACATCGGAATTTACTACAAAAGGCACAATGCCGACTTAAGTACAAGAGGACTGACACTCTAACTTTCGATGATTTGAACCTCTCCTGTGAGTCCAGTTTTAGATTCCGATTCTTATCTTCAGGTTTACTGTATCCCTTGGACCTTCTTATTGATGATGAAACACAACAACTCCATCCGAATTTAAGACAAAAGGCACAATGCTAACTTACGTGCAAGTAGACTGACACTCTAACTCTCTATGATTTGAACCTCTCCTGTGAGACCAGTTTTAGATTCCGATGCTTCACTTCAGGTTTACTGTATCCCTTGGACCTTCTTATTGACGATGAAACACAGAAATTGCATCCGAATTTAATACAAAAGGCGCAATGCGGACTTAAGTACAAGAGGACTGACACTCTAACTGTCTATGATTTGAACCTCTCTTGTGAGTCCGGTTTTAGATTCCGATGCTTCACTTCAGGTTTACTGTATACCTTGGATCATCTTATTGACGATGGAACACAGAAATTGCATCCGAATTTAATACAAAAGGCACAATGACGACTTAAGTACAAGCGGCCTGACACCTTAACTTTATATGATTTGAACCCCTCCTGTAAGTCGAGTTTTAGATTCCGATGCTTCACTTCAGGTTTACTGTATCACTTGGACCGTCTTATTGACGATGAAACATATAAATTGCATCCGAATTTAATACAAAAAGCTAAATGACGACTTAATTACAAGAGGATTGACACTCTAACTCTTTATGATTTGAACCTCTCCTGTGAGTCCAGTTTTAGATTCCGATGCTTCACTTCAGGTTTACTGTATCCCTTGGACCTTCTTATTGACGATGAAACACAGAAATTGGATCCGAATTTAATACAAAAGGCACAATGCCTTCTTAAGTACAAGAGGACTGACACTCTAACTTTTATTGTGATTTTTACCTATCTTGTGAGTCCAGTTTTAGATTCCGAT
Organism: Schistocerca serialis cubense; assembly: GCF_023864345.2. Lineage (NCBI taxonomy): Eukaryota > Metazoa > Arthropoda > Insecta > Orthoptera > Acrididae > Schistocerca > Schistocerca serialis. Next base: position 1,046,082,211 of record NC_064640.1, on the reverse strand, counting down.
GCCTCACTTCAGGTTTACTGTTTCCTTGGACGTTCTTATTGACGATAAAACACTGAAATTGCATCAAAATTTAATACAAAAGGCACAATGCGGACTTAAGTACAAAAGGACTCAAACTCTAACTCTCTATGATTTGAACCTCTCCTGTAAGTCCAGTTTTAGATTCCGATGCTTCACTTCAGGTTTACTGTATCCCTTGGACCTGATTATTGACGATGAAAACCAGAAATTGCTTCCGAATTTAATATAAAAGGCACAATACCGATTTAAGTACAAGAGTACCGAAACTCTATCTTTCTTTGATTTGAACCTCTCCTGTGAGTCCAATTTTAGATTCCGATGCTTCACTTCAGGTTTACTGTATCCCTTGGACCTTCTTATTGACGATGAAACACAGAAATTGCATCTGACTTTAAAACAAAAGGCACAATGCCGACTTAAGTACAAGAGGACTGACACTCTAACTTTAAATGAATAGAACCTCTACTGTGAGCCCAGTTATAGATTCCGATGCTTCACTTCAGGTTTACTGTATCTCTTGAACTTACATATTGACGATGAAACACAGAAATTTCATCCGAATTTAATACAAAAGGCACAATGCCGACTTAAGTACAAAAGGACTGACTCTCTAACTTTCTATGATTTGAACCTCTCCTGTGAGTCCAGTTATAGATTCCGATGCTTATCTTCAGGTTTACTGTATCCCTTGGACCTTCTTATTGACGATGAAACAAAGAAATTGGATCCGAATTTAATACAAAAGGCACAATGCCGACTTAAGTACAAGAGGACTGACACTCTAACTTTCGATGATTTGAACCTCTCCTGTGAGTCCAGTTTTAGATTCCGATGCTTATCTTCAGGTTTACTGTATCCCTTGGACCTTCTTATTGACGATGAAACACATAAATTGCATCCGAATTTAATATAAAAGGCACAATGCCGACTTAAGTACAAGAGGACTGACACTCTAACTCTCTATGATTTGAACCTCTCCTGTCAGTCCAGTTTAAGATTCCGAAGCTTCACTTCAGGTTTACTGTTTCCCTTGGACCTTCTTATTGACGATGAAACACAGAAATTGGATCCGAATTTAATACAAAAGGCACAATGCCGACTTAAGTACAAGAGGACTGACACTCTAACTGTCTATGGTTTGAACCTCTCTTGTGACTCCAGTTTTAGATTCCGATGCTTCACTTCAGGTTTACTGTATACCTAGGAACTTCTTCTTGACGATGGAACACAGAAATTGCATCCGAATTTAATACAAAAGCATAATTCCGACTTAAGTACAAGCGTACTGATTATCTAACTTTCTATGATTTGGACCTCTCCCGTAAGTCCAGTTTTAGATTCCGATGCTTCACTTCCGGTTTACTGTATCCCTTGGACCTTCTTATTGACGAGGAAACACATAAATTGCATCCGAATTTAATATAAAAGGCACAATGCCGACTTAAGTACAAGAGGACTGACACTCTAACTCTCTATGATTTGAACCTCTCCTGTGAGTCCAGTTTTAGATTCCGATGCTTCACTTCAGGTTTACTGTATCCCTTGGACCTTCTTATTGACGACGAAACAAAGAAATTGGATCCGAATTTAATACAAAAGGCACAATGCCGACTTAAGTACAAGAGGACTGACACTCTAACTTTTATTATGATTTGAACCTCTCCTGTGAGTCCAGTTTCAAATTCCGATGCTTCACTTCAGGTTTACTGTTTCCTTTGTCGTTCTTACTGACGATGAAACACAGAAATTGCATCCAAATTTAATACAAAAGGCGCAATGCGGACTTAAGTACAAGAGGACTGACACTCTAACTGTCTATGATGTGAACCTCTCTTGTGAGTCCGGCTTTAGATTCCGATGCTTCACTTCAGGTTTACTGTATACCTTGGAACATCTTATTGACGATGGAACACAGAAATTGCATCCGAATTTAATACAAAAGGCACAATGACGACTCAAGTACAAGCGGCCTGACACTCTACCTTTCTATGATTTGAACCTCTCCTGTAAGTCGAGTTTTAGATTCCGATGCTTCACTTCAGGTTTACTGTATCCCTTGGACCGTCTTATTGACGATGAAACATATAAATTGCATCCGAATTTAATACAAAAAGCTAAATGACGACTTAAGTACAAGAGGATTGACACTCTAACTCTTTATGATTTGAACCTCTCCTGTGAGTCCAGTTTTAGATTCCGATACTTCACTTCAGGTTTACTGTATCCCTTGGACCTTCTTATTGACGACGAAACAAAGAAATTGGAACCGAATTTAATACAAAAGGCACAATGCCTTCTTAAGTACAAGAGGACTGACACTCTAACTTTTATTGTGATTTTTACCTATCTTGTGAGTCCAGTTTTAGATTCCGATGCCTCACTTCAGGTTTACTGTTTCCTTGGACGTTCTTATTGACGATAAAACACTGAAATTGCATGAAAATTTAATACAAAAGGCACAATGCGGACTTAAGTACAAAAGGACTCAAACTCTAATTCTCTATGATTTGAACCTCTCCTGTAAGTCCAGTTTTAGATTCCGATGCTTCACTTCAGGTTTACTGTATCCCTTGGACCTGATTATTGACGATGAAACACAGAAATTGCTTCCGAATTTAATATAAAAGGCACAATACCGATTTAAGTACAAGAGTACCGACACTCTATCTTTCTTTGATTTGAACCTCTCCTGTGAGTCCAATTTTAGATTCCGATGCTTCACTTCAGGTTTACTGTATCCCTTGGACCTTCTTATTGACGATGAAACACAGAAATTGCATCCGACTTTAAAACAAAAGGCACAATGCCGACTTAAGTACAAGAGGACTGACACTCTAACTTTAAATGAATAGAACCTCTACTGTGAGCCCAGTTATAGATTCCGATGCTTCACTTCAGGTTTACTGTATCTCTTGGACTTACATATTGACGATGGAACACAGAAATTGCATCCGAATTTAATACGAAAGGCACAATGGCGACTTAAGTACAAAAGGACTGACTCTCTAACTTTCTATGATTTGAACCTCTCCTGTGAGTCCAGTTTTAGATTCCGATGCTTCACTTCAGGTTTACTGTATCCTTTGGACCTCCTTATTGACGATGAAACACAGATATTAAATCCGAATTTAATACAAAAGGAAAAACACTGACTTAAGTACAAGAGGACTGACACTCTAACTTTCTTTGATTTGAACCTCTCCCGTGAGTCCAGTTATAGATTCCGATGCTTCACTTCAGGTTACTGTATCCCTTGGAACATCTTCTTGACGATGGAACACAGAAATTGCATCCGAATTGAATACAATAGGCATAATTCCGACTTCAGTACAAGCGGACTGATTGTCTAACTTTCTATGATTTGGACCTCTCCTGTAAATCCAGTTTTAGATTCCGATGCTTCACTTCCAGTTTAGTGTATCCCTTGGACCTTCTTATTGACGATGAAACATAGAAATTGCATCCGAATTTAATACAAAAGGCACAATGCCAACTAAAGTACAAAAGGACTCAAACTCTAACTCTCTATGATTTGAACCTCTCCTGTGAGTCTAGTTTTAGATTCCGATGCTTCACTTCAGGGTTACTGTACCCCTTGGACGTGATTATTGACGATGAAACACAGAAATTGCATCCGAATTTAAAACAAAAGGGACAATACCGACTTAAGTACAAGGGTACCGACACCCTAACTTTCTTTGATTTGAACCTCTCCTGTGTGTCCAGTTTTAGATTCCGATGCTTCACTTCAGGTTTACTGTATCCCCTGGACCTTCTTATTGACGATGAAACACAGAAATTGGATCCGAATTTAATACAAAAGGCACAATGCCAACTTAAGTACAAGAGGACTGACACTCTAACTTTTATTGTGAATTTTACCACTCTTGTGAGTCTAGTTTTAGATTCCGATGCCTCACTTCAGGTTTACTGTTTCCTTGGACGTTCTTATAGACGATAAAACACTGAAATTGCATCCAAATTTAATACAAAAGGCACAATGCGGACCTAACTACAAGAGGACTGACACTCTAACTCTCTATGATTTGAACCTCTCCTGTGAGTCCAGTTTTGGACTCCGATGCTTCACTTCAGGTTTACTGTATCCCTTGGACCTTCTTATTGACGATGAAACATAAAAATTGCATCCGAATTTAAAAAAAAAGGCACAATGCCAACTTAAGTACAAAAGGACTCAAACTCTAACTCTCTATGATTTGAACCTCTCCTGTGAGTCCAGTTTTAGATTCCGATGCTTCACTTCAGGTTTACTGTATCCCTTGGACCTGATTATTGACGATGAAACACAGAAATTGCTTCCGAATTTAATATAAATGGCACAATACCGACATAAGTACAAGAGTAACGACACTCTATCTTTCTTTGATTTGAACCTCTCCTGTGATTCCAATTTTAGATTCCGATGCTTAACTTCAGGTTTACTGTATCCCTTGGACCTTCTTATTGACGATGAAACACAGAAATTGCATCCGACTTTAAACCAAAAGGCACAATGCCGACTTAAGTACAAGAGGACTGACACTCTAACTTTCTATGATTTGAACCTCTCCTGTGAGTCCAGTTTTACATTCGGATGCTTCACTTCTGGTTTACCGTATGCCTTGGACCTTCTTATTGACGATGGAACACAGAAATTGCATCCGAATTTAATACAAAAGGCACAATGCCAACTTGAGTACAAGCGGATTGACACTCTAACTTTCTATGATTTGAACCTCTCCTGTGAGTTCAGTTTTAGATTCCGATGCCTCACTTCAGGTTTACTGTTTCATTGGACGTTCTTATTGACGATAAAACACTGAAATTGCATCCAAATTTAATACAAAAGGCACAATGCGGACTTAAGTACAAGAGGACTGACACTCTAACTCTCTATCAATTGAACCTCTCCTGTGAGTTTAGTTTTGGACTCCGATGCTTCACTTCAGGTTTACTGTATCCCTTGGACCTTCTTATTGACGATGAAACATAGAAATTCCATCCGAATTTAATACAAAAGGCACAATGCCGACTTAAGTACAAGAGGACTGACTCTCTAACTTTCTATGATTTGAACCTCTCCTGTGAGTCCAGTTTTAGATTCCGATGCTTCACTTCAGGTTTACTGTATCCCTTGGACCTTCTTGTTGACGATGAAACACAGAAATTGCATCCGAATTTAATACAAAACGCACAATGCCGACTTAAGTACAAGCGGACTGACACACTAACTTTCTATGATTTGAACCTCTCCTGTAATTCGAGTTTTAGATTCCGATGCTTTACTTCAGGATTACTGTATCCCTTGGACCGTCTTATTGACGATGAAACACATAAATAGCACCCGAATTTAATACAAAAGGCACAATGACGACTTAAGTACAAGAGGACTGACACACTAATTTTCTATGATTTGAACCCCTCCTGTGAGTCCAGTTTTAGATTCTGATGCTTCACTTCAGGTTCACTGTATCCCTTGGACCTCCTTATTGACGATGAAACACAGAAATTGCATCCGAATTTAATACAAAAGGCACAATACCGACTTAAGTTCAAGAGGACTGACACTCAAACTTTCTATGATTTGAACCTCTCCTGTGAGTCCAGTTCTACATTTGGATGCTTCACTTCAGGTTTACTTTATGCCTCGGACCTTCTTGTTGGCGATGAAACACAGAAATTACATCGGAATTTACTACAAAAGGGACAATGCCGACTTAAGTACAAGAGGACTGACACTCTAACTTTCGATGATTTGAACCTCTCCTGTGAGTCCAGTTTTAGATTCCGATGCTTATCTTCAGGTTTACTGTATCCCTTGGACCTTCTTATTGATGATGAAACACAACAATTGCATCCGAATTTAAGACAAAAGGCACAATGCTAACTTACGTGCAAGTAGACTGACACTCTAACTCTCTATGATTTGAACCTCTCCTGTGAGTCCAGTTTTAGATTCCGATGCTTCACTTCAGGTACACTGTATCCCTTGGACCTTCTTATTGACGATGAAACACAGAAATTGCATCCCAATTTAATGCAAAAGGCACAATGCCGACTTAAGTACAAGAGGACTGATACTCTAACTTTCGATGATTTGAACGTCTCCTGTGAGTCCAGTTTTAGATTCCGATGCTTCACTTCAGGTTTACTGTATACCTTGGAATTTCTTATTGACGATGAAACACAGAAATTGCATCCGAATTTAATACAAAAAGCACAATGCCGACTTAAATACAAGCGGACTGACACTCTAACTTTCTATGATTTGAACCTCTCCTGTAAGTCGAGATTTAGATTCCGATGCTTCACTTCAGGTTTACTGTATCCCATGGACCGTGTTATTGACGATGAAACACATAAGTTGCATCTGAATTTAATGCAAAAGGCACAATGACGACTTAAGTACAAGAGGACTAAATCTTTAACTCTCTATGATTTGAACCCCTCCTGTGAGTCCAGTTTTAGATTCCGATGCTTCACTTCAGGTTTACTGTATCCCTTGGTTCTTCTTATTGACGATGAAACACAGAAATTGCATCCGAATTTAATACAAAATGCACAATACCGCCTTAAGTACAAGAGGACTGACACTCAAACTTACTTTGATTTGAACCCCTCCTGTGAGTCCAGTTTTAGATTCCGATGCTGCACTTCAGGTTAACTGTTTCCCTTGGACCTTCTTATTGACGGTGAAACACAGAAATTGCATCCGAATTTAATACAAAAGGCACAATGCCGACTTAAGTAAAAGGGGACTGAAACTCTAACTTTCTATGATTTGAACCTCTCCTATGAGTCCAGATTTAGATTCCGATGCTTCACTTTAGGTTTACTGTATCCCTTGGACCTTCTTATTGACGATGAAACACAGAAAATGATTCCGAATTTAATACAAATGGAACAATACCGACTTAAGTACATGAGGACTGACACTCTAACTTTTATTATGTTTTGAACCTCTCCTGTGAGTCCAGTTTCAGATTCCGATGCTTCACTTCTGGTTTACTGTTCCTTGGACGTTCTTATTGACGATGAAGCACAGAAACTGCATCCGAAATTAATACAAAAGCCACAATGCCGACTTAAGCACAAATAGACTCACACTCTAACTCTCTAAGATTTGAACCTCTCCTGTGAGTCCAGATTTAGATTCCGAGCTTCACTTCAGGTTTACTGTATCCCTTGGACCTGATTATTGACGATGAAACACAGAAATTCCATCCGAATTTAATACAGAAGGCACAATACCGACTTAAGTACAAGATGACTGACACTCTAACTTTCTATGATTTGAACCTCTCCTGTGAGTCCAGTTGTAGATTCTGATGCTTCACTTCAGGTTTACTGTATCCCTTGGACCTTCTTATTGACGTTCAAACACAGAAATTGCATCCGAATTTAATACAAAAGGCACAATACCGACTTATGCACAAGAGGACTGACACTCTAACTTTCTATGATGTGAACTTCTCCTGTGAGTCCAGTTTTGGATTCCGATTTTTCACTTGAGGTTTACTGTACACCTTGGAACTTCTTATTGACGATGGAACTCAGAACTTGAATCCGAATTTAATACAAAAGGCACAAAGCCGACTTAAGTACGAGCGGACTGACACTCTAACTTTTATTATGATTTGAACCTCTCCTGTGGGTCCAGTTTTAGATTCCGATGCTTCACTTCAGGTTTACTGTATCCCTTGAATTTTCTTATTGACGATGAAACATAGAAATTGCATCCGAATTTAATACAAAAGGCACAATGCCGACTTAAGTACAAGAGGACTGACACTCTAATATTCTATGATTTGAACCTCTCCTGTGAGTCCAGTTTTAGATTCCGATACTTCACTTCAGGTTTACTGTATTCCTTGGACCTTCTTGTTGACGATGAAAAACAGAAATTGCATCTGAATTTAATACAAAAGGCACAATGCCGACTTAAGTTCAAGCAGACTGACACTCTAACTTTTATTATGATTTGAACCTCTCCTGTGGGTCCAGTTTTAGATTCCGATGCCTCACCTCAGGATTACTGTTTCCTTGGACGTTCTTATTGACGATGAAACACAGAAATTGCATCCAAATTTAATACAAAAGGCACAATGCGGACTTAAGTACAAGTGGGGTAACACTCTGACTCTCTATGATTTGAACCTCTCCTGTGTCTCAAGTTTTAGATTCCGATGCTTCACTTCGGGTTTACTGTATCCCTTGAACCTTCTTATTGACGATGAAACATAGAAATTGCATCCGAATTTAATACAAAAGGCACAATGCCGACTTAAGTACAAGAGGACTGACACTCTAACATTCTATGATTTGAACCTCTCCTGTGGGTCCGGTTTTAGATTCCGATGCTTCACTTCAGGTTTACTGTATTCCTTGGACCTTCTTGTTGACGATGAAACACAGAAATTGCATCCGAATTTAATACAAAAGGCACAATACCGGCTTAAGTACAAGCGGACTGACACTCTAACTTTCTATGATTTGAAGCTCTCTTGTGAGTCCAGTTATAGATTCCGATGCTTCACTTCAGCTTTACTGTATACCTTGGACCTTCTTATTGCCGATGAAACACAGAAATTGCATCCGAATTTAATTCAAAAGGCACAATGCCGACTTAAGTACAAGAGGACTGACACTCTAACTTTCTATGATTTGAACCTCTCCTGTGAGTCCAGTTTTAAATTCCGATGCTTCACTTCAGGTTTACTGTATCCCTTGGACCTTCTTATTGACGATGAAACACAGTAATTGCATCCGAATCTAATACAAAAGGGACAATGCCGACTTAACTACAAGAGGACTGACACACTAATTTTCTATGATTTGAACCCCTCCTGTGAGTCCAGGTTTAGATTCTGATGCTTCACTTCAGGTTCACTGTATCCCTTGGACCTTCTTATTGACGATGAAACACAGTAATTGCATCCGAATTTAATACAAAAGGCACAATGACGACTTAAGTACAAGGGGACTGATACTCTAACTTTCTATGATTTGAACCTATCCTGTGAGTCCAGTTTTAGATTCCGATGCTTCACTTCAGGTTTACTGTATCCCTTGGACCTTCTTATTGACGATGAAACACAGAAATTGCATCCGAATTTAATGCAAAAGGCACAATGCCGACTTAAGTACAAGAGGACTGACACTCTAACATTCGATGATTTGAACGTCTCCTGTGAGTCCAGTTTTAGATTCCGATGCTTCACTTCAGGTTTCCTGTATCCCTGGGACCTTCTTATTGACAATGAAACACAGAAATTGCATCCGAATTTAATACAAAAGGCACAATGACGACTTAAGTACAAGTGGACAGACACTCTAACTTTCTATGATTTGAACCTCTAAGTCCGGTTTTAGATTCCGGTGCTTCACTTCAGGTTTACTGTATCGCTTGGACCTTCATATTGACGATGAAACACAGAAATTGCATCCGAATTTAATACAAAAGCCTCAATGCCGACTTAAGTACAAGAGGACTGACACTCTAACTTTATATGATTTGAACCTCTCCTGTGAGTCCAGTTTGAGATTCCGATGCTTCACTTCAGGTTTACTGTATCCCTTGGACCTTCTTATTGACGGTGAAACACAAAAAATTGCATCCGAATTTAATACAAAAGGCACAATGCCGACTTAAGTAAAAGGGGACTGAAACTCTAACTTTCTATGATTTGAACCTCTCCTATGAGTCCAGATTTAGATTCCGATGCTTCACTTCAGGTTTACTGTATCCCTTGGACCTTCTTATTGACGATGAAACACAGAAATTGATTCCGAATTTAATACAAAAGGAACAATACCGACTTAAGTACATGAGGACTGACACTCTAACTTTTATTATGTTTTGAACCTCTCCTGTGAGTCCAGTTTCAGATTCCGATGCTTCACTTCAGGTTTACTGTTCCTTGGACGTTCTAATTGACGATGAAGCACAGAAACTACATCCGAAATTAATACAAAAGCCACAATGCCAACTTAAGTACAAAAGGACTCACACTCTAACTCTCTTAGATTTGAACCTCTCCTGTGAGTCCAGATTTAGATTCCGATGCTTCACTTCAGGTTTACTGTATCCCTTGGACCTGATTATTGACGATGAAACACAGATATTGCATCCGAATTTAATACAAAAGGCACAATACCGACTTATGTACAAGAGGACTGACACTCTAACTTTCGATGATTTGAACCTCTCCTGTGAGTCCAGTTTTAGATTCCGATGCTTATCTTCAGGTTTACTGTATCCCTTGGACCTTCTTATTGATGATGAAACACAACAATTGCATCCGAATTTAAGACAAAAGGCACAATGCTAACTTACGTGCAAGTAGACTGACACTCTAACTCTCTATGATTTGAACCTCTCCTGTGAGTCCAGTTTTAGATTCCGATGCTTCACTTCAGGTACACTGTATCCCTTGGACCTTCTTATTGACGATGAAACACAGAAATTGCATCCCAATTTAATGCAAAAGGCACAATGCCGACTTAAGTACAAGAGGACTGATACTCTAACTTTCGATGATTTGAACGTCTCCTGTGAGTCCAGTTTTAGATTCCGATGCTTCACTTCAGGTTTACTGTATACCTTGGAATTTCTTATTGACGATGAAACACAGAAATTGCATCCGAATTTAATACAAAAAGCACAATGCCGACTTAAATACAAGCGGACTGACACTCTAACTTTCTATGATTTGAACCTCTCCTGTAAGTCGAGATTTAGATTCCGATGCTTCACTTCAGGTTTACTGTATCCCATGGACCGTGTTATTGACGATGAAACACATAAGTTGCATCTGAATTTAATGCAAAAGGCACAATGACGACTTAAGTACAAGAGGACTAAATCTTTAACTCTCTATGATTTGAACCCCTCCTGTGAGTCCAGTTTTAGATTCCGATGCTTCACTTCAGGTTTACTGTATCCCTTGGTTCTTCTTATTGACGATGAAACACAGAAATTGCATCCGAATTTAATACAAAATGCACAATACCGCCTTAAGTACAAGAGGACTGACACTCAAACTTACTTTGATTTGAACCCCTCCTGTGAGTCCAGTTTTAGATTCCGATGCTGCACTTCAGGTTAACTGTTTCCCTTGGACCTTCTTATTGACGGTGAAACACAGAAATTGCATCCGAATTTAATACAAAAGGCACAATGCCGACTTAAGTAAAAGGGGACTGAAACTCTAACTTTCTATGATTTGAACCTCTCCTATGAGTCCAGATTTAGATTCCGATGCTTCACTTTAGGTTTACTGTATCCCTTGGACCTTCTTATTGACGATGAAACACAGAAAATGATTCCGAATTTAATACAAATGGAACAATACCGACTTAAGTACATGAGGACTGACACTCTAACTTTTATTATGTTTTGAACCTCTCCTGTGAGTCCAGTTTCAGATTCCGATGCTTCACTTCTGGTTTACTGTTCCTTGGACGTTCTTATTGACGATGAAGCACAGAAACTGCATCCGAAATTAATACAAAAGCCACAATGCCGACTTAAGCACAAATAGACTCACACTCTAACTCTCTAAGATTTGAACCTCTCCTGTGAGTCCAGATTTAGATTCCGAGCTTCACTTCAGGTTTACTGTATCCCTTGGACCTGATTATTGACGATGAAACACAGAAATTCCATCCGAATTTAATACAGAAGGCACAATACCGACTTAAGTACAAGATGACTGACACTCTAACTTTCTATGATTTGAACCTCTCCTGTGAGTCCAGTTGTAGATTCTGATGCTTCACTTCAGGTTTACTGTATCCCTTGGACCTTCTTATTGACGTTCAAACACAGAAATTGCATCCGAATTTAATACAAAAGGCACAATACCGACTTATGCACAAGAGGACTGACACTCTAACTTTCTATGATGTGAACTTCTCCTGTGAGTCCAGTTTTGGATTCCGATGCTTCACTTGAGGTTTACTGTACACCTTGGAACTTCTTATTGACGATGGAACTCAGAACTTGAATCCGAATTTAATACAAAAGGCACAAAGCCGACTTAAGTACGAGCGGACTGACACTCTAACTTTTATTATGATTTGAACCTCTCCTGTGGGTCCAGTTTTAGATTCCGATGCTTCACTTCAGGTTTACTGTATCCCTTGAATTTTCTTATTGACGATGAAACATAGAAATTGCATCCGAATTTAATACAAAAGGCACAATGCCGACTTAAGTACAAGAGGACTGACACTCTAATATTCTATGATTTGAACCTCTCCTGTGAGTCCAGTTTTAGATTCCGATACTTCACTTCAGGTTTACTGTATTCCTTGGACCTTCTTGTTGACGATGAAAAACAGAAATTGCATCTGAATTTAATACAAAAGGCACAATGCCGACTTAAGTTCAAGCAGACTGACACTCTAACTTTTATTATGATTTGAACCTCTCCTGTGGGTCCAGTTTTAGATTCCGATGCCTCACCTCAGGATTACTGTTTCCTTGGACGTTCTTATTGACGATGAAACACAGAAATTTCATCCAAATTTAATACAAAAGGCACAATGCGGACTTAAGTACAAGTGGGGTAACACTCTGACGCTCTATGATTTGAACCTCTCCTGTGAGTCAAGTTTTAGATTCCGATGCTTTACTTCAGGTTTACTGTATCCCTTGAACCTTCTTATTGACGATGAAACATAGAAATTGCATCCGAATTTAATACAAAAGGCACAATGCCGACTTAAGTACAAGAGGACTGACACTCTAACATTCTATGATTTGAACCTCTCCTGTGGGTCCGGTTTTAGATTCCGATGCTTCACTTCAGGTTTACTGTATTCCTTGGACCTTCTTGTTGACGATGAAACACAGAAATTGCATCCGAATTTAATACAAAAGGCACAATACCGGCTTAAGTACAAGCGGACTGACACTCTAACTTTCTATGATTTGAAGCTCTCTTGTGAGTCCAGTTATAGATTCCGATGCTTCACTTCAGCTTTACTGTATACCTTGGACCTTCTTATTGCCGATGAAACACAGAAATTGCATCCGAATTTAATTCAAAAGGCACAATGCCGACTTAAGTACAAGAGGACTGACACTCTAACTTTCTATGATTTGAACCTCTCCTGTGAGTCCAGTTTTAAATTCCGATGCTTCACTTCAGGTTTACTGTATCCCTTGGACCTTCTTATTGACGATGAAACACAGAAATTGCATCCGAATCTAATACAAAAGGGACAATGCCGACTTAACTACAAGAGGACTGACACACTAATTTTCTATGATTTGAACCCCTCCTGTGAGTCCAGGTTTAGATTCTGATGCTTCACTTCAGGTTCACTGTATCCCTTGGACCTTCTTATTGACGATGAAACACAGTAATTGCATCCGAATTTAATACAAAAGGCACAATGACGACTTAAGTACAAGGGGACTGATACTCTAACTTTCTATGATTTGAACCTATCCTGTGAGTCCAGTTTTAGATTCCGATGCTTCACTTCAGGTTTACTGTATCCCTTGGACCTTCTTATTGACGATGAAACACAGAAATTGCATCCGAATTTAATGCAAAAGGCACAATGCCGACTTAAGTACAAGAGGACTGACACTCTAACATTCGATGATTTGAACGTCTCCTGTGAGTCCAGTTTTAGATTCCGATGCTTCACTTCAGGTTTCCTGTATCCCTGGGACCTTCTTATTGACAATGAAACACAGAAATTGCATCCGAATTTAATACAAAAGGCACAATGACGACTTAAGTACAAGTGGACAGACACTCTAACTTTCTATGATTTGAACCTCTAAGTCCGGTTTTAGATTCCGGTGCTTCACTTCAGGTTTACTGTATCGCTTGGACCTTCATATTGACGATGAAACACAGAAATTGCATCCGAATTTAATACAAAAGCCTCAATGCCGACTTAAGTACAAGAGGACTGACACTCTAACTTTATATGATTTTAACCTCTCCTGTGAGTCCAGTTTGAGATTCCGATGCTTCACTTCAGGTTTACTGTATCCCTTGGACCTTCTTATTGACGGTGAAACACAAAAAATTGCATCCGAATTTAATACAAAAGGCACAATGCCGACTTAAGTAAAAGGGGACTTAAACTCTAACTTTCTATGATTTGAACCTCTCCTATGAGTCCAGATTTAGATTCCGATGCTTCACTTCAGGTTTACTGTATCCCTTGGACCTTCTTATTGACGATGAAACACAGAAATTGATTCCGAATTTAATACAAAAGGAACAATACCGACTTAAGTACATGAGGACTGACACTCTAACTTTTATTATGTTTTGAACCTCTCCTGTGAGTCCAGTTTCAGATTCCGATGCTTCACTTCAGGTTTACTGTGCCTTGGACGTTCTAATTGACGATGAAGCACAGAAACTACATCCGAAATTAATACAAAAGCCACAATGCCAACTTAAGTACAAAAGGACTCACACTCTAACTCTCTTAGATTTGAACCTCTCCTGTGAGTCCAGATTTAGATTCCGATGCTTCACTTCAGGTTTACTGTATCCCTTGGACCTGATTATTGACGATGAAACACAGATATTGCATCCGAATTTAATACAAAAGGCACAATACCGACTTATGTACAAGAGGACTGACACTCTAACTTTCTATGATTTGAAATTCTCCTGTGAGTCCAGTTTTGGATTCCGATGCTTCACTTGAGGTTGACTGTACAGCTTGGAACTTCTTATTGACGATGGAACACAGAAATTGAATCCGAATTTAATACAAAAGGCACAATGCCGACTTAAGTACAAGCGGACTGACACTCTAACTTTTATTATGATTTGAACCTCTCCTGTGGGTCCAGTTTTAGATTCCGATGCCTCACCTCAGGATTACTGTTTCCTTGGACGTTCTTATTGACGATGAAACACAGAAATTTCATCCAAATTTAATACAAAAGGCACAATGCGGACTTAAGTACAAGTGGGGTAACACTCTGACGCTCTATGATTTGAACCTCTCCTGTGAGTCAAGTTTTAGATTCCGATGCTTCACTTCAGGTTTACTGTATCCCTTGAACCTTCTTATTGACGATGAAACATAGAAATTGCATCCGAATTTAATACAAAAGGCACAATGCCGACTTAAGTACAAGAGGACTGACACTCTAACATTCTTTGATTTGAACCTCTCCTGTGGGTCCGGTTTTAGATTCCGATGCTTCACTTCAGGTTTACTGTATTCCTTGGACCTTCTTGTTGACGATGAAACACAGAAATTGCATCCGAATTTAATACAAAAGGCACAATACCGGCTTAAGTACAAGCGGACTGACACTCTAACTTTCTATGATTTGAAGCTCTCTTGTGAGTCCAGTTATAGATTCCGATGCTTCACTTCAGCTTTACTGTATACCTTGGACCTTCTTATTGCCGATGAAACACAGAAATTGCATCCGAATTTAATTCAAAAGGCACAATGCCGACTTAATTACAAGAGGACTGACACTCTAACTTTCTATGATTTGAACCTCTCCTGTGAGTCCAGTTTTAGATTCCGATGCTTCACTTCAGGTTTACTGTATCCCTTGGACCTTCTTATTGACGATGAAACACAGAAATTGCATCCGATTTTAATACAAAAGGGACAATGCCGACTTAACTACAAGAGGACTGACACACTAACTTTCTATGATTTGAACCCCTCCTGTGAGTCCAGTTTTAGATTCTGATGCTTCACTTCAGGTTCACTGTATCCCTTGGACCTTGTTATTGACGATGAAACACAGAAATTGCATCCGAATTTAATACAAAAGGCACAATGTCGACTTAAGTACAAGGGGACTGATACTCTAACTTTCTATGATTTGAACCTCTCCTGTGAGTCCAGTTTTAGATTCCGATGCTCCACTTGAGGTTTACTGTGTCCCTTGGACTTTCTTATTGACGATGAAACACAGAAATTGATTCCGAATTTAATACAAAAGGCACAATACCGACTTAAGTACAAGAGGACTGACACTCTAACTTTATAGGATTTGAACCTCTCCTATGAGTCCAGTATTAGATTCCGATGCATCACTTCAGGTTTACTGTATGCCTTGGATCTTATTATTGACGACAAAAGACTTAAATTACATCCGAATTTAAAACAAAAGGCACAATGCCGACTTAAGTACAAGAGGACTGACACTCTAACTTTCTATGAATCGAACCTCTCCTGTGAGTCCAGTTTTAGATTCCGATGCTTCACTTCAGGTTTACTGTATCCCTTGGACCTTATTATTGACGATGAAACACAGAAATTGATACCGAATTTAATACAAAAGGCACAATACCGACTTAAGTTCAAGAGTACTGACACTCAAACTTTCTATGATTTGAACCTCTCCTGTGAGTCCAGTTCTACATTTGGATGCTTCACTTCAGGTTTACTGTATGCCTCGGACCTTCTTGTTGGCGATGAAACACAGAAATTACATCGGAATTTACTACAAAAGGCACAATGCCGACTTAAGTACAAGAGGACTGACACTCTAACTTTCGATGATTTGAACCTCTCCTGTGAGTCCAGTTTTAGATTCCGATTCTTATCTTCAGGTTTACTGTATCCCTTGGACCTTCTTATTGATGATGAAACACAACAATTCCATCCGAATTTAAGACAAAAGGCACAATGCTATCTTACGTGCAAGTAGACTGACACTCTAACTCTCTATGATTTGAACCTCTCCTGTGAGACCAGTTTTAGATTCCGATGCTTCACTTCAGGTTTACTGTATCCCTTGGACCTTCTTATTGACGATGAAACACAGAAATTGCATCCGAATTTAATGCAAAAGGCACAATGCCGACTTAAGTACAAGAGGACTGATACTCTAACTTTCGATGATTTGAACGTCTCCTGTAAGTCCAGTTTTAGATTCCGATGCTTCACTTCAGGTTTACTGTATACCTCGGAATTTCTTATTGACGATGAAACACAGAAATTGCATCCGAATTTAATACAAAAAGCACAATGCTGACTTAAATACAAGCGGACTGACACTCTAACTTTCTATGATTTGAACCTCTCCCGTAAGTCGAGTTTTAGTTTCCGATGCTTCACTTCAGGTTTACTGTATCCCATGGACCGTCTTATTGACGATGAAACACATAAGTTGCATCCGAATTTAATGCAAAAGGCACAATGACGACTTAAGTACAAGAGGACTGAATCTCTAACTCTCTATGATTTGAACCCCTCCTGTGAGTCCAGTTTTAGATTCCGATGCTTCACTTCAGGTTTACCGTACCCCTTGGTTCTTCTTATTGACGATGAAACACAGAAATTGCATCCGAATTTAATACAAAATGCACAATGCCGCCTTAAGTACAAGAGGACTGACACTCAAACATACTTAGATTTGAACCCCTCCTGTGAGTCCAGTTTTAGATTCCGATGCTGCACTTCAGGTTAACTGTATCCCTTGGACCTTCTTATTGACGGTGAAACCCAGAAATTGCATCCGAATTTAATACAAAAGGCACAATGCCGACTTAAGTAAAAGGGGACTGAAACTCTAACTTTCTATGATTTGAACCTCTCCTATGAGTCCAGATTTAGATTCCGAAGCTTCACTTTAGGTTTACTGTATCCCTTGGACCTTCTTATTGACGATGAAACACAGAAATTGATTCTGAATTTAATACAAAATTAACAATACCGACTTAAGTACATGAGGACTGACACTCTAACTTTTATTATGTTTTGAACCTCTCCTGTGAGTCCAGTTTCAGATTCCGATGCTTCACTTCAGGTTTACTGTTCCTTGGACGTTCTTATTGACGATGAAGCACAGAAACTGCATCCGAAATTAATACAAAAGCCACAATGCCGACTTAAGCACAAAAAGACTCACACTCTAACTCTCTAAGATTTGAACCTCTCCTGTGAGTCCAGATTTAGATTCCGATGCTTCACTTCAGGTTTACTGTATCCCTTGGACCTGATTATTGACGATGAAACACAGAAATTCCATCCGAATTTAATACAAAAGGCACAATACCGACTTAAGTACAAGAGGACTGACACTCTAACTTTCTATGATTTGAACCTCTCCTGTGAGTCTAGTTTTAGATTCTGATGCTTCACTTCAGGTTTACTGTATTACTTGGACCTTCTTATTGACGTTGAAACACAGAAATTGCATCCGAATTTAATACAAAAGGCACAATACCGACTTATGCACAAGAGGACTGACACTCTAACTTTCTATGATTTGAACTTCTCCTGTGAGTCCAGTTTTGGATTCCGATGCTTCACTTGAGGTTTACTGTACACCTTGGAACTTCTTATAGACGATGGAACACAGAAATTTAATCCGAATTTAATACAAAACGCACAATGCCGACTTATGTACGAGCGGACTGACACTCTAACTTTTATTATGATTTGAACCTCTCCTGTGGGTCCAGTTTTAGATTCCGATGCCTCACCTCAGGTTTACTGTTTCCTTGGACGTTCTTATTGACGATGAAACACAGAAATTGCATCCAAATTCAATTCAAAGGCAAAATGCCGACTTAAGTACGAGAGGACTGACACTCTAAATTTCGATTATTTGAACCTCTCCTGTGAGTCCAGTTTTAGATTCCGGTGCTTCACTTCAGGTTTACTGTATCCCTTTGGCCTTCTTATTGACGATGAAACACAGAAATTACATCGGAATTTAATACAAAAGGCACAATGCAGACCTAAGTACAAGAGGACTGACACTCTAACTTTCGATGATTTGAACCTCTCCTATGAGTCCAGTTTTAGATTCCGATGCTTATCTTCAGGTTTACTGTATCCCTTGGACCTTCTTATTGATGATGAAACACAACAATTGCATCCGAATTTAAGACACAAGGCACAATGCTAACTTACGTGCAAGTAGACTGACACTCTAACTAGCTATGATTTGAACCTCTCCTGTGAGTCCAGTTTTAGATTCCGATGCTTCACTTCAGGTTTACTGTATCCCTTGGACCTTCTTATTGACGATGAAAAACAGAAATTGCATCCGAATTTAATGCAAAAGGCACAATGCCGACTTAAGTACAAGAGGACTGACACTCTAACTTTCGATGATTTCAACGTTTCCTGTGAGTCCAGTTATAGATTCCGATGCTTCACTTCAGGTTTCCTGTATCCCTTGGACCTTCTTATTGACGATGAAACACAGAAATTGCATCCAAATTTAATACAAAAGGCACAATGACGACTTAAGTACAAGTGGACAGACTCTCTAACTCTCTATGATTTGAACCTCTAAGTCCGGTTTTAGATTCCGATGCTTCACTTCAGGTTTACTGTATCGCTTAGACCTTCTTATTGATGATGAAACACAGAAATTGCATCCGAATTTAATACAAATGCCACAATGCCGACTTAAGTACAAGAGGACTGACACTCTAACTTTATATGATTTGAACCTCTCCTGTGAGTCCAGTTTCAGATTCCGATGGTTCACTTCAGGTTTACTGTTCCTTGGACGTTCTTATTGACGATGAAGCACAGAAACTGCATCCGAAATTATACAAAAGCCACAATGCCGACTTAAGTACAAAAGGACTCACACTCTAACTCTCTAAGATTTGAACCTCTCCTGTGAGTCCAGATTTAGATTCCGATGCTTCACTTCAGGTTTACTGTATCCCTTGGACCTGATAATTGACGATGAAACACAGAAATTCGATCCGAATTTAATACAAAAGGCACAATGCCGACTTAAGTAAAAGGGGACTGAAACTCTAACTTTCTATGATTTGAACCTCTCCTATGAGTCCAGATTTAGATTCCGATGCTTCACTTTAGGTTTACTGTATCCCTTGGACCTTCTTATTGACGATGAAACACAGAAATTGATTCCGAATTTAATACAAATGGAACAATACCGACTTAAGTACATGAGGACTGACACTCTAACTTTTATTATGTTTTGAACCTCTCCTGTGAGTCCAGTTTCAGATTCCGATGCTTCACTTCAGCTTTACTGTATACCTTGGACCTTCTTATTGCCGATGAAACACAGAAATTGCATCCGAATTTAATTCAAAAGGCACAATGCCGACTTAAGTACAAGAGGACTGACACTCTAACTTTCTATGATTTGAACCTCTCCTGTGAGTCCAGTTTTAGATTCCGATGCTTCACTTCAGGTTTACTGTATCCCTTGGACCTTCTTATTGACGATGAAACACAGAAATTGCATCCGAATCTAATACAAAAGGGACAATGCCGACTTAACTACAAGAGGACTGACACACTAACTTTCTATGATTTGAACCCCTCCTGTGAGGCCAGTTTTAGATTCTGATGCTTCACTTCAGGTTCACTGTATCCCTTGGACCTTCTTATTGATGATGAAACACAGAAATTGCATCCGAATTTAAAACAAAAGGCACAATGACGACTTAAGTACAAGGGGACTGATACTCTAACTTTCTATGATTTGAACCTCTCCTGTGAGTCCAGTTTTAGATTCAGATGCTTATCTTCAGGTTTACTGTATCCCTTGGACCTTCTTATTGACGTTGAAACACAGAAATTGCATCCGAATTTAATACAAAAGGCACAATACCGACTTATGCACAAGAGGACTGACATTCTAACTTTCTATGATTTGAACTTCTCCTGTGAGCACAGTTTTGGATTCCGATGCTTCACTTGATATTTACTGTACGCCTTGGAACTTCTTATTGACGATGGAACACAGAAATTGAATCCGAATTTAATACAAAAGGCACAATGCCAACTTAAGTACGAGCGGGCTGTCACTCTAACTATTATTATGAGTTGAACCTCTCCTGTGGGTCCAGTTTTAGATTCCGATGCCTCACCTCAGGATTACTGTTTCCTTGGACGTTCTTATTGACGATGAAACACAGAAATTGCATCCAAATTCAATACAAAAGGCACAATGCCGACTTAAGTACGAGAGGACTGACACTCTAAAGTTCGATTATTTGAACCTCTCCTGTGAGTCCAGTTTTTGATTCCGGTGCTTCACTTCAGGTTTACTGTATCCCTTGGACCTTCTTATTGACGATGAAAAACAGAAATTGCATCCGAATTTAATGCAAAAGGCACAATGCCGACTTAAGTACAAGAGGACTGACACTCTAACTTTCGATGATTTCAACGTTTCCTGTGAGTCCAGTTTTAGATTCCGATGCTTCACTTCAGGTTTCCTGTATCCCTTGGACCTTCTTATTGACGATGAAACACAGAAATTGCATCCAAATTTAATACAAAAGGCACAATGACGACTTAAGTACAAGTGGACAGACTCTCTAACTTTCTATGATTTGAACCTCTAAGTCCGGTTTTAGATTCCGATGCTTCACTTCAGGTTTACTGTATCGCTTGGACCTTCTTATTGATGATGAAACACAGAAATTGCATCCGAATTTAATACAAAAGCCACAATGCCGACTTAAGTACAAGAGGACTGACACTCTAACTTTATATGATTTGAACCTCTCCTGTGAGTCCAGTTTGAGATTCCGATGCTTCACATCAGGTTTACTGTATCCCTTGGACCTTCTTATTGACGATGAAACACAGAAATTACATCGGAATTTAATACAAAAGGCACAATGCCGACTTAAGTACAAGAGGACTGACACTCAAACTTTCGATGATTTGAACCTCTCCTGTGAGTCCAGTTTTAGATTCCGATGCTTATCTTCAGGTTTACTGTATCCCTTGGACCTTCTTATTGATGATGAAACACAACAATTGCATCCGAATTTAAGACACAAGGCACAATGCTAACTTACGTGCAAGTAGACTGACACTCTAACTCTCTATGATTTGAACCTCTCCTGTGAGTCCAGTTTTAGATTCCGATGCTTCACTTCAGGTTTACTGTATCCCTTGGACCTTCTTATTGACGATGAAACACAGAAATTGCATCCGAATTTAATGCAAAAGGCACAATGCCGACTTAATTACAAGAGGACTGACACTCTAACTTTCGATGATTTGAACGTCTCCTGTGAGTCCAGTTTTAGATTCCGATGCTTCACTTCAGGTTTCCTGTATCCCTTGGACCTCCTTATTGACGATGAAACACAGAAATTGCATCCGAATTTAATACAAAAGGCACAATGACGACTTAAGTACAAGTGGACAGACACTCTAACTTTCTATGATTTGAACCTCTAAGTCCGGTTTTAGATTCCGATGCTTCACTTCAGGTTTACTGTATCGCTTGGACCTTCTTATTGACGATGAAACACAGAAATTGCATCCGAATTTAATACAAAAGCCACAATGCCGACTTAAGTACAAGAGGACTGACACTCTAAGTTTATATGATTTGAACCTCTCGTGTGAGTCCAGTTTGAGATTCCGATGCTTCACTTCAGGTTTACTGTATCCCTTGGACCTTCTTATTGACGGTGAAACACAGAAATTGCATCCGAATTTAATACAAATGGCACAATGCCGACTTAAGTAAAAGGGGACTGAAACTCTAACTTTCTATGATTTGAGCCTCTCCTATGAGTCCAGATTTAGATTCCGATGCTTCACTTCAGGTTTACTGTATCCCTTGGACCTTCTTATTGACGATGAAACACAGAAATTGATTCCGAATTTAATACAAATGGAACAATACCGACTTAAGTACATGAGGACTGACACTCTAACTTTTATTATGTTTTGAACCTCTCCTGTGAGTACAGTTTCAGATTCCGATGCTTCACTTCAGGTTTACTGTTCCTTGGACGTTCTTATTGACGATGAAGCACAGAAACTGCATCCGAAATTAATACAAAAGCCACAATGCCGACTTAAGTACAAAAGGACTCACACTCTAACTCTCTAAGATTTGAACCTCTCCTGTGAGTCCAGATTTAGATTTCGATGCTTCACTTCAGCTTTACTGTATCTCTTGGACCTGATTATTGACGATGAAACACAGAAATTCCATCCGAATTTAATACAAAAGGCACAATACCGACTTATGCACAAGAGGACTGACATTCTAACTTTCTATGATTTGAACTTCTCCTGTGAGTCCAGTTTTGGATTCCGATGGTTCACTTGATATTTACTGTACACCTTGGAAATTCTTATTGACGATGGAACACAGAAATTGAATCCGAATTTAAAACAAAAGGCACAATGCCTACTTAAGTACGAGCGGGCTGACACTCTAACTATTATTATGAGTTGAACCTCTCCTGTGGGTCCAGTTTTAGATTCCGATGCCTCACCTCAGGATTACTGTTTCCTTGGACGTTCTTATTGACGATGAAACACAGAAATTGCATCCAAATTCAATACAAAAGGCACAATGCCGACTTAAGTACGAGAGGACTGATACTCTAAAGTTCGATTATTTGAACCTCTCCTGTGAGTCCAGTTTTAGATTCCGGTGCTTCACTTCAGGTTTACTGTATCCCTTGGACCTGATTATTGACGATGAAACACAGAAATTACATCGGAATTTAATACAAAAGGCACAATGCCGACTTAAGTACAAGAGGTCTGACACTCTAACTTTCGATGATTTGAACCTCTCCTGTGAGTCCAGTTTTAGATTCCGATGCTTATCTTCAGGTTTACTGTATCCCTTGGACCTTCTTATTGATGATGAAACACAACAATTGCATCCGTATTTAAGACACAAGGCACAATGCTAATTTACGTGCAAGTAGACTGACACTCTAACTCTCTATGATTTGAACCTCTCCTGTGAGTCCAGTTTTAGATTCCGATGCTTCACTTCAGGTTTACTGTATCCCTTGGACCTTCTTATTGACGATGAAACACAGAAATTGCATCCGAATTTAATGCAAAAGGCACAATGCCGACTTAAGTACAAGAGGACTGACACTCTAACTTTCGATGATTTGAACGTCTCCTGTGAGTCCAGTTTTAGATTCCGATGCTTCACTTCAGGTTTCCTGTATCCCTTGGACCTTCTTATTGACGATGAAACACAGAAATTGCATTCGAATTTAATACAAAAGGCACAATGACGACTTAAGTACAAGTGGACAGACACTCTAACTTTCTATGATTTGAACCTCTAAGTCCGGTTTTAGATTCCGATGCTTCACTTTAGGTTTACTGTATTGCTTGGACCTTCTTATTGACGATGAAACACAGAAATTGCATCCGAATTTAATACAAAAGCCACAATGCCGACTTAAGTACAAGAGGACTGACACTCTAAGTTTATATGATTTGAACCTCTCCTGTGAGTCCAGTTTGAGATTCCGATGCTTCACTTCAGGTTTACTGTATCCCTTGGACCTTCTTATTGACGGTGAAACACAGAAATTGCATCCGAATTTAATACAAAAGGCACAATGCCGACTTAAGTAAAAGGGGACTGAAACTCTAACTTTCTATGATTTGAGCCTCTCCTATGAGTCCAGATTTAGATTCCGATGCTTCACTTCAGGTTTACTGTACCCCTTGGACCTTCTTATTGACGATGAAACACAGAAATTGATTCCGAATTTAATACAAAAGGAACAATACCGACTTAAGTACATGAGGACTGACACTCTAACTTTTATTATGTTTTGAACCTCTCCTGTGAGTCCAGTTTCAGATTCCGATGCTTCACTTCAGGTTTACTGTTCCTTGGACGTTCTTATTGACGATGAAACATAGAAATTGCATCCGAATTTAATACAAAAGGCACAATGCGGACTTAAGTACAAGTGGGGTAACACTCTGACTCTCTATGATTTGAACCCCTCCTGTGAGTCAAGTTTTAGATTCCGATGCGTCACTTCAGGTTTACTGTATCCCTTGAACCTTCTTATTGACGATGAAACATAGAAATTGCATCCGAATTTAATACAAAAGGCACAATGCCGACTTAAGTACAAGAGGACTGACACTCTTACATTCTATGATTTAAACCTCTCCTGTGAGCCCAGTTTTAGATTCCGATGCTTCACTTCAGGTTTACTGTATTCCTTGGACCTTCTTGTTGACGATGAAACACAGAAATTGCATCCGAGTTTAATACAAAAGGCACAATACCGGCTTATGTACAAGCGGACTGACACTCTAACTTTCTGTGATTTGAAGCTCTCTTGTGAGTCCAGTTATAGATTCCGATGCTTCACTTCAGCTTTACTGTATACCTTGGACCTTCTTATTGCCGATGAAACACAGAAATTGCACCCGAATTTAATTCAAAAGGCACAATGCCGACTTAAGTACAAGAGGACTGACACTCTAACTTTCGATGATTTGAACGTCTCCTGTTTTAGATTCCGATGCTTCACTTCAGGTTTCCTGTATCCCTTGGACCTTCTTATTGACGATGAAACACAGAAATTGCATCCGAATTTAATACAAAAGGCACAATGACGACTTAAGTACAAGTGGACTGAGACTCTAACTTTCTATGATTTGAACCTCTAAGTCCGGTTTTAGATTCCGATGCTTCACTTCAGGTTTACTGTATCGCTTGGACCTCCTTATTGACGATGAAACACAGAAATTGCATCCGAATTTAATACAAAAGCCACAATGCCGACTTAAGTACAAGAGGACTGACACTCTAAGTTTATATGATTTGAACCTCTCCTGTGAGTCCAGTTTGAGATTCCGATGCTTCACTTCAGGTTTACTGTACACCTTGGAACTTCTTATTGACGATGGAACACAGAAATTGAATACGAATTTAATACAAAAGGCACAATGCCGACTTAAGTACAAGCGGACTGACACTCTAACTTTTATTATGATTAGAACCTCTCCTGTGGGTCCAGTTTTGAATTCCGATGCCTCACCTCAGGATTACTGTTTCCTTGGACGTTGTTATTGACGATGAAACACAGAAATTGCATCCAAATTTAATACAAAAGGCACAATGCGGACTTAAGTACAAGTGGGGTAACACTCTGACTCTCTATGATTTGAACCTCTCCTGTGAGTCAAGTTTTAGATTCCGATGCTTCACTTCAGGTTTACTGTATCCCTTGGACCTTCTTATTGCCGATGAAACACAGAAATTGCATCCGAATTTAATTCAAAAGGCACAATGCCGACTTAAGTACAAGAGGACTGACACTCTAACTTTCTATGATTTGAACCTCTCCTGTGAGTCCAGTTTTAGATTTCGATGCTTCACTTCAGGTTTACTGTATCCCTTGGACCTTCTTATTGATGATGAAACACAACAATTGCATCCGAATTTAAGACAAAAGGCACAATGCTAACTTACGTGCAAGTAGACTGACACTCTAACTCTCTATGATTTGAACCTCTCCTGTGAGTCCAGTTTTAGATTTCGATGCTTCACTTCAGGTTTACTGTATCCCTTGGACCTTCTTATTGACGATGAAACACAGAAATTGCATCCGAATAAAATACAAAAGGCACAATGCCGACTTAAGTGCAAGAGGACTGACACTCTAATTTTCTATTATTTGAACCTCACCTGTGAGTCCAGTTTTAGATTCTGATTATTCACTTTAGGTTTACTGTCTCCCTTGGACCTTCTTATTGACGATGAAACAGAGATATTGCATCCGAATTTAATACGAAAGGCACAATGCCGACTTCAGTCCAAGACGAATGACACTCTAACTTTCTATGATCTGAACCTCTCCTGTGAGACCAGTTTTAGATTCCGATGCTTCACTTCAGGTTTACTGTATCCCTTGGTCCTTCTTATTGACGATGAAACACAGAAATTGCATCCGAATTTAATACAAAAGGCACAATGACGACTTAAGTACAAGTGGACTGATACTCTAACTTTCTATGATTTGAACCTCTAAGTCTGGTTTTAGATTCCGATGCTTCACTTCAGGTTTACTGTATCGCTTGGACCTTCTTATTGACGATGAAACACAGAAATTGCATCCGAATTTAATACAAAAGCCACAATGCCGACTTAAGTACAAGAGGACTGACACTCTAACTTTATATGATTTGAACCTCTAATGTGAGTCCAGTTTGAGATTCCGATGCTTTACTTCAGGTTTACTGTATCCCTTGGACCTTCTTATTGACCATGAAAAACAGAAATTGCATCCGAATTTAATACAAAAGGCACAATGCCGACTTAAGTACAAGAGGACAAACACTCTAACTTTCTATGATTTGAACCTCTGCTGTAAGTACAGTCTTACATTCTGATGCTTCACTTCTGGTTTACTGTATCCCTTGGACCTTCTTATTGACGATGAAACACAGAAATTGCATCCGATTTTTAATACAAAAGGCACAATGCCGACATAAGTACAAGAGGAATGACACTCTAACTTTCTATGATTTGAACCTCTCCTGTGAGTCCAGTTTTAGATTCCGATGCTTCACTTCAGGTTTACTGTATCCCTTGGACGTTCTTATTGACGATGAAACACAGAAATTGCATCCGAATAAAATACAAAAGGCACAATGCCGACTTAAGTGCAAAAGGACTGACACTCCAATTTTCTATTATTTGAACCTCTCCTGTGAGTTCAGTTTTAGATTCCGATACTTCACTTCAGGTTTACTGTATCCCTTGGACCTTCTTATTGACGATGAAACACAGAAATAGCATCCGAATTTAATGGAAAATGCACAATGCCGACTTAAGTAGAAGATGACTGACACTCTAACTTTCTATGATTTGAACCTCTCCTGTGAGTCCAGTTTTAGATTCCGATGCTTCACTTCAGGTTTACTGTAACCCTTTGACCTTATTATTGACGGTGAAACACAGAAAATGCATCCGAATTTAATACAAAAGGCACAATGACGACTTAAGGTTAAGAGGACTGACACTCTAACTTTCTACGATTTGAACCTCTCCTGTGAGTGCAGTTTTAAATCCGATGCTTGACTTCAGGTTTACTGTAACCCTTGGACCTTCTTATTGACGATGAAACACAGAAATTGCATCCGAATTTAATACAAAATGCACATTGCCGACTTAAGTACAAGAGGACTGACACTCTAACTTTCTATGATTTGAACCTCACCTGTGAGTCCAGTTTTAGATTCTGATTATTCACTTCAGGTTTACTGTATCCCTTGGACCTTCTTATTGACGATGAAACAGAGAAATTGCATCCGAATTTAATACGAAAGGCACAATGCCGACTTTAGTCCAAGAGGAATGACACTCTAACTTTCTATGATCTGAACCTCTCCTGTGAGACCAGTTTCAGATTCCGATGCTTCACTTCAGGTTTACTGTATCCCTTGGTCCTTCTTATTGACGATGAAACACAGAAATTGCATCCGAATTTAATACAAAAGGCACAATGACGACTTAAGTACAAGTGGACTGACACTCTAACTTTCTATGATTTGAACCTCTGCTGTGAGTCCAGTCTTACATTCTGATGCTTCACTTCTGGTTTACTGTATCCCTTGGACCTTCTTATTGACGATGAAACACAGAAATTGCATCCGAATTTAATACAAAAGGCACAATGCCGACTTAAGTACAAGGGGAATGACACTCTAACTTTCTATGATTTGAACCTCTCCTGTGAGTCCAGTTTTAGATTCCGATGCTTCACTTCAGGTTTACTGTATCCCTTGGACGTTCTTATTGACGATGAAACACAGAAATTGCATCCGAATAAAATACAAAAGGCACAATGCCGACTTAAGTGCAAGAGGACTGACACTCCAATTTTCTATTATTTGAACCTCTCCTGTGAGTTCAGTTTTAGATTCCGATACTTCACTTCAGGTTTACTGTATCCCTTGGACCTTCTTATTGACGATGAAACACAGAAATTGCATCCGAATTTAATACAAAATGCACAATGCCGACTTAAGTAGAAGATGACTGACACTCTAACTTTCTATGATTTGAACCTCTCCTGTGAGTCCAGTTTTAGATTCCGATGCTTCACTTCAGGTTTACTGTAATCCTTTGACCTTATTATTGAGGGTGAAACACAGAAAATGCATCCGAATTTAATTTAAAAGGCACAATGCCGACTTAAGTACAAGAGGACTGACACTCTAACTTTCTACGATTTGAACCTCTCCTGTGAGTGCAGTTTTAAATCCGATGCTTGACTTCAGGTTTACTGTAACCCTTGGACCTTCTTATTGACGATGAAACACAGAAATTGCATCCGAATTTAATACAAAATGCACATTGCCGACTTAAGTACAAGAGGACTGACACTCTAACTTTCTATGAATTGAACCTCACCTGTGAGTCCAGTTTTAGATTCTTATTATTCACTTCAGGTTTACTGTATCCCTTGGACCTTGTTATTGACGATGAAACAGAGAAATTGCATCCGAATTTAATACGAAAGGCACAATGCCGTCTTAAGTACAAGAGGAATGACACTCTAACTTTCTATGATTTGAACCTCTCCTGTGAGACCAGTTTTAGATTCCGATGCTTCACTTCAGGTTTACTGTATCCCTTGGACGTTTTTATTGACGATGAAACACAGAAATTGCATCCGAATTTAATGGAAAATGCACAATGCCGACTTAAGTAGAAGATGACTGACACTCTAACTTTCTATGATTTGAACCTCTCCTGTGAGTCCAGTTTTAGATTCCGATGCTTCACTTCAGGTTTACTGAAACCCTTTGACCTTATTATTGAGGGTGAAACACAGATAATGCATCCGAATTTATTACAAAAGGCACAATGCCGACTTAAGTACAAGAGGACTGACACTCTAACTTTCTACGATTTGAACCTCTCCTGTGAGTGCAGTTTTAAATCTTATGCTTGACTTCAGGTTTACTGTAACCCTTGGACCTTCTTATTGACGATGAAACACAGAAATTGCATCCGAATTTAATACAAAATGCACATTGCCGACTTAAGTAGAAGAGGACTGACACTCTAACTTTCTATGATTTGAACCTCTCCTGTGAGTCCAGTTTTAGATTCCGATGCTTCACTTCAGGTTTACTGTAACCCTTTGACCTTATTATTGACGGTGAAACACAGAAAATGCATCCGAATTTAATACAAAAGGCACAATGACGACTTAAGGTTAAGAGGACTGACACTCTAACTTTCTACGATTTGAACCTCTCCTGTGAGTGCAGTTTTAAATCCGATGCTTGACTTCAGGTTTACTGTAACCCTTGGACCTTCTTATTGACGATGAAACACAGAAATTGCATCCGAATTTAATACAAAATGCACATTGCCGACTTAAGTACAAGAGGACTGACACTCTAACTTTCTATGATTTGAACCTCACCTGTGAGTCCAGTTTTAGATTCTGATTATTCACTTCAGGTTTACTGTATCCCTTGGACCTTCTTATTGACGATGAAACAGAGAAATTGCATCCGAATTTAATACGAAAGGCACAATGCCGACTTTAGTCCAAGAGGAATGACACTCTAACTTTCTATGATCTGAACCTCTCCTGTGAGACCAGTTTCAGATTCCGATGCTTCACTTCAGGTTTACTGTATCCCTTGGTCCTTCTTATTGACGATGAAACACAGAAATTGCATCCGAATTTAATACAAAAGGCACAATGACGACTTAAGTACAAGTGGACTGACACTCTAACTTTCTATGATTTGAACCTCTGCTGTGAGTCCAGTCTTACATTCTGATGCTTCACTTCTGGTTTACTGTATCCCTTGGACCTTCTTATTGACGATGAAACACAGAAATTGCATCCGAATTTAATACAAAAGGCACAATGCCGACTTAAGTACAAGGGGAATGACACTCTAACTTTCTATGATTTGAACCTCTCCTGTGAGTCCAGTTTTAGATTCCGATGCTTCACTTCAGGTTTACTGTATCCCTTGGACGTTCTTATTGACGATGAAACACAGAAATTGCATCCGAATAAAATACAAAAGGCACAATGCCGACTTAAGTGCAAGAGGACTGACACTCCAATTTTCTATTATTTGAACCTCTCCTGTGAGTTCAGTTTTAGATTCCGATACTTCACTTCAGGTTTACTGTATCCCTTGGACCTTCTTATTGACGATGAAACACAGAAATTGCATCCGAATTTAATACAAAATGCACAATGCCGACTTAAGTAGAAGATGACTGACACTCTAACTTTCTATGATTTGAACCTCTCCTGTGAGTCCAGTTTTAGATTCCGATGCTTCACTTCAGGTTTACTGTAATCCTTTGACCTTATTATTGAGGGTGAAACACAGAAAATGCATCCGAATTTAATTTAAAAGGCACAATGCCGACTTAAGTACAAGAGGACTGACACTCTAACTTTCTACGATTTGAACCTCTCCTGTGAGTGCAGTTTTAAATCCGATGCTTGACTTCAGGTTTACTGTAACCCTTGGACCTTCTTATTGACGATGAAACACAGAAATTGCATCCGAATTTAATACAAAATGCACATTGCCGACTTAAGTACAAGAGGACTGACACTCTAACTTTCTATGAATTGAACCTCACCTGTGAGTCCAGTTTTAGATTCTTATTATTCACTTCAGGTTTACTGTATCCCTTGGACCTTGTTATTGACGATGAAACAGAGAAATTGCATCCGAATTTAATACGAAAGGCACAATGCCGTCTTAAGTACAAGAGGAATGACACTCTAACTTTCTATGATTTGAACCTCTCCTGTGAGACCAGTTTTAGATTCCGATGCTTCACTTCAGGTTTACTGTATCCCTTGGACGTTTTTATTGACGATGAAACACAGAAATTGCATCCGAATAAAATACAAAAGCTCAATGCCGACTTAAGTACAAGAGGACTGACACTCTAACTTTCTATGATTTGAACCTCTCCTGTGAGTCCAGTTTTAGATTCCGATTCTTCACTTCAGGTTTACTGTATCCCTTGGACCTTCTTATTGACGATGAGACACAGAAATTGCATCCTAATTTATTATAAAAGGCACAATGCCGACTTAAGTACATAAGGTCTGACACTCTAACTTTTTATGATTTGAACCTCTCCTGTGAGTCCACTTTTAGATTCCGATGCTTCACTTCAGGTTTACTGTATCCCTTGGACCTTCTTGTTGACGATGAAACACAGAAATTGCATCCGAATTTATTACAAGAGGCACAATGCCGACTTAAGTACAAGAGGACTGACACCCTAACTTTGGATGATTTGAACCTCTCCTGTGAGTCCTGTTTAAGATTCCGATGCTTCACTTCAGGTTTACTGTATCCCTTGGACCTTCGTATTGACGATGAAACACAGAAATTGCATCCGAATTTAATACAAAAGGCACAATGCCGACTTAAGTACAACAGGACTGACACTCAAATTTTCGATGATTTGATCATCTCCTGTGAGTCCAGTTTTAGATTCCGATGCTTCACCTCAGGTTTACTCTATCCCTTGGACCTTCTTATTGACGATGAAACACAGAAATTGCATCCGAATTTAATGCAAAAGGCACAATGCCAACTTAAGTACAAGAGGACTGACACTCTTACTTTCGATGATTTGAACCTGGCCTGTGAGTCCTGTTTTAGATTCTGATGCTTCACTTCAGGTTTACTGTATCCCTGGGACCTTCTTATTGTCGATGAAACACAGAAATTGCATCCGAATTTAATACAAAGGGTACAATGCCGACTTAAGTACAAGAAGACTGACACCCTAACTTTCGATGATTTGAACTTCTCCTGTGAGTCCAGTTTTAGATTCCGATGCTTCACTTCAGGTTTACTGTATCCCTTGGACCTTCTTATTGACGATGAAACACAGAAATTGCAACCAAATTTAATACAAAAGGCACAATGCCGACTTAAGTACAAGTGGACTGACACTCTAACTTTTTGTAATTTGACCCTCGCCTGTGAGTCCAGTTTTAGATTCCGATGCTTCACCTCAGGTTTACTCTATCCCTTGGACCTTCTTATTGACGATGAAACACAGAAATTGCATCCGAATTTAATGCAAAAGGCACAATGCCACCTTAAGTACAAGAGGACTGACACTCTTACTTTCGATGATTTGAACCTGGCCTGTGAGTCCTGTTTTAGATTCTGATGCTTCACTTCAGGTTTACTGTATCCCTGGGACCTTCTTATTGTCGATGAAACACAGAAATTGCATCCGAATTTAATACAAAGGGTACAATGCCGACTTAAGTACAAGAAGACTGACACCCTAACTTTCGATGATTTGAACTTCTCCTGTGAGTCCAGTTTTAGATTCCGATGCTTCACTTCAGGTTTACTGTATCCCTTGGACCTTCTTATTGACGATGAAACACAGAAATTGCAACCAAATTTAATACAAAAGGCACAATGCCGACTTAAGTACAAGTGGACTGACACTCTAACTTTTTGTAATTTGACCCTCTCCTGTAAGTCCAGTTTTAGATTCCGATGCTTCACTTCAGGTTTACTGTATCGCTTGGACCTTCTTATTGACGATGAAACACAGAAATTACATCCGAATTTAATACAAAAGGCACAATGCCGACTTATGTACAAGAGGACTGACACTCTAACTTTATATGATTTGAACCTCTCCTGTGAGTCCAGTTTGAGATTCCGATGCCTCACTTCAGGTTTACTGTATCCCTTGGACCTTCTTATTGACGATGAAACACAGAAATTGCATCTGAATTTAATACAAAAGGAACAATGCCGACTTAAGTACAAGAGGACTGACACTCTAACTTTCTACGATTTGATCCTCTTCTGTGAGTCCAGTTTCAGATTCTGATGCTTCACTTCAGGTTTACTGTATCCTTTGGACCTTCTTATGGACGATGAAACACTGAAATTGATTCTGAATTTAATACTAAAGGCACAATGCTGACTTAAGTACAAGAGGAATGACACACTAACTTTCTATGATTTGAACCTCTCCTGTAAGTCCAGTTTTTGATTCCGATGCTTCACTTCAGGTTTACTGTATCCCTTGGACGTTCTTATTGACGATGAAACACAGAAATTGCATCCGAATAAAATACAAAAGGTACAATGCCGACTTCAGTACAAGAGGACTGACACTCTAACTTTCTATGATTTGAACCTCTCCTGTGAGTCCAGTTTTAGATTCCGATGCTTCACTTCAGGTTTACTGTAACCCTTGGACCTTCTTATTGACGGTGAAACATAGAAATTGCATCCGAATTTAATACAAAAGTCACAAAGCCGACTTAAGTACAAGAGGACTGACACTCTAACTTTCTACGATTTGAACCTCTCCTGTGAGTGCAGTTTCAGATTTCGATGCTTGATTTCAGGTTTACTGTAACCCTTGGACGTTCTTATTGACGATGAAACACAGAAATTGCATCCGAATTTAATACAAAAGGCACAATGCCGACATAAGTACAAGAGTACTGACACTCTAACTCTCTATGATTTGAACCTCTACTGTGAGTCCAGTTTTAGATTCCGATGCTTCACTTCTGGTTTACTGTATCCCTTGGACCTTCTTACTGACGATGAAACACAGAAATTGCATCCAAATTTAATACAAAAGGTACAATGCCGACTTAAGTACAAGAGGACTGACACTCTAACTTTCGATGAATTGAACCTCTGCTGTGAGACCAGTTTTAGATTCCGATGCTTCACTTCAGGTTTATTGTTTCCCTTGGACCTTCTTATTGACGATGAAACACAGAAATTGCAACCAAATTTAATACAAAAGGCACAATGCCGACTTAAGTACAAGTGGACTGACACTCTAACTTTTTGTAATTTGACCCTCTCCTGTAAGTCCAGTTTTAGATTCCGATGCTTCACTTCAGGTTTACTGTATCGCTTGGACCTTCTTATTGACGATGAAACACAGAAATTACATCCGAATTTAATACAAAAGGCACAATGCCGACTTATGTACAAGAGGACTGACACTCTAACTTTATATGATTTGAACCTCTCCTGTGAGTCCAGTTTGAGATTCCGATGCCTCACTTCAGGTTTACTGTATCCCTTGGACCTTCTTATTGACGATGAAACACAGAAATTGCATCTGAATTTAATACAAAAGGCACAATGCCGACTTAAGTACAAGAGGACTGACACTCTAACTTTCTACGATTTGAACCTCTTCTGTGAGTCCAGTTTCAGATTCTGATGCTTCACTTCAGGTTTACTGTATCCTTTGGACCTTCTTATGGACGATGAAACACTGAAATTGATTCTGAATTTAATACTAAAGGCACAATGCTGACTTAAGTACAAGAGGAATGACACACTAACTTTCTATGATTTGAACCTCTCCTGTAAGTCCAGTTTTTGATTCCGATGCTTCACTTCAGGTTTACTGTATCCCTTGGACGTTCTTATTGACGATGAAACACAGAAATTGCATCCGAATAAAATACAAAAGGTACAATGCCGACTTCAGTACAAGAGGACTGACACTCTAACTTTCTATGATTTGAACCTCTCCTGTGAGTCCAGTTTTAGATTCCGATGCTTCACTTCAGGTTTACTGTAACCCTTGGACCTTCTTATTGACGGTGAAACATAGAAATTGCATCCGAATTTAATACAAAAGTCACAAAGCCGACTTAAGTACAAGAGGACTGACACTCTAACTTTCTACGATTTGAACCTCTCCTGTGAGTGCAGTTTTAGATTTCGATGCTTGATTTCAGGTTTACTGTAACCCTTGGACGTTCTTATTGACGATGAAACACAGAAATTGCATCCGAATTTAATACAAAAGGCACAATGCCGACTTAAGTACAAGAGTACTGACACTCTCACTCTCTATGATTTGAACCTCTACTGTGAGTCCAGTTTTAGATTCCGATGCTTCACTTCTGGTTTACTGTATCCCTTGGACCTTCTTACTAACGATGAAACACAGAAATTGCATCCAAATTTAATACAAAAGGTACAATGCCGACTTAAGTACAAGAGGACTGACACTCTAACTTTCGATGAATTGAACCTCTGCTGTGAGACCAGTTTTAGATTCCGATGCTTCACTTCAGGTTTATTGTTTCCCTTGGACCATCTTATTGATGATGAAACACAGCAATTGCATCCGAATTTAATACAAAAGGCACAATGCTGACTTACGTACAAGTGGACTGACACTCTAACTGTCTATGATTTTAACCTCTCCTGTGAGTCCAGTTTTAGATTCCGATGCTTGACTTCAGGTTCACTGTATCCTTTGGACCTTCTTATTGACGATGAAACACAGAAATTGCATCGGAATTTAATGCAAAAGGCACAATGCCAACTTAAGTACAAGAGGACTGACACTCTTACTTTCGATTATTTGAACCTGTCCTGTGAGTCCTGTTTTAGATTCCGATGCTTCACTTCAGGTTTACTGTATCCCTTGGACCTTCTTATTGACGATGAATTACAGAAATTGCATCCGAATTTAATACAAAAGGTACAATGCCGATTTAAGTACAAGAGGACTGACACCCTAACTTTCGATGATTTGAACCTCTCCTGTGAGTCCAGTTTTAGATTCCGATGCTTCACTTCAGGTTTACTGTATCCCTTGGGCCTTCTTATTGACGATGAAACACAGAAATTGCGTCCGAATTTAATACAAAAGGCACAATGCCGACTTAAGTACAAGAGGACTGACACTCTAACTTTCTACGATTTGAACCTCTTCTGTGAGTCCAGTTTCAGAATCTGATGCTTCACTTCAGGTTTACTGTATCCTTTGGACCTTCTTATGGACGGTGAAACACAGAAATTGCATCCGAATTTAATACAAAAGGCTCAAAGCCGACTTAAGTACAAGAGGACTGACACTCTAACTTTCTACGATTTGAACCTCTCCTGTGAGTGCAGTTTTAGATTTCGATGCTTGACTTCAGGTTTACTGTAACCCTTGGACGTTCTTATTGACGATGAAACACAGAAATTGCATCCGAATTTAATACAAAAGGCACAATGCCGACTTAAGTACAAGAGGACTGACACTCTAACTTTGTATGATTTGAACCTCTCCTGTGAGTCCAGTTTTAGATTCCGATGCTTCTCTTCAGGTTTACTGTATCCCTTGGACGTTCTTATTGACGATGAAACACAGAAATTGCATCCGAATAAAATACAAAAGGTACAATGCCGACTTAAGTACAAGAGGACTGACACTCTAACTTTCTATGATTTGAACCTCTCCTGTGAGTCCAATTTTAGATTCCGATGCTTCACTTCAGGTTTACTGTAACC
Organism: Schistocerca serialis cubense; assembly: GCF_023864345.2. Lineage (NCBI taxonomy): Eukaryota > Metazoa > Arthropoda > Insecta > Orthoptera > Acrididae > Schistocerca > Schistocerca serialis. The sequence goes on along the minus strand of NC_064640.1, from coordinate 1,046,045,125 downwards.
CTTGGACCTTCTTATTGACGGTGAAACACAGAAATTGCATCCGAATTTAATACAAAAGGCACAAAGCCGACTTAAGTACAAGCGGACTGACACTCTAACTTTCTACGATTTGAACCTCTCCTGTGAGTGCAGTTTTAGATTTCGATGCTTGACTTCAGGTTTACTGTAACCCTTGGACGTTCTTATTGACGATGAAACAGAGAAATTGCATTCGAAATTAATACAAAAGGCACAATGCCGACTTAAGTATAAGAAGACTGACACTCTAACTCCCTATGATTGGAACATCTCCTGTGAGTCCAGTTTTAGATTCCGATGCTTCACTTTGGGTTTACTGTATCCCTTGGACCTTCTTATTGACGATGAAAAACAGAAATTGCATCCGAATTTAATACAAAAGGCACAATGCCGATTTAAGTACAAGAGTACTGACACTCTAACTCTCTATGATTTGAACCTCTACTGTGAGTCCAGTTTTAGATTCTGATGCTTCACTTCAGGTTTACTGTAACCCTTGGACCTTCTTATTGACGGTGAAACACAGAAATTGCATCCGAATTTAATACAAAAGGCACAAAGCCGACTTAAGTACAAGCGGACTGACACTCTAACTTTCTACGATTTGAACCTCTCCTGTGAGTGCAGTTTTAGATTTCGATGCTTGACTTCAGGTTTACTGTATCCCTTGGACCTTCTTATTGACGATTAAACACAGAAATTGCATCCGAATTTAATACAAAAGGCACAATGCTGACTTAAGTACAAGCGGACTGACACTCTAACTTTCTATGATTTGAACCTCTCCTGTGAGTCCAGTTTTAGATTCCGATGCTTCACTTCATGTTTACTGTATCCCTTGGACCTTCTTATTGACGATGAAACACAGATATTGCATCCGAATTTAATACAAAAGGCACAATGCCGACTTAAGTACAAGAGAACTGACACTCTAACTTTCTATGATTTGAACCTCTCCTGAGAGTCCAGTTTTAGATTCCGATTCTTCACTTCAGGTTTACTGTATCCCTTGGACATTCTTATTGACAATGAAACACAGAAATTGCATCCTAATTTAATACAAAAGGCACAATGACGACTTAAGTACAAGAGGACTGACACTCTTTCTATGATTTGAACCTCTCCTGTGAGTCCAGTTTTAGATTCCGATGCTTCACTTCAGGTTTACTTTATCCCTTGGACCTTCTTATTGACGATGAAGCACAGAAATTGCATCCAAATTCAATACAAAAGGCACAATGCCGACTTAAGTACAAGAGGACTGACACTCTAACTCTCTATGATTGGAACCTCTCCTGTGAGTCCAGTTTTAGATTCCGATGCTTCACTTCAGGTTTAATGTATCCCTTGGACCTTCTTATTGACGATGAAACACAGAAATTGCATCCGAATTTAATACAAAAGGCACAATGCCGACTTAAGTACAAGAGGACTGACACTCTAACTTTCTATGATTTGTACCTCTCCTGTGAGTCCAGTTTTAGATTCCGATGCTTCACTTCAGGTTTACTGTATCCCTTGGACCTTCTTATTGACGATGAAATACAGAAATTGCATCCAAATTCAATACAAAATGCTCAATGCCGACTTAAGTGCGAGAGGACTGACACTCTTAATTTCGATTATTTGAACCTCTCCTCTGAGTCCCGTTTTAGATTCCGATGCTTCACTTCAGGTTAACTGTATCCCTTGGACCTTCTTATTGACGATGAAACACGGAAATTGCATCCGAATTTAATGCAAAAGGCACAATGCCGACTTAAGTACAAGAGGACTGACACTCAAATTTTCGATGATTTGAACCTCTCCTGTGAGTCCAGTTTTATATTCCGATGCTTCACTTTAGGTTTACTGTATCCCTTGGACCTTCTTATTGACGATGAAACACAGAAATTGCATCCGAATTTAATACAAAAGGCACAATGCCGACTTAAGTACAAGAGGACTGACACCGTAACTTTCGATGATTTGAACCTCTCCTGTGAGTCCAGTTTTAGATTCCGATGCTTCACTTCAGGTTTACTGTATCCCTTGGACCTTCTTATTGAAGGTGAAACACAGAAATTGCACCCGAATTTAATACAAAACGCACAAAGCCGACTTACGTACAAGAGGACTGACACTCTAACTTTCTCCGATTTGAACCTCTCCTATGAGTGCAGTTTTAGATTTCGATGCTTGACTTCAGGTTTACTGTATCCCTTGGACCTTCTTATTGACGATGAAACACAGAAATTGCATCCGAATTTAATACAAAAGGCACAATGCCGACTTAAGTACAAGAGGGCTTACACTCTATCTCTCTATGATTTCAACCTCTACTGTGAGTCCAGTTTTAGATTCCGATGCGTCACTTCAGGTTTACTGTATCCCTTGGACCTTCTTATTGACGATGAAACACAGAAATTGCATCCGAATTTAATACAAAAGGCACAATGCCGACTTAAGTACAAGCGGACTGACACTCTAACATTCTATGATTTGAACCTCTCCTGTGAGTCCAGTTTTAGATTCCGATGCTTCACTCCATGTTTACTGTATCCCTTGGACCTTCTAATTGACGATGAAACACTGAAATTGCATCCAAATTTAATACAACAGGCACAATGCCGACTTAAGTACAAGAGGACTGACACCGTAACTTTCGATGATTTGAACCTCTCCTGTGAGTCCAGTTTTAGATTCCGATGCTTCACTTCTGGTTTACTGTATCCCTTGGGCCTTCTTATTGACGATGAAACTCAGAAATTGCATCCAAATTTAATACAAAGGGCACAATGCCAACTTAAGTACAAGTGGACTGACACTCTAACTTTCTATGATTTGAACCTCTCCTGTGAGTCCAGTTTGAGATTCTGATGCTTCACTTCAGGTTTACTGTATTCCTTGGACCTTCTTATTGACGATGAAACACAGAAGTTGCATCCGAATTCAATACAAAAGGCACAATGGCGACTTAAGTACAAGAGGACTGACACTCTAACTTTCTATGATTTGAACCTCTTCTGTGAGTCTAGTTTTAGATTCTGAGGCTTCAGTTCAGGTTTACTGTATCCCTTGGACCTTCTTATTGACGATAAAACACAGAAATTGCATCCGAATTTAATACGAAAGGCACAATGCCGACTTAAGTACAAGAGGAATGACACTCTAACTTTCTATGGTTTGAACCTCCCCTGTGAGTCCCGTTTTAGATTCCGATGCTTCACTTCAGGTTTACTGTATCCCTTGGACGTTCTCATTGACGACGAAACACAGAAATTGCATCCGAATAAAATACAAAAGGTACAATGCCGACTTAAGTACAAGAGGACTGACACTCTAACGTTCTATGATTTGAACCTCTCCTGTGAGTTCAGTTTTAGATTCCGATGCTTCACTTCAGGTTTACTGTATCCCTTGGACCTTCTTATTGACGATGAAACACAGAAATTGCATCCAAATTTAAAAAAAAAGGCACAATGCCGACTTAAGTACAAGAGGAATGACACTCTAACCTTCTATGATTTGAACCTCTCCTGTGAGTCCAGTTTTAGATTCCGATGCTTCACTTCAGGTTAACTGTAACCCTTGGACCTTCTTATTGACGGTGTAACACATTAATTGCATCCGAATTTAATACAAAAGGCACAATGCCGACTTAAGTACAAGATGACTGACACTCTAACTTTCAATGATTTGAACCTCTCCTGTGAGTCCAGTTTTAGATTCCGATGCTTCACTTCAGGTTTACTGTATCCCTTGGGCCTTCTTATTGACGATGAAACACAGAAATTGCATCCAAATTTAATACAAAAGGCACAATGCCAACTTAAGTACAAGTGGACTGACACTCTAAATTTGTATGATTTGAACCTCTCCTGTAAGTCCAGTTTTAGATTCCGATGCTTCACTTCAGGTTTACTGTATCGCTAGGACCTTCTTAATGACGATGAAACACAGAAATTGCATCCGAATTTAATACAAAAGGCACAATACCGACTTAAGTACAAGAGGACTGACACTCTAACTTTATATGATTTGAACCTCCCCTGTGAGTCCAGTTTGAGATTCCGATGCTTCACTTCATGTTTACTGTATTCCTTGGACCTTCTTATTGACGATGAAACACAGAAATTGCATCCGAATTCTTTACAAAAGGCACAATGCCGACTTAAGTACAAGAGGACTGACACTCTAACTTTCTATGATTTGAACCTCTTCTGTGAGTCCAGTTTTATATTCTGAGGCTTCACTTCAGGTTTACTGTATCCCTTGGACCTTCTTATTGACGATGAAACACAGAAATTGCATCCGAATTTAATACGAAAGGCACAATGCCGACTTAAATACAAGAGGAATGACACTCTAACTTTCTATGATTTGAACCTCCTCTGTGAGTCCCGTTTTAGATTCCGATGCTTCACTGCAGGTTTACTGTATCCCTTGGACGTTCTCATTGACGATGAAACACAGATATTGCATCCGAATAAAATACAAAAGGTACAATGCCGACTTAAGTACAAGAGGACTGACACTCTAACTTTCTATGATTTGAACCTCTCCTATGAGTTCAGTTTTAGAATCCGATGCTTCACTTCAGGTTTACAGTATCCCTTGGACCTTCTTATTGACGATGAAACACAGAAATTGCATCCAAATTTAATAAAAAAGGCACAATGCTGACTTAAGTACAAGAGGAATGACACACTAACTTTCTATGATTTGAACCTCTCCTGTAAGTCCAGTTTTAGATTCCGATGCTTCACTTCAGGTTTACTGTATCCCTTGGACGTTCTTATTGACGATGAAACACAGAAATTGCATCCGAATAAAATACAAAAGGTACAATGCCGACTTAAGTACAAGAGGACTGACACTCTAACTTTCTATGATTTGAACCTCTCCTGTGAGTCCAGTTTTAGATTCCGATGCTTCACTTCAGGTTTACTGTAACCCTTGGACCTTCTTATTGACGGTGAAACATAGAAATTGCATCCGAATTTAATACAAAAGTCACAAAGCCGACTTAAGTACAAGAGGACTGACACTCTAACTTTCTACGATTTGAACCTCTCCTGTGAGTGCAGTTTTAGATTTCGATGCTTGATTTCAGGTGTACTGTAACCCTTGGACGTTCTTATTGACGATGAAACACAGAAATTGCATCCGAATTTAATACAAAAGGCACAATGCCGACTTAAGTACAAGAGTACTGACACTCTAACTCTCTATGATTTGAACCTCTACTGTGAGTCCAGTTTTAGATTCCGATGCTTCACTTCTGGTTTACTGTATCCCTTGGACCTTCTTACTGACGATGAAACACAGAAATTGCATCCAAATTTAATACAAAAGGTACAATGCCGACTTAAGTACAAGAGGACTGACACTCTAACTTTCGATGAATTGAACCTCTGCTGTGAGACCAGTTTTAGATTCCGATGCTTCACTTCAGGTTTATTGTTTCCCTTGGACCTTCTTATTGATGATGAAACACAGCAATTGCATCCGAATTTAATACAAAAGGCACAATGCTGACTTACGTACAAGTTGACTGACACTCTAACTGTCTATGATTTTAACCTCTCCTGTGAGTCCAGTTTTAGATTCCGATGCTTGACTTCAGGTTCACTGTATCCTTTGGACCTTCTTATTGACGATGAAACACAGAAATTGCATCGGAATTTAATGCAAAAGGCACAATGCCAACTTAAGTACAAGAGGACTGACACTCTTACTTTCGATTATTTGAACCTGTCCTGTGAGTCCTGTTTTAGATTCCGATGCTTCACTTCAGGTTTACTGTATCCCTTGGACCTTCTTATTGACGATGAATTACAGAAATTGCATCCGAATTTAATACAAAAGGTACAATGCCGATTTAAGTACAAGAGGACTGACACCCTAACTTTCGATGATTTGAACCTCTCCTGTGAGTCCAGTTTTAGATTCCGATGCTTCACTTCAGGTTTACTGTATCCTTTGGACCTTCTTATTGACGATGAAACACAGAAACTGTAACCAAATTTAATACAAAAGGCGCAAGCCGACTTAAGTACAAGAGGACTGACACCGTAACTTTCGATGATTTGAACCTCTCCTGTGAGTCCAGTTTTAGATTCCGATGCTTCACTTCAGGTTTACTGTATCCCTTGGGCCTTACTATTGACGATGAAACACAGAAATTGCGTCCGAATTTAATACAAAAGGCACAATGCCGACTTAAGTACAAGAGGACTGACACTCTAACTTTCTACGATTTGAACCTCTTCTGTGAGTCCAGTTTCAGATTCTGATGCTTCACTTCAGGTTTACTGTATCCTTTGGACCTTCTTATGGACGGTGAAACACAGAAATTGCATCCGAATTTAATACAAAAGGCTCAAAGCAGACTTAAGTACAAGAGGACTGACACTCTAACTTTCTACGATTTGAACCTCTCCTGTGAGTGCAGTTTTAGATTTCGATGCTTGACTTCAGGTTTACTGTAACCCTTGGACGTTCTTATTGACGATGAAACACAGAAATTGCATCCGAATTTAATACAAAAGGCACAATGCCGACTTAAGTACAAGAGGACTGACACTCTAACTTTGTATGATTTGAACCTCTCCTGTGAGTCCAGTTTTAGATTCCGATGCTTCACTTCAGGTTTACTGTATCCCTTGGACGTTCTTATTGACGATGAAACACAGAAATTGCATCCGAATAAAATACAAAAGGTACAATGCCGACTTAAGTACAAGAGGACTGACACTCTAACTTTCTATGATTTGAACCTCTCCTGTGAGTCCAATTTTAGATTCCGATGCTTCACTTCAGGTTTACTGTAACCCTTGGACCTTCTTATTGACGGTGAACCACAGAAATTGCATCCGAATTTAATACAAAAGGCACAAAGCCGACTTAAGTACAAGAGGACTGACACTCTAACTTTCTACGATTTGAACCTCTCCTGTGAGTGCAGTTTTAGATTTCGATGCTTGACTTCAGGTTTACTGTAACCCTTGGACGTTCTTATTGACGATGAAACAGAGAAATTGCATTCGAAATTAATACAAAAGGCACAATGCCGACTTAAGTATAAGAGGACTGACACTCTAACTCTCTATGATTGGAACATCTCCTGTGAGTCCAGTTTTAGATTCCGATGCTTCACTTTGGGTTTACTGTATCCCTTGGACCTTCTTATTGACGATGAAAAACAGAAATTGCATCCGAATTTAATACAAAAGGCACAATGCCGATTTAAGTACAAGAGTACTGACACTCTAACTCTCTATGATTTGAACCTCTACTGTGAGTCCAGTTTTAGATTCTGATGCTTCACTTCAGGTTTACTGTATCCCTTGGACCTTCTTATTGACGATGAAATACAGAAATTGCATCCGAATTTAATACAAAAGGCACAATGCTGACTTAAGTACAAGCGGACTGACACTCTAACTTTCTATGATTTGAACCTCTCCTGTGAGTCCAGTTTTAGATTCCGATGCTTCACTTCATGTTTACTGTATCCCTTGGACCTTCTTATTGACGATGAAACACAGATATTGCATCCGAATTTAATACAAAAGGCACAATGCCGACTTAAGTACAAGAGAACTGACACTCTAACTTTCTATGATTTGAACCTCTCCTGAGAGTCCAGTTTTAGATTCCGATTCTTCACTTCAGGTTTACTGTATCCCTTGGACCTTCTTATTGACAATGAAACACAGAAATTGCATCCTAATTTAATACAAAAGGCACAATGACGACTTAAGTACAAGAGGACTGACACTCTTTCTATGATTTGAACCTCTCCTGTGAGTCCAGTTTTAGATTCCGATGCTTCACTTCAGGTTTACTTTATCCCTTGGACCTTCTTATTGACGATGAAGCACAGAAATTGCATCCAAATTCAATACAAAAGGCACAATGCCGACTTAAGTACAAGAGGACTGACACTCTAACTCTCTATGATTGGAACCTCTCCTGTGAGTCCAGTTTTAGATTCCGATGCTTCACTTCAGGTTTAATGTATCCCTTGGACCTTCTTATTGACGATGAAACACAGAAATTGCATCCGAATTTAATACAAAAGGCACAATGCCGACTTAAGTACAAGAGGACTGACACTCTAACTTTCTATGATTTGTACCTCTCCTGTGAGTCCAGTTTTAGATTCCGATGCTTCACTTCAGGTTTACTGTATCCCTTGGACCTTCTTATTGACGATGAAACACAGATATTGCATCCAAATTCAATACAAAATGCACAATGCCGACTTAAGTACGAGAGGACTGACACTCTTAATTTCGATTATTTGAACCTCTCCTCTGAGTCCCGTTTTAGATTCCGATGCTTCACTTCAGGTTAACTGTATCCCTTGGACCTTCTTATTGACGATGAAACACGGAAATTGCATCCGAATTTAATGCAAAAGGCACAATGCCGACTTAAGTACAAGAGGACTGACACTCAAATTTTCGATGATTTGAACCTCTCCTGTGAGTCCAGTTTTATATTCCGATGCTTCACTTTAGGTTTACTGTATCCCTTGGACCTTCTTATTGACGATGAAACACAGAAATTGCATCCGAATTTAATACAAAAGGCACAATGCCGACTTAAGTACAAGAGGACTGACACCGTAACTTTCGATGATTTGAACCTCTCCTGTGAGTCCAGTTTTAGATTCCGATGCTTCACTTCAGGTTTACTGTATCCCTTGGACCTTCTTATTGAAGGTGAAACACAGAAATTGCACCCGAATTTAATACAAAACGCACAAAGCCGACTTAAGTACAAGAGGACTGACACTCTAACTTTCTCCGATTTGAACCTCTCCTGTGAGTGCAGTTTTAGATTTCGATGCTTGACTTCAGGTTTACTGTATCCCTTGGACCTTCTTATTGACGATGAAACACAGAAATTGCATCCGAATTTAATACAAAAGGCACAATGCCGACTTAAGTACAAGAGGGCTGACACTCTATCTCTCTATGATTTCAACCTCTACTGTGAGTCCAGTTTTAGATTCCGATGCGTCACTTCAGGTTTACTGTATCCCTTGGACCTTCTTATTGACGATGAAACACAGAAATTGCATCCGAATTTAATACAAAAGGCACAATGCCGACTTAAGTACAAGCGGACTGACACTCTAACATTCTATGATTTGAACCTCTCCTGTGAGTCCAGTTTTAGATTCCGATGCTTCACTCCATGTTTACTGTATCCCTTGGACCTTCTAATTGACGATGAAACACTGAAATTGCATCCAAATTTAATACAACAGGCACAATGCCGACTTAAGTACAAGAGGACTGACACCGTAACTTTCGATGATTTGAACCTCTCCTGTGAGTCCAGTTTTAGATTCCGATGCTTCACTTCTGGTTTACTGTATCCCTTGGGCCTTCTTATTGACGATGAAACTCAGAAATTGCATCCAAATTTAATACAAAGGGCACAATGCCAACTTAAGTACAAGTGGACTGACACTCTAACTTTCTATGATTTGAACCTCTCCTGTGAGTCCAGTTTGAGATTCTGATGCTTCACTTCAGGTTTACTGTATTCCTTGGACCTTCTTATTGACGATGAAACACAGAAGTTGCATCCGAATTCAATACAAAAGGCACAATGCCGACTTAAGTACAAGAGGACTGACACTCTAACTTTCTATGATTTGAACCTCTTCTGTGAGTCTAGTTTTAGATTCTGAGGCTTCAGTTCAGGTTTACTGTATCCCTTGGACCTTCTTATTGACGATAAAACACAGAAATTGCATCCGAATTTAATACGAAAGGCACAATGCCGACTTAAGTACAAGAGGAATGACACTCTAACTTTCTATGGTTTGAACCTCCACTGTGAGTCCCGTTTTAGATTCCGATGCTTCACTTCAGGTTTACTGTATCCCTTGGACGTTCTCATTGACGATGAAACACAGAAATTGCATCCGAATAAAATACAAAAGGTACAATGCCGACTTAAGTACAAGAGGACTGACACTCTAACGTTCTATGATTTGAACCTCTCCTGTGAGTTCAGTTTTAGATTCCGATGCTTCACTTCAGGTTTACTGTATCCCTTGGACCTTCTTATTGACGATGAAACACAGAAATTGCATCCAAATTTAATAAAAAAGGCACAATGCCGACTTAAGTACAAGAGGAATGACACTCTAACCTTCTATGATTTGAACCTCTCCTGTGAGTCCAGTTTTAGATTCCGATGCTTCACTTCAGGTTAACTGTAACCCTTGGACCTTCTTATTGACGGTGAAACACATTAATTGCATCCGAATTTAATACAAAAGGCACAATGCCGACTTAAGTACAAGATGACTGACACTCTAACTTTCAATGATTTGAACCTCTCCTGTGAGTCCAGTTTTAGATTCCGATGCTTCACTTCAGGTTTACTGTATCCCTTGGGCCTTCTTATTGACGATGAAACACAGAAATTGCATCCAAAGTTAATACAAAAGGCACAATGCCAACTTAAGTACAAGTGGACTGACACTCTAAATTTGTATGATTTGAACCTCTCCTGTGAGTCCAGTTTTAGATTCCGATGCTTCACTTCTGGTTTACTGTATCCCTTGGGCCTTCTTATTGACGATGAAACACAGAAATTGCATCCAAATTTAATACAAAGGGCACAATGCCAACTTAAGTACAAGTGGACTGACACTCTAACTTTCTATGATTTGAACCTCTCCTGTGAGTCCAGTTTGAGATTCTGATGCTTCACTTCAAGGTTACTGTATTCCTTGGACCTTCTTATTGACGATGAAACACAGAAGTTGCATCCGAATTCAATACAAAAGGCACAATGCCGACTTAAGTACAAGAGGACTGACACTCTAACTTTCTATGATTTGAACCTCTTCTGTGAGTCTAGTTTTAGATTCTGAGGCTTCAGTTCAGGTTTACTGTATCCCTTGGACCTTCTTATTGACGATGAAACACAGAAATTGCATCCGAATTTAATACGAAAGGCACAATGCCGACTTAAGTACAAGAGGAATGACACTCTAACTTTCTATGGTTTGAACCTCCCCAGTGAGTCCCGTTTTAGATTCCGATGCTTCACTTCAGGTTTACTGTATCCCTTGGACGTTCTCATTGACGATGAAACACAGAAATTGCATCCGAATAAAATACAAAAGGTACAATGCCGAATTAAGTACAAGAGGACTGACACTCTAACGTTCTATGATTTGAACCTCTCCTGTGAGTTCAGTTTTAGATTCCGATGCTTCACTTCAGGTTTACTGTATCCCTTGGACCTTCTTATTGACGATGAAACACAGAAATTGCATCCAAATTTAATAAAAAAGGCACAATGCCGACTTAAGTACAAGAGGAATGACACTCTAACCTTCTATGATTTGAACCTCTCCTGTGAGTCCAGTTTTAGATTCCGATGCTTCACTTCAGGTTAACTGTAACCCTTGGACCTTCTTATTGACGATGAAACTCAGAAATTGCATCCAAATTTAATACAAAGGGCACAATGCCAACTTAAGTACAAGTGGACTGACACTCTAACTTTCTATGATTTGAACCTCTCCTGTGAGTCCAGTTTGAGATTCTGATGCTTCACTTCAGGTTTACTGTATTCCTTGGACCTTCTTATTGACGATGAAACACAGAAGTTGCATCCGAATTCAATACAAAAGGCACAATGCCGACTTAAGTACAAGAGGACTGACACTCTAACTTTCTATGATTTGAACCTCTTCTGTGAGTCTAGTTTTAGATTCTGAGGCTTCACTTCAGGTTTACTGTATCCCTTGGACCTTCTTATTGACGATAAACCACAGAAATTGCATCCGAATTTAATACGAAAGGCACAATGCCGACTTAAGTACAAGAGGAATGACACTCTAACTTTCTATGGTTTGAACCTCCCCTGTGAGTCCCGTTTTAGATTCCGATGCTTCACTTCAGGTTTACTGTATCCCTTGGACGTTCTCATTGACGATGAAACACAGAAATTGCATCCGAATAAAATACAAAAGGAACAATGCCGACTTAAGTACAAGAGGACTGACACACTAACGTTCTATGATTATAACCTCTCCTGTGAGTTCAGTTTTAGATTCCGATGCTTCACTTCAGGTTTACTGTATCCCTTGGACCTTCTTATTGACGATGAAACACAGAAATTGCATCCAAATTTAATAAAAAAGGCACAATGCCGACTTAAGTACAAGAGGAATGACACTCTAACCTTCTATGATTTGAACCTCTCCTGTGAGTCCAGTTTTAGATTCCGATGCTTCACTTCAGGTTAACTGTAACCCTTGGACCTTCTTATTGACGGTGAAACACATTAATTGCATCCGAATTTAATACAAAAGGCACAATGCCGAGTTAAGTACAAGAGGACTGACACTCTAACTTTCAATGATTTGAACCTCTCCTGTGAGTCCAGTTTTAGATTCCGATGCTTCACTTCAGGTTTACTGTATCCCTTGGGCCTTCTTATTGACGATGAAACACAGATATTGCATCCAAATTTAATACAAAAGGCACAATGCCAACTTAAGTACAAGTGGACTGACACTCTAACTTTGTATGATTTGAACCTCTCATGTAAGTGCAGTTTTAGATTCCGATGCTTCACTTCAGGTTTACTGTATCGCTTGGACCTTCTTATTGACGATGAAACACAGAAATTGCATCCGAATTTAATACAAAAGGCACAATGCCGACTTAAGTACAAGAGGACTGACACTCTAACTTTATATGATTTGAACCTCCCCTGTGAGTCCAGTTTGAGATTCCGATGCTTCACTTCAGGTTTACTGTATTCCTTGGACCTTCTTATTGACGATGAAACACAGAAATTGCATCCGAATTCTTTACAAATGGCACAATGCCGACTTAAGTACAAGAGGACTGACACTCTAACTTTCTATGATTTGAACCTCTTCTGTGAGTCCAGTTTTATATTCTGAGGCTTCACTTCAGGTTTACTGTATCCCTTGGACCTTCTTATTGACGATGAAACACAGAAATTGCATCCGAATTTAATTCGAAAGGCACAATGCCGACTTAAATACAAGAGGAATGACACTCTAACTTTCTATGATTTGAACCTCCCCTGTGAGTCCCGTTTCAGATTCCGATGCTTCACTTCAGGTTTACTGTATCCCTTGGACGTTCTCATTGACGATGAAACACAGAAATTGCATCCGAATAAAATACAAAACGTACAATGCCGACTTAAGTACAAGAGGACTGACACTCTAACTTTCTATGATTTGAACCTCTCCTATGAGTTCAGTTTTAGATTCCGATGCTTCACTTCAGGTTTACTGTATCCCTTGGACCTTCTTATTGACGATGAAACACAGAAATTGCATCCAAATTTAATAAAAAAGGCACAATGCTGACTTAATTACAAGAGGAATGACACACTAACTTTCTATGATTTGAACCTCTCCTGTAAGTCCAGTTTTAGATTCCGATGCTTCACTTCAGGTTTACTGTATCCCTTGGACGTTCTTATTGACGATGAAACACAGAAATTGCATCCGAATAAAATACAAAAGGTACAATGCCGACTTAAGTACAAGAGGACTGACACTCTAACTTTCTATGATTTGAACCTCTCCTGTGAGTCCAGTTTTAGATTCCGATGCTTCACTTCAGGTTTACTGTAACCCTTGGACCTTCTTATTGACGGTGAAACACAGAAATTGCATCCGAATTTAATACAAAAGGCACAAAGCCGACTTAAGTACAAGAGGACTGACACTCTAACTTTCTACGATTTGAACCTCTCCTGTGAGTGCAGTTTTAGATTTCGATGCTTGACTCCATGTTTACTGTATCCCTTGGACCTTCTAATTGACGATGAAACACAGAAATTGCATCCAATTTTAATACAACAGGCACAATGCCGACTTAAGTACAAGAGGACTGACACCGTAACTTTCGATGATTTAAACCTCTCCTGTGAGTCCAGTTTTAGATTCCGATGCTTCACTTCTGGTTTACTGTATCCCTTGGCCCTTCTTATTGACGATGAAACACAGAAATTGCATCCAAATTTAATACAAAGGGCACAATGCCAACTTATGTACAAGTGGACTGACACTCTAACTTTCTATGATTTGAACCTCTCCTGCGAGTCCAGTTTGAGATTCTGATGCTTCACTTCAGGTTTACTGTATTCCTTGGACCTTCTTATTGACGATGAAACACAGAAGTTGCATCCGAATTCAATACAAAAGGCACAATGCCGACTTAAGTACAAGCGGACTGACACTCTAACTTTCTATGATTTGAACCTCTTCTGTGAGTCTAGTTTTAGATTCTGAGGCTTCAGTTCAGGTTTACTGTATCCCTTGGACCTTCTTATTGACGATGAAACACAGAAATTGCATCCGAATTTAATACGAAAGGCACAATGCCGACTTAAGTACAAGAGGAATGACACTCTAACTTTCTATGGTTTGAACCTCCCCTGTGAGTCCCGTTTTAGATTCCGATGCTTCACTTCAGGTTTACAGTATCCCTTGACGTTCTCATTGACGATGAAACACAGAAATTGCATCCGAATAAAATACAAAAGGTACAATGCCGACTTAAGTACAAGAGGACTGACACTCTAACGTTCTATCATTTGAACCTCTCCTATGAGTTCAGTTTTAGATTCCGATGCTTCACTTCAGGTTTACTGTATACCTTGGACCTTCTTATTGACGATGAAACACAGAAATTGCATCCAAATTCAATAAAAAAGGCACAATGCCGACTTAAGTACAAGAGGAATGACACTCTAACCTTCTATGATTTGAACCTCTCCTGTGAGTCCAGTTTTAGATTCCGATGCTTCACTTCAGGTTAACTGTAACCCTTGGACCTTCTTATTGACGGTGAAACACATTAATTGCATCCGAATTTAATACAAAAGGCAGAATGCCGACTTAAGTACAAGAGGACTGACACTCTAACTTTCAATGATTTGAACCTCTCCTGTGAGTCCAGTTTTAGATTCCGATGCTTCACTTCAGGTTTACTGTATCGCTTGGGCCTTCTTGTTGACGATGAAACACAGAAATTGCATCCAAATTTAATACAAAAGGCACAATGCCAACTTAAGTACAAGTGGACTGACACTCTAACTTTGTATGATTTGAACCTCTCCTGTAAGTCCAGTTTTAGATTCCGATGCTTCACTTCAGGTTTACTGTATCGCTTGGACCTTCATATTGACGATGAAACACAGAAATTGCATTCGAATTTAATACAAAAGGCACAATGCCGACTTAAGTACAAGAGGACTGACACTCTAACTTTATATGATTTGAACCTCCCCTGTGTGTCCAGTTTGAGATTCCGATGCTTCACTTCAGGTTTACTGTATTCCTTGGACCTTCTTATTGACGATGAAACACAGAAATTGCATCCGAATTCTTTACAAAAGGCACAATGCCGACTTAAGTACAATAGGACTGACACTCTAACTTTCTATGATTTGAACCTCTTCTGTGAGTCCAGTTTTAGATTCTGAGGCTTCACTTCAGGTTTACTGTATCCCTTGGACCTTCTTATTGACGATGAAACACAGAAATTGCATCCGAATTTAATACGAAAGGCACAATGCCGACTTAAATACAAGAGGAATGACACTCTAACTTTCTATGATTTGAACCTCCCCTGTGAGTCCCGTTTTAGATTCCGAAGCTTCACGTCAGGTTTACTGTATCCGTTGGACGTTCTCATTGACGATGAAACACAGAAATTGCATCCGAATAAAATACAAAAGGTACAATGCCGACTTAAGTACAAGAGGACTGACACTCTAACTTTCTATGATTTGAACCTCTCCTATGAGTTCAGTTATAGATTCCGATGCTTCACTTCAGGTTTACTGTATCCCTTGGACCTTCTTATTGACGATGAAACACAGAAATTGCATCCAAATTTAATAAAAAAGGCACAATGCTGACTTAAGTACAAGAGGAATGACACACTAACTTTCTATGATTTGAACCTCTCCTGTAAGTCCAGTTTTAGATTCCGATGATTCACTTCAGGTTTACTGTATCCCTTGGACGTTCTTATTGACGATGAAACACAGATATAGCATCCGAATAAAATACAAATGTACAATGCCGACTTAAGTACAAGAGGACTGACACTCTAACTTTCTATGATTTGAACCTCTCCTGTGAGTCCAGTTTTAGATTCCGATGCTTCACTTCAGGTTTACTGTAACACTTGGACCTTCTTATTGACGGTGAAACACAGAAATTGCATCCGAATTTAATACAAAAGGCACAAAGCCGACTTAAGTACAAGAGGACTGACACTCTAACTCTCTATGATTGGAACTTCTCCTGTGAGTCCAGTTTTAGATTCCGATGCTTCACTTTGGGTTTACTGTATCCCTTGGACCTTCTTATTGACGATGAAAAACAGAAATTGCATCCGAATTTAATACAAAAGGCACAATGCCGACTTAAGTACATGAGTACTGACACTCTAACTCTCTATGATTTGAACCTCTACTGTGAGTCCAGTTTTAGATTCCGATGCATCACTTCAGGTTTACTGTATCCCTTGGACCTTCATATTGACGATGAAACACAGAAATTGCATCCGAATTTAATACAAAAGGCACAAAGCCGACTTAAGTACAAGAGGACTGACACTCTAACTCTCTATGATTGGAACATCTCCTGTGAGTCCAGTTTTAGATTCCGATGCTTCACTTTGGGTTTACTGTAACACTTGGACCTTCTTATTGACGATGAAACACAGAAATTGCATCCAAATTCAATACAAAAGGCACAATGCCGACTTAAGTACGAGAGGACGGACACTCTAAATTTCGGTTATTTGAACCTCACCTGTGAGTCCAGTTTTAGATTCCGATGCTTCACTTCTGGTTTACTGTATCCCTTGGACCATCTTACTGACGATGAAACACAGAAATTGCATCCGAATTTAATACAAAAGGTACAATGCCGACTTAAGTACAAGAGGACTGACACTCTAACTTTCGATGAATTGAACCTCTGCTGTGGGACCAGTTTTAGATTCCGATGCTTCACTTCAGGTTTATTGTATCCCTTGGACCTTCTTATTGATGATGAAACACAGCAATTGCATCCGAATTTAATACAAAAGGCACAATGCTGACTTACGTACAAGTGGACTGACACTCTAACTCTCTATGATTTTAACCTCTCCTGTGAGTCCAGTTTTAGATTCCGATGCTTGACTACAGGTTTACTGTATCCCTTGGACCTTCTTATTTACGATGAAACACAGAAATTGCATCGGAATTTAATACAAAAGGCACAATGCCGACTAAAGGACAAGCGGACTGACACTCTAACACTCTATGATTTGAACCTCTCCTGTGACTCCAGTTTTAGATTCCGATGCTTCACTCCATGTTTACTGTATCCCTTGGACCTTCTAATTGACGATGAAACACAGAAATTGCATCCAAATTTAATACAACAGTCACAATGCCGACTTAAGTACAAGGGGAATGACACCGTAACTTTCGATGATTTGAACCTCTCCTGTAAGTCCAGTTTTAGATTCCGATGCTTCACTTCCGGTTTACTGTATCGCTTGGACCTTCTTATTGACGATGAAACACAGAAATTGCATCCGAATTTAATACAAAAGCACAATGCCGACTTAAGTACAAGAGGACTGACACTCTAACTTTATATGATTTGAACCTCCCCTGTGAGTCCAGTTTGAGATTCTGATGCTTCACTTCAGGTTTACTGTATTCCTTGGACCTTCTTATTGACGATGAAACACAGAAGTTGCATCCGAATTCAATACAAAAGGCACAATGCCGACTTAAGTACAAGAGGACTGACACTCTAACTTTCTATGATTTGAACCTCTTCTGTGAGTCTAGTTTTAGATTCTGAGGCTTCACTTCAGGTTTACTGTATCCCTTGGACCTTCTTATTGACGATGAAACACAGAAATTGCATCCGAATTTAATACGAAAGGCACAATGCCGACTTAAGTACAAGAGGAATGACACTCTAACTTTCTATGATTTGAACCTCCCCTGTGAGTCCCGTTTTAGATTCCGATGCTTCACTTCAGGTTTACTGTATCCCTTGGACGTTCTCATTGACGATGAAACACAGAAATTGCATCCGAATAAAATACAAAAGGTACAATGCCGACTTAAGTACAAGAGGACTGACACTCTAACGTTCTATGATTTGAACCTCTCCTGTGAGTTCAGTTTTAGATTCCGATGCTTCACTTCAGGTTTACTGTATCCCTTGGACCTTCTTATTGACGATGAAACACAGAAATTGCATCCAAATTTAATAAAAAAGGCACAATGCCGACTTAAGTAGAAGAGGAATGACACTCTAACCTTCTATGATTTGAACCTCTCCTGTGAGTCCTGTTTTAGACTCCGATGCTTCACTTCAGGTTAACTGTAACCCTTGGACCTTCTTATTGACGGTGAAACACATTAATTTCATCCGAATTTAATACAAAAGGCACAATGCCGAATTAAGTACAAGAGGACTGACACTCTAAGTTTCAATGATTTGAACCTCTCCTGTGAGTCCAGTTTTAGATTCCGATGCTTCACTTGAGGTTTACTGTATCCCTTGGGCCTTCTTATTGACGATGAAACACAGAAATTGCATCCAAATTTAATACAAAAGGCAGAATGCCTACTTAAGTACAAGTGGACTGACACTCTAACTTTGTATGATTTGAACCTCTCCTGTAAGTCCAGTTTTAGATTCCGATGCTTCACTTCAGGTTTACTGTATCGCTTGGACGTTCTTATTGACGATGAAACACAGAAATTGCATCCGAATTTAATACAAAAGGCACAATGCCGACTTAAGTACAAGAGGACTGACACTCTAACTTTATATGATTTGAACCACCCCTGTGAGTCCAGTTTGAGATTCCGATGCTTCACTTCAGGTTCACTGTATTCCTTGGACCTTCTTATTGACGATGAAACACAGAAATTGCATCCGAATTCTTTACAAAAAGCACAATGCCGACTTAAGTACAAGAGGACTGCCACTCTAACTTTCTATGATTTGAACCTCTTCTGTGAGTCCAGTTTTAGATTCTGAGGTTTCACTTCAGGTTTACTGTATCCCTTGGACCTTCTTATTCACGATGAAACACAGAAATTGCATCCGAATTTAATACGAAAGGCACAATGCCGACTTAAATACAAGAGGAATGACACTCTAACTTTCTATGATTTGAACCTCCCCTGTGAGTCCCGTTTTAGATTCCGATGCTTCACTTCAGGTTTACTGTATCCCTTGGACGTTCTCATTGACGATGAAACACAGAAATTGCATCCGAATAAAATACAAAAGGTACAATGCCGACTTAAGTACAATAGGACTGACACTCTAACTTTCTATGATTTGAACCTCTCCTATGAGTTCAGTTTTAGATTCCGATGCTTCACTTCAGGTTTACTGTATCCCTTGGACCTTCTTATTGACGATGAAACACAGAAATTGCATCCAAATTTAATAAAAAAGGCACAATGCTGACTTAAGTACCAGAGGAATGACACACTAACTTTCTATGATTTGAACCTCTCCTGTAAGTCCAGGTTTAGATTCCGATGCTTCACTTCAGGTTTACTGTATCCCTTGGACGTTCTTATTGACGATGAAACACAGAAATTGCATCCGAATAAAATACAAAAGGTACAATGCCGACTTAAGTACAAGAGGACTGACACTCTAACTTTCTATGATTTGAACCTCTCCTGTGAGTCCAGTTTTAGATTCCGATGCGTCACTTCTGGTTTACTGTAACCCTTGGACCTTCTTATTGACGGTGAAACACAGAAATTGCATCCGAATTTAATTCAAAAGGCACAAAGCCGACTTAAGTACAAGAGGACTGACACTCTAACTTTCTACGATTTGAACCTCTCCTGTGAGTGCAGTTTAAGATTTCGATGCTTGACTTCAGGTTTACTGTAACACTTGGACGTTCTTATTGACGATGAAACACAGAAATTGCATCCGAATTTAATACAAAAGGCACAATGCCGACTTAAGTACAAGAGGACTGACACTCTAACTCTCTATGATTGGAAAATCTCCTGTGAGTCCAGTTTTAGATTCCGATGCTTCACTTTGGGTTAACTGTATCCCTTGGACCTTCTTATTGACAATGAAAAACAGAAATTGCATCCGAATTTAATACAAAAGGCACAATTCCGACTTAAGTACAACAGTACTGACACTCTAACTCTCTATGATTTGAACCTCTACTGTGAGTCCAGTTTTAGATTCCGATGCTTCACTTCAGGTTTACTGTATCCCTTGGACCTTCTTATTGACGATGAAACACAGAAATTGCATCCGAATTTAATACAAAAGGCACAATGCT
This sequence comes from Schistocerca serialis cubense, assembly GCF_023864345.2. Lineage (NCBI taxonomy): Eukaryota > Metazoa > Arthropoda > Insecta > Orthoptera > Acrididae > Schistocerca > Schistocerca serialis. The sequence goes on along the minus strand of NC_064640.1, from coordinate 1,046,024,720 downwards.
GACTTAAGTACAAGCGGACTGACACTCTAACTTTCTATGATTTGAATTCTCCTGTGAGTCCAGTTTTAGATTCCGATGCTTCACTTCATGTTTACTGTATCCCTTGGACCTTCTTATTGACGATGAAACACAGAAATTGCATCCGAATTTAATACAAAAGGCACAATGCCGACTTAAGTACAAGAGGACTGACACTCTAACTTTCAATGATTTGAACCTCTCCTGTGAGTCCAGTTTTAGATTCCGATGCTTCACTTCAGGTTTACTGTATCCCTTGGGCCTTCTTATTGACGATGAAACACAGAAATTGCATCCGAATTTAATACGAAAGGCACAATGCAGACTTAAGTACAAGAGGAATGACACTCTAACTTTCTATGATTTGAACCTCCCCTGTGAGTCCCGTTTTAGATTCCGATGCTTCACTTCAGGTTTACTGTATCCGTTGGACGTTCTCATTGACGATGAAACACAGAAATTGCATCCGAATAAAATACAAAAGGTACAATGCCGACTTAAGTACAAGAGGACTGACACTCTAACTTTCTATGATTTGAACCTCTCCTATGAGTTCAGTTTTAGATTCCGATGCTTCACTTCAGGTTTACTGTATCCCTTGGACCTTCTTATTGACGATGAAACACAGAAATTGCATCCAAATTTAATAAAAAAGGCACAATGCTGACTTAAGTACAAGAGGAATGACACACTAACTTTCTATGATTTGAACCTCTCCTGTAAGTCCAGTTTTAGATTCCGATGATTCACTTCAGGTTTACTGTATCCCTTGGACGTTCTTATTGACGATGAAACACAGAAATTGCATCCGAATAAAATACAAAAGGTACAATGCCGACTTAAGTACAAGAGGACTGACACTCTAACTTTCTATGATTTGAACCTCTCCTGTGAGTCCAGTTTTAGATTCCGATGCTTCACTTCAGGTTTACTGTAACCCTTGGACCTTCTTATTGACGGTGAAACACAGAAATTGCATCCGAATTTAATACAAAAGGCACAAAGCCGACTTAAGTACAAGAGGACTGACACTCTAACTCTCTATGATTGGAACATCTCCTGTGAGTCCAGTTTTAGATTCCGATGCTTCACTTTGGGTTTACTGTATCCCTTGGACCTTCTTATTGACGATGAAAAACAGAAATTGCATCCGAATTTAATACAAAAGGCACAATGCCGACTTAAGTACAAGAGTACTGACACTCTAACTCTCTATGATTTGAACCTCTACTGTGAGTCCAGTTTTAGATTCCGATGCATCACTTCAGGTTTACTGTATCCCTTGGACCTTCTTATTGACGATGAAACACAGAAATTGCATCCGAATTTAATACAAAAGGCACAAAGCCGACTTAAGTACAAGAGGACTGACACTCTAACTCTCTATGATTGGAACATCTCCTGTGAGTCCAGTTTTAGATTCCGATGCTTCACTTTGGGTTTACTGTAACACTTGGACCTTCTTATTGACGATGAAAAACAGAAATTGCATCCAAATTCAATACAAAAGGCACAATGCCGACTTAAGTACGAGAGGACGGACACTCTAAATTTCGATTATTTGAACCTCACCTGTGAGTCCAGTTTTAGATTCCGATGCTTCACTTCTGGTTTACTGTATCCCTTGGACCTTCTTACTGACGATGAAACACAGAAATTGCATCCGAATTTAATACAAAAGGTACAATGCCGACTTAAGTACAAGAGGACTGACACTCTAACTTTCGATGAATTGAACCTCTGCTGTGAGACCAGTTTTAGATTCCGATGCTTCACTTCAGGTTTATTGTATCCCTTGGACCTTCTTATTGATGATGAAACACAGCAATTGCATCCGAATTTAATACAAAAATCACAATGCTGACTTGCGTACAAGTGGACTGACACTCTAACTCTCTATGATTTTAACCTCTTCTGTGAGTCCAGTTTTAGATTCCGATGCTTGACTACAGGTTTACTATATCCCTTGGACCTTCTTATTTACGATGAAACACAGAAATTGCATCGGAATTTAATACAAAAGGCACAATGCCGACTAAAGGACAAGCGGACTGACACTCTAACATTCTATGATTTGAACCTCCCCTGTGAGTCCAGTTTGAGATTCTGATGCTTCACTTCAGGTTTAATGTATTCCTTGGACCTTCTTATTGACGATGAAACACAGAAGTTGCATCCGAATTCAATACAAAAGGCACAATGCCGACTTAAGTACAAGAGGACTGACACTCTAACTTTCAATGATTTGAACCTCTCCTGTGAGTCCAGTTTTAGATTCCGATGCTTCACTTCAGGTTTACGGTATCCCTTGGGCCTTCTTATTGACGATGAAACACAGAAATTGCATCCAAATTTAATACAAAAGGCAGAATGCCAACTTAAGTACAAGTGGACTGACACTCTAACTTTGTATGATTTGAACCTCTCCTGTAAGTCCAGTTTTAGATTCCGATGCTTCACTTCAGGTTTACTGTATTCCTTGGACCTTCTTATTGACGATGAAACACAGAAACTGCATCCGAATTCTTTACAAAAGGCACAATGCCGACTTAAGTACAAGAGGACTGACACTCTAACTTTCTATGATTTGAACCTCTTCTGTGCGTCCAGTTTTAGATTCTGAGGCTTCACTTCAGGTTTACTGTATCCCTTGGACCTTCTTATTGACGATGAAACACAGAAATTGCATCCGAATTTAATACGAAAGGCACAATGCCTACATAAATACAAGAGGAATGACACTCTAACTTGCTATGATTTGAACCTCTCCTGTATGTCCAGTTTTAGATTCCGATGCTTCACTTCAGGTTTACTGTATCCCTTGGACGTTCTTATTGACGATGAAACACAGAAATTGCATCCGAATAAAATACAAAAGGTACAATGCCGACTTAAGTACAAGACGACTGACACTCTAACTTTCTATGATTTGAACCTCTCCTATGAGTTCAGTTTTAGATTCCGATGCTTCACTTCAGGTTTACTGTATCCCTTGGACCTTCTTATTGACGATGAAACACAGAAATTGCATCCAAATTTAATAAAAAAGGCACAATGCTGACTTAAGTACAAGAGGAATGACACACTAACTTTCTATAATTTGAACCTCTCCTGTAAGTCCAGTTTTAGATTCCGATGCTTCACTTCAGGTTTACTGTATCCCTTGGACCTTCTTATTGACGATGAAACACAGAAATTGAATCCAAATTTAATAAAAAAGGCACAATGCTGACTTAAGTACAAGAGGAATGACACACTAACTTTCTATGATTTGAACCTCTCCTGTAAGTCCAGTTTTAGATTCCGATGCTTAACTTCAGGTTTACTGTATCCCTTGGACGTTCTTATTGCCGATGAAACACAGAAATTGCATCCGAATAAAATACAAAAGGTACAATGCCGACTTAAGAACAAGAGGACTGACACTCTAACTTTCTATGATTCGAACCTCTCCTGTGAGTCCAGTTTTAGATTCCGATGCTTCACTTCAGGTTTACTGTAACCCTTGGACCTTCTTATTGACGGTGAAACACAGAAACTGCATCCAAATTTAAAACAAAAGGCACAAAGCCTACTTAAGTACAAGAGGACGGACACTCTAACTTTCTACGATTTGAACCTCTCCTGTGAGTGCAGTTTTAGATTTCGATGCTTGACTTCAGGTTTACTGTAACCCTTGGACGTTCTTATTGACGATGAAACACAGAAATTGCATCCGAATTTAATACAAAAGGCACACGGCCGACTTAAGTACAAGAGGACTGACACTCTAACTCCCTATGATTGGAACATCTCCTGTGAGTCCAGTTTCAGATTCCGATACTTCACTTTGGGTTTACTGTATCCCTTGGACCTTCTTATTGACGATGAAAAACAGAATTTGCATCCGAATTTAATACAAAAGGCACAATGCCGACTTAAGTACATAAGTACTGACACTCTAACTCTCTATGATTTGAACCTCTACTGTGAGTCCAGTTTTAGATTCCGATGCTTCACTTCAGGTTTACTGTATCCCTTGGACCTTCTTATTGACGATGAAACACAGAAATTGCATCCGAATTTAATACAAAAGGCACAATGCTGACTTAAGTACAAGCGGACTGACACTCTAACTTTCTATGATTTGAACCTCTCCTGTGAGTCCAGTTTTAGATTCCGATGCTTCACTTCATGTTTACTGTATCCCTTGGACTTTCTTATTGACGATGAAACACAGAAATTGCATCCGAATTTAATACAAAAGGCACAATGCCGACTTAAGTACAAGAGGACTGACACTCTAACTTTCAATGATTTGAACCTCTCCTGTGAGTCCAGTTTTAGATTCCGATGCTTCACATCAGGTTTACTGTATCCCTTGGGCCTTCTTATTGACGATGAAACACAGAAATTGCATCCGAATTTAATACGAAAGGCACAATGCCGACTTAAGTACAAGAGGAATGACACTCTAACTTTCAATGATTTGAACCTCTCCTGTGAGTCCAGTTTTAGATTCCGATGCTTCACTTCAGGTTTACTGTATCCCTTGGGCCTTCTTATTGACGATGAAACACAGAAATTGCATCCAAATTTAATACAAAAGGCAGAATGCCAACTTAAGTACAAGTGGACTGACACTCTAACTTTGTATGATTTGAACCTCTCCTGTAAGTCCAGTTTTAGATTCCGATGCTTCACTTCAGGTTTACTGTATCGCTTGGACCTTCTTATTGACGATGAAACACAGAAATTGCATCCAAATTTAATACAAAAGGCACAATACCGACTTAAGTACAAGAGGACTGACACTCTAACTTTATATGATTTGAACCTCCCCTGTGAGTCCAGTTTGAGATTCCTATGCTTCACTTCAGGTTTACTGTATTCCTTGGACCTTCTTATTGACGATGAAACACAGAAATTGCATCCGAATTCTTTACAAAATGCACAATGCCGACTTAAGTACAAGAGGACTGACACTCTAACTTTCTATGATTTGTACCTCTTCTGTGAGTCCAGTTTTAGATTCTGTGGCCTCACTTCAGGTTTACTGTATCCCTAGGACCTTCTTATTGACGATGAAACACAGAAATTGCATCCGAATTTAATACGAAAGGCACAATGCCGACTTAAATACAAGACGAAAGACACTCTAACTTTCTATGATTTGAACCTCTCCTGTAAGTCCAGTTTTAGATTCCGATGCTTCACTTCAGGTTTACTGTATCCCTTGGACGTTCTTATTGACGATGAAACACAGAAATTGCATCCGAATAAAATACAAAAGGTACAATGCCGACTTAAGTACAAGAGGACTGACACTCTAACTTTCTATGATTTGAACCTCTCCTATGAGTTCAGTTTTAGATTCCGATGCTTCACTTCAGGTTTACTGTATCCCTTGGACCTTCTTATTGACGATGAAACACAGAAATTGCATCCAAATTTAATAAAAAAGGCACAATGCTGACTTAAGTACAAGAGGAATGACACACTAACTTTCTATGATTTGAACCTCTCCTGTAAGTCCAGTTTTAGATTCCGATGCTTCACTTCAGGTTTACTGTATCCCTTGGACGTTCTTATTGACGATGAAACACAGAAATTGCATCCGAATAAAATACAAAAGGTACAATGCCGACTTAAGTACAAGAGGACTGACACTCTAACTCTCTATGATTGGAACATCTCCTGTGAGTCCAGTTTTAGATTCCGATGCTTCACTTCAGGTTTATTGTATCCCTTGGACCTTCTTATTGATGATGAAACACAGCAATTGCATCCGAATTTAATACAAAAGGCACAATGCTGACTTACGTGCAAGTGGACTGACACTCTAACTCTCTATGATTTTAACCTCTCCTGTGAGTCCAGTTTTAGATTCCGATGCTTGACTTCAGGTTTACTGTATCCCTTGGAACTTCATATTGACGATGAAACACAGAAATTGTATCGGAATTTAATACAAAAGGCACAATGCCGACTTAAGTACAAGAGGACTGACACTCTAACATTCTATGATTTGAACCTCTCCTGTGAGTCCAGTTTTAGATTCCGATGCTTCACTCCATGTTTACTGTATCCCTTGGACCTTCTAATTGACGATGAAACACAGAAATTGCATCCAAATTTAATATAACAGGCACAATGCCGACTTAAGTACAAGAGGACTGACACCGTAACTTTCGATGATTTGAACCTTTCCTGTGAGTCCAGTTTTTTAGATTCCGATGCTTCACTTCTGGTTTACTGTATCCCTTGGGCCTTCTTATTGACGATGAAACACAGAAATTGCATCCAAATTTAATACAAAGGGCACAATGCCAACTTAAGTACAAGTGGACTGACACTCTAACTTTCTATGATTTGAACCTCTCCTGTAAGTCCAGTTTTAGATTCCGATGCTTCACTTCAGGTTTACTGTATCGCTTGGACCTTCTTATTGACGATGAAACACAGAAATTGCATCCGAATTTAATACAAAAGGCACAATGCCGACTTAAGTACAAGAGGAGTGACACTCTAACTTTATATGATTTGAACCTCCCCGGTGAGTCCAGTTTGAGATTCTGATGCTTCACTTCAGGTTTACTGTATTCCTTGGACCTTCTTATTGACGATGAAACACAGAAGTTGCATCCGAATTCAATACAAAAGGCACAATGCCGACTTAAATACAAGAGGACTGACACTCTAACTTTCTATGATTTGAACCTCTTCTGTGAGTCTAGTTTTAGATTCTGAGGCTTCACTTCCGGTTTACTGTATCCCTTGGACCTTCTTATTGACGATGAAACACAGAAATTGCATCCGAATTTAATACGAAAGGCACAATGCCGACTTAAGTACAAGAGGAATGACACTCTAACTTTCTATGATTTGAACCTCCAGTGTGGGTCCCGTTTTAGATTCCGATGCTTCACTTCAGGTTTACTGTATCCCTTGGACGTTCTTATTGACGATGAAACTCAGAAATTGCATCCGAATAAAATACAAAAGGTACAATGCCGACTTAAGTACAAGAGGACTGACACTCTAACTTTCTATGATTTGAACCTCTCCTGTGAGTCCAGTTTTAGATTCCGATGCTTCACTTCAGGTTTACTGTAACCCTTGGACCTTCTTATTGACGGTGAAACACAGAAATGGCATCCGAATTTAATACAAAAGGCACAAAGCCGACTTAAGTACAAGAGGACTGACACTCTAACTTCCTACGATTTGAACCTCTCCTGTGAGTGCAGTTTTAGATTTCGATGCTTGACTTCAGGTTTACCGTAACCCTTGGACTTTCTTATTGACGATGAAACACAGAAATTGCATCCGAATTTAATACAAAAGGCACAATGCCGACTTATGTACAAGAGGACTGACACTCTAACTCTCTATGATTGGAACATCTCCTGTGGGTCCAGTTTTAGATTCCGATGCTTCACTTTGGGTTTACTGTATCCCTTGGACCTTCTTATTGACGATGAAAAACAGAAATTGCATCCGAATTTAATACAAAAGGCACAATGCCGACTTAAGTACAAGAGTACTGACTCTCTAACTCTCTATGATTTGAACCTCTACTGTGAGCCCAGTTTTAGATTCTGATGCTTCACTTCAGGTTTACTGTATCCCTTGGACCTTCTTATTGACGATGAAACACAGATATTGCATCCGAATTTAATACAAAAGGCACAATGCTGACTTAAGTACAAGCGGACTGACACTCTAACTTTCTATGATTTGAACCTCTCCTGTGAGTCCAGTTTTAGATTCCGATGCTTCACTTCATGTTTACTGTATCCCTTGGACCTTCTTATTGACGATGAAACACAGAAATTGCATCCGAATTAAATACAAAAGGCACAATGCCGACTTAAGTACAAGAGAACTGACATTCTAACTTTCTATGATTTGAACCTCTCCTGAGAGTCCAGTTTTAGATTCCGATGCTTCACTTCAGGTTTACTGTATCCCTTGGACCTTCTTGTTGACAATGAAACACCGAAATTGCATCCTAATTTAATACAAAAGGCACACTGCCGACTTAAGTACAAGAGGACTGACACTCTTTCTATGATTTGAACCTCTCCTGTGAGTCCAGTTTTAGAGTCCGATGCTTCACTTCAGGTTTACTTTATCCCTTGGACTTTCTTATTGACGATGAAACACAGAAATTGGATCCAAATTCAATACAAAAGGAACAAGCCGACTTATGTACGAGAGGACTGACACTCTAAATTTCCATTACTTGAACCTCTCCTGTGAGTCCAGTTTCAGGTTCCGTTGCTTCACTTCAGGTTTACTGTATCCCTTGGACCTTCTTATTGACGATGAAACACAGAAATTGCATCCGAATTTAATACAACAGGCACAATGCCGACTTAAGTACAAGAGGACTGACACTCTAACTCTCTATGATTGGAACCTCTCCTGTGAGTCCAGTTTTAGATTCCGATGCTTCACTTCAGGTTTATTGTATCCCTTGGACCTTCTTATTGATGATGAAACACAGCAATTGCATCCGAATTTAATACAAAAGGCACAATGCTGACTTACGTGCAAGTGGACTGACACTCTAACTCTCTATGATTTTAACCTCTCCTGTGAGTCCAGTTTTAAATTCCGATGCTTGACTTCAGGTTTACTGTATCCCTTGGAACTTCATATTGACGATGAAACACAGAAATTGCATCGGAATTTAATACAAAAGGCACAATGCCGACTTAAGTACAAGAGGACTGACACTCTAACATTCTATGATTTGAACCTCTCCTGTGAGTCCAGTTTTAGATTCCGATGCTTCACTCCATGTTTACTGTATCCCTTGGACCTTCTAATTGACGATGAAACACAGAAATTGCATCCAAATTTAATACAACAGGCACAATGCCGACTTAAGTACAAGAGGACTGACACCGTAACTTTCGATGATTTGAACCTTTCCTGTGAGTCCAGTTTTTTAGATTCCGATGCTTCACTTCTGGTTTACTGTATCCCTTGGGCCTTCTTATTGACGATGAAACACAGAAATTGCATCCAAATTTAATACAAAGGGCACAATGCCAACTTAAGTACAAGTGGACTGACACTCTAACTTTCTATGATTTGAACCTCTCCTGTAAGTCCAGTTTTTGATTCCGATGCTTCACTTCAGGTTTACTGTATCGCTTGGACCTTCTTATTGACGATGAAACACAGAAATTGCATCCGAATTTAATACAAAAGGCACAATGCCGACTTAAGTACAAGAGGAGTGACACTCTAACTTTATATGATTTGAACCTCCCCGGTGAGTCCAGTTTGAGATTCTGATGCTTCACTTCAGGTTTACTGAATTCCTTGGACCTTCTTATTGACGATGAAACACAGAAGTTGCATCCGAATTCAATACAAAAGGCACAATGCCGACTTAAATACAAGAGGACTGACACTCTAACTTTCTATGATTTGAACCTCTTCTGTGAGTCTAGTTTTAGATTCTGAGGCTTCACTTCCGGTTTACTGTATCCCTTGGACCTTCTTATTGACGATGAAACACAGAAATTGCATCCGAATTTAATACGAAAGGCACAATGCCGACTTAAGTACAAGAGGAATGACACTCTAACTTTCTATGATTTGAACCTCCCCTGTGGGTCCCGTTTTAGATTCCGATGCTTCACTTCAGGTTTACTGTATCCCTTGGACGTTCTTATTGACGATGAAACTCAGAAATTGCATCCGAATAAAATACAAAAGGTACAATGCCGACTTAAGTACAAGAGGACTGACACTCTAACTTTCTATGATTTGAACCTCTCCTGTGAGTCCAGTTTTAGATTCCGATGCTTCACTTCAGGTTTACTGTAACCCTTGGACCTTCTTATTGACGGTGAAACACAGAAATGGCATCCGAATTTAATACAAAAGGCACAAAGCCGACTTAAGTACAAGAGGACTGACACTCTAACTTCCTACGATTTGAACCTCTCCTGTGAGTGCAGTTTTAGATTTCGATGCTTGACTTCAGGTTTACCGTAACCCTTGGACGTTCTTATTGACGATGAAACACAGAAATTGCATCCGAATTTAATACAAAAGGCACAATGCCGACTTATGTACAAGAGGACTGACACTCTAACTCTCTATGATTGGAACATCTCCTGTGGGTCCAGTTTTAGATTCCGATGCTTCACTTTGGGTTTACTGTATCCCTTGGACCTTCTTATTGACGATGAAAAACAGAAATAGCATCCGAATTTAATACAAAAGGCACAATGCCGACTTAAGTACAAGAGTACTGACACTCTAACTCTCTATGATTTGAACCTCTACTGTGAGCCCAGTTTTAGATTCTGATGCTTCACTTCAGGTTTACTGTATCCCTTGGACCTTCTTATTGACGATGAAACACAGATATTGCATCCGAATTTAATACAAAAGGCACAATGCTGACTTAAGTACAAGCGGACTGACACTCTAACTTTCTATGATTTGAACCTCTCCTGTGAGTCCAGTTTTAGATTCCGATGCTTCACTTCATGTTTACTGTATCCCTTGGACCTTCTTATTGACGATGAAACACAGAAATTGCATCCGAATTAAATACAAAAGGCACAATGCCGACTTAAGTACAAGAGAACTGACATTCTAACTTTCTATGATTTGAACCTCTCCTGAGAGTCCAGTTTTAGATTCCGATGCTTCACTTCAGGTTTACTGTATCCCTTGGACCTTCTTATTGACAATGAAACACCGAAATTGCATCCTAATTTAATACAAAAGGCACACTGCCGACTTAAGTACAAGAGGACTGACACTCTTTCTATGATTTGAACCTCTCCTGTGAGTCCAGTTTTAGAGTCCGATGCTTCACTTCAGGTTTACTTTATCCCTTGGACTTTCTTATTGACGATGAAACACAGAAATTGGATCCAAATTCAATACAAAAGGAACAAGCCGACTTATGTACGAGAGGACTGACACTCTAAATTTCCATTACTTGAACCTCTCCTGTGAGTCCAGTTTCAGGTTCCGTTGCTTCACTTCAGGTTTACTGTATCCCTTGGACCTTCTTATTGACGATGAAACACAGAAATTGCATCCGAATTTAATACAACAGGCACAATGCCGACTTAAGTACAAGAGGACTGACACTCTAACTCTCTATGATTGGAACCTCTCCTGTGAGTCCAGTTTTAGATTCCGATGCTTCACTTCAGGTTTAATGTATCCCTTGGACCTTCTTATTGACGATGAAATACAGAAATCGCATCCGAATTTAATACAAAAGGCACAATGCCGAATTAAGTACAAGAGGACTGACACTCTAACTTTCTATGATTTGTACCTCTCCTGTGAGTCCAGTTTTAGATTCCGATGCATCACTTCAGGTTTACTGTATCCCTTGGACCTTCTTATTGACGATGAAACACAGAAATTGCATCCAAATTCAATACAAAATGCACAATGCCGACTTAAGTACGAGAGGACTGACACTCTTAATTTCGATTATTTGAACCTCTCCTCTGAGTCCAGTTTTAGATTCCGATGCTTCACTTCAAGTTTACTGTATCCCTTGGACCTTCTTATTGACGATGAAACACAGAAATTGCATCCGAATTTAATACAACAGGCACAATGCCGACTTAAGTACAAGAGGACTGACACTCTAACTTTCGATGATTTGACCTCTCCAGTGAGTCCAGTTTTAGATTCCGATGCTTCACTTCAGGTTTACTGTATCCCTTGGACCTTCTTACTGATGATGGAACACAGCAATTGCATCCGCATTTAATACAAAAGGCACAATTCTGACTTACGTACACGCGGACTGACACTCTAACTCTCAGTGATTTGAACCTCTCCTGTGAGTCCCGTTTTAGATTCCGATGCTTCACTTCAGGTTAACTGTATCCCTTGGACCTTCTTATTGACGATGAAACACGGAAATTGCATCCGAATTTAATGCAAAAGGCACAATGCCGACTTAAGTACAAGAGGACTGACACTCTAATTTTCGATGATTTGAACCTCTCCTGTGAGTCCAGTTTTATATTCCGATGCTTCACTTTAGGTTTACTGTATCCCTCGGACCTTCTTATTGACGATGAAACACAGAAATTGCATCCGAATTTAATACAAAAGGCACAATGCCGACTCAAGTACAAGAGGACTGACACCGTAACTTTCGATGATTTGAACCTCTCCTGTGAGTCCAGATTTAGATTCCGATGCTTCACTTCAGGTTTACTGTATCCCTTGGACCTTCTTATTGATGGTGAAACACAGAAATTGCATCCGAATTTAATACAAAACGCACAAAGCCGACTTAAGTACAAGAGGACTGACACTCTCACTTTCTCCGATTTGAACCTCTCCTGTGAGTGCAGTTTTAGATTTCGATGCTTGACTTCAGGTTTACTGTAACCCTTGGACCTTTTTATTGACGATGAAACACAGAGATTGCATCCGAATTTAATACAAAAGGCACAATGCCGACTTAAGTACAAGAGGGCTGACACTCTAACTCTCTATGATTTGAACCTCTACTGTGAGTCCAGTTTTAGATTCCGATGCTTCACTTCAGGTTTACTGTATCCCTTGGACCTTCTTATTGACGATGAAACACAGAAATTGCATCCGAATTTAATACAAAAGGCACAATGCCGACTTAAGTTCAAGCGGACTGACACTCTAACTTTCTATGGTTTGAACCTCTCCTGTGAGTCCAGTTTTAGATTCCGATGCTTCACTCCATGTTTACTGTATCCCTTGGACCTTCTAATTGACGATGAAACACAGAAATTGCATCCAAATTTAATACAACAGGCACAATGCCGACTTAAGTACAAGAGGACTGACACCGTAACTTTCGATGATTTGAACCTCTGCTGTGAGTCCAGTTTTAGATTCCGATGCTTCACTTCTGGTTTACTGTATCCCTTGGGCCTTCTTATTGACGATGAAACACAGAAATTGCATCCGAATTTAATACAAAAGGCACAATGCCGACTTAAGTACAAGAGGACTGACACTCTAACTTTATATGATTTGAACCTCCCCTGTGAGTCCAGTTTGAGATTCCGATGCTTCACTTCAGGTTTACTGTATTCCTTGGACCTTCTTATTGACGATGAAATACAGAAGTTGCATCCGAATTCAATACAAAAGGCACAATGCCGACTTAAGTACAAGAGGACTGACACTCTAACTTTCTATGATTTGAACCTCTTCTGTGAGTCTAGTTTTAGATTCTGAAGCTTCACTTCAGGTTTACTGTATCCCTTGGACCTTCTTATTGACGATGAAACACAGAAATAGCATCCGAATTTAATACGAAAGGCACAATGCCGACTTAAGTACAAGAGGAATGACACTCTAACTTTCTATGATTTGAACCTCCCCTGTGAGTCCCGTTTTAGATTCCGATGCTTCACTTCAGGTTTACTGTATCCCTTGGACGTTCTCATTGACGATGAAACACAGAAATTGCATCCGAATAAAATACAAAAGGTACAATGCCGACTTAAGTACAATAGGACTGACACTCTAACGTTCTATGATTTGAACCTCCCCTGTGAGTTCAGTTTTAGATTCCGATGCTTCACTTCAGGTTTACTGTATCCCTTGGACCTTCTTATTGACGATGAAACACAGAAATTGCATCCAAATTTAATAAAAAAGGCACAATGCCGACTTAAGTACAAGAGGAATGACACTCTAACCTTCTATGATTTGAACCTCTCCTGTGAGTCCAGTTTTAGATTCCGATGCTTCACTTCAGGTTAACTGCAACCCTTGGACTTTCTTATTGACGGTGAAACACATTAATTGCATCCGAATTTAATACAAAAGGCCCAATGCCGACTTAAGTACAAGAGGACTGACACTCTAACTTCTTATGATTTGAACCTCTCCTGTGAGTCCAGTTTTAGATTCCGATGCTTCACTTCAGGTTTACTGTATCCCTTGGGCCTTCTTATTGACGATGAAACACAGAAATTGCATCCAAATTAAATACAAAAGGCACAATGCCAACTTAAGTACAAGTGGACTGACACTCTAACTTTGTATGATTTGAACCTCTCCTGTAAGTCCAGTTTTAGATTCCGATGCTTCACTTCAGGTTTACTGTATCGCTTGGACCTTCTTATTGACGATGAAACACAGAAATTGCATCCGAATTTAATACAAAAGGCACAATGCCGACTTAAGTACAAGAGGACTGACACTCTAAATTTATATGATTTGAACCTCCCCTGTGAGTCCAGTTTGAGATTCCGATGCTTCACTTCAGGTTTACTGTATTCTTTGGACCTTCTTATTGACGATGAAACACAGAAATTGCATCCGAATTCTTTACAAAAGGCACAATGCCGACTTAAGTACAAGAGGACTGACACTCTAACTTTCTATGATTTGAACCTCTTCTGTGAGTCCAGTTTTAGATTCTGAGGCTTCACTTCAGGTTTACTGTATCCCTTGGACCTTCTTATTGACGATGAAACACAGAAATTGCATCCGAATTTAATACGAAAGGCACAATGCCGACTTAAATACAAGAGGAATGACACTCTAACTTTCTATGATTTGAACCTCCCCTGTGAGTCCCGTTTTAGATTCCGATATCTTCACTTCAGGTTTACTGTATCCCTTAGACGTTCTCATTGACGATGAAACACAGAAATTGCATCCGAATAAAATACAAAAGGTACAATGCTGACTTAAGTACAAGAGGACTGACACTCTAACTTTCTACGATTTGAACCTCTCCTGTGAGTGCAGTTTTAGATTTCGATGCTTGACTTCAGGTTTACTGTAACCCTTGCACCTTCTTATTGACGATGAAACACAGAAATTGCATCCGAATTTAATACAAAAGGCACAATGCCGACTTAAGTACAGGAGGACTGACACTCTAACTTTATATGATTTGAACCCCCCTGTGAGTCCAGTTTGAGATTCCGATGCTTCACTTCAGGTTTACTGTATACCTTGGACCTTCTTATTGACGATGAAACACAGAAATTGCATCCGAATTTAATACAAAAGGCACAATGCTTACTTAAGTACAAGAGGACTGACACTCTAACTTTCTATGATTTGAACCTCTTCTGTGATTCCAGTTTTAGATTCTGATGCTTCACTTCAGGTTTACTGTATCCCTTGGACCTTCTTATTGACGATGAAACACAGAAATTGCATCCGAATTTAATACGAAAGGCACAATGCCTACTTAAGTACATGAGGAATGAAACTCTAACTTTCTATGATTTGAAACTTTCCCGTGAGTCCAGTTTTAGATTCCGATGCTTCACTTCAGGTTTACTGTATCCCTTGGACATTCTTATTGACGATCAAAAACAGAAATTGCATCCGAATTTAATACAAAAGGCACAATGCCGACTTAAGTAAAAAGAGGACTGACACTCTAACTCTCTATGATTTGAACCTCTTCTGTGAGTCCAGTTTTAGATTCCGATACTTCACTTCAGGTTTACTGTATCCCTTGGACCTTCTAATTGACGATGAAACACAGAAATTGCTTCCGAATTTAATACAAAAGGCACAATGCTGACCTAAGTACAAGAGAACTGACACTCTAACTTTCAATGATTTGAACCTCTCCTGTGAGTCCAGTTTTAGATTCCGATGCTTCACTTCAGGTTTACTGTATCCCTTGGACCTTCTTATTGACGATGAAACACAGAAATTGCATCCGAATTTAATACAAAAGGCACAATGCCGACTTAGGTACAAGAGGACTGATACTCTAAATTTCTATGATTTGAACCTCTCCTGTGAGTCCAGTTTTAGATTCCGATGCTTCACTTCAGGTTTACTGAATCCCTTGGACCTTCTTATTGACGATGAAACACAGAAATTGCATCCAAATTCAATACAAAAGGCGCAATGCCGACTTAAGTACGAGAGAACTGAAACTCTAAATTTCGATTATTTGAACCTCTCCTGTGAGTCCAGTTTTAGATTCCGATGCTTCACTTCAGGTTTACTGTATCCCTTGGACTTTTTTATTGACGATGAATCACAGAAATTGTATCCGAATTTAATACAAACGGCACAAGGCCGACTTAAATACAAGAGGACTGACACCGTAACTTTCGATGATTTGAACCTCTCCTGTGAGTCCAGTTTTAGATTCCGATGCTTCAAATTAGGTTTACTGTATCCCTTGGACCCTCTTATTGACGATGAAACACAGAAATTGCATCCAAATTTAATACAAAAGGCACAATGCCCACTTAAGTACAAGTGGACTGACACTCTAACTTTCTATGATTTGAACCTCTCCTGTAAGTCCAGTTTTAGATTCCGATGCTTCACTTCAGGTTAACAGTATCGCTTGGACTTTCTTATTGACGATGAAACACAGAAATTGCATCCGAATTTAATACAAAAGGCACAATGCCGACTTAAGTACAAGAGGACTGACACTCTAACATTCTATGATTTGAACCTCTTCTGTGAGTCCAGTTTTAGATTCCGATACTTCACTTCAGGTTTACTGTATCCCTTGGACCTTCTAATTGACGATGAAACACAGAAATTGCTTCCGAATTTAATACAAAAGGCACAATGCTGACCTAAGTACAAGAGAACTGACACTCTAACTTTCAATGATTTGAACCTCTCCTGTGAGTCCAGTTTTAGATTCCGATGCTTCACTTCAGGTTTACTGTATCCCTTGGACCTTCTTATTGACGATGAAACACAGAAATTGCATCCGAATTTAATACAAAAGGCACAATGCCGACTTAAGTACAAGAGGACTGATACTCTAAATTTCTATGATTTGAACCTCTCCTGTGAGTCCAGTTTTAGATTCCGATGCTTCACTTCAGGTTTACTGTATCCCTTGGGCCTTCTTATTGACGATGAAACACAGAAATTGCATCCAAATTCAATACAAAAGGCGCAATGCCGACTTAAGTACGAGAGAACTGAAACTCTAAATTTCGATTATTTGAACCTCTCCTGTGAGTCCAGTTTTACATTCTGAGGCTTCACTTCAGGTTTACTGTATCCCTTGGACCTTCTTATTGACAATGAAACACAGAAATTGCATCCGAATTTAATACGAAAGGCACAATGCCGACTTAAGTACAAGAGGAATGACACTTTAACTTTCTATGATTTGAACCTCTCCTGTGAGTCCAGTTTTAGAATCCGATGCTTCGCTTCAGGTTTACTGTATCCCTTGGACGTACTTATTGGCGATGAAACACAGAAATTGCATCCAAATTTAATACAAAAGGCACAATGCCGACTTAATTACAAGTGGACTGACACTCTAACTTTCTATGATTTCAACCTCTCCTGTAAATCCTGTTTTAGATTCCGATGCTTCACTTCAGGTTTACTGTATCGCTTGGACCTTCTTATTGACGATGAAACACAGAAATTGCATCCGAATTTAATACAAAAGGCACAATGCCGACTTAAGTACATGAGGAATGACACTCTAACTCTCTACGATTTGAACCTCTCCTGTGAGTGCAGTTTTAGATTTCGATGCTTGACTTCAGGTTTACTGTAACCCTTGGACCTTCTTATTGACGATGAAACACAGAAATTGCATCCGAATATTCCAAATGCACAGTGCTGACTTAAGTACAAGAGGACTGACACACTAACTTTATATTATTTGAACCTCCCCTGCGAGACCACTTTGAGATTCCGATGCTTCATTTCAGGTTTACTGTATCCCTTGGACCTTCTTATTGACGATGAAACGCAGAAATTGCATCCGAATTTAATACAAAAGGCACAATGCCGACTTAAGTACAAGAGGACTGACTCTCTAACTTTCTACGATTTGAACCTCTCCTGTGAGTGCAGTTTTAGATTTCGATGCTTCACTTCATGTTTACTGTATCCCTTGGACGTTCTTATTGACGATCAAAAACAGAAATTGCATCTGAATTTAATACAAATGGCACAATGCCGCCTTAAGTAAAAGAGGACTGACACTCTAACTCTCTATGATTTGAACCTCTTCTGTGAGTCCAGATTTAGATTCCGATGATTCACTTCAGGTTTACTGTATCCCTTGGAACTTCTTATTGACAGTGAAACACAGAAATTGCATCCGAATTTAATACGAAAGGCACAATGCCGACTTAAGTACAAGAGGAATGACACTTTAACTTTCTATGATTTGAACCTCTCCTGTGAGTCCAGTTTTAGATTCCGATGCTTCACTTCAGGTTTACTGTATCCCTTGGACGTTCTTATTGACGATGAAACACAGAAATTGCATCCAAATTTAGTACAAAAGGCACAATGCCGACTTAATTACAAGTGGACTGACACTCTAACTTTCTATGATTTCAACCTCTCCTGTAAATCCTGTTTTAGATTCCGATGCTTCACTTCAGGTTTACTGTATCGCTTGGACCTTCTTATTGACGATGAAACACAGAAATTGCATCCAAATTTAATACAAAAGGCACAATGCCGACTTAAGTACATGAGGAATGACACTCTAACTCCCTAAGATTTGAACCTCTCCTGTGACTGCAGTTTTAGATTTCGATGCTTGACTTCAGGTTTACTGTAACCCTAGGACCTTCTTATTGACGATGAATTACAGAAATTGCATCCGAATATTCCAAATGCACAGTGCTGACTTAAGTACAAGAGGACTGACACACTAACTTTATATTATGTGAACCTCCCCTGCGAGTCCACTTTGAGATTCCGATGCTTCATTTCAGGTTTACTGTATCCCTTGGACCTTCTTATTGACGATGAAACGCAGAAATTGCATCCGAATTTAATACAAAAGGCACAATGCCGACTTAAGTACAAGAGGACTGACACTCTAACTTTCTACGATTTGAACCTCTCCAGTGAGTGCAGTTTTAGATTTCGATGCTTCACTTCATGTTTACTGTATCCCTTGGACGTTCTTATTGACGATCAAAAACAGGAATTGCATCCGAATTTAATACAAAAGACTCAATGCCGACTTAAGTAAAAGAGGACTGACACTGTACCTCTCTATGATTTGAACCTCTTCTGTGAGTCCAGTTTTAGATTCCGATGCTTCACTTCAGGTTTACTGTATCCCTTGGACCTTCTTATTGACGATGAAACACAGAAATTGCATCCGAATTTAATACAAATGGCACAATGCCGACTTAAGTACAATCGGACTGACACTCTAACTTTCTATGATTTGAACCTCTCCTGTGAGTCCAGTTTTAGATTCCGATGCTTCACATCATGTTTACTGTATCCCTTGGACCTTCTAATTTACGATGAAACACAGAAATTGCTTCCGAATTTAATACAAAAGGCACAATGCTGACTTAAGTACAAGAGAACTGACACTCTAACTTTCTATGATATGAATCTCTCCTGTGAGTCCAGCTTAAGATTCCGATGCTTCACTTCAGGTTTACTGTATCCCTTGGACCTTCTTATTGACGATGAAACACAGAAATTGCATCCGAATTTAATACAAAAGGCACAATGCCGACTTAAGTACAAGAGGACTGATACTCTAAATTTCTATGATTTGAACCTCTCCTGTGAGTCCAGTTTTAGATTCCGATGCTTCACTTCAGGTTTACTGTATCCCTTGGACTTTCTTATTGACGATGAATCACAGAAATTGTATCCGAATTTAATACAAACGGCACAATGCCGACTTAAGTACAAGAGGACTGACACCGTAACTTTCGATGATTTGAACCTCTCCTGTGAGTCCAGTTTTAGATTCCGTTGCTTCACTTTAGGTTTACTGTATCCCTTGGACCCTCTTATTGACGATGAAACACAGAAATTGCATCCAAATTTAATACAAAAGGCACAATGCCCACTTAAGTACAAGTCTACTGACATTCTAACTTTCTATGATTTGAACCTCTCCTGTAAGTCCAGTTTTAGATTCCGATGCTTCACTTCAGGTTTACTGTATCCCTTGGACCTTCTTATTGACGATGAAACACAGAAATTGCATCCGAATTTAATACAAAAGGCACAATGCCGACTTAAGTACAAGAGGACTGACACTCTAACATTCTATGATTTGAACCTCTTCTGTGATTCCAGTTTTAGATTCTGAGGCTTCACTTCAGGTTTACTGTAACCCCTGGACCTTCTTATTGACGATGAAACACAGAAATTGCATCCGAATATTCCAAATGCACAATGCTGACTTAAGTACAAGAGGACTGACACTCTAATTTTATATTATTTGAACCTCCCCTGCGAGTCCACTTTGAGATTCCGATGCTTCATTTCAGGTTTACTGTATCCCTGGGACCTTCTTATTGACGATGAAACGCAGAAATTGCATCCGAATTTAATACAAAAGGCACAATGCCGAGTTAAGTACAAGAGGACTGACACTCTAACTCTCTTTGATTTGAACCTCTACTGTGAGTCCAGTTTTAGATTCCGATGCTTCACTTCAGGTTTACTGTATCGCTTGGACCTTCTAATTGACGATGAAACACAGAAATTGCATCCGAATTTAATACAAAAGGCACAATGCTGACTTAAGTACAAGAGAACTGACATTCTAACGTTCTATGATTTGAACCTATCGTGTAAGTCCAGTTTTTAATTCCGATGCTTCACTTCAGGTTTACTGTATCCCTTGGACCTTCTTATTGGCGATGAAACACAGAAATTGCATCCGAATTTAATACAAAAGGCACAATGCCGACTTAAGTACATGAGGAATGACACTCTAACTTTCTACGATTTGAACCTCTCCTGTGAGTGCAGTTTTAGATTCCGATGCTTCACATCAGGTTTACTGTATCGCTTGGACCTTCTTATTGACGATGAAACACAGAAATTGCATCCAAATTTAATAAAAAAGGCACAATGCCGACTTAATTACAAGTGGACTGACACTCTAACTTTCTATGATTTCAACCTCTCCTGTAAATCCTGTTTTAGATTCCGATGCTTCACTTCAGGTTTACTGTATCGCTTGGACCCTCTTATTGACGATGAAACACAGAATTTGCATCCGAATTTAATACAAAAGGCACAATGCCGACTTAAGTACATGAGGAATGACACTCTAACTTTCTACGATTTGAACCTCTCCTGTGAGTGCAGTTTTAGATTTCGATGCTTGACTTCAGGTTTACTGTAACCCTTGGACCTTGTTATTGACGATGAAACACAGAAATTGCATCCGAATATTCCAAATGCACAATGCTGACTTAAGTACAAGAGGACTGACACTCTAACTTTATATTAATTGAACCTCCGCTGCGAGTCCACTTTGAGATTCCGATGCTTCATTTCAGGTTTACTGTATCCCTTGGACCTTCTTATTGACGATGAAACGCAGAAATTGCATCCGAATTTAATACAAAAGACACAATGCCGACTGAAGTACAAGAGGACTGATACTCTAAATTTCTATGATTTGAACCTCTCCTGTGAGTCCAGTTTTAGATTCCGATGCTTTACTTCAGGTTTACTGTATCCCTTGGACCTTCTTATTGACGATGAAACACAGAAATTGCATCCAAATTCAATACAAAAGGCACAATGCCGACTTAAGTACGAGGGAACTGAAACTCTAAATTTCGATTATTTGAACCTCTCCTGTGAGTCCAGTTTTAGATTCCGATGCTTCGCTTCAGGTTTACTGTATCCCTTGGACCTTCTTATTGACGATGAAACACAGAAATTGCATCCGAATTTAATGCAAAAGGCACAATGTCGTCTTAAGTACAAGTGGACTGACACTCTAACTTTCGATGATTTGAACCTCTCCTGTGAGTCCAGTTTTAGATTCCGATGCTTCACTTCAGGTTTACTGTATCCCTTGGACTTTCTTATTGACGATGAATCACAGAAATTGTATCCGAATTTAATACAAACGGCACAATGCCGACTTAAGTACAAGAGGACTGACACCGTAACTTTCGAAGATTTGAACCTCTCCTGTGAGTCCAGTTTTAGATTCCGATGCTTCACTTTAGGTTTGCTGTATCCCTTGGACCCTCTTATTGACGATGAAACACAGATATTGCATCCAAATTTAATACAAAAGGCCCAATGCCCACTTAAGTACAAGAAGAATGACACTCTAACTTTCTATGATTTGAACCTCTCTTGTAAGTCCAGTTTTAGATTCCGATGCTTCACTTCAGGTTTACAGTATGGCTTGGACCTTCTTATTGACGATGAAACACAGAAATTGCATCCCAATTTAATACAAAAGGCACAATGCCGACTTAAGTACAAGAGGACTGACACTCTAACATTCTATGATTTGAACCTCTTCTGTGATTCCAGTTTTAGATTCTGAGGCTTCACTTCAGGTTTACTGTATCCCTTGGACCTTCTTATTGACGATGAAACACAGAAATTGCATCCGAATGTAATACAAAATGCACAATGCCGACTTAAGTACATGAGGAATGACACACTAACTTTCTACGATTTGAACCTCTCCTGTGAGTGCAGTTTTAGATTTCGATGCTTGACTTCAGGTTTACTGTAACCCTTGGACCTTCTTATTGACGATGAAACACAGAAATTGCATCCGAATATTCCAAATGCACAATGCTGACTTAAGTACAAGAGAACTGACACTCTAACTCTCTATGATTTGAACCTCTACTGTGAGTCCAGTTTTAGATTCCGATGCTTCACTTCAGGTTTACTGTATCCCTTGGACCTTCTAATTGACGATGAAACACAGAAATTGCATCCGAATTTAATACAACAGGCACAATGCCGACTGATGTGGAAGAGGACTGACACTCTTACTTTCGATGATTTGAACTTCTCCTGTGAGTCCAGTTTTGGATTCCCATGCTTCACTTCAGGTTTACTGTATCTCTTGGACCTTCTTATTGACGATGAAACACAGAAATTGCATCCGAATAAAATACAAAAGGCTCAATGCCCACTTAAGTTCAAGTGGACTGACACTCTAATTTTCTATGATTTGAACCTCTCCTGTAAGTCCATTTTTAGATTCCGATGCTTCACTTCAGGTTTACTGTATCGCTTGGACCTTTTTACTGACGATGAAACACAGAAATTGCATCCGAATTTAATACAAAAGGCACAATGCCGACTTAAGTACAAGAGGACTGACACTCTAATTTTATATGATTTGAACCTCCCCTGTGAGTCCAGTTTGAGATTCCGATGCTTCACTTCAGGTTTACTGTATCCCTTTGACCTTCTTATTGATGATGAAACACAGAAATTGCATCCGAATTTAATACGAAAGGCACAATGCCGACTTAAGTACAAGAGGAATGACACTCTAACTTTCTATGATTTGAACCTCTCCTGTGAGTCCAGTTTTAGATTGCGATGCTTCACTTCAGGGTTACTGTATCCCTTGGACGTTCTTATTGACGATGAAACACAGAAATTGCATCCGAATAAAATACAAAAGGTACAATGCCGACTTAAGTACAAGAGGACTGACACTCTAACTTTCTATGATTTGAACCTCTCCTGTAAGTTCAGTTTTAGATTCCGATGCTTCACGTCGGGTTTACGGGATCCCTTGGACCTTCTTATTGACGATGAAACACAGAAATTGCATCCAAATTTAATACCAAAGGCACAATGCCGACTTAATTACAAGAGGACTGACACTCTAACTTTCTATGATTTGAACCTCTCCTGTGAGTCCAGTTTTAGATTCCGATGCTTCACTTCAGGTTTACTGTAACCCTTGGACCTTCTTATTGACGGTGAAACACAGAAAATGCAACCGAATTTATTACAAAATGCACAATGCCGACTTAAGTACAAGATGACTGACACACTAACTTTCTACGATTTGAACCTCTCCTGTGAGTGCAGTTTTAGATTTCGAAGCTTGACGTCAGGTTTACTGTAACCCTTGGACCTTCTTATTGACAATGAAACACAGAAATTGCATCCGAATTTAATACAAAAGGCACAATGCTGACTTAAGTACAAGAGGACTGACACTCTAACTTTATATGATTTGAACCTCCCCTGTGAGTCCAGTTTGAGATTCCGATGATTCACTTCAGGTTTACTGTATCCCTTGGACCTTCTTATTGACGATGAAACACAGAAATTGCATCCGAATTTAATACAAAAGGCACAATGCCGACTTAAGTACAAGAGGACTGACACTCTAACTTTCTATGATTTGAACCTCTACTGTGAGTCCAGTTTTAGATTCCGATGCTTCACTTCAGGTATACTGTATCCTTTGGACCTTCTTATTGACGATGAAACACAGAAATTGCATCCGAATTTAATACAAAAGGCACAATGCCGACTTAAGTACAAGAGGACTGACACTCTAACATTCTATGATTTGAACCTCTTCTGTGATTCCAGTTTTAGATTCTGAGGCTTCACTTCAGGTTTACTGTATCCCTTGGACCTTCTTATTGACGATGAAACACAGAAATTGCATCCGTATTTAATACGAAAGGCACAATGCCGACTTAGGTACAAGAGGAATGACACTCTAACTTTCTATGAATTGAACCTCTCCTGTGAGTCCAGTTTTAGATTCCGATGCTTCACTTCAGGTTCACTGTATGCCTTGGACGTTCTTATTGACAATGAAACACAGAAATTGCATCCAAATTTAATACAAAAGGCACAATGCCGACTTAAGGACAAGTGGACTGACACTCTAACTTTCTATGATTTTAACCTCTCCTGTAAGTCCTGTTTTAGATTCCGATGCTTCACTTCATGTTTACTGTATCCCTTGGACCTTCTCATTGACCATGAAACACAGAAATTGCATCTGAATTTAATAAAAAAGGCACAATGCCGACTTAAGTACAAGAGGACTGACACTCTAACTCTCTATGATTTGAACCTCTCCTGTGAGTCCAGTTTTAGATTCCGATGCTTCACTTCAGGTTTACTGTATCTCTTGGACCTTCTTATTGACGATGAAGCACAGAAATTGCATCCAAATTCAATACAAAAGGCACAATGCCGACTTAAGTACGAGAGGACTGACACTCTAAATTTCGATTATTTGAACCTCTCCTGTGAATCCGGTTTTAGATTCCGATGCTTCACTTCAGGTTGACTGTATCCCTTGGACCTTCTTATTCACGATGAAACACAGAAATTGCATCCGAATTTAATACAACAGGCACAATGCCGACTTAAGTGCAAGAGGACTGACACTCTAAATTTCGATGATTTGAACTTCTCCTGTGAGTCCAGTTTTAGATTCCGATGCTTCACTTCAGGTTTACTGTATCCCTTGGACCTTCTTATTGACGATGAAACACAAAAATTGCATCCAAATTTAATACAAAAGGCACAATGCCCACTTAAGTACAAGTGGACTGACACTCTAATTTTCTATGATATGAACCTCTCCTGTAAGTCCATATTTAGATTCCGATGCTTCACTTCAGGTTTACTGTATCGCTTGGACCTTCTTATTGACGATGAAACACAGAAATTGCATCCGAATTTAATACAAAAGGCACAATGCCGACTTAAGTACAAGAGGACTGACACTCTAACTTTCTATGATTTGAACCTCTTCTGTGAGTCCAGTTTTAGATTCTGAGGCTACACTTCAGGTTTACTGTATCCCTTAGACCTTCTTATTGACGATGAAACACAGAAATTGCATCCGAATTAAATACGAAAGGCACAATGCCAACGTAAGTACAAGAGGAATGACACTCTAACTTTCTATGATTTGAACCTCTCCTGTGAGTCCAGTTTTAGATTGCGATGCTTCACTTCAGGGTTACTGTATCCCTTGGACGTTCTTATTGACGATTAAACACAGAAATTGCATCCGAATAAAATACAAAAGGAACAATGCCGGCTTAAGTACAAGAGGACTGACACTCTAACTTTCTATGATTTGAACCTCTCGTGTGAGTTCAGTTTTAGATTCCGATGCTTCACGTCGGGTTTACTGTATCCATGGACCTTCTTATTGACGTTGAAACACAGAAATTGCATCCAAATTTAATACAAAAGGCACAATGCCGACTTAAGTACAAGAGGACTGTCACTCTAACTTTCTATGATTTGAACCTCTCCTGTGAGTCCAGTTTTAAATTCTGATGCTTCACTTCAGGTTTACTGTAACACTTGGACCTTCTTATTGGCGGTGAAACACAGAAATTTCATTCGAATTTAATACAAAAGGCACAATGCCGACTTAAGTACAAGAGGACTGACACTCTAACTTTCTACGATTTGAACCTATCCTGTGAGTGCAGTTTTAGATTCCGATGCTTCACTTCATGTTTACTGTATCCCTTGTACCTTCTTTTTGACGATGAAACACAGAAATTGCATCCAAATTTAGTACAAAAGGCAAAATGCCCACTTAAGTTCAAGTGGACTGACACTCTAATTTTCTATGATTTGAACCTCTCCTGTAAGTCCAATATTAGATTCCGATGCTTCACTTCAGGTTTACTGTATCGCTTGGACCTTCTTACTGACGATGAAACACAGAAATTGCATCCAAATTTAATACAAAAGGCACAATGCCGACTTTAGTACAAGAGGACTGACACTCTAACTTTATATGATTTGAACCTCCCCTGTGAGTCCAGTTTGAGATTCCGATGCTTCACTTCAGGTTTACAGCATCCCTTGGACCTTCTTATTGACGATGAAACACAGAAATTGCATCCGAATTTAATACGAAAGGCACAATGCCGACTTCATTACAAGAGGAATGACACTCTAACTTTCTATGATTTGAACCTCTCCTGTGAGTCCAGTTTTAGATTGCGATGCTTCACTTCAGGGTTACTGTATCCCTTGGACGTTCTTATTGACGATGGAACACAGAAATTGCATCCGAATAAAATACAAAAGGTACAATGACGACTTAAGTACAAGAGGACTGACACTCTAACTTTCTATGATTTGAACCTCTCCTGTGAGTTCAGTTTTAGATTCCGATGCTTCACGTCGGGTTTACTGTATCCCTTGGACCTTCTTATTGACGATGAAACACAGAAATTGCATCCGAATTTAATACAAACGGCACAATGCCGACTTAAGTACAAGGGGACTGACACCGTAACTTTCGATGATTTGAACCTCTCCTGTGAGTCCAGTTTTAGATTCCTATGCTTCCCTTCAGGTTTACTGTATCCCTTGGACCTTCTTATTGACGATGAAACACAGAAATTGCATCCAAAATTAATACAAAAGGCACAATGCCCACTTAAGTACAAGAGGACTGACACCCTTACTTTCTATGAATTGAACCTCTCCTGTTGGTCCAGTTTTTGATTCCGATGCTTCACTTCAGGTTTACAGTATCGCTTGGACCTTCTTATTGACGAAGAAACACAGAAATTGCATCCGAATTTAATACAAAAGGCACAATGCCGACTTAAGTACAAGAGGACTGACATTCTAACTTTCTATGATTTGAACCTCTTCTGTGATTCCAGTTTTATATTCTGAGGCTTCACTTCAGGTTTACTGTATCCCTTGGACCTTCTTATTGACGATGAAACACAGAAATTGCATCCAAATTTAATACAAAAGGCACAATGCCGACTTAAGTACAAGAGGACTGACACTCTAAGTTTCTATGATTTGAACCTCTCCTGTGAGTTCAGTTTTTGATTCCGATGCTTCACTTCGGGTTTACTGTATCCCTTGGACCTTCTTATTGTCGATGAAACACAGAAAGTGCATCCGAATTTAATACAAAAGGCACAATGCCGACTTAAGTACAAGAGGACTGACACTCTAACTTTCTATGATTTGAACCTCTACTGTGAGTCCAGTTTTAGATTCCGATGCTTCACTTCAGGTTTACTGTATCCTTTGGCCCTTCTTATTGACGATGAAACACAGAAATTGCATCCGAATTTAATACAAAAGGCACAATGCCGACTTAAGTACAAGAGGACTGACACTCTAACATTCTATGATATAAACCTTTTCTGTGATTCCAGTTTTAGATTCTGAGGCTTCACTTCAGGTTTACTGTATCCCTTGGACCTTCTTATTGACGATGAAACACAGAAATTGCATCCGAATTTAATACGAAAGGCACAATGCCGACTTAGGTACAAGAGGAATGACACTCTTTCTTTCTATGATTTGAACCTCTCCTGTGAGTCCAGTTTTAGATTCCGATGCTTCACTTCAGGTTCACTGTATCCCTTGGACGTTCTTATTGACGATGAAACACAGAAATTGCATCCAAATTTAATACAAAAGGCACAATGCCGACTTGAGTAGAAGTGGACTGACACTCTAACTTTCTATGATTTCAACCTCTCCTGTAAGTCCTCTTTTAGATTCCGATGCTTATCTTCAGGTTTACTGTATCGCTTGGACCTTCTTATTGACGATGAAACACAGAAATTGCATCCGAATTTAATACAAAAGGCACAATGCTGACTTAAGTACAAGAGGACTGACACTCTAACTTTATATTATTTGAACCTCCCCTGTGAGTCCAGTTTGAGATTCCGATGCTTCACTTCAGTTTTACTGTATCCCTTGGACCTTCTTATTGACGATGAAACACAGAAATTGCATCCGAATTTAATAAAAAAGGCACAATGCCGACTTAAGTACAAGAGGACTGAAACTCTAACTCTCTATGATTTGAACCTCTCCTGTGAGTCCAGTTTTAGATTCCGAGGCTTCACTTCAGGTTTACTGTATCCCTTGGGCCTTCTTATTGACGATGAAGCACAGAAATTGCATCAAAATTCAATACAAAAGGCACAATGCCGACTTAAGTACGAGAGGACTGACACTCTAAATTTCGATTATTTGAACCTCTCCTGTGAGTCCGGTTTTAGATTCCGATGCGTCACTTCAGGTTTACTGTATCGCTTGCACCTTCTTATTGACGATGAAACACAGAAATTGCATCCGAATTTAATACGAAAGGCACAATGCCGACTTAGGTACAAGAGGAATGACACTCTTTCTTTCTATGATTTGAACCTCTTCTGTGAGTCCAGTTTTAGATTCTGAGGCTTCACTTCAGGTTTACTGTATCCCTTAGACCTTCTTATTGACGATGAAACACAGAAATTGCATCCGAATTTAATACGAAAGGCACAATGCCGACTTAAGTACCAGAGGAATGACACTCTAACTTTCTATGATTTGAACCTCTCCTGTGAGTCCAGCTTGAGATTCCGATGCTTCACTTCAGGGTTTCTGTATCCCTTGGACGTTCTTATTGACGATGAAACACAGAATTTGCATCCGAATAAAATACAAAAGGAACAATGCCGGCTTAAGTACAAGAGGACTGACACTCTAACTTTCTATGATTTGAACCTCTCCTGTGATTTTAGTTTTAGATTCCGATGCTTCACGTCGGGTTTACTGTATCCCTTGGACTTTCTTATTGACGATGAAACACAGAAATTGCATCCAAATTTAATACAAAAGGCACAATGCCGACTTAAGTACAAGAGGACTGTCACTCTAACTTTCTATGATTTGAACCTCTCCTGTGACTCCAGTTTTAGATTCCGATGCTTCACTTCAGGTTTACTGTAACCCTTGGACCTTCTTATTGACGGTGAAACACAGAAATTTCTTCCGAATTTAATACAAAAGGCACAATGCCGACTTAAGTACAAGAGGACTGACACTCTAACTTTCTACGATTTGCACCTCTCCTGTGAGTGCAGTTTTAGATTCCGATGCTTCACTTCATGTTTACTGTATCCCTTGGACCTTCTAATTGACGACGAAACACAGAAATTGCATCCGAATTTAATACAAAAGGCACAATGCTGAGTTAAGTACAAGAGAACTGACGTTCTAACGTTCTATGATTTGAACCTCTCCTGTGAGTCCAGTTTTAAATTCCGATGTTTCACTTCAGGTTTACTGTATCCCTTGGACCTTCTTATTGACGATGAAACACAGAAATTGCATCCAAATTTAATACAAAAGGCACAATGCCGACTTAAGTACAAGAGGACTGTCACTCTAACTTTCTATGATTTGAACCTCTCCTGTGAGTCCAGTTTTAGATTCTGATGCTTCACTTCAGGTTTACTGTAACACTTGGACCTTCTTATTGACGGTGAAACACAGATATTTCATTCGAATTTAATACAAAAGGCACAATGCCGACTTAAGTACAAGAGGACTGACACTCTACCTTTCTACGATTTGAACCTATCCTGTGAGTGCAGTTTTAGATTCCGATGCTTCACTTCATGTTTACTGTATCCCTTGTACCTTCTTTTTGACGATGAAACACAGAAATTGCATCCAAATTTAGTACAAAAGGCAAAATGCCCACTTAAGTTCAAGTGGACTGACACTCTAATTTTCTATGATTTGAACCTCTCCTGTAAGTCCAATTTTAGATTTCGATGCTTCACTTCAGGTTTACTGTATCGCTTGGACCTTCTTACTGACGATGAAACACAGAAATTGCATCCAAATTTAATACAAAAGGCACAATGCCGACTTTAGTACAAGAGGACTGACACTCTAACTTTATATGATTTGAACCTCCACTGTGAGTCCAGTTTGAGATTCCGATGCTTCACTTCAGGTTTACTGCATCCCTTGGACCTTCTTATTGACGATGAAACACAGAAATTGCATCCGAATTTAATACGAAAGGCACAATGCCGACTTAATTACAAGAGGAATGACACTCTAACTTTCTATGATTTGAACCTCTCCTGTGAGTCCAGTTTTAGATTGCGATGCTTCACTTCAGGGTTACTGTATCCCTTGGACGTTCTTATTGACGATGGAACACGGAAATTGCATCCGAATAAAATACAAAAGGTACAATGACGACTTAAGTACAAGAGGACTGACACTCTAACTTTCTATGATTTGAACCTCTCCTGTGAGTTCAGTTTTAGATTCCGATGCTTCACGTCGGGGGTACTGTATCCCTTGGACCTTCTTATTGACGATGAAACACAGAAATTGCATCCGAATTTAATACAAACGCCACAATGCCGACTTAAGTACAAGGGGACTGACACCGTAACTTTCGATGATTTGAACCTCTCCTGTGAGTCCAGTTTTAGATTCCTATGCTTCCCTTCAGGTTTACTGTATCCCTTGGACCTTCTTATTGACGATGAAACACAGAAATTGCATCCAAATTTAATACAAAAGGCACAATGCCCACATAAGTACAAGAGGACTGACACCCTTACTTTCTATGAATTGAACCTCTCCTGTAAGTCCAGTTTTAGATTCCGATGCTTCACTTCAGGTTTACAGTATCGCTTGGACCTTCTTATTGACGATGAAACACAGAAATTGCATCCGAATTTAATACAAAAGGCACAATGCCGACTTAAGTACAAGAGGACTGACATTCTAACTTTCTATGATTTAAACCTCTTCTGTGATTCCAGTTTTATATTCTGAGGCTTCACTTCAGGTTTACTGTATCCCTTGGACCTTCTTATTGACGATGAAACACAGAAATTGCATACAAATTTAATACAAAAGGCACAATGCCGACTTAAGTACAAGAGGACTGACACTCTAACATTCTATGATATAAACCTTTTCTGTGATTCCAGTTTTAGATTCAGAGGCTTCACTTCAGGTTTACTGTATCCCTTGGACCTTCTTATTGACGATGAAACACAGAAATTGCATCCGAATTTAATACGAAAGGCACAATGCCGACTTAGGTACAAGAGGACTGACACTCTAACTTTCTATGATTTGAACCTCTCGTGTGAGTTCAGTTTTAGATTCCGATGCTTCACGTCAGGTTTACTGTATCCATGGACCTTCTTATTGACGATGAAACACAGAAATTGCATCCAAATTTAATACAAAAGGCACAATGCCGACTTAAGTACAAGAGGACTGTCACTCTAACTTTCTATGATTTGAACCTCTCCTGTGAGTCCAGTTTTAGATTCTGATGCTTCACTTCAGGTTTACTGTAACACTTGGACCTTCTTATTGACGGTGAAACACAGAAATTTCATTCGAATTTAATACAAAAGGCACAATGCCGACTTAAGGACAAGAGGACTGACACTCTAACTTTCTACGATTTGAACCTATCCTGTAAGTGCAGTTTTAGATTCCGATGCTTCACTTCATGTTTACTGTATCCCTTGTACCTTCTTTTTGACGATGAAACACAGAAATTGCATCCAAATTTAGTACAAAAGGCAAAATGCCCACTTAAGTTCAAGTCGACTGACACTCTAATTTTCTATGATTTGAACCTCTCCTGTAAGTCCAATTTTAGATTCCGATGCTTCACTTCAGGTTTACTGTATCGCTTGGACCTTCTTACTGACGATGAAACACAGAAATTGCATCCAAATTTAATACAAAAGGCACAATGCCGACTTTAGTACAAGAGGACTGACACTCTAACTTTATATGATTTGAACCTCCCCTGTGAGTCCAGTTTGAGATTCCGATGCTTCACTTCAGGTTTACTGCATCCCTTGGACCTTCTTATTGACGATGAAACACAGAAATTGCATCCGAATTTAATACGAAAAGCACAATGCCGACTTAATTACAAGAGGAATGACACTCTAACTTTCTATGATTTGAACCTCTCCTGTGAGTCCAGTTTTAGATTGCGATGCTTCACTTCAGGGTTACTGTATCCCTTGGACGTTCTTATTGACGATGGAACACAGAAATTGCATCCGAATAAAATACAAAAGGTACAATGACGACTTAAGTACAAGAGGACTGACACTCTAACTTTCTATGATTTGAACCTCTCCTGTGAGTTCAGTTTTAGATTCCGATGCTTCACGTCGGGTTTACTGTATCCCTTGGACCTTCTTATTGACGATGAAACACAGAAATTGCATCCGAATTTAATACAAACGGCACAATGCCGACTTAAGTACAAGGGGACTGACACCGTAACTTTCGATGATTTGAACCTCTCCTGTGAGTCCAGTTTTAGATTCCTATGCTTCCCTTCAGGTTTACTGTATCCCTTGGACCTTCTTATTGACGATGAAACACAGAAATTGCATCCAAAATTAATACAAAAGGCACAATGCCCACTTAAGTACAAGAGGACTGACACCCTTACTTTCTATGAATTGAACCTCTCCTGTAAGTCCAGTTTTAGATTCCGATGCTTCACTTCAGGTTTACAGTATCGCTTGGACCTTCTTATTGACGATGAAACACAGAAATTGCATCCGAATTTAATACAAAAGGCACAATGCCGACTTAAGTACAAGAGGACTGACATTCTAACTTTCTATGATTTGAACCTCTTCTGTGATTCCAGTTTTATATTCTGAGGCTTCACTTCAGGTTTACTGTATCCCTTGGACCTTCTTATTGACGATGAAACACAGAAATTGCATCCAAATTTAATACAAAAGGCACAATGCCGACTTAAGTACAAGAGGACTGACACTCTAAGTTTCTATGATTTGAACCTCTCCTGTGAGTTCAGTTTTAGATTCCGATGCTTCACTTCGGGTTTACTGTATCCCTTGGACCTTCTTATTGTCGATGAAACACAGAAAGTGCATCCGAATTTAATACAAAAGGCACAATGCCGACTTAAGTACAAGAGGACTGACACTCTAACTTTCTATGATTTGAACCTCCACTGTGAGTCCAGTTTTAGATTCCGATGCTTCACTTCAGGTTTACTGTATCCTTTGGACCTTCTTATTGACGATGAAACACAGAAATTGCATCCGAATTTAATACAAAAGGCACAATGCCGACTTAAGTACAAGAGGACTGACACTCTAACATTCTATGAAATAAACCTTTTCTGTGATTCCAGTTTTAGATTCTGAGGCTTCACTTCAGGTTTACTGTATCCCTTGGACCTTCTTATTGACGATGAAACACAGAAATTGCATCCGAATTTAATACGAAAGGCACAATGCCGACTTAGGTACAAGATGAATGACACTCTTTCTTTCTATGATTTGAACCTCTCCTGTGAGTCCAGTTTTAGATTCCGATGCTTCACTTCAGGTTCACTGTATCCCTTGGACGTTCTTATTGACGATGAAACACAGAAATTGCATCCAAATTTAATACAAAAGGCACAATGCCGACTTGAGTAGAAGTGGACTGACACTCTAACTTTCTATGATTTCAACCTCTCCTGTAAGTCCTCTTTTAGATTCCGATGCTTATCTTCAGGTTTACTGTATCGCTTGGACCTTCTTATTGACGATGAAACACAGAAATTGCATCCGAATTTAATACAAAAGGCACAATGCTGACTTAAGTACAAGAGGACTGACACTCTAACTTTATATTATTTGAACCTCCCCTGTGAGTCCAGTTTGAGATTCCGATGCTTCACTTCAGGTTTACTGTATCCCTTGGACCTTCTTATTGACGATGAAACACAGAAATTGCATCCGAATTTAATAAAAAAGGCACAATGCCGACTTAAGTACAAGAGGACTGAAACTCTAACTCTCTATGATTTGAACCTCTCCTGTGAGTCCGGTTTTAGATTCCGACGCTTCACTTCAGGTTTACTGTATCCCTTGGACGTTCTTATTGACGATGAAACACAGAAATTGCATCCGAATTTAATACAAACGGCACAATGCCGACTTAAGTACAAGAGGACTGACACCGTAACTTTCGATGATTTTAACCTCTCCTGTGAGTCCAGTTTTAGATTAGTATGCTTCACTTCAGGTTTACTGTATTCCTTGGACCTTCTTATTGACGATGAAACACAGAAATTGCATCCAAATTTAATACAAAAGGCACAATGCCCACTTAAGTACAAGAGGACTGACACTCTTACTTTCTATGATTTGAACCTCTCCTGTAAGTCCAGTTTTAGATTCCGATGCTTCACTTCAGGTTTACAGTATCGCTTGGACCTTCTTATTGACGATGAAACACAGAAATTGCATCCGAATTTAATACAAAAGGCACAATGCCGACTTAAGTACAAGAGGACTGACATTCTAACTTTCTATGATTTGAACCTCATCTGTGATTCCAGTTTTATATTCTGACGCTTCACTTCAGGTTTACTGTATCCCTTGGACCTTCTTATTGACGATGAAACACAGAAATTGCATCCAAATTTAATACAAAAGTCACAATGCAGACTTAAGTACAAGAGGACTGACACTCTAACTTTCTATGATTTGAACCTCTCCTGTGAGTTCAGTTTTGGATTCCGATGCTTCACTTCGGGTTTACTGTATCCCTTGGACCTTCTTATTGTCGATGAAACACAGAAATTGCACCCGAATTTAATACAAAAGGTACAATATCGACTTAAGTACAAGAGGACTGACACTCTAACTTTCTATGATTTGAACCTCTACTGTGAGTCCAGTTTTAGATTCCGATGCTTCACTTCAGGTTTACTGTATCCTTTGGACCTTCTTATTGACGATGAAACACAGAAATTGCATCCGAATTTAATACAAAAGGCACAATGCCGACTTAAGTACAAGAGGACTGACACTCTAACATTCTATGATTTGAACCTCTTCTGTGATTCCAGGTTTAGATTCTGAGGCTTCACTTCAGGTTTACTGTATCCCTTGGACCTTCTTATTGACGATGAAACACAGAAATTGCATCCGAATTTAATACGAAAGGCACAATGCCGACTTAGGTACAAGAGGAATGACACTCTTTCTTTCTATGATTTGAACCTCTCCTGTGAGTCCAGTTTTAGATTTCGATGCTTCACTTCAGGTTCACTGTATCCCTTGTACGTTCTTATTGTCGATGAAACACAGAAATTGCATCCAAATTTAATACAAAAGGCACAATGCCGACTTGAGTACAAGTGGACTGACACTCTAACTTTCTATGATTTCAACCTCTCCTGTAAGTCCTGTTTTAGATTCCGATGCTTCACTTCAAGTTTACTGTATCGCTTGGACCTTCTTATTGACGATGAAACACAGAAATTGCATCCGAATTTAATTCATAATGCACAATGCCGACTTAAGTACAAGAGGAATGACACTCTAACTTTCTATGATTTGAACCTCTCCTGTGAGTACAGTTTTAGATTGCGATGCTTCACTTCAGGGTTACTGTATACCTTGGACGTTCTTATTGACGATGAAACACAGAAATTGCATCCGAATAAAATACAAAAGGTACAATGCCGACTTAAGTACAAGAGGACTGACACTCTAACTTTCTATGATTTGAACCTCTCCTGTGAGTTCAGTTATAGATTCCGATGCTTCACGTCGGGTTTACTGTATCCCTTGGACGTTCTTATTGACGATGAAACACAGAAATTGCATCCGAATTTAATACAAACGGCACAATGCCGACTTAAGTACAAGAGGACTGACACCGTAACTTTCGATGATTTTAACCTCTCCTGTGAGTCCAGTTTTAGATTAGTATGCTTCACTTCAGGTTTACTGTATTCCTTGGACCTTCTTATTGACAATGAAACACAGAAATTGCATCCAAATTTAATACAAAAGGCACAATGCCCACTTAAGTACAAGAGGACTGACACTCTTACTTTCTATGATTTGAACCTCTCCTGTAAGTCCAGTTTTAGATTCCGATGCTTCACTTCAGGTTTACAGTATCGCTTGGACCTTCTTATTGACGATGAAACACAGAAATTGCATCCGAATTTAATACAAAAGGCACAATGCCGACTTAAGTACAAGAGGACTGACATTCTAACTTTCTATGATTTGAACCTCTTCTGTGATTCCAGTTTTATATTCTGAGGCTTCACTTCAGGTTTACTGTATCCCTTGGACCTTCTTATTGACGATGAAACACAGAAATTGCATCCAAATTTAATACAAAAGGCACCATGCAGACTTAAGTACAAGAGGACTGACACTCTAACTTTCTATGATTTGAACCTCTCCTGTGAGTTCAGTTTTGGATTCCGAAGCTTCACTTCGGGATTACTGTATCCCTTGGACCTTCTTATTGTCGATGAAACACAGAAATTGCATCCGAATTTAATACAAAAGGCACAATATCGACTTAAGTACAAGAGGACTGACACTCTAACTTTCTATGATTTCAACCTCTCCTGTAAGTCCTCTTTCAGATTCCGATGCTTCACTTCAGGTTTACTGTATCGCTTGGACCTTCTAATTGACGATGAAACACAGAAATTGCATCCGAATAAAATACAAAAGGAACAATGCCGGCTTAAGTACAAGAGGACTGACACTCTAACTCTTTATGATTTGAACCTCTCGTGTGAGTTCAGTTTTAGATTCCGATGCTTCACGTCGGGTTTACTGTATCCATGGACCTTCTTATTGACGATGAAACACAGAAAGTGCATCCAAATTTAATACAAAAGGCACAATGCCGACTTAAGTACAAGAGGACTGTCACTCTAACTTTCTATGATTTGAACCTCTCCTGTGAGTCCAGTTTTAGATTCTGATGCTTCACTTCAGGTTTACTGTAACACTTGGACCTTCTTATTGACGGTGAAACACAGAAATTTCATTCGAATTTAATACAAAAGGCACAATGCCGACTTAAGTACAAGAGGACTGACACTCTAACTTTCTACGATTTGAACCTATCCTGTGAGTGCAGTTTTAGATCCGATGCTTCACTTCATGTTTACTGTATCCCTTGTACCTTCTTTTTGACGATGAAACACAGAAATTGCATCCAAATTTAGTACAAAAGGCAAAATGCCCACTTAAGTTCAAGTGGACTGACACTCTAATTTTCTATGATTTGAACCTCTCCTGTAAGTCCAATTTTAGATTCCGATGCTTCACTTCAGGTTTACTGTATTGCTAGGACCTTCTTACTGACGATGAAACACAGAAATTGCATCCAAATTTAATACAAAAGGCACAATGCCGACTTTAGTACAAGAGGACTGACACTCTAACTTTATATGATTTGAACCTCCCCTGTGAGTCCAGTTTGAGATCCCGATGCTTCACTTCAGGTTTACTGCATCCCTTGGAACTTCTTATTGACGATGAAACACAGAAATTGCATCCGAATTTAATACGAAAGGCACAATGCCGACTTAATTACAAGAGGAATGACACTCTAACTTTCTATGATTTGAACCTCTCCTGTGAGTCCAGTTTTAGATTGCGATGCTTCACTTCAGGGTTACTGTATCCCTTGGACGTTCTTATTGACGATGGAACACAGAAATTGCATCCGAATAAAATACAAAAGGTACAATGACGACTTAAGTACAAGAGGACTGACACTCTAACTTTCTATGATTTGAACCTCTCCTGTGAGTTCAGTTTTAGATTCCGATGCTTCACGTCGGGTTTACTGTATCCCTTGGACCTTCTTATTGACGATGAAACACAGAAATTGCATCCGAATTTAATACAAACGGCACAATGCCGACTTAAGTACAAGGGCACTGACACCGTAACTTTCGGTGATTTGAACCTCTCCTGTGAGTCCAGTTTTAGATTCCTATGCTTCCCTTCAGGTTTACTGTATCCCTTGGACCTTCTTATTGACGATGAAACACAGAAATTGCATCCAAAATTAATACAAAAGGCACAATGCCCACTTAAGTACAAGAGGACTGACACCCTTACTTTCTATGAATTGAACCTCTCCTGTAAGTCCAGTTTTAGATTCCGATGCTTCACTTCAGGTTTACAGTATCGCTTGGACCTTCTTATTGACGATGAAACACAGAAATTGCATCCGAATTTAATACAAAAGGCACAATGCCGACTTAAGTACAAGAGGACTGACATTCTAACTTTCTATGATTTGAACCTCTTCTGTGATTCCAGTTTTATATTCTGAGGCTTCACTTCAGGTTTACTGTATCCCTTGGACCTTCTTATTGACGATGAAACACAGAAATTGCATCCAAATTTAATACAAAAGGCACAATGCCGACTTAAGTACAAGAGGACTGACACTCTAAGTTTCTATGATTTGAACCTCTCCTGTGAGTTCAGTTTTAGATTCCGATGCTTCACTTCGGGTTTACTGTATCCCTTGGACCTTCTTATTGTCGATGAAACACAGAAAGTGCATCCGAATTTAATACAAAAGGCACAATGCCGACTTAAGTACAAGAGGACTGACACTCTAACTTTCTATGATTTGAACCTCTACTGTGAGTCCAGTTTTAGATTCCGATGCTTCACTTCAGGTTTACTGTATCCTTTGGACCTGATTATTGACGATGAAACACAGAAATTGCATCCGAATTTAATACAAAAGGCACAATGCCGACTTAAGTACAAGAGGACTGACACTCTAACATTCTATGATATAAACCTTTTCTGTGATTCCAGTTTTAGATTCTGAGGCTTCACTTCAGGTTTACTGTATCCCTTGGACCTTCTTATTGACGATGAAACACAGAAATTGCATCCGAATTTAATACGAAAGGCACAATGCCGACTTAGGTACAAGAGGAATGACACTCTTTCTTTCTATGATTTGAACCTCTCCTGTGAGTCCAGTTTTAGATTCCGATGCTTCACTTCAGGTTCACTGTAT
This sequence comes from Schistocerca serialis cubense, assembly GCF_023864345.2. Classification (NCBI taxonomy): domain Eukaryota; kingdom Metazoa; phylum Arthropoda; class Insecta; order Orthoptera; family Acrididae; genus Schistocerca; species Schistocerca serialis. The sequence goes on along the minus strand of NC_064640.1, from coordinate 1,045,985,315 downwards.
CCCTTGGACGTTCTTATTGACGATGAAACACAGAAATTGCATCCAAATTTAATACAAAAGGCACAATGCCGACTTGAGTAGAAGTGGACTGACACTCTAACTTTCTATGATTTCAACCTCTGCTGTAAGTCCTCTTTTAGATTCCGATGCTTATCTTCAGGTTTACTGTATCGCTTGGACCTTCTTATTGACGATGAAACACAGAAATTGCATCCGAATTTAATACAAAAGGCACAATGCTGACTTAAGTACAAGAGGACTGACACTCTAACTTTATATTATTTGAACCTCCCCTGTGAGTCCAGTTTGAGATTCCGATGCTTCACTTCAGGTTTACTGTATCCCTTGGACCTTCTTATTGACGATGAAACACAGAAATTGCATCCGAATTTAATAAAAAAGGCACAATGCCGACTTAAGTACAAGAGGACTGAAACTCTAACTCTCTATGATTTGAACCTCTCCTGTGAGTCCAGTTTTAGATTCCGAGGCTTCACTTCAGGTTTACTGTATCCCTTGGGCCTTCTTATTGACGATGAAGCACAGAAATTGCATCAAAATTCAATACAAAAGGCACAATGCCGACTTAAGTACGAGAGGACTGACACTCTAAATTTCGATTATTTGAACCTCTCCTGTGAGTCCGGTTTTAGATTCCGATGCTTCACTTCAGGTTTACTGTATCCCTTGGACCTTCTTATTGACGATGAAACACAGAAATTGCATCCGAATTTAATACAACAGGCACAATGCCGACTTAAGTGCAAGAGGACTGACTCTCTAAATTTCGATGATTTGAACTTCTCCTGTGAGTCCAGTTTCAGATTCCGATGCTTCACTTCAGGTTTACTGTATCCCTTGGACCTTCTTATTGACGATGAAACGCAAAAATTGCATCCAAATTTAATACAAAAGGCACAATACCCACTTAAGTACAAGTGGACTGACACTCTAATTTTCTATGATTTGAACCTCTCCTGTAAGTCCATTTTTAGATTCCGATGCTTCACTTCAGGTTTACTGTATCGCTTGCACCTTCTTATTGACGATGAAACACAGAAATTGCATCCGAATTTAATACGAAAGGCACAATGCCGACTTAGGTACAAGAGGAATGACACTCTTTCTTTCTATGATTTGAACCTCTTCTGTGAGTCCAGTTTTAGATTCTGAGGCTTCACTTCAGGTTTACTGTATCCCTTAGACCTTCTTATTGACGATGAAACACAGAAATTGCATCCGAATTTAATACGAAAGGCACAATGCCGACTTAAGTACCAGAGGAATGACACTCTAACTTTCTATGATTTGAACCTCTCCTGTGAGTTTAGTTTTAGATTCCGATGCTTCACGTCGGGTTTACTGTATCCCTTGGACCTTCTTATTGCTGATGAAACACAGAAATTGCATCCAAATTTAATACAAAAGGCACAATGCCGACTTAAGTACAAAAGGACTGTCACTCTAACTTTCTATGATTTGAACCTCTCCTGTGACTCCAGTTTTATATTCTGAGGCTTCACTTCAGGTTTACTGTATCCCTTGGACCTTCTTATTGACGATGAAACACAGAATTGCATCCAAATTTAATACAAAAGGCACAATGCCGACTTAAGTACAAGAGGACTGACACTCTAAGTTTCTATGATTTGAACCTCTCCTGTGAGTTCAGTTTTAGATTCCGATGCTTCACTTCGGGTTTACTGTATCCCTTGGACCTTCTTATTGTCGATGAAACACAGAAAGTGCATCCGAATTTAATACAAAAGGCACAATGCCGACTTAAGTACAAGAGGACTGACACTCTAACTTTCTATGATTTGAACCTCTACTGTGAGTCCAGTTTTAGATTCCGATGCTTCACTTCAGGTTTACTGTATCCTTTGGACCTGATTATTGACGATGAAACACAGAAATTGCATCCGAATTTAATACAAAAGGCACAATGCCGACTTAAGTACAAGAGGACTGACACTCTAACATTCTATGATATAAACCTTTTCTGTGATTCCAGTTTTAGATTCTGAGGCTTCACTTCAGGTTTACTGTATCCCTTGGACCTTCTTATTGACGATGAAACACAGAAATTGCATCCGAATTTAATACGAAGGGCACAATGCCGACATAGGTACAAGAGGAATGACACTCTTTCTTTCTATGATTTGAACCTCTCCTGTGAGTCCAGTTTTAGATTCCGATGCTTCACTTCAGGTTCACTGTATCCCTTGGACGTTCTTATTGACGATGAAACACAGAAATTGCATCCAAATTTAATACAAAAGGCACAATGCCGACTTGAGTAGAAGTGGACTGACACTCTAACTTTCTATGATTTCAACCTCTGCTGTAAGTCCTCTTTTAGATTCCGATGCTTATCTTCAGGTTTACTGTATCGCTTGGACCTTCTTATTGACGATGAAACACAGAAATTGCATCCGAATTTAATACAAAAGGCACAATGCCGACTTTAGTACAAGAGGACTGACACTCTAACTTTATATGATTTGAACCTCCCCTGTGAGTCCAGTTTGAGATTCCGATGCTTCACTTCAGGTTTACTGCATCCCTTGGACCTTCTTATTGACGATGAAACACAGAAATTGCATCCGAATTTAATACGAAAAGCACAATGCCGACTTAATTACAAGAGGAATGACACTCTAACTTTCTATGATTTGAACCTCTCCTGTGAGTCCAGTTTTAGATTGCGATGCTTCACTTCAGGGTTACTGTATCCCTTGGACGTTCTTATTGACGATGGAACACAGAAATTGCATCCGAATAAAATACAAAAGGTACAATGACGACTTAAGTACAAGAGGACTGACACTCTAACTTTCTATGATTTGAACCTCTCCTGTGAGTTCAGTTATAGATTCCGATGCTTCACGTCGGGTTTACTGTATCCCTTGGACGTTCTTATTGACGATGAAACACAGAAATTGCATCCGAATTTAATACAAACGGCACAATGCCGACTTAAGTACAAGAGGACTGACACTCTAACTTTCTATGATTTGAACCTCTACTGTGAGTCCAGTTTTAGATTCCGATGCTTCACTTCAGGTTTACTGTATCCTTTGGACCTTCTTATTGACGATGAAACACAGAAATTGCATCCGAATTTAATACAAAAGGCACAATGCCGACTTAAGTACAAGAGGACTGACACTCTAACATTCTATGATTTGAACCTCTTCTGTGATTCCAGGTTTAGATTCTGAGGCTTCACTTCAGGTTTACTGTATCCCTTGGACCTTCTTATTGACGATGAAACACAGAAATTGCATCCGAATTTAATACGAAAGGCACAATGCCGACTTAGGTACAAGAGGAATGACACTCTTTCTTTCTATGATTTGAACCTCTCCTGTGAGTCCAGTTTTAGATTTCGATGCTTCACTTCAGGTTCACTGTATCCCTTGTACGTTCTTATTGTCGATGAAACACAGAAATTGCATCCAAATTTAATACAAAAGGCACAATGCCGACTTGAGTACAAGTGGACTGACACTCTAACTTTCTATGATTTCAACCTCTCCTGTAAGTCCTGTTTTAGATTCCGATGCTTCACTTCAAGTTTACTGTATCGCTTGGACCTTCTTATTGACGATGAAACACAGAAATTGCATCCGAATTTAATTCATAATGCACAATGCCGACTTAAGTACAAGAGGAATGACACTCTAACTTTCTATGATTTGAACCTCTCCTGTGAGTACAGTTTTAGATTGCGATGCTTCACTTCAGGGTTACTGTATACCTTGGACGTTCTTATTGACGATGAAACACAGAAATTGCATCCGAATAAAATACAAAAGGTACAATGCCGACTTAAGTACAAGAGGACTGACACTCTAACTTTCTATGATTTGAACCTCTCCTGTGAGTTCAGTTATAGATTCCGATGCTTCACGTCGGGTTTACTGTATCCCTTGGACGTTCTTATTGACGATGAAACACAGAAATTGCATCCGAATTTAATACAAACGGCACAATGCCGACTTAAGTACAAGAGGACTGACACCGTAACTTTCGATGATTTTAACCTCTCCTGTGAGTCCAGTTTTAGATTAGTATGCTTCACTTCAGGTTTACTGTATTCCTTGGACCTTCTTATTGACAATGAAACACAGAAATTGCATCCAAATTTAATACAAAAGGCACAATGCCCACTTAAGTACAAGAGGACTGACACTCTTACTTTCTATGATTTGAACCTCTCCTGTAAGTCCAGTTTTAGATTCCGATGCTTCACTTCAGGTTTACAGTATCGCTTGGACCTTCTTATTGACGATGAAACACAGAAATTGCATCCGAATTTAATACAAAAGGCACAATGCCGACTTAAGTACAAGAGGACTGACATTCTAACTTTCTATGATTTGAACCTCTTCTGTGATTCCAGTTTTATATTCTGAGGCTTCACTTCAGGTTTACTGTATCCCTTGGACCTTCTTATTGACGATGAAACACAGAAATTGCATCCAAATTTAATACAAAAGGCACCATGCAGACTTAAGTACAAGAGGACTGACACTCTAACTTTCTATGATTTGAACCTCTCCTGTGAGTTCAGTTTTGGATTCCGAAGCTTCACTTCGGGATTACTGTATCCCTTGGACCTTCTTATTGTCGATGAAACACAGAAATTGCATCCGAATTTTATACAAAAGGCACAATATCGACTTAAGTACAAGAGGACTGACACTCTAACTTTCTATGATTTCAACCTCTCCTGTAAGTCCTCTTTCAGATTCCGATGCTTCACTTCAGGTTTACTGTATCGCTTGGACCTTCTAATTGACGATGAAACACAGAAATTGCATCCGAATAAAATACAAAAGGAACAATGCCGGCTTAAGTACAAGAGGACTGACACTCTAACTCTTTATGATTTGAACCTCTCGTGTGAGTTCAGTTTTAGATTCCGATGCTTCACGTCGGGTTTACTGTATCCATGGACCTTCTTATTGACGATGAAACACAGAAAGTGCATCCAAATTTAATACAAAAGGCACAATGCCGACTTAAGTACAAGAGGACTGTCACTCTAACTTTCTATGATTTGAACCTCTCCTGTGAGTCCAGTTTTAGATTCTGATGCTTCACTTCAGGTTTACTGTAACACTTGGACCTTCTTATTGACGGTGAAACACAGAAATTTCATTCGAATTTAATACAAAAGGCACAATGCCGACTTAAGTACAAGAGGACTGACACTCTAACTTTCTACGATTTGAACCTATCCTGTGAGTGCAGTTTTAGATCCGATGCTTCACTTCATGTTTACTGTATCCCTTGTACCTTCTTTTTGACGATGAAACACAGAAATTGCATCCAAATTTAGTACAAAAGGCAAAATGCCCACTTAAGTTCAAGTGGACTGACACTCTAATTTTCTATGATTTGAACCTCTCCTGTAAGTCCAATTTTAGATTCCGATGCTTCACTTCAGGTTTACTGTATTGCTAGGACCTTCTTACTGACGATGAAACACAGAAATTGCATCCAAATTTAATACAAAAGGCACAAAGCCGACTTTAGTACAAGAGGACTGACACTCTAACTTTATATGATTTGAACCTCCCCTGTGAGTCCAGTTTGAGATCCCGATGCTTCACTTCAGGTTTACTGCATCCCTTGGAACTTCTTATTGACGATGAAACACAGAAATTGCATCCGAATTTAATACGAAAGGCACAATGCCGACTTAATTACAAGAGGAATGACACTCTAACTTTCTATGATTTGAACCTCTCCTGTGAGTCCAGTTTTAGATTGCGATGCTTCACTTCAGGGTTACTGTATCCCTTGGACGTTCTTATTGACGATGGAACACAGAAATTGCATCCGAATAAAATACAAAAGGTACAATGACGACTTAAGTACAAGAGGACTGACACTCTAACTTTCTATGATTTGAACCTCTCCTGTGAGTTCAGTTTTAGATTCCGATGCTTCACGTCGGGTTTACTGTATCCCTTGGACCTTCTTATTGACGATGAAACACAGAAATTGCATCCGAATTTAATACAAACGGCACAATGCCGACTTAAGTACAAGGGGACTGACACCGTAACTTTCGGTGATTTGAACCTCTCCTGTGAGTCCAGTTTTAGATTCCTATGCTTCCCTTCAGGTTTACTGTATCCCTTGGACCTTCTTATTGACGATGAAACACAGAAATTGCATCCAAAATTAATACAAAAGGCACAATGCCCACTTAAGTACAAGAGGACTGACACCCTTACTTTCTATGAATTGAACCTCTCCTGTAAGTCCAGTTTTAGATTCCGATGCTTCACTTCAGGTTTACAGTATCGCTTGGACCTTCTTATTGACGATGAAACACAGAAATTGCATCCGAATTTAATACAAAAGGCACAATGCCGACTTAAGTACAAGAGGACTGACATTCTAACTTTCTATGATTTGAACCTCTTCTGTGATTCCAGTTTTATATTCTGAGGCTTCACTTCAGGTTTACTGTATCCCTTGGACCTTCTTATTGACGATGAAACACAGAAATTGCATCCAAATTTAATACAAAAGGCACAATGCCGACTTAAGTACAAGAGGACTGACACTCTAAGTTTCTATGATTTGAACCTCTCCTGTGAGTTCAGTTTTAGATTCCGATGCTTCACTTCGGGTTTACTGTATCCCTTGGACCTTCTTATTGTCGATGAAACACAGAAAGTGCATCCGAATTTAATACAAAAGGCACAATGCCGACTTAAGTACAAGAGGACTGACACTCTAACTTTCTATGATTTGAACCTCTACTGTGAGTCCAGTTTTAGATTCCGATGCTTCACTTCAGGTTTACTGTATCCTTTGGACCTGATTATTGACGATGAAACACAGAAATTGCATCCGAATTTAATACAAAAGGCACAATGCCGACTTAAGTACAAGAGGACTGACACTCTAACATTCTATGATATAAACCTTTTCTGTGATTCCAGTTTTAGATTCTGAGGCTTCACTTCAGGTTTACTGTATCCCTTGGACCTTCTTATTGACGATGAAACACAGAAATTGCATCCGAATTTAATACGAAAGGCACAATGCCGACTTAGGTACAAGAGGAATGACACTCTTTCTTTCTATGATTTGAACCTCTCCTGTGAGTCCAGTTTTAGATTCCGATGCTTCACTTCAGGTTCACTGTATCCCTTGGACGTTCTTATTGACGATGAAACACAGAAATTGCATCCAAATTTAATACAAAAGGCACAATGCCGACTTGAGTAGAAGTGGACTGACACTCTAACTTTCTATGATTTCAACCTCTGCTGTAAGTCCTCTTTTAGATTCCGATGCTTATCTTCAGGTTTACTGTATCGCTTGGACCTTCTTATTGACGATGAAACACAGAAATTGCATCCGAATTTAATACAAAAGGCACAATGCTGACTTAAGTACAAGAGGACTGACACTCTAACTTTATATTATTTGAACCTCCCCTGTGAGTCCAGTTTGAGATTCCGATGCTTCACTTCAGGTTTACTGTATCCCTTGGACCTTCTTATTGACGATGAAACACAGAAATTGCATCCGAATTTAATAAAAAAGGCACAATGCCGACTTAAGTACAAGAGGACTGAAACTCTAACTCTCTATGATTTGAACCTCTCCTGTGAGTCCAGTTTTAGATTCCGAGGCTTCACTTCAGGTTTACTGTATCCCTTGGGCCTTCTTATTGACGATGAAGCACAGAAATTGCATCAAAATTCAATACAAAAGGCACAATGCCGACTTAAGTACGAGAGGACTGACACTCTAAATTTCGATTATTTGAACCTCTCCTGTGAGTCCGGTTTTAGATTCCGATGCTTCACTTCAGGTTTACTGTATCCCTTGGACCTTCTTATTGACGATGAAACACAGAAATTGCATCCGAATTTAAAACAACAGGCACAATGCCGACTTAAGTGCAAGAGGACTGACTCTCTAAATTTCGATGATTTGAACTTCTCCTGTGAGTCCAGTTTCAGATTCCGATGCTTCACTTCAGGTTTACTGTATCCCTTGGACCTTCTTATTGACGATGAAACGCAAAAATTGCATCCAAATTTAATACAAAAGGCACAATACCCACTTAAGTACAAGTGGACTGACACTCTAATTTTCTATGATTTGAACCTCTCCTGTAAGTCCATTTTTAGATTCCGATGCTTCACTTCAGGTTTACTGTATCGCTTGCACCTTCTTATTGACGATGAAACACAGAAATTGCATCCGAATTTAATACGAAAGGCACAATGCCGACTTAGGTACAAGAGGAATGACACTCTTTCTTTCTATGATTTGAACCTCTTCTGTGAGTCCAGTTTTAGATTCTGAGGCTTCACTTCAGGTTTACTGTATCCCTTAGACCTTCTTATTGACGATGAAACACAGAAATTGCATCCGAATTTAATACGAAAGGCACAATGCCGACTTAAGTACCAGAGGAATGACACTCTAACTTTCTATGATTTGAACCTCTCCTGTGAGTTTAGTTTTAGATTCCGATGCTTCACGTCGGGTTTACTGTATCCCTTGGACCTTCTTATTGCTGATGAAACACAGAAATTGCATCCAAATTTAATACAAAAGGCACAATGCCGACTTAAGTACAAAAGGACTGTCACTCTAACTTTCTATGATTTGAACCTCTCCTGTGACTCCAGTTTTATATTCTGAGGCTTCACTTCAGGTTTACTGTATCCCTTGGACCTTCTTATTGACGATGAAACACAGAAATTGCATCCAAATTTAATACAAAAGGCACAATGCCGACTTAAGTACAAGAGGACTGACACTCTAAGTTTCTATGATTTGAACCTCTCCTGTGAGTTCAGTTTTAGATTCCGATGCTTCACTTCGGGTTTACTGTATCCCTTGGACCTTCTTATTGTCGATGAAACACAGAAAGTGCATCCGAATTTAATACAAAAGGCACAATGCCGACTTAAGTACAAGAGGACTGACACTCTAACTTTCTATGATTTGAACCTCTACTGTGAGTCCAGTTTTAGATTCCGATGCTTCACTTCAGGTTTACTGTATCCTTTGGACCTGATTATTGACGATGAAACACAGAAATTGCATCCGAATTTAATACAAAAGGCACAATGCCGACTTAAGTACAAGAGGACTGACACTCTAACATTCTATGATATAAACCTTTTCTGTGATTCCAGTTTTAGATTCTGAGGCTTCACTTCAGGTTTACTGTATCCCTTGGACCTTCTTATTGACGATGAAACACAGAAATTGCATCCGAATTTAATACGAAAGGCACAATGCCGACTTAGGTACAAGAGGAATGACACTCTTTCTTTCTATGATTTGAACCTCTCCTGTGAGTCCAGTTTTAGATTCCGATGCTTCACTTCAGGTTCACTGTATCCCTTGGACGTTCTTATTGACGATGAAACACAGAAATTGCATCCAAATTTAATACAAAAGGCACAATGCCGACTTGAGTAGAAGTGGACTGACACTCTAACTTTCTATGATTTCAACCTCTGCTGTAAGTCCTCTTTTAGATTCCGATGCTTATCTTCAGGTTTACTGTATCGCTTGGACCTTCTTATTGACGATGAAACACAGAAATTGCATCCGAATTTAATACAAAAGGCACAATGCTGACTTAAGTACAAGAGGACTGACACTCTAACTTTATATTATTTGAACCTCCCCTGTGAGTCCAGTTTGAGATTCCGATGCTTCACTTCAGGTTTACTGTATCCCTTGGACCTTCTTATTGACGATGAAACACAGAAATTGCATCCGAATTTAATAAAAAAGGCACAATGCCGACTTAAGTACAAGAGGACTGAAACTCTAACTCTCTATGATTTGAACCTCTCCTGTGAGTCCAGTTTTAGATTCCGAGGCTTCACTTCAGGTTTACTGTATCCCTTGGGCCTTCTTATTGACGATGAAGCACAGAAATTGCATCAAAATTCAATACAAAAGGCACAATGCCGACTTAAGTACGAGAGGACTGACACTCTAAATTTCGATTATTTGAACCTCTCCTGTGAGTCCGGTTTTAGATTCCGATGCTTCACTTCAGGTTTACTGTATCCCTTGGACCTTCTTATTGACGATGAAACACAGAAATTGCATCCGAATTTAATACAACAGGCACAATGCCGACTTAAGTGCAAGAGGACTGACTCTCTAAATTTCGATGATTTGAACTTCTCCTGTGAGTCCAGTTTCAGATTCCGATGCTTCACTTCAGGTTTACTGTATCCCTTGGACCTTCTTATTGACGATGAAAAGCAAAAATTGCATCCAAATTTAATACAAAAGGCACAATACCCACTTAAGTACAAGTGGACTGACACTCTAATTTTCTATGATTTGAACCTCTCCTGTAAGTCCATTTTTAGATTCCGATGCTTCACTTCAGGTTTACTGTATCGCTTGCACCTTCTTATTGACGATGAAACACAGAAATTGCATCCGAATTTAATACGAAAGGCACAATGCCGACTTAGGTACAAGAGGAATGACACTCTTTCTTTCTATGATTTGAACCTCTTCTGTGAGTCCAGTTTTAGATTCTGAGGCTTCACTTCAGGTTTACTGTATCCCTTAGACCTTCTTATTGACGATGAAACACAGAAATTGCATCCGAATTTAATACGAAAGGCACAATGCCGACTTAAGTACCAGAGGAATGACACTCTAACTTTCTATGATTTGAACCTCTCCTGTGAGTTTAGTTTTAGATTCCGATGCTTCACGTCGGGTTTACTGTATCCCTTGGACCTTCTTATTGCTGATGAAACACAGAAATTGCATCCAAATTTAATACAAAAGGCACAATGCCGACTTAAGTACAAAAGGACTGTCACTCTAACTTTCTATGATTTGAACCTCTCCTGTGACTCCAGCTTTAGATTCCGATGCTTCACTTCAGGTTTACTGTAACCCTTGGACCTTCTTATTGACGGTGAAACACAGAAATTTCATCCGAATTTAATACAAAAGGCACAATGCCGACTTAAGTACAAGAGGACTGACACTCTAGCTTTCTACGATTTGCACCTCTCCTGTGAGTGCAGTTTTAGATTCCGATGCTTCACTTCATGTTTACTGTATCCCTTGGACCTTCAATTTGACGATGAAAAACAGAAATTGCATCCGAATTTAATACAAAAGGCACAATGCTGAGTTAAGTACAAGAGAACTGACATTCTAACGTTCTATGATTTGAACCTCTCCTGTGAGTCCAGTTTTAAATTCCGATGCTTCACTTCAGGTTTACTGTATCCCTTGGACCTTCTTATTGACGATGAAACACAGAAATTGCATTCGAATTTAATACAAAAGGCACAATGCCGACTTAAGTACAAGAGGACTGACATTCTAACTTTCTATGATAGGAACCTCATCTGTGATTCCAGTTTTATATTCTGACGCTTCACTTCAGGTTAACTGTATCCCTTGGACCTTCTTATTGACGATGAAACACAGAAATTGCATCCAAATTTAATACAAAAGGCACAATGCAGACTTAAGTACAAGAGGACTGACACTCTAACTTTCTATGATTTGAACCTCTCCTGTGAGTTCAGTTTTGGATTCCGATGCTTCACTTCGGGTTTACTGTATCCCTTGGACCTTCTTATTGTCGATGAAACACAGAAAGTGCATCCGAATTTAATACAAAAGGTACAATATCGACTTAAGTACAAGAGGACTGACACTCTAACTTTCTATGATTTGAACCTCTACTGTGAGTCCAGTTTTAGATTCCGATGCTTCACTTCAGGTTTACTGTATCCTTTGGACCTTCTTATTGACGATGAAACACAGAAATTGCATCCGAATTTAATACAAAAGGCACAATGCCGACTTAAGTACAAGAGGACTGACACTCTAACATTCTATGATTTGAACCTCTTCTGTGATTCCAGTTTTAGATTCTGAGGCTTCACTTCAGGTTTACTGTATCCCTTGGACCTTCTTATTGACGATGAAACACAGAAATTGCATCCGAATTTAATACGAAAGGCACAATGCCGACTTAGGTACAAGAGGAATGACACTCTTTCTTTCTATGATTTGAACCTCTCCTGTGAGTCCAGTTTTAGATTTCGTTGCTTCACTTCAGGTTCACTGTATCCCTTGGACGTTCTTATTGTCGATGAAACACAGAAATTGCATCCAAATTTAATACAAAAGGCACAATGCCGACTTGAGTACAAGTGGACTGACACTCTAACATTCTATGATTTCAACCTCTCCTGTAAGTCCTGTTTTAGAATCCGATGCTTCACTTCAAGTTTACTGTATCGCTTGGACCTTCTTATTGACGATGAAACACAGAAATTGCATCCGAATTTAATACAAAATGCACAATGCCGACTTAAGTACAAGAGGAATGACACTCTAACTTTCTATGATTTGAACCTCTCCTGTGAGTACAGTTTTAGATTGCGATGCTTCACTTCAGGGTTACTGATAACTTGGACGTTCTTATTGACGATGAAACACAGAAATTGCATCCGAATAAAATACAAAAGGTACAATGCCGACTTAAGTACAAGAGGACTGACACTCTAACTTTCTATGATTTGAACCTCTCCTGTGAGTTCAGTTATAGATTCCGATGCTTCACGTCGGGTTTACTGTATCCCTTGGACGTTCTTATTGACGATGAAACACAGAAATTGCATCCGAATTTAATACAAACGGCACAATGCCGACTTAAGTACAAGAGGACTGACACTCTAACTTTCTATGATTTGAACCTCTTCTGTGAGTCCAGTTTTAGATTCTGAGGCTTCACTTCAGGTTTACTGTATCCCTTAGACCTTCTTATTGACGATGAAACACAGAAATTGCATCCGAATTTAATACGAAAGGCACAATGCCGACTTAAGTACCAGAGGAATGACACTCTAACTTTCTATGATTTGAACCTCTCCTGTGAGTCCAGTTTTAGATTGCGATGCTTCACTTCAGGGTTACTGTATCGCTTGGACATTCTTATTGACGATGAAACACAGAAATTGCATCCGAATAAAATACAAATGGAACAATGCCGGCTTAAGTACAAGAGGACTGACACTCTAACTTTCTATGATTTGAACCTCTCCTGTGAGTTTAGTTTTAGATTCCGATGCTTCACGTCGGGTTTACTGTATCCCTTGGACCTTCTTATTGACGATGAAACACAGAAATTGCATCCAAATTTAATACAAAAGGCACAATGCCGACTTAAGTACAAGAGGACTGTCACTCTAACTTTCTATGATTTGAACCTCTCCTGTGACTCCAGCTTTAGATTCCGATGCTTCACTTCAGGTTTACTGTAACCCTTGGACCTTCTTATTGACGGTGAAACACAGAAATTTCATCCAAATTTAATACAAAAGGCACAATGCCGACTTAAGTACAAGAGGACTGACACTCTAACTTTCTACGATTTGCACCTCTCCTGTGAGTGCAGTTTTAGATTCCGATGCTTCACTTCATGTTTACTGTATCCCTTGGACCTTCAATTTGACGATGAAACACAGAAATTGCATCCGAATTTAATACAAAAGGCACAATGCTGAATTAAGTACAAGATAACTGACATTCTAACGTTCTATGATTTGAACCTCTCCTGTGAGTCCAGTTTTAAATTCCGATGCTTCACTTCAGGTTTACTGTATCCCTTGGACCTTCTTATTGACGATGAAACACAGAAATTGCATTCGAATTTAATACAAAAGGCACAATGCGGACTTAAGTACAAGAGGACTGACATTCTAACTTTCTATGATTGGAACCTCATCTGTGATTCCAGTTTTATATTCTGACGCTTCACTTCAGGTTTACTGTATCCCTTGGACCTTCTTATTGACGATGAAACACAGAAATTGCATCCAAATTTAATACAAAAGGCACAATGCAGACTTAAGTACAAGAGGACTGACACTCTAACTTTCTATGATTTGAACCTCTCCTGTGAGTTCAGTTTTGGATTCCGATGCTTCACTTCGGGTTTACTGTATCCCTTGGACCTTCTTATTGTCGATGAAACACAGAAATTGCATCCGAATTTAATACAAAAGGTACAATATCGACTTAAGTACAAGAGGACTGACACTCTAACTTTCTATGATTTGAACCTCTACTGTGAGTCCAGTTTTAGATTCCGATGCTTCACTTCAGGTTTACTGTATCCTTTGGACCTTCTTATTGACGATGAAACACAGATATTGCATCCGAATTTAATACAAAAGGCACAATGCCGACTTAAGTACAAGAGGACTGACACTCTAACATTCTATGATTTGAACCTCTTCTGTGATTCCAGTTTTAGATTCTGAGGCTTCACTTCAGGTTTACTGTATCCCTTGGACCTTCTTATTGACGATGAAACACAGAAATTGCATCCGAATTTAATACGAAAGGCACAATGCCGACTTAGGAACAAGAGGAATGACACTCTTTCTTTCTATGATTTGAACCTCTCCTGTGAGTCCAGTTTTAGATTTCGATGCTTCACTTCAGGTTCACTGTATCCCTTGGACGTTCTTATTGTCGATGAAACACAGAAATTGCATCCAAATTTAATACAAAAGGCACAATGCCGACTTGAGTACAAGTGGACTGACACTCTAACATTCTATGATTTCAACCTCTCCTGTAAGTCCTGTTTTAGAATCCGATGCTTCACTTCAAGTTTACTGTATCGCTTGGACCTTCTTATTGACGATGAAACACAGAAATTGCATCCGAATTTAATACAAAATGCACAATGCCGACTTAAGTACAAGAGGAATGACACTCTAACTTTCTATGATTTGAACCTCTCCTGTGAGTACAGTTTTAGATTGCGATGCTTCACTTCAGGGTTACTGTATAACTTGGACGTTCTTATTGACGATGAAACACAGAAATTGCATCCGAATAAAATACAAAAGGTACAATGCCGACTTAAGTACAAGAGGACTGACACTCTTACTTTCTATGATTTGAACCTCTCCTGTAAGTCCAGTTTTAGATTCCGATGCTTCACTTCAGGTTTACAGTATCGCTTGGACCTTCTTATTGACGATGAAACACAGAAATTACATCCGAATTTAATACAAAAGGCACAATGCCGACTTAAGTACAAGAGGACTGACATTCTAACTTTCTATGATTTGAACCTCTTCTGTGATTCCAGTTTTATATTCTGAGGCTTCACTTCAGGTTTACTGTATCCCTTTGACCTTCTTATTGACGATGAAACACAGAAATTGCATCCAAATTTAATACAAAAGGCACCATGCAGACTTAAGTACAAGAGGACTGACACTCTAACTTTCGAGTTCAGTTTTGGATTCCGATGCTTCACTTCGGGTTTACTGTATCCCTTGGACCTTCTTATTGTCGATGAAACACAGAAATTGCATCCGAATTTAATACAAAAGGCACAATATCGACTTAAGTACAAGAGGACTGACACTCTAACTTTCTATGATTTGAACCTCTACTGTGAGTCCAGTTTGAGATTCCGATGCTTCACTTCAGGTTTACTGTATCCTTTGGACCTTCTTATTGACGATGAAACACAGAAATTGCATCCGAAATTAATACAAAAGGCACAATGCCGACTTAAGTACAAGAGGACTGACACTCTAACATTCTATGATTTGAACCTCGTCTGTGATTCCAGTTTTAGATTCTGAGGCTTCACTTCAGGTTTACTGTATCCCTTGGACCTTCTTATTGACGATGAAACACAGAAATTGCATCCGAATTTAATACGAAAGGCACAATGCCGACTTAGGTACAAGAGGAATGACACTCTTTCTTTCTATGATTTGAACCTCTCCTGTGAGTCCAGTTTTAGATTTCGATGCTTCACTTCAGGTTCACTGTATCCCTTGGACGTTCTTATTGTCGATGAAACACAGAAATTGCATCCAAATTTAATACAAAAGGCACAATGCCGACTTGAGTACAAGTGGACTGACACTCTAACTTTCTATGATTTCAACCTCTCCTGTAAGTCCTGTTTTAGATTCCGATGCTTCACTTCAAGTTTACTGTATCGCTTGGACCTTCTTATTGACGATGAAACACAGAAATTGCATCCGAATTTTATACAAAATGCACAATGCCGACTTAAGTACAAGAGGACTGACACTCTAACTTTGTACGATTTGCACCTCTCCTGTGAGTGCAGTTTTAGATTTCGATGCTTGACTTCAGGTTAACTGTAACACTTGGACCTTCTTATTGACGATGAAACACAGAAATAGCATCCGAATTTAATACAAAAGGCACAATGCTGACTTAAGAACAAGAGGACTGACACTCTAATTTTATATTATTTGAACCTCCCCTGTGAGTCCAGTTTGAGATTCCGATGCTTCACTTCAGGTTTACTGTATCCCTTGGACCTTCTTATTGACGATGAAACACAGAAATTGCATCCGAATTTAATACGAAAGGCACAATGCCGACTTAAGTACAATAGGAATGACACTCTAACTTTCTATGATTTGAACCTCTCCTGTGAGTCCAGTTTTAGATTGCGATGCTTCACTTCAGGGTTACTGTATCCCTTGGACGTTCTTATTGACGATGAAACACAGAAATTACATCCGAATAAAATACAAAAGGTACAATGCCGACTTAAGTACAAGAGGACTGACACTCTAACTTTCTATGATTTGAACCTCTCCTGTGAGTTCAGTTATAGATTCCGATGCTTCACGTCGGGTTTACTGTATCCCTTGGACGTTCTTATTGACGATGAAACACAGAAATTGCATCCGAATTTAATACAAACGGCACAATGCCGACTTAGCTACAAGAGGACTGACACCGTAACTTTCGATGATTTGAACCTCTCCTGTGAGTCCAGTTTTAGATTAGTATGCTTCACTTCAGGTTTACTGTATTCCTTGGACCTTCTTATTGACGATGAAACACAGAAATTGCATCCAAATTTAATACAAAAGGCACAATGCCCACTTAAGTACAAGAGGACTGACACTCTTACTTTCTATGATTTGAACCTCTCCTGTAAGTCCAGTTTTAGATTCCGATGCTTCACTTCAGGTTTACAGTATCGCTTGGACCTTCTTATTGACGATGAAACACAGAAATTGCATCCGAATTTAATACAAAAGGCACAATGCCGACTTAAGTACAAGAGGACTGACATTCTAACTTTCTATGATTTGAACCTCTTCTGTGATTCCAGTTTTATATTCCGAGGCTTCACTTCAGGTTCACTGTATCCCTTGGACCTTCTTATTGACGATGAAACACAGAAATTGCATCCAAATTTAATACAAAAGGCACAATGCAGACTTAAGTACAAGAGGACTGACACTCTAACTTTCTATGATTTGAACCTCTCCTATGAGTTCAGTTTTGGATTCCGATGCTTCACTTCGGGTTTACTGTATCCCTTGGACCTTCTTATTGTCGATGAAACACAGAAATTGCATCCGAATTTAATACAAAAAGCACAATATCGACTTAAGTACAAGAGGACTGACACTCTAACATTCTATGATTTGAACCTCTACTGTGAGTCCAGTTTTAGATTCCGATGCTTCACTTCAGGTTTACTGTATCCTTTGGACCTTCTTATTGACGATGAAACACAGAAATTGCATCCGAATTTAATACAAAAGGCACAATGCCGACTTAAGTACAAGAGGACTGACACTCTAACATTCTATGATTTGAACCTCTTCTGTGATTCCAGTTTTAGATTCTGAGGCTTCACTTCAGGTTTACTGTATCCCTTGGACCTTCTTATTGACGATGAAACACAGAAATTGAATCCGAATTAATACGAAAGGCACAATGCCGACTTAGGTACAAGAGGAATGACACTCTTTCTTTCTATGATTTGAACCTCTCCTGTGAGTCCAGTTTTAGATTCCGATGCTTCACTTCAGGTTCACTGTATCCCTTGGACGTTCTTATTGTCGATGAAACACAGAAATTGCATCCAAATTTAATACAAAAGGCACAATGCCAACTTGAGTACAAGTGGACTGACACTCTAACTTTCTATGATTTCAACCTCTCCTGTTAGTCCTGTTTTAGATTCCGATGCTTCACTTCAGGTTTACTGTATCGCTTGGACCTTCTTATTGACGATGAAACACAGAAATTTCATCCGAATTTAATACAAAATGCACAATGCCGACTTAAGTACAAGAGGACTGACACTATAACTTTCTACGATTTGCACCTCTCCTGTGAGTGCAGTTTTAGATTTCGATGCTTGACTTCAGGTTAACTGTAACACTTGGACCTTCTAATTGACGATGAAACACAGAAATAGCATCCGAATATAATACAAAAGGCACAATGCTGACTTAAGTACAAGAGGACTGACACTCTAACTTTATATTATTTGAACCTCCCCTGTGAGTCCAGTTTGAGATTCCGATGCTTCACTTCAGGTTTACTATGTCCCTGGGACCTTCTTATTGACGATGAAACACAGAAATTGCATCCGAATTTAATAAAAAAGGCACAATGCCGACTTAAGTACAAGAGAACTGACACTCTAACTCTCTATGATTGGAACCTCTCCTGTGAGTCCAGTTTTAGATTCCGATGCTTCACTTCAGGTTTACTGTATCCCTTGGAAATTCTTATTGACTATGAAACACAGAAATTGCATCCAAATTCAATACAAAAGGCACAATGCCGACTTAAGTACGAGAGGACTGACACTCTAAATTTCGATTATTTGAACCTCTCCTGTGAGTCCGGTTTTAGATTCCGATGCTCCACTTCAGGATTACTGTATCCCTTGGACCTTCTTATTGACGATGAAACACAGAAATTGCATCCGAATTTAATGCAACAGGCACAATGCCGACTTAAGTGCAAGAGGACTGACACTCTAACTTTCGATGATTTGAACTTCTCCTGTGAGTCCAGTTTTAGATTCCGATGCTTCACTTCAGGTTTACTGTATCCCTTGGACCTTCTTATTGACGATGAAACACAGAAATTGCATCCAAATTTAATACAAAAGGCACAATGCCCACTTAAGTACGAGTGGACTGACACTCTAATTTTCTATGATTTGAACCTCTCCTGTAAGTCCATTTTTAGATTCCGATGCTTCACTTCAGGTTTACTGAATCGCTTGGACCTTCTTATTGACGATGAAACACAGAAATTGCATCCGAATTTAATACAAAAGGCACAATGCCGACTTAAGTACAAGAGGACTGACACTCTAACTTTCTATGATTTGAACCTCTTCTGTGAGACCAGTTTTAGATTCTGAGGCTTCACTTCAGGTTTACTGTATCCCTTGGACCTTCTTAATGACGAAGAAACACCGAAATTGCATCCGAATTTAATACGAAAGGCACAATGCCGACTTAAGTACAAGAGGAATGACACTCTAACTTTCTATGATTTGAACCTCACCTGTGAGTCCAGTTTTAGATTGCGATGCTTCACTTCAGGGTTACTGTATCCCTTGGACGTTCTTATTGACGATGAAACACAGAAATTGCATCTGAATAAAATACAAAAGGAACAATGCCGGCATAAGTACAAGAGGACTGACACTCTAACTTTCTATGATTTGAACCTCTCCTGTGAGTTCAGTTTTAGAATCCGATGCTTCACGTCGGGTTTACTGTATCCCTTAGACCTTCTTATTGACGATGAAACACAGAAATTGCATCCAAATTTAATACAAAAGGCCCAATGCCGACTTAAGTACAAGAAGACTGTCACTCTAACTTTCTATGATTTGAACCTCTCCTGTGAGTCCAGTTTTAGATTCCGATGCTTCACTTCAGCTTTACTGTAACCCTTGGACCTTCTTAATTACGGTGAAACACAGAAATTTCATCCGAATTTAATACAAAAGGCACAATGCCGACTTAAGTAGAAGAGGACTGACACTCTAACTTTCTACGATTTGAACCTCTCCTGGGAGTGCAGTTTTAGATTTCGATGCTTTACTTCAGGTTTACTGTAACCCTTGGACCTTCTTATTGACGATGAAACACAGAAATTTCATCCGAATTTAATACAAAAGGCACAACGCTGACTTAAGTACTTGAGGACTGACACTTTATTTTTATATGATTTGAACCTCCCCTGTGAGTCCAGTTTGAGATTCCGATGCTTCACTTCAGGTTTACTGTATCCCTTGGACATTCTTATTGACGATGAAACACAGAAATCGCATCCGAATTTAACATAAAAGGCACAATGCCGACTTAAATACAAGAGGACTGACACTGTAACTTTCTATGATTTGAACCTCTCCTGTGAGTCCAGTTTTAGATTCTGATGCTTCACTTCAGGTTTACAGTATCCCTTGGACCTTGTTATTGACGATGAAACACAGAAATTGCATCCGAAATTAATACGAAAGGCACAGTGCTTACTTAAGTACATGAGGAATGACACTCTAACTTTCTATGATTTGAAACTCTCCCGTGAGTCGAGTTTTAGATTCCGATGCTTGACTTCAGGTTTACTGTATCCCTTGGACGTTCTTATTGACGATGAAAAACAGAAATTGCTTCCAAATAAAATACAAAAGGCACAATGCCGATTTAAGTACAAGAGGACTGACACTCTAACTCTCTATGATTTGAACCTCTACTGTGAGTCCAGTTTTAGATTCCGATGCTTCACTTCAGGTTTACTGTATCCCTTGGACCTTCTTATTGACGATGAAACACAGAAATTGCATCCGAATTTAATACAAAAGGCACAATGCCGACTTAAGTACTAGCGGACTGTCACTCTAACTTTCTATGATTTGAACCTCTCCTATGAGTTCAGTTTTAGATTCTGATGCTTCACTTCATGTTTACTGTATCCGTTGGACCTTCTAATTGACGATGAAACACAGAAATTGCATCCGAATTTAATACAACAGGCACAATGCCGACTTAAGTACGAGAGGACTGACACTCTAAATTTCGATTATTTGTACCTCTCCTGTAAGTCCAGTTTTAGATTCCGATGCTTCACTTCAGGTTTACTGTATCCCTTGGACCTTCTTATTGACGATGAAACACAGAAATTGCATCCGAATATAATACAACAGGCACAATGCCGACTTAAGTACAAGAGGACTGACACTCTAACTTTCGATGATTTGATTTTCTCCTGTGAGTCCAGTTTTAGTTTCCGACGCTTCTCTTCAGGTTTACTGTATCCCTTGGACCTTCTTATTGATGATGAAACACAGGAATTGCATGCGAATTTAATACAAAAGGCACAATTCTGACTTACGTACAAGTGGACTGACACTCTAACTCTCTATGATTTGAACCTCTCCTGTGAGTCCAGTTTTAGATTCCGATGCTTCGCTTCAGGTTTACTGTATCCCTTGGACCTTCTTATTGACGATGAAACACAAAAATTGCATCCGAATTTAATGCAAAAGGCACAATGCCGACTTAAGTACAAGAGGACTGACACTCTAACTTTCGATGATTTGAACCTCTCCTGTGAGTCCAGTTTCAGATTCCGATGCATCACTTCAGGTTTACTGTATCCCTTGGACCTTCTTATTGACGATGTAACACAGAAATAGCATCCAAATTCAATACAAAAGGCACAATGCCGACTTAAGTACGAGAGGACTGACACTCTAAATTTCGATTATTTGAACCTCTCCTGTGAGTCCGGTTTTAGATTCCGATGCTTCACTTCAGGTTTACTGTAGCCCTTGGACCTTCTTATTGACGATGAAACACAGAAATTGCATCCGAATTTAATACAACAGGCACAATGCCGACTTAAGTGCAAGAGGACTGACACTCTAACTTTCGATGATTTGAACTTCTCCTGTGAGTCCAGTTTTAGATTCCGATGCTTCACTTCAGGTTTACTGTATCCCTTGGACCTTCTTATTGACGATGAAACACAGAAATTGCATCCAAATTTAATACAAAAGGCACAATGCCCACTTAAGTACAAGTGGACTGACACTCTAATTTTCTATGTTTTGAACCTCTCCTGTAAGTCAATTTTTAGATTCCGATGCCTCACTTCAGGTTTACTGTATCGCTTGGACCTTCTTATTGACGATGAAACACAGAAATTGCATCCGAATTTAATACAAAAGGCACAATGCCGACTTAAGTACAAGAGGACTGACACTCTAACTTTCTATGATTTGAACCTCTTCTGTGAGTCCAGTTTTAGATTCTGAGGCTTCACTTCAGGTTTACTGTATCCCTTGGACCTTCTTATTGACGATGAAACACAGAAATTGCATCCGAATTTAATACGAAAGGCACAATGCCGACTTAAGTACAAGAGGGATGACACTCTAACTTTCTATGATTTGAACCTCTCCTGTGAGTCCAGTTTTAGATTGCGATGCCTCACTTCAGGGTTACTGTATCCCTTGGACGTTCTTATTGACGATGAAACACAGATATTGCATCCAAATGAAATACAAAAGGAACAATGTCGGCTTAAGTACAAGAGGACTGACACTCTAACTTTCTATGATTTGAACCCCTCCTGTGAGTTCAGTTTTAGATTCCGATGCTTCACGTCGGGTTTACTGTATCCCTTGGACCTTCTTATTGACGATGAAACACAGAAATTGCATCCAAATTTAATACAAAAGGCACAATGCCGACTTAAGTACAAGAGGACTGTCACTCTAACTTTCTATGCTTTGAACCTCTCCTGTGAGTTCAGTTTTAGATTCCGATGCTTCACTTCAGGTTTACTGTAACCCTTGGACCTTCTTACTGACGGTGAAACACAGAAATTTCATCCGAATTTAATACAAAAGCACAATGCCGACTTAAGTACAAGAGGACTGACACTCTAACTTTCTACGATTTGAACCTCTCCTGTGAGTGCAGTTTTAGATTTCGATGCTTAACTTCAGGTTTACTGTAACCCTTGGACCTTCTTATTGACGATGAAACACAGAAATTGCATCCGAATTTAATACAAAAGGCACAATGCTGACTTAAGTACAAGAGGACTGACACTTTAACTTTATATGATTTGAACCTCCCCTGTGAGTCCAGTTTGAGATTCCGATGCTTCACTTCAGGTTTACTGTATCCCTTGGACCTTCTTATTGACGATGAAACACAGAAATTGCATCCGAATTTAACACAAAAGGCACAATGCCGACTTAAGTACAAGAGGACTGACACTCTAACTTTCGATGATTTGAACTTCTCCTGTGAGTCCAGTTTTAGTTTCCGATGCTTCACTTAGGGTTTACTGTATCCCTTGGACCTTCTTATTGATGATGAAACACAGCAATTGCATCCGAATTTAATACAATAGGCACAATTCTGACTTACGTACAAGTGGACTGACACTCTAAGTCTCTATGATTTGAACCTCTCCTGTGAGTCCAGTTTTAGATTCCGATGCTTCGCTTCAGGTTTACTGTATCCCGTGGACCTTCTTATTGACGATGAAACACAGAAATTGCATCCGAATTTAATGCAAAAGGCACAATGCCGACTTAAGTACAAGAGGACTGACACTCTAACTTTCGATGATTTGAACCTCTCCTGTGAGTCCAGTTTCAGATTCCGATGCTTCACTTCAGGTTTACTGTAACCCTTGGACCTTCTTATTGACGGTGAAACACAGAAATTGCATCCGAATCTAATACAAAAGGCACAATGCCGACTTAAGTACAAGAGGACTGACACTCTAACTTTCTACGATTTGAACCTCTCCTGTGAATGCAGTTTTAGATTTCGATGCTTGACTTCAGGTTTACTGTAACCCTTGGACCTTCTTATTGACGATGAAACACAGAAATTGCATCCGAATTTAATACAAAAGGCACAATGCTGACTTAAGTACAAGAGGACTGACACTCTAACTTTATATGATTTGTACCTCCCCTGTGAGTCCAGTTTGAGATTCCGATGCTTCACTTCAGGTTTACTGTATCCCTTGGACCTTCTTATTGACGAAGAAACACCGAAATTGCATCCGAATTTAATACGAAAGGCACAATGCCGACTTAAGTACAAGAGGAATGACACTCTAACTTTCTATGATTTGAACCTCTCCTGTGAGTCCAGTTTTAGATTGCGATGCTTCACTTCAGGGTTACTGTATCCCTTGGACGATCTTATTGACGATGAAACACAGAAATAGCATCTGAATAAAATGCAAAAGGAACAATGCCGGCTTAAGTACAAGAGGACTGACACTCTAACTTTCTATGATTTGAAACTCTCCTGTGAGTTCAGTTTTAGATTCCGATGCTTCACGTCGGGTTTACTGTATCCCTTGGACCTTCTTATTGACGATGAAACACAGAAATTGCATCCAAATTTAATACAAAAGGCACAATGCCGACTTAAGTACTAGAGGACTGTCACTCTAACTTTCTATGATTTGAACCTCTCCTGTGAGTCCAGTTTTAGATTCCGATGCTTCACTTCAGCTTTACTGTAACCCTTGGACCTTCTTAATTACGGTGAAACACAGAAATTTCATCCGAATTTAATACAAAAGGCACAATGCCGACTTAAGTACAAGAGGACTGACACTCTAACTTTCTACGATTTGAACCTCTCCTGTGAGTGCAGTTTTAGATTTCGATGCTTAACTTCAGGGTTACTGTAACCCTTGGACCTTCTTATTGACGATGAAACACAGAAATTCCATCCGAATTTAATACAAAAGGCACAATGCTGACTTAAGTACTTGAGGACTGACACTTTAACTTTATATGATTTGAACCTCCCCTGTGAGTCCAGTTTGAGATTCCGATGCTTCACTTCAGGTTTACTGTATCCCTTGGACCTTCTTATTGACGATGAAACACAGAAATTGCATCCGAATTTAACACAAAAGGCACAATGCCGACTTAAGTACAAGAGGACTGACACTCTAACTTTCTATGATTTGAACCTCTTCTGTGAGTCCAGTTTTGGATTCTGATGCTTCACTTCAGGTTTACTGTATCCCTTGGACGTTCTTATTGACGATGAAAAACAGAAATTGCTTCCGAATAAAATACAAAAGGCACAATGCCGATTTAAGTACAAGAGGACTGACACTCTAACTCTCTATGATTTGAACCTCTACTGTGAGTCCAGTTTTAGATTCCGATGCTTCACTTCAGGTTTACTGTATCCCTTGGACCTTCTTATTGACGATGAAACACAGAAATTGCATCCGAATTTAATACAAAAGGCACAATGCCGACTTAAGTACTAGCGGACTGTCACTCTAACTTTCTATGATTTGAACCTCTCCTATGAGTCCAGTTTTAGATTCTGATGCTTCACTTCATGTTTACTGTATCCGTTGGACCTTCTAATTGACGATGAAACACAGAAATTGCATCCGAATTTAATACCAAAGGCACAATGCCGACTTAAGTACAAGAGGACTGACACCGTAACTTTCGATGATTTGAACCTCTCCTGTGAGTCCAGTTTTAGATTTCGATGCTTCACTTCAGGTATACTGTATCCCTTGGACCTTCTTATTGACGATGAAACACAGAAATTGCATCCAAATTCAATACAAAAGGCACAATGCCGACTTAAGTACGAGAGGACTGACACTCTAAATTTCTATTATTTGTACCTCTCCTGTAATTCCAGTTTTAGATTCCGATGCTTCACTTCAGGTTTACTGTATCCCTTGGACCTTCTTATTGACGATGAAACACAGAAATTGCATCCGAATATAATACAACAGGCACAATGCCGACTTAAGTACAAGAGGACTGACACTCTAACTTTCGATGATTTGATTTTCTCCTGTGAGTCCAGTTTTAGTTTCCGATGCTTCACTTCAGGTTTACTGTATCCCTTGGACCTTCTTACTGATGATGAAACACAGCAATTGCATGCGAATTTAATACAAAAGGCACAATTCTGACTTACGTACAAGTGGACTGACACTCAAACTCTCTATGATTTGAACCTCTCCTGTGAGTCCAGTTTTAGATTCCGATGCTTCGCTTCAGGTTTACTGTATCCCTTGGACCTTCTTATTGACGATGAAACACAGAAATTGCATCCGAATTTAATGCAAAAGGCACAATGCCGACTTAAGTACAAGAGGACTGACACTCTAACTTTCGGTGATTTGAACCTCTCCTGTGAGTCCAGTTTCAGATTCCGATGCTTTACTTCAGGTTTACTGTATCCCTTAGACCTTCTTATTGACGATGAAACACAGATATTGCATCCGAATTTAATAAAAAAGGCACAATGCCGACTTAAGTACAAGAGGACTGACACTCTAACTCTCTATGATTTGAACCTCTCCTGTGAGTCCAGTTTTAGATTCCGATGCTTCACTTCAGGTTTACTGTATCGCTTGGACCTTCTTATTGACGATGAAACACAGAAATAGCATCCAAATTCAATACAAAAGGCACAATGCCGACTTAAGTACGAGAGGACTGACACTCTAAATTTCGATTATTTGAACCTCTCCTGTGAGTCCGGTTTTAGATTCCGATGCTTCACTTCAGGTTTACTGTATCCCTTGGACCTTCTTATTGACGATGAAACACAGAAATTGCATCCGAATTTAATACAACAGGCACAATGCCGACTTAAGTGCAAGAGGACTGACACTCAAACTTTCGATGATTTGAACTTCTCCTGTGAGTCCAGGTTTAGATTCCGATGCTTCACTTCAGGTTTACTGTATCCCTTGGACCTTCTTATTGACGATGAAACACAGAAATTGCATCCAAATTTAATACAAAAGGCACAATGCCCACTTAAGTACAAGTGGACTGACACTCTAATTTTCTATGATTTGAACCTCTCCTGCAAGTCAATTTTTAGATTCCGATGCTTCACTTCAGGTTTACTGTATCGCTTGGACCTTCTTATTGACGATGAAACACAGAAATTGCATCCGAATTTAATACAAAAGGCACAATGCCGACTTAAGTACAAGAGGACTGACCCTCTAACTTTCTATGATTTGAACCTCTTCTGTGAGTCCAGTTTTTGATTCTGAGGCTTCACTTCAGGTTTACTGTATCCCTTGGACCTTCTTATTGACGATGAAACACTGAAATTGCATCCGAATTTAATACGAAAGGCACAATGCCGACTTAAGTACAAGATGAATGACACTCTAACTTTCTATGATTTGAACCTCTCCTGTGAGTCCAGTTTTAGATTGCGATGCTTCACTTCAGGGTTACTGTATCCCTTGGACGTTCTTATTGATGATGAAACACAGAAATTGCATCCGAATAAAATACAAAAGGAACAATGTTGGCTTAAGTACAAGAGGACTGACACCCTAACTTTCTATGATTTGAACCTCTCCTGTGAGTTCAGTTTTAGATTCCGATGCTTCACGTCGGGTTTACTGTATCCCTTGGACCTTCTTATTGACGATGAAACACAGAAATTGCATCCAAATTTAATACAAAAGGCACAATGCCGACTTAAGTACAAGAGGACTGTCACTCTAACTTTCTATGCTTTGAACCTCTCCTGTGAGTCCAGTTTTAGATTCCGATGCTTCACTTCAGGTTTACTGTAACCCTTGGACCTTCTTATTGACGGTGAAACACAGAAATTTCATCCGAATTTAATACAAAAGGCACAATGCCGACTTAAGTACAAGAGGACTGACACTCTAACTTTCTACGATTTGAACCTCTCCTGTGAGTGCAGTTTTAGTTTCTGATGCTTCACTTCAGGTTTACTGTATCCCTTGGACCTTCTTATTGACGATGAAACACAGAAATTGCATCCGAATTTAATACGAAAGGCACAGTGCCTACTTAAGTATATGAGGAAAGACACTCTAACTTTCTATGATTTGAAACTCTCCCGTGAGTCCAGTTTTTGATTCCGATGCTTCACTTCAGGTTTACTGTATCCCTTGGACGTTCTTATTGACGATGAAAAACAGAAATTGCTTCCGAATAAAATACAAAAGGCACAATGCAGACATAAGTACAAGAGCACTGACACTCTAACTCTCTATGATTTGAACCTCTACTGTGAGTCGAGTTTTAGATTCCGATGCTTCACTTCAGGTTTACTGTATCCCTTGGACCATCTTATTGACGATGAAACACAGAAATTGCATCCGAATTTAATACAAAAGGCACAATGCCGACTTAAGTACTAGCGGACTGTCACTCTAAGTTTCTATGATTTGAACCTCTCCTGTGAGTCCAGTTTTTGATTCTGATGCTTCACTTCATGTTTACTGTATCCCTTGGACCTTCTAATTGACGATGAAACACAGAAATTGCATCCGAATTTAATACCAAAGGCACAATGCCGACTTAAGTACAAGAGAACTGACACTGTAATATTCTATGATTTGAACCTCTCTTGTGAGTCCAGTTTTAGATTCCGATGCTTCACTTCAGGTTCACTGTATCCCTTGGACCTTCTTATTGTCGATGAAACACAGAAATTGCATCCGAATTTAATACGAAAGGCACAATGCCGACTTAGGTACAAAAGGACTGACACTCTAACTCTCTATGATTTGAACCTCTCCTGTGAGTCCAGTTTTGGATTCCGATGCTTCACTTCAGGTTTACTGTATCCCTTGGAACTTCTTATTGACGATGAAACACAGAAAATGCATCCAAATTCAATACAAAAGGCACAATGCCGACTTAAGTACGAGAGGACTGACACTCTAAATTTCGATTATTTGAACCTCTCCTGTGAGTCCGGTTTTAGATTCCGATGCTTCACTTCAGGTTTACTGTATCCCTTGGACCTTCTTATTGACGATGAAACACAGAAATTGCATCCGAATTGAATACAACAGGCACAATGCCGACTTAAGTGCAAGAGGACTGACACTCTAACTTTCGATGATTTGAACTTCTCCTGTGAGTCCAGTTTTAGATTCCGATGATTCACTTCAGGTTTACTGTATCCCTTGGACCTTCTTATTGACGATGAAACACAGAAATTGCATCCAAATTTAATACAAAAGGCACAATGCTGACTTAAGTACAAGAGGACTGACACTCTAACTTTATATGATATGAACCTCCCCTGTGAGTCCAGTTTGAGTTTCCGATGCTTCACTTCAGGTTTACTGTATCCCTTGGACCTTCTTATGGAGGATGAGACACAGAAATTGCATCCGAATTTAACACAAAAGGCACAATGCCGACTTAAGTACAAAAGGACTGACACTCTAACTTTCTATGATTTGAACCTCTTCTGTGAGTCCAGTTTTAGATTCTGATGCTTCACTTCAGGTTTACTGTATCCCTTGGACTTTCTTATTGACGATGAAACACAGAAATTGCATCCGAATTTAATACGAAAGGCACAGTGCCTACTTAAGTACATGAGGAATGTCACACTAGCTTTCTATGATTTGAAACTCTCCCGTGAGTCCAGTTTTAGATTCCGATGCTTCACTTCAGGTTTACTGTATCCCTGGGACGTTCTTATTGACGATGAAAAACAGAAATTGCTTCCGAATAAAATACAAAAGGCACATTGCCGACTTAAGTACAAGAGGTCTGACACTCTAATTCTCTATGATTTGAACCTCTACTGTGAGTCCAGGTTTAGATTCCGATGCTTCACTTCAGGTTTACTGTATCCCTTGGACCTTCTTATTGACGATGAAACACAGAAATTGCATCCGAATTTAATACAAAAGGCACAATGCCGACTTAAGTACTAGCGGACTGTCACTCTAACTTTCTATGATTTGAACCTCTCCTGTGAGTCCAGTTTTAGATTCTGATGCTTCACTTCATGTTTACTGTATCCGTTGGACCTTCTAATTGACGATGAAACACAGAAATTGCATCCGAATTTAATACCAAAGGCACAATGCCGACTTAAGTACAAGAGAACTGACACTCTAATATTCTATGATTTGAACCTCTCCTGTGAGTCCAGTTTTAGATTCCGATGCTTCACTTCAGGTTTACTGTATCCCTTGGACCTTCTTATTGACGATGAAACACAGAAATTGCATCCGAATTTAATACAAAAGGCACAATGCCGACATAAGTACAAGAGGACTGACACCGTAACTTTCGATGATTTGAACCTCTCCTGTGAGTCCAGTTTTAGATTCCGATGCTTCACTGCAGGTTTACTGTATCCCTTGGACCTTCTGATTGACGATGAAACACAGAAATTGCAATCAAATTCGATACAAAAGGCACAATGCCGACTTAAGTACGAGAGGACTGACACTCTAAATTTCGATTATTTGAACCTCTCCTGTAAGTCCAGTTTTAGATTCCGATGCTTCACTTCAGGTTTACTGTATCCCTTGGACCTTCTTATTGACGATGAAACACAGAAATTGCATCCGAATGTAATACAACAGGCACAATGCCGACTTAAGTACAAGAGGACTGACACTCTAACTTTATATGATTTGAACCTACCCTGTGAGTCCAGTTTTAGATTCTGATGCTTCACTTCAGGTTTACTGTATCCCTTGGACCTTCTTATTGACGATGAAACACAGAAATTGCATCCGAATTTAATACGAAATGCACAGTGCCTACTTATGTACATGAGGAATGACACTCTAACTTTCTATGATTTGAAACTCTCCCGTGAGTCTAGTTTTAGATTCCGATGCTTCACTTCAGGTTTACTGTATCCCTTGGACGTTCTTATTGACGATGAAAAACAGAAATTGCTTCCGAATAAAATACAAAAGCACAATGCCGATTTAAGTACAAGAGGACTGACACTCTAACTCTCTATGATTTGAACCTCTACTGTGAGTCCAGTTTTAGATTCCGATGCTTCACTTCAGGTTTACTGTATCCCTTGGACCTTCTTATTGACGATGAAACACAGAAATTGCATCCGAATTTAATACAAAAGGCACAATGCCGACTTAAGTACTAGCGGACTGTCACTCTAACTTTCTATGATTTGAACCTCTCCTATGAGTCCAGTTTTAGATTCTGATGCTTCACTTCATGTTTACTGTATCCGTTGGACCTTCTAATTGATGATGAAACACAGAAATTGCATCCGAATTTAATACCAAAGGCACAATGCCGACTTAAGTACAAGAGGACTGACACCGTAACTTTCGATGATTTGAACCTCTCCTGTGAGTCCAGTTTTAGATTCCAATGCTTCAATTCAGGTATACTGTATCCCTTGGACCTTCTTATTGACGATGAAACACAGAAATTGCATCCAAATTCAATACAAAAGGCACAATGCCGACTTAAGTACGAGAGGACTGACACTCTAAATTTCTATTATTTGTACCTCTCCTGTAAGTCCAGTTTTAGATTCCGATGCTTCACTTCAGGTTTACTGTATCCCTTGGACCTTCTTATTGACGATGAAACACAGAAATTGCATCCGAATATAATACAACAGGCACAATGCCGACTTAAGTACAAGAGGACTGACACTCTAACTTTCGATGATTTGATTTTCTCCTGTGAGTCCAGTTTTAGTTTCCGATGCTTCACTTCAGGTTTACTGTATTCCTTGGACCTTCTTACTGATGATGAAACACAGCAATTGCATGCGAATTTAATACAAAAGGCACAATTCTGACTTACGTACAAGTGGACTGACTCTCAAACTCTCTATGATTTGAACCTCACCTGTGAGTCCAGTTTTAGATTCCGATGCTTCGCTTCAGGTTTACTGTATCCCTTGGACCTTCTTATTGACGATGAAACACAGAAATTGCATCCGAATTTAATGCAAATGGCACAATGCCGACTTAAGTACAAGAGGACTGACACTCTAACTTTCGATGATTTGAACCTCTCCTGTGAGTCCAGTTTCAGATTCCGATGCTTTACTTCAGGTTTACTGTATCCCTTGGACCTTCTTATTGACGATGAAACACAGATATTGCATCCGAATTTAATAAAAAAGGCACAATGCCGACTTAAGTACAAGAGGACTGACACTCTAACTCTCTATGATTTGAACCTCTCCTGTGAGTCCAGTTTTAGATTCCGATGCTTCACTTCAGGTTTACTGTATCGCTTGGACCTTCTTATTGACGATGAAACACAGAAATAGCATCCAAATTCAATACAAAAGGCACAATGCCGACTTAAGTACGAGAGGACTGACACTCTAAATTTCGATTATTTGAACCTCTCCTGTGAGTCCGGTTTTAGATTCCGATGCTTCACTTCAGGTTTACTGTATCACTTGGACCTTCTTATTGACGATGAAACACAGAAATTGCATCCGAATTTAATACAACAGGCACAATGCCGACTTAAGTACAAGAGGACTGACACTCTAACTTTCGATGATTTGATTTTCTCCTGTGAGTCCAGTTTTAGTTTCCGATGCTTCACTTCAGGTTTACTGTATTCCTTGGACCTTCTTACTGATGATGAAACACAGCAATTGCATGCGAATTTAATACAAAAGGCACAATTCTGACTTACGTACAAGTGGACTGACTCTCAAACTCTCTATGATTTGAACCTCACCTGTGAGTCCAGTTTTAGATTCCGATGCTTCGCTTCAGGTTTACTGTATCCCTTGGACCTTCTTATTGACGATGAAACACAGAAATTGCATCCGAATTTAATGCAAAAGGCACAATGCCGACTTAAGTACAAGAGGACTGACACTCTAACTTTCGATGATTTGAACCTCTCCTGTGAGTCCAGTTTCAGATTCCGATGCTTTACTTCAGGTTTACTGTATCCCTTGGACCTTCTTATTGACGATGAAACACAGATATTGCATCCGAATTTAATAAAAAAGGCACAATGCCGACTTAAGTACAAGAGGACTGACACTCTAACTCTCTATGATTTGAACCTCTCCTGTGAGTCCAGTTTTAGATTCCGATGCTTCACTTCAGGTTTACTGTATCGCTTGGACCTTCTTATTGACGATGAAACACAGAAATAGCATCCAAATTCAATACAAAAGGCACAATGCCGACTTAAGTACGAGAGGACTGACACTCTAAATTTCGATTATTTGAACCTCTCCTGTGAGTCCGGTTTTAGATTCCGATGCTTCACTTCAGGTTTACTGTATCACTTGGACCTTCTTATTGACGATGAAACACAGAAATTGCATCCGAATTTAATACAACAGGCACAATGCCGACTTAAGTGCAAGAGGACTGACACTCAAACTTTCGATGATTTGAACTTCTCCTGTGAGTCCAGTTTTAGATTCCGATGCTTCACTTCAGGTTTACTGTATCCCTTGGACCTTCTTATTGACGATGAAACACAGAAATTGCATCCAAACTTAATACAAAAGGCACAATGCCGACTTAAGTACAAGAGGACTGACACTCTAACTTTCTATGATTTGAACCTCTCCTGTGAGTCCAGTTTTAGATTCCGATGCTTCATTTCAGCTTTACTGTAACCCTTGGACCTTCTTAATTACGGTGAAACACAGAAATTTCATCCGAATTTAATACAAAAGGCACAATGCCGACTTAAGTACTAGAGGACTGACACTCTAACTTTCTACGATTTGAACCTCTCGTGTGAGTGCAGTTTTAGATTTCGATGCTTAACTTCAGGTTTACTGTAACCCTTGGACCTTCTTATTGACGATGAAACACAGAAATTCCATCCGAATTTAATACAAAAGGCACAATGCTGACTTAAGTACTTGAGGACTGACACTTTAACTTTATATGATTTGAACCTCCGCTGTGAGTCCAGTTTGAGATTCCGATGCTTCACTTCAGGTTTACTGTATCCCTTGGACCTTCTTATTGACGATGAAACACAGAAATTGCATCCGAATTTAACACAAAAGGCACAATGCCGACTTAAGTACAAGAGGACTGACACTCTAACTTTCTATGATTTGAACCTCTTCTGTGAGTCCAGTTTTAGATTCTGATGCTTCACTTCAGGTTTACTGTATCCCTTGGACCTTCTTATTGACGATGAAACACAGAAATTGCATCCGAATTTAATACGAAATGCACAGTGCCTACTTAAGTACATGAGGAATGACACTCTAACTTTCTATGATTTGAAACTCTCCCGTGAGTCTAGTTTTAGATTCCGATGCTTCACTTCAGGTTTACTGTATCCCTTGGACGTTCTTATTGACGATGAAAAACAGAAATTGCTTCCGAATAAAATACAAAAGGCACAATGCCGATTTAAGTACAAGCGGACTGACACTCTAACTTTGTATGATTTGAACCTCTACTGTGAGTCCAGTTTTAGATTCCGATGCTTCACTTCAGGTTTACTGTATCCCTTGGACTTTCTTATTGACGATGAAACACAGAAATTGCATCCGAATTTAATACAAAAAGCACAATGCCGACTTAAGTACTAGCGGACTGTCACTCTAACTTTCTATGATTTGAACCTCTCCTATGAGTCCAGTTTTAGATTCTGATGCTTCACTTCATGTTTACTGTATCCGTTGGACCTTCTAATTGACGATGAAACACAGAAATTGCATCCGAATATAATACCAAAGGCACAATGCCGACTTAAGTACAAGAGGACTGACACCGTAACTTTCGATGATTTGAACCTCTCCTGTGAGTCCAGTTTTAGATTCCGATGCTTCACTTCAGGTATACTGTATCCCTTGGACCTTCTTATTGACGATGAAACACAGAAATTGCATCCAAATTCAATACAAAAGGCACAATGCCGACTTAAGTACGAGAGGACTGACACTCTAAATTTCGATTATTTGTACCTCTCCTGTAAGTCCAGTTTTAGATTCCGATGCTTCACTTCAGGTTTACTGTATCCCTTGGACCTTCTTATTGACGATGAAACACAGAAATTGCATCCGAATATAATACAACAGGCACAATGCCGACTTAAGTACAAGAGGACTGACACTCTAACTTTCGATGATTTGATTTTCTCCTGTGAGTCCAGTTTTAGTTTCCGATGCTTCACTTCAGGTTTACTGTATCCCTTGGACCTTCTTACTGATGATGAAACACAGCAATTGCATGCGAATTTAATACAAAAGGCACAATTCTGACTTACGTACAAGTGGACTGACACTCAAACTCTCTATGATTTGAACCTCTCCTGTGAGTCCAGTTTTAGATTCCGATGCTTCGCTTCAGGTTTACTGTATCCCTTGGACCTTCTTATTGACGATGAAACACAGAAATTGCATCCGAATTTAATGCAAAAGGCACAATGCCGACTTAAGTACAAGAGGACTGACACTCTAACTTTCGATGATTTGAACCTCTCCTGTGAGTCCAGTTTCAGATTCCGATGCTTTACTTCAGGTTTACTGTATCCCTTGGACCTTCTTATTGACGATGAAACACAGATATTGCATCCGAATTTAATAAAAAAGGCACAATGCCGACTTAAGTACAAGAGGACTCACACTCTAACTCTCTATGATTTGAACCTCTCCTGTGAGTCCAGTTTTAGATTCCGATGCTTCACTTCAGGTTTACTGTATCGCTTGGACCTTCTTATTGACGATGAAACACAGAAATAGCATCCAAATTCAATACAAAAGGCACAATGCCGACTTAAGTACGAGAGGACTGACACTCTAAATTTCGATTATTTGAACCTCTCCTGTGAGTCCGGTTTTAGATTCCGATGCTTCACTTCAGGTTTACTGTATCCCTTGGACCTTCTTATTGACGATGAAACACAGAAATTGCATCCGAATTTAATACAACAGGCACAATGCCGACTTAAGTGCAAGAGGACTGACACTCAAACTTTCGATGATTTGAACTTCTCCTGTGAGTCCAGTTTTAGATTCCGATGCTTCACTTCAGGTTTACTGTATCCCTTGGACCTTCTTATTGACGATGAAACACAGAAATTGCATCCAAATTTAATACAAAAGGCACAATGCCCACTTAAGTACAAGTGGACTGACACTCTAATTTTCTATGATTTGAACCTCTCCTGCAAGTCAATTTTTAGATTCCGATGCTTCACTTCAGGTTTACTGTATCGCTTGGACCTTCTTATTGACGATGAAACACAGATATTGCATCCGAATTTAATACAAAAGGCACAATGCCGACTTAAGTACAAGAGGACTGACACTCTAACTTTCTATGATCTGAACCTCTTCTGTGAGTCCAGTTTTTGATTCTGAGGCTTCACTTCAGGTTTACTGTATCCCTTGGTCCTTCTTATTGACGATGAAACACTGAAATTGCATCCGAATTTAATACGAAAGGCACAATGCCGACTTAAGTACAAGATGAATGACACTCTAACTTACTATGATTTGAACCTCTCCTGTGAGTCCAGTTTTAGATTGCGATGCTTCACTTCATGGTTACTGTATCCCTTGGACGTTCTTATTGACGATGAAACACAGAAATTGCATCCGAATAAAATACAAAAGGAACAATGTCGGCTTAAGTACAAGAGGACTGACACTCTAACTTTCTATGATTTGAACCTCTCCTGTGAGTTCAGTTTTAGATTCCGATGCTTCACGTCGGGTTTACTGTATCCCTTGGACCTTCTTATTGACGATGAAACACAGAAATTGCATCCAAATTTAATACAAAAGGCACAATGCCGACTTAAGTACAAGAGGACTGTCACTCTAACTTTCTATGCTTTGAACCTCTCCTGTGAGTCCAGTTTTAGATTCCGATGCTTCACTTCAGGTTTACTGTAACCCTTGGACCTTCTTATTGACGGTGAAACACAGAAATTTCATCCGAATTTAATACAAAAGGCACAATGCCGACTTAAGTACAAGAGGACTGACACTCTAACTTTCTACGATTTGAACCTCTCCTGTGAGTGCAGTTTTAGATTTCGATGCTTAACTTCAGGTTTACTGTAACCCTTGGACCTTCTTATTGACGATGAAACACAGAAATTGCATCCGAATTTAATACAAAAGGCACAATGCTGACTTAAGTACAAGAGGACTGACACTTTAACTTTATATGATTTGAACCTCCCCTGTGAGTCCAGTTTGAGATTCTGATGCTTCACTTCAGGTTTACTGTATCCCTTGGACCTTCTTATTGACGATGAAACACAGAAATTGCATCCGAATTTAATACGAAATGCACAGTGCCTACTTAAGTACATGAGGAATGACACTCTAACTTTCTATGATTTGAAACTCTCCCGTGAGTCTAGTTTTAGATTCCGATGCTTCACTTCAGGTTTACTGTATCCCTTGGACGTTCTTATTGACGATGAAAAACAGAAATTGCTTCCGAATATAATACAAAAGGCACAATGCCGATTTAAGTACAAGAGGACTGACACTCTAACTCTCTATGATTTGAACCTCTACTGTGAGTCCAGTTTTAGATTCCGATGCTTCACTTCAGGTTTACTGTATCCCTTGGACTTTCTTATTGACGATGAAACACAGAAATTGCATCCGAATTTAATACAAAAGGCACAATGCCGACTTAAGTACTAGCGGACTGTCACTCTAACTTTCTATGATTTGAACCTCTCCTATGAGTCCAGTTTTAGATTCTGATGCTTCACTTCATGTTTACTGTATCCGTTGGACCTTCTAATTGACGATGAAACACAGAAATTGCATCCGAATATAATACCAAAGGCACAATGCCGACTTAAGTACAAGAGGACTGACACCGTAACTTTCGATGATTTGAACCTCTCCTGTGAGTCCAGTTTTAGATTCCGATGCTTCACTTCAGGTATACTGTATCCCTTGGACCTTCTTATTGACGATGAAACACAGAAATTGCATCCAAATTCAATACAAAAGGCACAATGCCGACTTAAGTACGAGAGGACTGACACTCTAAATTTCGATTATTTGTACCTCTCCTGTAAGTCTAGTTTTAGATTCCGATGCTTCACTTCAGGTTTACTGTATCCCTTGGACCTTCTTATTGACGATGAAACACAGAAATTGCATCCGAATATAATACAACAGGCACAATGCCGACTTAAGTACAAGAGGACTGACACTCTAACTTTCGATGATTTGATTTTCTCCTGTGAGTCCAGTTTTAGTTTCCGATGCTTCACTTCAGGTTTACTGTATCCCTTGGACCTTCTTACTGATGATGAAACACAGCAATTGCATGCGAATTTAATACAAAAGGCACAATTCTGACTTACGTACAAGTGGACTGACACTCAAACTCTCTATGATTTGAACCTCTCCTGTGAGTCCAGTTTTAGATTCCGATGCTTCGCTTCAGGTTTACTGTATCCCTTGGACCTTCTTATTGACGATGAAACACAGAAATTGCATCCGAATTTAATGCAAAAGGCACAATGCCGACTTAAGTACAAGAGGACTGACACTCTAACTTTCGATGATTTGAACCTCTCCTGTGAGTCCAGTTTCAGATTCCGATGCTTTACTTCAGGTTTACTGTATCCCTTGGACCTTCTTATTGACGATGAAACACAGATATTGCATCCGAATTTAATAAAAAAGGCACAATGCCGACTTAAGTACAAGAGGACTGACACTCTAACTCTCTATGATTTGAACCTCTCCTGTGAGTCCAGTTTTAGATTCCGATGCTTCACTTCAGGTTTACTGTATCGCTTAGACCTTCTTATTGACGATGAAACACAGAAATAGCATCCAAATTCAATACAAAAGGCACAATGCCGACTTAAGTACGAGAGGACTGACACTCTAAATTTCGATTATTTGAACCTCTCCTGTGAGTCCGGTTTTAGATTCCGATGCTTCACTTCAGGTTTACTGTATCCCTTGGACCTTCTTATTGACGATGAAACACAGAAATTGCATCCGAATTTAATACAACAGGCACAATGCCGACTTAAGTGCAAGAGGACTGACACTCAAACTTTCGATGATTTGAACTTCTCCTGTGAGTCCAGTTTTAGATTCCGATGCTTCACTTCAGGTTTACTGTATCCCTTGGACCTTCTTATTGACGATGAAACACAGAAATTGCATCCAAATTTAATACAAAAGGCACAATGCCCACTTAAGTACAAGTGGACTGACACTCTAATTTTCTATGATTTGAACCTCTCCTGCAAGTCAATTTTTAGATTCCGATGCTTCACTTCAGGTTTACTGTATCGCTTGGACCTTCTTATTGACGATGAAACACAGAAATTGCATCCGAATTTAATACAAAAGGCACAATGCCGACTTAAGTACAAGAGGACTGACACTCTAACTTTATATGATTTGAACCTCCCCTGTGAGTCCAGTTTGAGATTCTGATGCTTCACTTCAGGTTTACTGTATCCCTTGGACCTTCTTATTGACGATGAAACACAGAAATTGCATCCGAATTTAATACGAAATGCACAGTGCCTACTTAAGTACATGAGGAATGACACTCTAACTTTCTATGATTTGAAACTCTCCCGTGAGTCTAGTTTTAGATTCCGATGCTTCACTTCAGGTTTACTGTATCCCTTGGACGTTCTTATTGACGATGAAAAACAGAAATTGCTTCCGAATATAATACAAAAGGCACAATGCCGATTTAAGTACAAGAGGACTGACACTCTAACTCTCTATGATTTGAACCTCTACTGTGAGTCCAGTTTTAGATTCCGATGCTTCACTTCAGGTTTACTGTATCCCTTGGACTTTCTTATTGACGATGAAACACAGAAATTGCATCCGAATTTAATACAAAAGGCACAATGCCGACTTAAGTACTAGCGGACTGTCACTCTAACTTTCTATGATTTGAACCTCTCCTATGAGTCCAGTTTTAGATTCTGATGCTTCACTTCATGTTTACTGTATCCGTTGGACCTTCTAATTGACGATGAAACACAGAAATTGCATCCGAATATAATACCAAAGGCACAATGCCGACTTAAGTACAAGAGGACTGACACCGTAACTTTCGATGATTTGAACCTCTCCTGTGAGTCCAGTTTTAGATTCCGATGCTTCACTTCAGGTATACTGTATCCCTTGGACCTTCTTATTGACGATGAAACACAGAAATTGCATCCAAATTCAATACAAAAGGCACAATGCCGACTTAAGTACGAGAGGACTGACACTCTAAATTTCGATTATTTGTACCTCTCCTGTAAGTCTAGTTTTAGATTCCGATGCTTCACTTCAGGTTTACTGTATCCCTTGGACCTTCTTATTGACGATGAAACACAGAAATTGCATCCGAATATAATACAACAGGCACAATGCCGACTTAAGTACAAGAGGACTGACACTCTAACTTTCGATGATTTGATTTTCTCCTGTGAGTCCAGTTTTAGTTTCCGATGCTTCACTTCAGGTTTACTGTATCCCTTGGACCTTCTTACTGATGATGAAACACAGCAATTGCATGCGAATTTAATACAAAAGGCACAATTCTGACTTACGTACAAGTGGACTGACACTCAAACTCTCTATGATTTGAACCTCTCCTGTGAGTCCAGTTTTAGATTCCGATGCTTCGCTTCAGGTTTACTGTATCCCTTGGACCTTCTTATTGACGATGAAACACAGAAATTGCATCCGAATTTAATGCAAAAGGCACAATGCCGACTTAAGTACAAGAGGACTGACACTCTAACTTTCGATGATTTGAACCTCTCCTGTGAGTCCAGTTTCAGATTCCGATGCTTTACTTCAGGTTTACTGTATCCCTTGGACCTTCTTATTGACGATGAAACACAGATATTGCATCCGAATTTAATAAAAAAGGCACAATGCCGACTTAAGTACAAGAGGACTGACACTCTAACTCTCTATGATTTGAACCTCTCCTGTGAGTCCAGTTTTAGATTCCGATGCTTCACTTCAGGTTTACTGTATCGCTTAGACCTTCTTATTGACGATGAAATACAGAAATAGCATCCAAATTCAATACAAAAGGCACAATGCCGACTTAAGTACGAGAGGACTGACACTCTAAATTTCGATTATTTGAACCTCTCCTGTGAGTCCGGTTTTAGATTCCGATGCTTCACTTCAGGTTTACTGTATCCCTTGGACCTTCTTATTGACGATGAAACACAGAAATTGCATCCGAATTTAATACAACAGGCACAATGCCGACTTAAGTGCAAGAGGACTGACACTCAAACTTTCGATGATTTGAACTTCTCCTGTGAGTCCAGTTTTAGATTCCGATGCTTCACTTCAGGTTTACTGTATCCCTTGGACCTTCTTATTGACGATGAAACACAGAAATTGCATCCAAATTTAATACAAAAGGCACAATGCCCACTTAAGTACAAGTGGACTGACACTCTAATTTTCTATGATTTGAACCTCTCCTGCAAGTCAATTTTTAGATTCCGATGCTTCACTTCAGGTTTACTGTATCGCTTGGACCTTCTTATTGACGATGAAACACAGAAATTGCATCCGAATTTAATACAAAAGGCACAATGCCGACTTAAGTACAAGAGGACTGACACTCTAACTTTCTATGATTTGAACCTCTTCTGTGAGTCCAGTTTTTGATTCTGAGGCTTCACTTCAGGTTTACTGTATCCCTTGGTCCTTCTTATTGACGATGAAACACTGAAATTGCATCCGAATTTAATACGAAAGGCACAATGCCGACTTAAGTACAAGATGAATGACACTCTAACTTTCTATGATTTGAACCTCTCCTGTGAGTCCAGT
Organism: Schistocerca serialis cubense; assembly: GCF_023864345.2. Classification (NCBI taxonomy): domain Eukaryota; kingdom Metazoa; phylum Arthropoda; class Insecta; order Orthoptera; family Acrididae; genus Schistocerca; species Schistocerca serialis. The sequence continues at coordinate 1,045,943,826 of NC_064640.1, read as the reverse complement.
TTTAGATTGCGATGCTTCACTTCATGGTTACTGTATCCCTTGGACGTTCTTATTGACGATGAAACACAGAAATTGCATCCGAATAAAATACAAAAGGAACAATGTCGGCTTAAGTACAAGAGGACTGACACTCTAACTTTCTATGATTTGAACCTCTCCTGTGAGTTCAGTTTTAGATTCCGATGCTTCACGTCGGGTTTACTGTATCCCTTGGACCTTCTTATTGACGATGAAACACAGAAATTGCATCCAAATTTAATACAAAAGGCACAATGCCGACTTAAGTACAAGAGGACTGTCACTCTAACTTTCTATGCTTTGAACCTCTCCTGTGAGTCCAGTTTTAGATTCCGATGCTTCACTTCAGGTTTACTGTAACCCTTGGACCTTCTTATTGACGGTGAAACACAGAAATTTCATCCGAATTTAATACAAAAGGCACAATGCCGACTTAAGTACAAGAGGACTGACACTCTAACTTTCTACGATTTGAACCTCTCCTGTGAGTGCAGTTTTAGATTTCGATGCTTAACTTCAGGTTTACTGTAACCCTTGGACCTTCTTATTGACGATGAAACACAGAAATTGCATCCGAATTTAATACAAAATGCACAATGCTGACTTAAGTACAAGAGGACTGACACTTTAACTTTATATGATTTGAACCTCCCCTGTGAGTCCAGTTTGAGATTCTGATGCTTCACTTCAGGTTTACTGTATCCCTTGGACCTTCTTATTGACGATGAAACACAGAAATTGCATCCGAATTTAACACAAAAGGCACAATGCCGACTTAAGTACAAGAGGACTGACACTCTAACTTTCTATGATTTGAACCTCTTCTGTGAGTCCAGTTTTAGATTCTGATGCTTCACTTCAGGTTTACTGTATCCCTTGGACCTTCTTATTGACGATGAAACACAGAAATTGCATCCGAATTTAATACGAAAGGCACAGTGCCTACTTAAGTATATGAGGAATGACACTCTAACTTTCTATGATTTGAAACTCTCCCGTGAGTCCAGTTTTTGATTCCGATGCTTCACTTCAGGTTTACTGTATCCCTTGGACGTTCTTATTGACGATGAAAAACAGAATTTGCTTCCGAATAAAATACAAAAGGCACAATGCAGACTTAAGTACAAGAGCACTGACACTCTAACTCTCTATGATTTGAACGTCTACTGTGAGTCGAGTTTTAGATTCCGATGCTTCACTTCAGGTTTACTGTATCCCTTGGACCTTCTTATTGACGATGAAACACAGAAATTGCATCCGAATTTAATACAAAAGGCACAATGCCGACTTAAGTACTAGCGGACTGTCACTCTAACTTTCTATGATTTGAACCTCTCCTGTGAGTCCAGTTTTTGATTCTGATGCTTCACTTCATGTTTACTGTATCCCTTGGACCTTCTAATTGACGATGAAACACAGAAATTGCATCCGAATTTAATACCAAAGGCACAATGCCGACTTAAGTACAAGAGAACTGACACTGTAATATTCTATGATTTGAACCTCTCTTGTGAGTCCAGTTTTAGATTCCGATGCTTCACTTCAGGTTTACTGTATCCCTTGGACCTTCTTATTGACGATGAAACACAGAAATTGCATCCGAATTTAATACAAAAGGAACAATGCCGACTTAAGTACAAGAGGACTGACACCGTATGTTTCGATGATTTGAACCTCTCCTGTGAGTCCAGTTTTAGATTCCGATGCTACACTTCAGGTTTACTGTATCCCTTGGACCTCCTTATTGACGATGAAACACAAAAAGTGCATCCAAATTCAATACAAAAGGCACAATGCCGACTTAAGTACGAGAGGACTTACACTCTTAATTTCGTTTATTTGTACCTCTCCTGTAAGTCCAGTTTTAGATTCCGATGCTTCACTTCAGGTTTACTGTATCCCTTGGACCTTCTTATTCACGATGAAACACAGAAATTGCATCCCAATTTAATACGAAAGGCACAATGCCGACTTAGGTACAAGCGGAGTGACACTCTAACTTTCTATGATTTGAACCTCTCCTGTGAGTCCAGTTTTAGATTCCGATGCTTCACTTCAGGTTCACTGTATCCCTTGGACCTTCTTATTGTCGATGAAACACAGAAATTGCATCCGAATTTAATACGAAAGGCACAATGCCGACTTAGGTACAAAAGGACTGACACTCTAACTCTCTATGATTTGAACCTCTCCTGTGAGTCCAGTTTTAGATTCCGATGCTTCACTTCAGGTTTACTGTATCCCTTGGACCTTCTTATTGACGATGAAACACAGAAAATGCATCCAAATTCAATACAAAAGGCACAATGCCGACTTAAGTACGAGAGGACTGACACTCTAAATTTCGATTATTTGAACCTCTCCTGTGAGTCCGGTTTTAGATTCCGATGCTTCACTTCAGGTTTACTGTATCCCTTGGACCTTCTTATTGACGATGAAACACAGAAATTGCATCCGAATTGAATACAACAGGCACAATGCCGACTTAAGTGCAAGAGGACTGACACTCTAACTTTCGATGATTTGAACTTCTCCTGTGAGTCCAGTTTTAGATTCCGATGCTTCACTTCAGGTTTACTGTATCCCTTGGACCTTCTTATTGACGATGAAACACAGAAATTGCATCCAAATTTAATACAAAAGGCACAATGCTGACTTAAGTACAAGAGGACTGACACTCTAACTTTATATGATATGAACCTCCCCTGTGAGTCCAGTTTCAGTTTCCGATGCTTCACTTCAGGTTTACTGTATCCCTTGGACTTCTTATTGAGGATGAAACACAGAAATTGAATCCGAATTTAACACAAAAGGCACAATGCCGACTTAAGTACAAGAGGACTGACACTCTAACTTTCTATGATTTGAACCTCTTCTGTGAGTCCAGTTTTAGATTCTGATGCTTCACTTCAGGTTTACTGTATCCCTTGGACTTTCTTATTGACGATGAAACACAGAAATTGCATCCGCATTTAATACGAAAGGCACAGTGCCTACTTAAGTACATGAGGAATGTCACTCTAACTTTCTATGATTTGAAACTCTCCCGTGAGTCCAGTTTTAGATTCCGATGCTTCACTTCAGGTTTACTGTATCCCTTGGACGTTCTTATTGACGATGAAAAACAGAAATTGCTTCCGAATAAAATACAAAAGGCACATTGCCGACTTAAGTACAAGAGGTCTGACACTCTAATTCTCTATGATTTGAACCTCTACTGTGAGTCCAGTTTTAGATTCCGATGCTTCACTTCACGTTTACTCTATCCCTTGGACCTTCTTATTGACGATGAAACACAGAAATTGCATCCGAATTTAATACAAAAGGCACAATGCCGACTTAATTACAAGAGGACTGACACCGTAACTTTCGATGATTTGAACCTCTCCTGTGAGTCCAGTTTTAGATTCCGATGCTTCACTTCAGGTTTACTGTATCCCTTGGACCTTCTTATTGACGATGAAACACATAAATTGCATCCGAATTTAATACAACAGGCACAATGCCGACTTAAGTACAAGAGGACTGACACTCTAACTTTCGATGATTTGAAGTTCTCCTGTGAGTCCAGTTTCAGATTCCGATGCTTCACTTCAGGTTTACTGTATCCCTTGGACCTTCTTATTGATGATGAAACACAGCAATTGCATCCGAATTTAATACAAAAGGCACAATTCTGACTTTCGTACAAGTGGACTGACACTCTAACTCTCTATGATTTGAACCTCTCCTGTGAGTCCAGTTTTAGATTCCGATGCTTCGCTTCAGGTTTACTGTATCCTTTGGACCTTCTTATTGACGATGAAACACAGAAGTTGCATCCGAATTTAATGCAAAAGGCACAATGCCTACTTAAGTACAAGAGGACTGACACTCTAACTTTCGATGATTGAACCTCTACTGTGAGTCCAGTTTTAGATTCCGATTCATCACTTCAGGTTTAGTGTATCCTTTGGACCTTCTTATTGACGATGAAACACAGAAATTGCATCCGAATTTAATACAAAAGGCACAATGCCGACTTAAGTACAAGAGGACTGACACTCTAACATTCTATGATTTGAACCTCTTCTGTGACTCCAGTTTTAGATTCTGAGGCTTCACTTCAGGTTTACTGTATCCCTTGGACCTTCTTAATCACGATGAAACACAGAAATTGCATCCGAATTTAATACGAAAGGCACAATGCCGACTTAGGTACAACAGGAGTGACACTCTAACTTTCTATGATTTGAACCTCTCCTGTGAGTCCAGGTTTAGATTCCGATGCTTCACTTCAGGTTCACTGTATCCCTTGGACCTTCTTATTGTCGATGAAACACAGAAATTGCATCCGAATTTAATACGAAAGGCACAATGCCGACTTAGGTACAAAAGGACTGACACTCTAACTCTCTATGATTTGAACCTCTCCTGTGAGTCCAGTTTTAGATTCCGATGCTTCAATTCAGGTTTACTGTATCCCTTGTACCTTCTTATTGACGATGAAACACAGAAATTGCATCTAAATTCAATACAAAAGGCACAATGCCGACTTAAGTACGAGAGGACTGACACTCTAAATTTCGATTATTTGAACCTCTCCTGTGAGTCCGGTTTTAGATTCCGATGCTTCACTTCAGGTTTACTGTATCCCTTGGACCTTCTTATTGACGATGAAACACAGAAATTGCATCCGAATAGAATACAACAGGCACAATGCCGACTTAAGTGCAAGAGGACTGACACTCTAACTTTCGATTATTTGAACTTCTCCTGTGAGTCCAGTTTTAGATTCCGATGCTTCACTTCAGGTTTACTGTATCCCTTTGACCTTCTTATTGACGATGAAACACAGAAATTGCATCCGAATTGAATACAACAGGCACAATGCCGACTTAAGTGCAAGAGGACTGACACTCTAACTTTCGATGATTTGAACTTCTCCTGTGAGTCCAGTTTTAGATTCCGATGCTTCACTTCAGGTTTACTGTATCCCTTGGACCTTCTTATTGACGATGAAACACAGAAATTGCATCCAAATTTAATACAAAAGGCACAATGCTGACTTAAGTACAAGAGGACTGACACTCTAACTTAATATGATTTGAACCTCCCCTGTGAGTCCAGTTTGAGATTCCGATGCTTCACTTCAGGTTTACTGTATCCCTTGGACCTTCTTTTTGACGATGAAACACAGAAATTGCATCCGAATTTAACACAAAAGGCACAATGCCGACTTAAGTACAAGAGGACTGACACTCTAACTTTCTATGATTTGAACCTCTTGTGTGAGTCCAGTTTTAGATTCTGATGCTTCACTTCAGGTTTACTGTATCCCTTGGACCTTCTTATTGACGATGAAACACAGAAATTGCATCCGAATTTAATACGAAAGGCACAGTGCCTACTTAAGTACATGAGGAATGTCACTCTAACTTTCTATGATTTGAAACTCTCCCGTGAGTCCAGTTTTAGATTCCGATGCTTCACTTCAGGTTTACTGTATCCCTTGGAGGTTCTTATTGACGATGAAAAACAGAAATTGCTTCCGAATAAAATACAAAAGGCACAATGCCGACTTAAGTACAAGAGGTCTGACACTCTAACTCTCTATGATTTGAACCTCTACTGTGAGTCCAGTTTTAGATTCCGATGCTTCACTTCAGGTTTACTGTATCCCTTGGACCTTCTTATTGACGATGAAACACAGAAATGGCATCCGAATTTAATACAAAAGGCACAATGCCGACTTAAGTACTAGCGGACTGTCACTCTACCTTTCTATGATTTGAACCTCTCCTGTAAGTCCAGTTTTAGATTCCGATGCTTCACTTCATGTTTACTGTATCCCTTGGACCTTCTAATTGACGATGAAACACAGAAATTGCATCCGAATTTAGTACCAAAGGCACAATGCCGACTTAAGTACAAGAGAACTGACACTCTAATTTTCTATGATTTGAACCTCTCCTGTGAGTCCAGTTTTAGATTCCGATGCTTCACTTCAGGTTTACTGTATCCCTTGGACCTTCTTATTGACGATGAAACACAGAAATTGCAACCGAATTTAATACAAAAGGCACAATGCCGACTTAAGTACAAGAGGACTGACACCGTAACTTTCGATGATTTGAACCTCTCCTGTGAGTCCCGTTTTAGATTCCGATGCTTCACTTCAGGTTTACTGTATCCCTTGGACCTTCTGATTGACGATGAAACACAGAAATTGCATCCAAATTCGATACAAAAGGCACAATGCCGACTTAAGTACGAGAGGACTGACACTCTACATTTAGATTATTTGAACCTCTCCTGTAAGTCCAGTTTTAGATTCCGATGCTTCACTTCAGGTTTACTGTATCCCTTGGACCTTCTTATTGACGATGAAACACAGAAATTGCATCCGAATGTAATACAACAGGCACAATGCCGACTTAAGTACAAGAGGACTGACACTCTAACTTTCGATGATTTGAAGTTCTCCTGTGAGTCCATTTTTAGATTCCGATGCCTCACTTCTGGTTTACTGTATCCCTTGGACCTTCTTATTGATGATGAAACACAGCAATTGCATGCGAATTTAATACAAAAGGCACAATTCTGACTTACGTACAAGTGGAGTGACACTCTAACTCTCTATGATTTGAACCTCTCCTGTGAGTCCAGTTTTAGATTCCGATGCTTCGCTTCAGGTTTACTGTATCCCTTGGACCTTCTTATTTACGATGAAACACAGAAATTGCATCCGAATTTAATGCAAAAGGCACAATGCCGACATAAGTACAAGAGGACTGACACTCTAACTTTCGATGATTTGAACCTCTCCTGTGAGTCCAGTTTCAGATTCCGATGCTTCACTTCAGGTTTACTGTAACCCTTGGACCTTCTTATTGACGGTGAAACACAGAAATTGCATCCGAATTTAATACAAAAGGCACAATGCTGACTTAAGTACAAGAGTACTGACACTCTAACTTAATATGATTTGAACCTACCCTGTGAGTCCAGTTTGAGATTCCGATGCTTCACTTCAGGTTTACTGTATCCCTTGGACCTTCTTATTGACGATGAAACACAGAAATTGCATCCGAATTTAATACGAAAGGCACAGTGACTACTTAAGTACATGAGGAATGACACTCTAACTTTCTATGATTTGAAACACTCCCGTGAGTCCAGTTTTAGATTCCGATGCTTCACTTCAGGTTTACTGTATCCCTTGGACGTTCTTATTGACGATGAAAAACAGAAATTGTTTCCGAATAAAATACAAAAGGCACAATGCCGAATCAAGTACAAGAGGACTGACATTCTAACTCTCTATTATTTGAACCTCTACTGTGAGTCCAGTTTTAGATTCCGATGCTTCACTTCAGGTTTACTGTACCCCTTGGACCTTCTTATTGACGATGAAACACAGATATTGCATCCGAATTTAATACAAAAGGCACAATGCCGACTTAAGTACTAGCGGACTGTCACTCTAACTTTCTATGATTTAAACCTCTCCTGTGAGTCCAGTTTTAGATTCTGATGCTTCACATCATGTTTACTGTATCCCTTGGACCTTCTAATTGACGATGAAACACAGAAATTGCATCCGAAATTAATACCAAAGGCACAATGCCGACTTAAGTACAAGAGAACTGACACTCTAATATTCTATGATTTGAACCTCTCCTGTGAGTCCAGTTTTAGATTCCGATGCTTCACTTCACGTTTACTCTATCCCTTGGACCTTCTTATTGACGATGAAACACAGAAATTGCATCCGAATTTAATACAAAAGGCACAATGCCGACTTAAGTACAAGAGGACTGACACCGTAACTTTCGATGATTTGAACCTCTCCTGTGAGTCCAGTTTTAGATTCCGATGCTTCACTTCAGGTTCACTGTATCCCTTGGACCTTCTTATTGTCGATGAAACACAGAAATTGCATCCGAATTTAATACGAAAGGCACAATGCCGACTTCGGTACAAAAGGACTGACACTCTAACTCTCTATGATTTGAACCTCTCCTGTGAGTCCAGTTTTAGATTCCGATGCTTCACTTCAGGTTTACTGTATCCCTTGGACCTTCTTATTGACGATGAAACACAGAAATTGCATCTAAATTCAATACAAAAGGCACAATGCCGACTTAAGTACGAGAGGACTGAGACTCTAAATTTCGATTATTTGAACCTCTCCTGTGAGTCCGGTTTTAGATTCCGATACTGCACTTCAGGTTTACTGTATCCCTTGGACCTTCTTATTGACGATGAAACACAGAAATTGCATCCGAATAGAATACAACAGGCACAATGCCGACTTTAGTGCAAGAGGACTGACACTCTAACTTTCGATGATTTGAACTTCTCCTGTGAGTCTAGTTTTACATTACGATGCTTCACTTCAGGTTCACTGTATCCCTTGGACCTTCTTATTGTCGATGAAACACAGAAATTGCATCCGAATTTAATACGAAAGGCACAATGCCGACTTAGGTACAAAACGACTGACACTCTAACTCTCTATGATTTGAACCTCCCCTGTGAGTCCAGTTTGAGATTCCGATGCCTCACTTCAGGTTTACTGTATCCCTTGGACCTTCTTATTGACGATGAAACACAGATATTGCATCCGAATTTAACACAAAAGGCACAATGCCTACCTAAGTACAAGAGGACTGACACTATAACTTTCTATGATTTGAACCTCTTCTGTGAGTCCAGTTTTAGATTCTGATGCTTCACTTAAGGTCTACTGTATCCCTTGGACCTTCTTATTGACGATGAAACACAGAAATTGCATCCGAATTTAATACGAAAGGCACAGTGCCTACTTAAGTACATGAGGAATGACACTCTAACTTTCTATGACATGAAACTCTCCCGTGAGTCCAGTTTTAGATTCCGATGCTTCACTTCAGGTTTACTGTATCCCTTGGACGTTCTTATTGACGATGAAAAACAGAAATTGCTTCCGAATAAAATACAAAAGGCACAATGCCGACTTAAGTACAAGAGGTCTGACACTCTAATTCTCTATGATTTGAACCTCTACTGTGAGTCCAGTGTTAGATTCCGATGCTTCACTTCAGGTTTACTGTATCCCTTGGACCTTCTTATTGACGATGAAACACAGAAATTGCATCCGAATTTAATTCAAAAGGCACAATGCCGACTTAAGTACTAGCGGACTGTCACTCTAACTTTCTATGATTTGAACCTCTCCTGTGAGTCCAGTTTTAGATTCTGATGCTTCACTTCATGTTTACTGTATCCCTTGGACCTTCTAATTGACGATGAAACACAGAAATTGCATCCGAATTTAATACCAAAGGCACAATGCCGACTTAAGTACAAGAGAACTGACACTCTAATATTCTATGATTTGAACCTCTCCTGTGAGTCCAGTTTTAGATTCCGATGCTTCACTTCAGGTTTACTGCATCCCTTGGATCTTCTTATTGACGATGAAACACAGAAATTGCATCCGAATTTAATACAAAAGGCACAATGCCGACTTAAGTACTAGAGGACTGACACCGTAACTTTCGATGATTTGAACCTCTCCAGTGAGTCCAGTTTTAGATTCCGATGCTTCACTTCAGGTTTACTGTATCCCTTGGACCTTCTTATTGACGATGAAACACAGAAATTGCATTAGAATGTAATACAACAGGCACAATGCCGACTTAAGTACAAGAGGACTGACACTCTAACTTTCGATGATTTGAAGTTCTCCTGTGAGTCCAGTTTTAGATTCCGATGCTTCACTTCTGGTTTACTGTATCCCTTGGACCTTATTATTGATGATGAAACACAGCAATTGCATCCGAATTTAATACAAAAGGCACAATTCTGACATACGTACAAGTGGACTGACACTCTAACTCTCTATGATTTGAACCTCTCCTGTGAGTCCAGTTTTAGATTCCGATGCTTCGCTTCAGGTTTACTGTATCCCTTGGAATTTCTTATTTACGATGACACACAGAAATTGCATCCGAATTTAATGCAAAAGGCAGAATGCCGACTTAAGTACAAGAGGACTGACACTCTAACTTTCGATGATTTGAACCTCTCCTGTGAGTCCAGTTTCAGATTCCGATGCTTCACTTCAGGTTTACTGTAACCCTTGGACCTTCTTATTGACGGTGAAACACAGAAATTGCATGCGAATTTAATACAAAAGGCACAATGCCGACTTAAGCACAAGAGGACTGACACTCTAACTTTATATGATTTGAACCTACCCTGTGAGTCCAGTTTGAGATTCCGATGCTTCACTTCAGGTTTACTGTATCCCTTGGACCTTCTTATTGACGATGAAACACAGAAATTGCATCCGAATTTAACACAAAAGGCACAATGCCGACTTAAGTACAAGAGGACTGACACTCTAACTTTCTATGATTTGAACCTCTTCTGTGAGTCCAGTTTTAGATTCTGATGCCTCACTTCAGGTTTACTGTATCCCTTGGACCGTCTTATTGACGATGAAACACAGAAATTGCATCCGAATTTAATACGAAAGGCACAGTGACTACTTAAGTACATGAGGAATGACACTCTAACTTTCTATGATTTGAAACACTCCCGTGAGTCCAGTTTTCGATTCCGATGCTTGACTTTGGGTTAACTGTATCCCTTGGACGTTCTTATTGACGATGAAAAACAGAAATTGCTTCCGAATAAAATACAAAAGGCACAATGCCGACTCAAGTACAAGAGGACTGACACTCTAACTCTCTATGATTTGATTCTCTACTGTGAGTCCAGTTTTAGATTCCGATGCTTCACGTCAGGTTTACTGTATTCCTTGGACCTTCTAATTGACGATGAAACACAGAAATTGCATCCGAATTTAATACAAAAGGCACAATGCCGACTTAAGTACAAGAGGACTGACACCGTAACTTTCGATGATTTGAACCTCTCCTGTGAGTCCAGTTTTAGATTCCGATGCTTCGCTTCAGGTTTACTGTATCCCTTGGACCTTCTTATTGACGATGAAACACAGAAATAGCATCCGAATTTAATGCAAAAGGCACAATGCCGACTTAAGTACAAGAGGACTGACACTCTAACTTTCGATGATTTGAACCTCTCCTGTGAGTCCAGTTTCAGATTCCGACGCTTCACTTCAGGTTTACTGTAACCCTTTGACCTTCTTATTGATGGTGAAACACAGAAATTGCATCCGAATTTAATACGAAAGGCACAATGCTGACTTAAGTACAAGAGGACTGACACTCTAACTTTATATGATTTGTACCTCCCCTGTGAGTCCAGTTTGAGATTCCGATGCTTCACATGAGGTTTACTGTATCCCTTGGACCTTCTTATTGACGATGAAACACAGAAATTGCATCCGAATTTAATACAAAAGGCACAATGCCGACTTAAGTACAAGAGAACTGACACTCTAGCTTTCTATGATTTGAACCTCTCCTGTGAGTCCAGTTTTAGATTCCGATGCTTCACTTCAGGTTTACTGTATCCCTTGGACCTTCTTATTGACGATGAAACACAGAAATTGCATCCGAATTTAATACAAAAGGCACAATGCCGACTTAAGTACAAGAGGACTGACACTCTACCTTTCTATGATTTGAATCTCTCCTGTAAGTCCAGTTTTAGATTCCGATGCTTCACTTCAGGTTTACTGTATCCCTAGGACCTTCTTATTGACGATGAAACACAGAAATTGCATCCAAATTCAATACAAAAGGCACAATGCCGACTTAAGTACGAGAGGATTGACACTCTAAATTTCGTTTATTTGAACCTCTCCTGTGAGTCCAGTTTTAGATTCCAATGCTTCACTTCAGGTTAACTGTATCCCTTGGACCTTCTTATTGATGTTGAAACACAGCAATTGCATCCGAATTTAATACAAAAGGCACAATTCTGACTTTCGTACAAGTGGACTGACACTCTAACTCTCTATGATTTGAACCTCTCCTGTAAGCCCAGTTTTAGATTCCGATGCTTCGCTTCAGGTTTACTGTATCCCTTGGACCTTCTTATTGACGATGAAACACAGTAATTGCATCCGAATTTTATACAAAAGGCACAATGCCGACTTAAGTACAAGCGGACTGACACTCAAACTTTCTATGATTTGAACCTCTCCTGTAAGTCCATTTTTATATTCCGATGCTTCACTTCAGGTTTACTGTATCGCTTGGACCTTCTTATTGACGATGAAACACAGAAATTGCATCCGAATTTATTACAAAAGGCACAATGTCGACTTAAGTACAAGAGGACTGACACTCTAACTTTATATGATTTGAACCTCCCCTGTGAGTCCAGTTTGAGATTCCGATGCTTCACTTCAGGTTTACCGTATCCCTTGGACCTTCTTATTGACGATGAAACACAGAAATTGCATCCGAATTTAATACAAAAGGCACAATGCCGACTTAAGTACAAGAGGACTGACACTCTAACTTTCTATGATTTGAACCTCTTCTGTGATTCCAGTTTTAGATTCTGAGGCTTCACTTCAGGTTTACTGTATCCCTTGGACCTTCTTATTTACGATGAAACACAGAAATTGCATCCGAATTTAATACGAAAGGCACAATGCCGACATAAGTATAAGAGGAATGACACTCTAATTTTCTATGATTTGAACCTCTCCTGTGAGACCAGTTTTAGTTTCCGATGCTTCACTTCAGGTTTACTGTAACCCTTGGACCTTCTTATTGACGATGAAACACAGAAATTGCATCCGAATTTAATACAAAAGGCACAATGCCGACTTAAGTACAAGAGAACAGACACTCTAACTTTATATGATTTGTACCTCCCCTGTGAGTCCAGTTTGAGATTCCGATGCTTCACTTCAGGTTTACTGTATCCCTTGGACCTTCTTATTGACGATGAAACACAGAAATTGCATCCGAATTTAATGCAAAAGGCACAATGCCGACTTAAGTACAAGAGGACTGACACTCTAACTTTCGATGAATTGAACCTCTCCTGTGAGTCCAGTTTCAGATTCCGATGCTTCACTTCAGGTTTACTGTAACCCTTGGACCTTCTTATTGATGGTAAAACTCAGAAATTGCATCCGAATTTAATACAAAAGGCACAATGCCGACTTAAGTACAAGAGGACTGACGCTCTAACTTTCTACGATTTGAACCTCTCCTGTGAGTCCAGTTTGAGATTCCGATGCTTCACTTCAGGTTTACTGTATCCCTTGGACCTTCTTATTGACGATGAAACACAGAAATAGCATCCGAATTTAATACAAAAGGCACAATGCCGACTTAAGTACAAGAGGACTGACACTCTATCTTTCTATGATTTGAACCTCTCCTGTAAGTCCAGTTTTAGATTCCGATGTTTCACTTCAGGTTTACTGTATCCCTTGGACCTTCTTATTGACGATGAAACACAGAAATTGCATCCAAATTCAATACAAAAGGCACAATGCCGACTTAAGTACGAGAGGATTGACACTCTAAATTTCGATTATTTGAACCTCTCCTTTGAGTCCAGTTTTAGATTCCGATGCTTCACTTCAGGTTTACTGTATCCCTTGGACCTTCTTATTGACGATGAAACACAGAAATTGCATCCGAATTTAAAACAACAGGCACAATGCCGACTTAAGTACAAGAGGACTAGCACTCTAACTTTCGATGATTTGAACTTCTCCTGTGAGTCCAGTTTTAGATTCCGATGCTTCACTTCAGGTTTACTGTATCCCTTGGACCATCTTATTGATGATGAAACACAGAAATTGCATCCGAATTTAATACGAAAGGCACTATGCCGACTTAAGTACAAGAGAACTGACACTCTAATATTCTATGATTTTAACCACTCCTGTGAGTCCAGTATTAGATTCCGATGCTTCACTTCAGGTTCACTGTATCCCTTGGACCTTCTTATTGACGATGAAACACAGAAATTGCATCCGAATTTAATACAAAAGGCACAATGCCGACTTAAGTACAAGAGGACTGACACCGTAACTTTTGATGATTTGAACCTCTCCTGTGAGTCCAGTTTTAGATTCCGATGCTTCACTTCAGGTTTACTGTATCCCTTGGACCTTCTGATTGACGATGAAACACAGAAATTGCATCCAAATTGAATACAAAAGGCACAATGCCGACTTAAGTACGAGAGGACTGACACTCTAAATTTAGATTATTTGAACCTCTCCTGTTAGTCCAGTTTTAGATTCCGATGCTTCACTTCAGGTTTACTGTATCCCTTGGACCTTCTTATTGACGATGAAACACAGAAATTGCATCCGAATGTAATACAACAGGCACAATGCCGACTTAAGTACAAGAGGACTGACACTCTAACTTTCGATGATTTGAAGTTCTCCTGTGAGACCAGTTTTAGATTCCGATGCTTCACTTCTGGTTTACTGTATCCCTTGGACCTTCTTATTGATGATGAAACACAGCAATTGCATCCAAAATTTAATACAAAAGGCACAATTCTGACTTACGTACAAGTGGACTGACACTCTAACTCTCTATGATTTGAACCTCTCCTGTGAGTCCAGTTTTAGATTCCGATGCTTCGCTTCAGGTTTACTGTATCCCTTGGACCTTCTTATTTACGATGAAACACAGAAATTGCATCCGAATTTAATGCAAAAGGCACAATGCCGACTTAAGTACAAGAGGACTGACACTCTAACTTTCGATGATTTGAACCTCTCCTGTGAGTCCAGTTTCAGATTCCAATGCTTCACTTCAGGTTTCCTGTAACCCTTGGACCTTCTTATTGACGGTGAAACACAGAAATTGCATCCGAATTTAATACAAAAGGCACAATGCTGACTTAAGTACAAGAGGACTGACACTCTAACTTTATATGATTTGAACCTACCCTGTGAGTCCAGTTTGAGATTCCGATGCTTCACTTCAGGTTTACTGTATCCCTTGGACCTTCTTATTGACGATGAAACACAGAAATTGCATCCGAATTTAACACAAAAGGCACAATGCCGACTAAAGTACAAGAGGACTGACACTCTAACTTTCTCTGATTTGAACCTCTTCTGTGAGTCCAGTTTTAGATTCTGATGCTTCACTTCAGGTTTACTGTATCCCTTGGACCTTCTTATTGACGATGAAACACAGAAATTGCATCCGAATTTAATACGAAAGGCACAGTGACTACTTAAGTACATGAGGAATGACACTCTAACTCCCTATGATTTGAACCTCTACTGTGAGTCCAGTTTTAGATTCCGATGCTTCACTTTAGGTTTACTGTATCCCTTGGACCTTCTTATTGACGATGAAACACAGAAATTGCATCCGAATTTAATACAAAAGGCACAATGCCGACTTAAGTACAAGCGGACTGTTACTCTAACTTTCTATGATTTAAACCTCTCCTGTGAGTCCAGTTTTAGATTCTGATGCTTCACTTCATGTTTACTGTATCCCTAGGACCTTCTAATTGACGATGAAACACAGAAATTGCATCCGAATTTAATACAAAAGGCACAATGCCGACTTAAGTACAAGAGGACTGACACCGTAACTTTCGATGATTTGAACCTCTCCTGTGAGTCCAGTTTTAGATTCCGATGCTTCGCTTCAGGTTTACTGTATCCCTCGGACCTTCTTATTGACGATGAAACACAGAAATTGCATCCGAATTTAATGCAAAAGGCAAAATGCCGACTTAAGTACAAGAGGACTGACACTCTATTTTTCGATGATTTGAACCTCTCCTGTGAGTCCAGTTTCAGATTCCGCTGCTTCACTTCAGGTTTACTGTAACCCTTGGACCTTCTTATTGATGGTGAAACACAGAAATTGCATCCGAATTTAATACAAAAGGCACAATGCCGACTTAAGTACAAGAGGACTGACAATCTAACTTTCTACGATTTGGACCTCTCCCGTGAATGCAGTTTTAGATTTCGATGCTTGACTTCAGGTTTACTGTAACCCTTGGACCTTCTTATTGACGATGAAACACAGAAATTGCATCCGAATTTAATACGAAAGGCACAATGCTGACTTAAGTACAAGAATACTGACACTCTAACTTTAAACCATTTGTACCTCCCCTGTGAGTCCAGTTTGAGATTACGATGCTTCACTTCAGGTTAACTGTATCCCTTGGACCTTCTTATTGACGATGAAACACAGAAATTGCATCCGAATTTAATACAAAAGGCACAATGCCGACTTAAGTACAAGAGAACTGACACTCTAACTTTCTATGATTTGAACCTCTCCTGTGAGTCCAGTTTTAGATTCCGATGCTTCACTTCAGGTTTACTGTATCCCTTGGACCTTCTTATTGACGATGAAACACAGAAATTGCATCCGAATTTAACACAAAAGGCACAATGCCGACTTAAGTACAAGAGGACTGACACTGTATCTTTCAATTATTTGAATCTCTCCTGTAAGTCCAGTTTTAGATTCCGATGCTTCACTTCAGGTTTACTGTATCCCTTGGACCTTCTTATTGACGATGAAACACAGAAATTGCATCCAAATTCAATACAAAAGGCACAATGCCGACTTAAGTACGAGAGGATTGACACTCTAAATTTCGATTATTTGAACCTCTCCTGTGAGTCCAGTTTTAGATTCCGATGCTTCACTTCAGGTTTACTGTATCCCTTGGACCTTCTTATTGACGATGAAACACATAAATTGCATCCGAATTTAAAACAACAGGCACAATGCCGACTTAAGTACAAGAGGACTAGCACTCTAACTTTCGATGATTTGAACTTCTCCTGTGAGTCCAGTTTTAGATTCCGATGCTTCACTTTAGGTTTACTGTATCCCTTGGACCTTCTTATTGACGATGAAACACAGAAATTGCATCCGAATTTAATACAAAAGGCACAATGCCGACTTAAGTACAAGCGGACTCTTACTCTACCTTTCTATGATTTAAACCTCTCCTGTGAGTCCAGTTTTAGATTCTGATGCTTCACTTCATGTTTACTGTATCCCTAGGACCTTCTAATTGACGATGAAACACAGAAATTGCATCCGAATTTAATACAAAAGGCACAATGCCGACTTAAGTACAAGAGGACTGACACCGTAACTTTCGATGATTTGAACCCCTCCTGTGAGTCCAGTTTTAGATTCCGATGCTTCGCTTCAGGTTTACTGTATCCCTCGGACCTTCTTATTGACGATGAAACACAGAAATTGCATCCGAATTTAATGCAAGAGGCAAAATGCCGACTTAAGTACAAGAGGACTGACACTCTATTTTTCGATGATTTGAACCTCTCCTGTGAGTCCAGTTTCAGATTCCGCTGCTTTACTTCAGGTTTACTGTAACCCTTGGACCTTCTTATTGATGGTGAAACACAGAAATTGCATCCGAATTTAATACAAAAGGCACAATGCCGACTTAAGTACAAGAGGACTGACAATCTAACTTTCTACGATTTGAACCTCTCCCGTGAATGCCGTTTTAGATTTCGATACTTGACTTCAGGTTTACTGTAACCCTTGGACCTTCTTATTGACGATGAAACACAGAAATTGCATCCGAATTTAATACGAAAGGCACAATGCTGACTTAAGTACAAGAACACTGAGACTCTAACTTTAAACCATTTGTACCTCCCCTGTGAGTCCAGTTTGAGATTACGATGCTTCACTTCAGGTTTACTGTATCCCTTGGACCTTCTTATTGACGATGAAACACAGAAATTGCATCCGAATTAAATACAAAAGGCACAATGCCGACTTAAGTACAAGAGAACTGACACTCTAACTTTCTATGATTTGAAACTCTCCTGTGAGTCCAGTTTTAGATTCCGATGCTTCACTTCAGGTTTACTGTATCCCTTGGACCTTCTTATTGACTTTGAAACACAGAAATTGCATCCGAATTTAACACAAAAGGCACAATGCCGACTTAAGTACAAGAGGACTGACACTGTATCTTTCTATGATTTGAATCTCTCCTGTAAGTCCAGTTTTAGATTCCGATGCTTCACTTCAGGTTTACTGTATCCCTTGGACCTTCTTATTGACGATGAAACACAGAAATAGCATCCAAATTCAATACAAAAGGCACAATGCCGACTTAAGTACGAGAGGATTGACACTCTAAATTTCGATTATTTGAACCTCTCCTGTGAGTCCAGTTTTAGATTCCGATGCTTCACTTCAGGTTTACTGTATCCCTTGGACCTTCTTATTGACGATGAAACACATAAATTGCATCCGAATTTAAAACAACAGGCACAATGCCGACTTAAGTACAAGGGGACTAGCACTCTAACTTTCGATGATTTGAACTTCTCCTGTGAGTCCAGTTTTAGATTCCGATGCTTCACTTCAGGTTAACTGTATCCCTTGGACCTTCTTATTGAGGATGAAACACAGAAATTGCTTCCGAATTTAATACGAAAGGCACAATGCTGACTTAAGTACAAGAGGACTGACACTCTAACTTTATATGATTTGTACCTCCCCTGTGAGTCCAGTTTGAGATTCCGATCCTTCACTTCAGGTTTACTGTATCCCTGGGACCTTCTTATTGACGATGAAACACAGTAATTGCATCCGAATTTAATACAAAATGCACAATGGCGACTTAAGTACAAGAGAACTGACACTCTAACTTTCTATGATTTGAACCTCTCCTGTGAGTCAAGTTTTAGATTCCGATGCTTCACTTCAGGTTTACTGTATCCCTTGGACCTTCTTATTGACGATGAAACACAGAAATTGCATCCGAATTTAATACAAAAGGCACAATGACGACTTAAGTACAAGCGGACTGACACTCTAACTTTCTATGATTTGAACCTCTCCTGTAAGTCCATTTTTAGATTCCGATGCTTCACTTCAGGTTTACTGTATCGCTTGGACCTTCTTATTGATGATGAAACACAGAAATTGCATCCGAATTTAATACGAAAGGCACAATGCCGACTTAAGTACAAGCGGACTGACACTCTAACTTTCTATGATTTGAACCTCTCCTGTAAGTCCATTTTTAGATTCCGATGCTTCACTTCAGGTTTACTGTATCGCTTGGACCTTCCTATTGACGATGAAACACAGAAATTGCATCCGAATTTAATACGAAAGGCACAATGCTGACTTAAGTACAAGAGGACTGACACTCTAACTTTATATGATTTGAACCTACCCTGTGAGTCCAGTTTGAGATTCCGATGCTTCACTTCAGGTTTACTGTATCCCTTGGACCTTCTTATTGACGATGAAACACAGAAATTGCATCCGAATTTAACACAAAAGGCACAATGCCGACTTAAGTACAAGAGGACTGACACTCTAACTTTCTATGATTTGAACCTCTTCTGTTAGTCCAGTTTTAGATTCTGATGCTTCACTTCAGGTTTACTGTATCCCTTGGACCTTCTTATTGACGATGAAACTCAGAAATTGCATCCGAATTTAATACGAAAGGCACAGTGACTACTTAAGTACATGAGGAATGTCACTCTAACTTTCTATGATTTGAAACACTCCCATGAGTCCAGTTTTAGATTCCGATGCTTGACTTCAGGTTTACTGTGTCCCTTGGACGTTCTTATTGACGATGAAAAACAGAAATTGCTTCCGAATAAAATACAAAAGGCACAATGCCGACTCAAGTACAAGAGGACTGACACTCTAACTCCCTATGATTTGAACCTCTACTGTGAGTCCAGTTTTAGATTCCGATGCTTCACTTCAGGTTTACTGTATCCCTTGGACCTTCTTATTGACGATGAAACACAGAAATTGCATCCGAATTTAATACGAAAGGCACAGTGACTACTTAAGTACATGAGGAATGTCACTCTAACTTTCTATGATTTGAAACACTCCCATGAGTCCAGTTTTAGATTCCGATGCTTGACTTCAGGTTTACTGTGTCCCTTGGACGTTCTTATTGACGATGAAAAACAGAAATTGCTTCCGAATAAAATACAAAAGGCACAATGCCGACTCAAGTACAAGAGGACTGACACTCTAACTCCCTATGATTTGAACCTCTACTGTGAGTCCAGTTTTAGATTCCGATGCTTCACTTCAGGTTTACTGTATCCCTTGGACCTTCTTATTGACGATGAAACACAGAAATTGCATCCGAATTTAATACGAAAGGCACAGTGACTACTTAAGTACATGAGGAATGTCACTCTAACTTTCTATGATTTGAAACACTCCCATGAGTCCAGTTTTAGATTCCGATGCTTGACTTCAGGTTTACTGTGTCCCTTGGACGTTCTTATTGACGATGAAAAACAGAAATTGCTTCCGAATAAAATACAAAAGGCACAATGCCGACTCAAGTACAAGAGGACTGACACTCTAACTCCCTATGATTTGAACCTCTACTGTGAGTCCAGTTTTAGATTCCGATGCTTCACTTCAGGTTTACTGTATCCCTTGGACCTTCTTATTGACGATGAAACACAGAAATTGCATCCGAATTTAATACAAAAGGCACAATGCCGACTTAAGTACAAGCGGACTGTTACTCTAACTTTCTATGATTTAAACCTCTCCTGTGAGTCCAGTTTTAGATTCTGATGCTTCACTTCATGTTTACTGTATCCCTTGGACCTTCTAATTGACGATGAAACACAGAAATTGCATCCGAATTTAATACAAAAGGCACAATGCCGACTTAAGTACAAGAGGACTGACACCGTAACTTTCGATGATTTGAACCTCTCCTGTGAGCCCAGTTTCAGATTCCGCTGCTTCACTTCAGGTTTACTGTAAGCCTTGGACCTTCTTGTTGACGATGAAACACAGAAATTGCATCCGAATTCAATACGAAAGGCACAATGCTGACTTAAGTACAAGAATACTGACACTCTAACTTTATATGATTTGTACCTCCCCTGTGAGTCCAGTTTGAGATTCCGATGCTTCACTTCAGGTTTACTGTATCCCTTGGACCTTCTTATTGACGATGAAACACAGAAATTGCATCCGAATTTAATACAAAAGGCACAATGCCGACTTAAGTACAAGAGAACTGACACTCTAACTTTCTATGATTGGAACCTCTCCTGTGAGTCCAGTTTTAGATTCCGATGCTTGACTTCAGGTTTACTGTATCCCTTGGACCTTCTTATTGACGATGAAACACAGAAATTGCATCCGAATTTAATACGAAAGGCACAATGCCGACTTGAGTACAAGAGGACTGACACTGTATCTTTCTATGATTTGAATCTCTCCTGTAAGTCCAGTTTTAGATTCCGATGCTTCACTTCAGGTTTACTGTATCCCTTGGACCTTCTTATTGACGAAGAAACACAGAAATTGCATCCAAATTCAATACAAAAGGCACAATGCTGACTTAAGTACGAGAGGATTGACACTCTAAATTACGATTATTTGAACCTCTCCTGTGAGTCCAGTTTTAGATTCCGATGCTTCACTTCAGGTTTACTGTATCCCTTGGACCTTCTTATTGACGATGAAACACATAAATTGCATCCGAATTTAAAACATCAGGCACAATGCCGACTTAAGTACAAGAGGACTAGCACTCTAACTTTCGATGATTTGAACTTCTCCTGTGAGTCCAGTTTTAGATTCCGATGCTTCACTTCAGGTTAACTGTATCCCTTGGACCTTCTTATTGATAATGAAACACAGAAATTGCATCCGAATTTAATACAAAAGGCACAATGCCGACTTAAGTACAAGAGGACTGACAATCTAAATTTCTACGATTTGAACCTCTCCCGTGAATGCAGTTTTAGATTTCGATGCTTGACTTCAGGTTTACTGTAACCCTTGGACCTTCTTATTGACGATGAAACACAGAAATTGCATCCGAATTCAATACGAAAGGCACAATGCTGACTTAAGTACAAGAATACTGACACTCTAACTTTATATGATTTGTACCTCCCCTGTGAGTCCAGTTTGAGATTCCGATGCTTCACTTTAGGTTTACTGTATCCCTTGGACCTTCTTATTGACGATGAAACACAGAAATTGCATCCGAATGTAATACAAAAGGCACAATGCCGACTTAAGTACAAGAGAACTGACACTCTAACTTTCTATGATTGGAACCTCTCCTGTGAGTCCAGTTTTAGATTCCGATGCTTCACTTCAGGTTTACTGTATACCTTGGACCTTCTTATTGACGATGAAACACAGAAATTGCATCCGAATTTAATACGAAAGGCACAATGCCGACTTAAGTACAAGAGGACTGACACCGTAACTTTCGATGATTTGAACCTCTCCTGTGAGTCCAGTTTTAGATTCCGATGCTTCGCTTCAGGTTTACTGTATCCCTCGGACCTTCTTATTGACGATGAAACACAGAAATTGCATCCGAATTTAATGCAAAAGGCACAATGCCGACTTAAGTACAAGAGGACTGACACTCTATCTTTCGATGATTTGAACCTCTCCTGTGAGTCCAGTTTCAGATTCCGCTGCTTCACTTCAGGTTTACTGTAACCCTTGGACCTTCTTATTGATGGTGAAACACAGAAATTGCATCCGAATTTAATACAAAAGGCACAATGCCGACTTAAGTACAAGAGGACTGACAATCTAACTTTCTACGATTTGAACCTCTCCCGTGAATGCAGTTTTAGATTTCGATGCTTGACTTCAGGTTTACTGTAACCCTTGGACCTTCTTATTGACGATGAAACACAGAAATTGCATCCGAATTCAATACGAAAGGCACAATGCTGACTTAAGTACAAGAATACTGACACTCTAACTTTATATGATTTGTACCTCCCCTGTGAGTCCAGTTTGAGATTCCGATGCTTCACTTCAGGTTTACTGTATCCCTTGGACCTTCTTATTGACGATGAAACACAGAAATTGCATCCGAATTTAATACAAAAGGCACAATGCCGACTTAAGTACAAGAGAACTGACACTCTAACTTTCTATGATTGGAACCTCTCCTGTGAGTCCAGTTTTAGATTCCGATGCTTCACTTCAAGTTTACTGTATCCCTTGGACCTTCTTATTGACGATGAAACACAGAAATTGCATCCGAATTTAATACGAAAGGCACAATGCCGACTTAAGTACAAGAGGACTGACACTGTATCTTTCTATGATTTGAATCTCTCCTGTAAGTCCAGTTTTAGATTCCGATGCTTCACTTCAGGTTTACTGTATCCCTTGGACCTTCTTATTAACGATGAAACACAGAAATTGCATCCAAATTCAATACAAAAGGCACAATGCCGACTTAAGTACGAGAGGATTGACACTCTAAATTACGATTATTTGAACCTCTCCTGTGAGTCCAGTTTTAGATTCCGATGCTTCACTTCAGGTTTACTGTATCCCTTGGACCTTCTTATTGACGATGAAACACATAAATTGCATCCGAATTTAAAACATCAGGCACAATGCCGACTTAAGTACAAGAGGACTAGCACTCTAACTTTCGATGATTTGAACTTCTCCTGTGAGTCCAGTTTTAGATTCCGATGCGTCACTTCAGGTTAACTGTATCCCTTGGACCTTCTTATTGATAATGAAACACAGAAATTGCATCCGAATTTAATACGAAAGGCACAATGCTGACTTAAGTACAAGAGGACTGACACTCTAACTTTATATGATTTGTACCTCCCCTTTGAGTCCAGTTTGAGATTCCGATGCTTCACTTCAGGTTTACTGTATCCCTTGGACCTTCTTATTGACGATGAAACACAGTAATTGCATCCGAATTTAATACAAAATGCACTATGCCGACTTAAGTACAAGAGAACTGACACTCTAACTTTCTATGATTTGAACCTCTCCTGTGAGTCAAGTTTTAGATTCCGATGCTTCACTTCAGGTTTACTGTATCCCTTGGACCTTCTTATTGACGATGAAACACAGAAATTGCATCCGAATTTAATACAAAAGGCACAATGCCGACTTAAGTACAAGAGGACTGACACTCTATCTTTCTATGAATTGAACCTTTCCTGTTAGTCCAGTTTTAGATTCCGATGCTTCACTTCAGGTTTACTGTATCCCTTGGACCTTCTTATTGACGATGAAACACAGAAATTGCATCCAAATTCAATACAAAAGGCACAATGCCGACTTAAGTACAAGAGGATTGACACTCTAAATTTCGATTATTTGAACCTCTCCTGTGAGTCCAGTTTTAGATTCCGATGCTTCACTTCAGGTTTACTGTATCCCTTGGACCTTCTTATTGACGATGAAACACAGAAATTGCATCCGAATTTAATACAAAAGGCACAATGCCGACTTAAGTACAAGCGGACTGACACTCTAACTTTCTATGATTTGAACCTCTCCTGTAAGTCCATTTTTAGATTCCGATGCATCACTTCAGGTTTACTGTATCGCTTGGACCTTCTTATTGATGATGAAACACAGAAATTGCATCCGAATTTAATACGAAAGGCACAATGCCGACTTAAGTACAAGCGGACTGACACTCTAACTTTCTATGATTTGAACCTCTCCTGTAAGTCCATTTTTAGATTCCGATGCTTCACTTCAGGTTTACTGTATCGCTTGGACCTTCTTATTGACGATGAAACACAGAAATTGCATCCGAATTTAATACGAAAGGCACAATGCTGACTTAAGTACAAGAGGACTGACACTCTAACTTTATATGATATGTACCTCCCCTGTGAGTCCAGTTTGAGATTCCGATGCTTCACTTCAGGTTTACTGTATCCCTTGGACCTTCTTATTGACGATGAAACACAGAAATTGCATCCGAATTTAATACAAAAGGCACAATGCCGACTTAAGTACAAGAGGACTGACACTCTATCTTTCTATGATTTGTACCTCTCCTGTAAGTCCAGTTTTAGATTCTGATGCTTCACTTCAGGTTTACTGTATCCCTTGGACCTTCTTATTGACGATGAAACACAGAAATTGCATCCAAATTCAATACAAAAGACACAATGCCGACTTAAGTACGAGAGGATTGACACTCTAAATTTCGATTATTTGAACCTCTCCTGTGAGTCCAGTTTTAGATTCCGATGCTTCACTTCAGGTTTACTGTATCCCTTGGACCTTCTTATTGACGATGAAACACAGAAATTGCATCCGAATTTAAAACAACAGCCACAATGCCGACTTAAGTACAAGAGGACTAGCACTCTAACTTTCGATGGTTTGAACTTATCCTGTGAGTCCAGTTTTAGATTCCGATGCTTAACTTCAGGTTTACTGTATCCCTTGGACCTTCTTATTGATGATGAAACAAAGAAATTGCAACAGAATTTAATACGAAAGGCACTATGCTGACTTAAGTACCAGAGGACTGACACTCTAACTTTATATGATTTGTACCTCCCCTGTGAGTCCAGTTTGAGATTCCGATGCTTCACTTCAGGTTTACTGTATCCCTTGGACCTTCTTATTGACGATGAAACACAGAAATTGCATCCGAATTTAATACAAAATGCACAATGCCGACTTAGGTACAAGAGAACTGACACTCTAACTTTCTATGATTTGAACCTCTCCTGTGAGTCCAGTTTTAGATTCCGATGCTTCACTTCAGGTTTACTGTATCCCTTGGACCTTCTTATTGACGATGAAACACAGAAATTGCATCCGAATTTAATACGAAAGGCACAATGCTGACTTAAGTACCAGAGGACTGACACTCTAACTTTCTATGATTTGAACCTCTCCTGTGAGTCCAGTTTTAGATTCTGATGCTTCACTTCATGTTTACTGTATCCCTTGGACCTTCTAATTGACGATGAAACACAGAAATTGCATCCGAATATAATACCAAAGGCACAATGCCGACTTAAGTACAAGAGAACTGACACTCTAATATTCTATGATTTGAACCTCTCCTGTGAGTCCAGTTTTAGATTCCGATGCTTCACTTCAGGTTCACTGTATCCCTTGGACCTTCTTATTGACGATGAAACACAGAAATTGCATCCGAATTTAATACAAAAGGCACAATGCCGACTTAAGTACAAGAGGACTGACACCGTAACTATTGATGATTTGAACCTCTCCTGTGAGTCCAGTTTTAGATTCCGATGCTTCACTTCAGGTTTACTGTATCCCTTGGACCTTCTGATTGACGATGAAACACAGAAATTGCATCCAAATTGAATACAAAAGGCACAATGCCGACTTAAGTACGAGAGGACTGACACTCTAAATTTCGATTATTTGAACCTCTCCTGTTAGTCCAGTTTTAGATTCCGATGCTTCACTTCAGCTTTACTGTATCCCTTGGACCTTCTTATTGACGATGAAACACAGAAATTGCATCCGAATGTAATACAACAGGCACAATGCCGACTTAAGTACAAGAGGACTGACACTCTAACTTTGGATGATTTGAAGTTCTCCTGTGAGTCCAGTTTTAGATTCCGATGCTTCACTTCTGGTTTACTGTATCCCTTGGACCTTCTTATTGATGATGAAACACAGCAATTGCATCCGAATTTAATACAAAAGGCACAATTCTGACTTACGTACTAGTGGACTGACACTCTAACTCTCTATGATTTGAACCTCTCCTGTGAGTCCAGTTTTAGATTCCGATGCTTCGCTTCAGGTTTACTGTATCCCTTGGACCTTCTTATTTACGATGAAACACAGAAATTGCATCCGAATTTAATGCAAAAGGCACAATGCCGACTTAAGTACAAGAGGACTGACACTCTAACTTTCGATGATTTGAACCTCTCCTGTGAGTCCAGTTTCAGATTCCAATGCTTCACTTCAGGTTTACTGTAACCCTTGGACCTTCTTATTGACGGTGAAACACAGAAATTGCATCCGAATTTAATACAAAAGGCACAATGCTGACTTAAGTACAAGAGGACTGACACTCTAACTTTATATGATTTGAACCTACCCTGTGAGTCCAGTTTGAGATTCCGATGCTTCACTTCAGGTTTACTGTATCCCTTGGACCTTCTTATTGACGATGAAACACAGAAATTGCATCCGAATTTAACACAAAAGGCACAATGCCGACTTAAGTACAAGAGGACTGACACTCTAACTTTCTATGATTTGAACCTCTTCTGTGAGTCCAGTTTTAGATTCTGATGCTTCACTTCACGTTTACTGTATCCCTTGGACCTTCTTATTGACGATGAAACACAGAAATTGCATCCGAATTTAATACGAAAGGCACAATGCCGACTCAAGTACAAGAGGACTGACACTCTAACTCCCTATGATTTGAACCTCTACTGTGAGTCCAGTTTTAGATTCCGATGCTTCACTTTAGGTTTACTGTATCCCTTGGACCTTCTTATTGACGATGAAACACAGAAATTGCATCCGAATTTAATACAAAAGGCACAATGCCGACTTAAGTACAAGCGGACTGTTACTCTAACTTTCTATGATTTAAACCTCTCCTGTGAGTCCAGTTTTAGATTCTGATGCTTCACTTCATGTTTACTGTATCCCTAGGACCTTCTAATTGACGATGAAACACAGAAATTGCATCCGAATTTAATACAAAAGGCACAATGCCGACTTAAGTACAAGAGGACTGACACCGTAACTTTCGATGATTTGAACCTCTCCTGTGAGTCCAGTTTTAGATTCCGATGCTTCACTTCAGGTTTACTGTATACCTTGGACCTTCTTATTGACGATGAAACACAGAAATTGCATCCGAATTTAATACGAAAGGCACAATGCCGACTTAAGTACAAGAGGACTGACACCGTAACTTTCGATGATTTGAACCGCTCCTGTGAGTCCAGTTTTAGATTCCGATGCTTCGCTTCAGGTTTACTGTATCCCTCGGACCTTCTTATTGACGATGAAACACAGAAATTGCATCCGAATTTAATGCAAAAGGCACAATGCCGACTTAAGTACAAGAGGACTGACACTCTATCTTTCGATGATTTGAACCTCTCCTGTGAGTCCAGTTTCAGATTCCGCTGCTTCACTTCAGGTTTACTGTAACCCTTGGACCTTCTTATTGATGGTGAAACACAGAAATTGCATCCGAATTTAATACAAAAGGCACAATGCCGACTTAAGTACAAGAGGACTGACAATCTAACTTTCTACGATTTGAACCTCTCCCGTGAATGCAGTTTTAGATTTCGATGCTTGACTTCAGGTTTACTGTAACCCTTGGACCTTCTTATTGACGATGAAACACAGAAATTGCATCCGAATTCAATACGAAAGGCACAATGCTGACTTAAGTACAAGAATACTGACACTCTAACTTTATATGATTTGTACCTCCCCTGTGAGTCCAGTTTGAGATTCCGATGCTTCACTTCAGGTTTACTGTATCCCTTGGACCTTCTTATTGACGATGAAACACAGAAATTGCATCCGAATTTAATACAAAAGGCACAATGCCGACTTAAGTACAAGAGAACTGACACTCTAACTTTCTATGATTGGAACCTCTCCTGTGAGTCCAGTTTTAGATTCCGATGCTTCACTTCAGGTTTACTGTATCCCTTGGACCTTCTTATTGACGATGAAACACAGAAATTGCATCCGAATTTAATACGAAAGGCACAATGCCGACTTAAGTACAAGAGGACTGACACTGTATCTTTCTATGATTTGAATCTCTCCTGTAAGTCCAGTTTTAGATTCCGATGCTTCACTTCAGGTTTACTGTATCCCTTGGACCTTCTTATTAACGATGAAACACAGAAATTGCATCCAAATTCAATACAAAAGGCACAATGCCGACTTAAGTACGAGAGGATTGACACTCTAAATTACGATTATTTGAACCTCTCCTGTGAGTCCAGTTTTAGATTCCGATGCTTCACTTCAGGTTTACTGTATCCCTTGGACCTTCTTATTGACGATGAAACACATAAATTGCATCCGAATTTAAAACATCAGGCACAATGCCGACTTAAGTACAAGAGGACTAGCACTCTAACTTTCGATGATTTGAACTTCTCCTGTGAGTCCAGTTTTAGATTCCGATGCGTCACTTCAGGTTAACTGTATCCCTTGGACCTTCTTATTGATAATGAAACACAGAAATTGCATCCGAATTTAATACGAAAGGCACAATGCTGACTTAAGTACAAGAGGACTGACACTCTAACTTTATATGATTTGTACCTCCCCTTTGAGTCCAGTTTGAGATTCCGATGCTTCACTTCAGGTTTACTGTATCCCTTGGACCTTCTTATTGACGATGAAACACAGTAATTGCATCCGAATTTAATACAAAATGCACTATGCCGACTTAAGTACAAGAGAACTGACACTCTAACTTTCTATGATTTGAACCTCTCCTGTGAGTCAAGTTTTAGATTCCGATGCTTCACTTCAGGTTTACTGTATCCCTTGGACCTTCTTATTGACGATGAAACACAGAAATTGCATCCGAATTTAATACAAAAGGCACAATGCCGACTTAAGTACAAGAGGACTGACACTCTATCTTTCTATGAATTGAACCTTTCCTGTTAGTCCAGTTTTAGATTCCGATGCTTCACTTCAGGTTTACTGTATCCCTTGGACCTTCTTATTGACGATGAAACACAGAAATTGCATCCAAATTCAATACAAAAGGCACAATGCCGACTTAAGTACAAGAGGATTGACACTCTAAATTTCGATTATTTGAACCTCTCCTGTGAGTCCAGTTTTAGATTCCGATGCTTCACTTCAGGTTTACTGTATCCCTTGGACCTTCTTATTGACGATGAAACACAGAAATTGCATCCGAATTTAATACAAAAGGCACAATGCCGACTTAAGTACAAGCGGACTGACACTCTAACTTTCTATGATTTGAACCTCTCCTGTAAGTCCATTTTTAGATTCCGATGCATCACTTCAGGTTTACTGTATCGCTTGGACCTTCTTATTGATGATGAAACACAGAAATTGCATCCGAATTTAATACGAAAGGCACAATGCCGACTTAAGTACAAGCGGACTGACACTCTAACTTTCTATGATTTGAACCTCTCCTGTAAGTCCATTTTTAGATTCCGATGCTTCACTTCAGGTTTACTGTATCGCTTGGACCTTCTTATTGACGATGAAACACAGAAATTGCATCCGAATTTAATACGAAAGGCACAATGCTGACTTAAGTACAAGAGGACTGACACTCTAACTTTATATGATATGTACCTCCCCTGTGAGTCCAGTTTGAGATTCCGATGCTTCACTTCAGGTTTACTGTATCCCTTGGACCTTCTTATTGACGATGAAACACAGAAATTGCATCCGAATTTAATACAAAAGGCACAATGCCGACTTAAGTACAAGAGGACTGACACTCTATCTTTCTATGATTTGTACCTCTCCTGTAAGTCCAGTTTTAGATTCTGATGCTTCACTTCAGGTTTACTGTATCCCTTGGACCTTCTTATTGACGATGAAACACAGAAATTGCATCCAAATTCAATACAAAAGACACAATGCCGACTTAAGTACGAGAGGATTGACACTCTAAATTTCGATTATTTGAACCTCTCCTGTGAGTCCAGTTTTAGATTCCGATGCTTCACTTCAGGTTTACTGTATCCCTTGGACCTTCTTATTGACGATGAAACACAGAAATTGCATCCGAATTTAAAACAACAGCCACAATGCCGACTTAAGTACAAGAGGACTAGCACTCTAACTTTCGATGGTTTGAACTTATCCTGTGAGTCCAGTTTTAGATTCCGATGCTTAACTTCAGGTTTACTGTATCCCTTGGACCTTCTTATTGACGATGAAACACAGAAATTGCATCCGAATTTAATACAAAATGCACAATGCCGACTTAGGTACAAGAGAACTGACACTCTAACTTTCTATGATTTGAACCTCTCCTGTGAGTCCAGTTTTAGATTCCGATGCTTCACTTCAGGTTTACTGTATCCCTTGGACCTTCTTATTGACGATGAAACACAGAAATTGCATCCGAATTTAATACGAAAGGCACAATGCTGACTTAAGTACCAGAGGACTGACACTCTAACTTTCTATGATTTGAACCTCTCCTGTGAGTCCAGTTTTAGATTCTGATGCTTCACTTCATGTTTACTGTATCCCTTGGACCTTCTAATTGACGATGAAACACAGAAATTGCATCCGAATATAATACCAAAGGCACAATGCCGACTTAAGTACAAGAGAACTGACACTCTAATATTCTATGATTTGAACCTCTCCTGTGAGTCCAGTTTTAGATTCCGATGCTTCACTTCAGGTTCACTGTATCCCTTGGACCTTCTTATTGACGATGAAACACAGAAATTGCATCCGAATTTAATACAAAAGGCACAATGCCGACTTAAGTACAAGAGGACTGACACCGTAACTATTGATGATTTGAACCTCTCCTGTGAGTCCAGTTTTAGATTCCGATGCTTCACTTCAGGTTTACTGTATCCCTTGGACCTTCTGATTGACGATGAAACACAGAAATTGCATCCAAATTGAATACAAAAGGCACAATGCCGACTTAAGTACGAGAGGACTGACACTCTAAATTTCGATTATTTGAACCTCTCCTGTTAGTCCAGTTTTAGATTCCGATGCTTCACTTCAGCTTTACTGTATCCCTTGGACCTTCTTATTGACGATGAAACACAGAAATTGCATCCGAATGTAATACAACAGGCACAATGCCGACTTAAGTACAAGAGGACTGACACTCTAACTTTGGATGATTTGAAGTTCTCCTGTGAGTCCAGTTTTAGATTCCGATGCTTCACTTCTGGTTTACTGTATCCCTTGGACCTTCTTATTGATGATGAAACACAGCAATTGCATCCGAATTTAATACAAAAGGCACAATTCTGACTTACGTACTAGTGGACTGACACTCTAACTCTCTATGATTTGAACCTCTCCTGTGAGTCCAGTTTTAGATTCCGATGCTTCGCTTCAGGTTTACTGTATCCCTTGGACCTTCTTATTTACGATGAAACACAGAAATTGCATCCGAATTTAATGCAAAAGGCACAATGCCGACTTAAGTACAAGAGGACTGACACTCTAACTTTCGATGATTTGAACCTCTCCTGTGAGTCCAGTTTCAGATTCCAATGCTTCACTTCAGGTTTACTGTAACCCTTGGACCTTCTTATTGACGGTGAAACACAGAAATTGCATCCGAATTTAATACAAAAGGCACAATGCTGACTTAAGTACAAGAGGACTGACACTCTAACTTTATATGATTTGAACCTACCCTGTGAGTCCAGTTTGAGATTCCGATGCTTCACTTCAGGTTTACTGTATCCCTTGGACCTTCTTATTGACGATGAAACACAGAAATTGCATCCGAATTTAACACAAAAGGCACAATGCCGACTTAAGTACAAGAGGACTGACACTCTAACTTTCTATGATTTGAACCTCTTCTGTGAGTCCAGTTTTAGATTCTGATGCTTCACTTCACGTTTACTGTATCCCTTGGACCTTCTTATTGACGATGAAACACAGAAATTGCATCCGAATTTAATACGAAAGGCACAATGCCGACTCAAGTACAAGAGGACTGACACTCTAACTCCCTATGATTTGAACCTCTACTGTGAGTCCAGTTTTAGATTCCGATGCTTCACTTTAGGTTTACTGTATCCCTTGGACCTTCTTATTGACGATGAAACACAGAAATTGCATCCGAATTTAATACAAAAGGCACAATGCCGACTTAAGTACAAGCGGACTGTTACTCTAACTTTCTATGATTTAAACCTCTCCTGTGAGTCCAGTTTTAGATTCTGATGCTTCACTTCATGTTTACTGTATCCCTAGGACCTTCTAATTGACGATGAAACACAGAAATTGCATCCGAATTTAATACAAAAGGCACAATGCCGACTTAAGTACAAGAGGACTGACACCGTAACTTTCGATGATTTGAACCTCTCCTGTGAGTCCAGTTTTAGATTCCGATGCTTCGCTTCAGGTTTACTGTATCCCTCGGACCTTCTTATTGACGATGAAACACAGAAATTGCATCCGAATTTAATACAAAAGGCACAATGCCGACTTAAGTACAAGAGGACTGACACTCTATCTTTCTATGATTTGTACCTCTCCTGTAAGTCCAGTTTTAGATTCTGATGCTTCACTTCAGGTTTACTGTATCCCTTGGACCTTCTTATTGACGATGAAACACAGAAATTGCATCCAAATTCAATACAAACGACACAATGCCGACTTAAGTACGAGAGGATTGACACTCTAAATTTCGATTATTTGAACCTCTCCTGTGAGTCCAGTTTTAGATTCCGATGCTTCACTTCAGGTTTACTGTATCCCTTGGACCTTCTTATTGACGATGAAACACAGAAATTGCATCGGAATTTAAAACAACAGCCACAATGCCGACTTAAGTACAAGAGGACTAGCACTCTAACTTTCGATGGTTTGAACTTATCCTGTGAGTCCAGTTTTAGATTCCGATGCTTAACTTCAGGTTTACTGTATCCCTTGGACCTTCTTATTGATGATGAAACAAAGAAATTGCAACCGAATTTAATACGAAAGGCACTATGCTGACTTAAGTACCAGAGGACTGACACTCTAACTTTATATGATTTGTACCTCCCCTGTGAGTCCAGTTTGAGATTCCGATGCTTCACTTCAGGTTTACTGTATCCCTTGGACCTTCTTATTGACGATGAAACACAGAAATTGCATCCGAATTTAATACAAAATGCACAATGCCGACTTAGGTACAAGAGAACTGACACTCTAACTTTCTATGATTTGAACCTCTCCTGTGAGTCCAGTTTTAGATTCCGATGCTTCACTTCAGGTTTACTGTATCCCTTGGACCTTCTTATTGACGATGAAACACAGAAATTGCATCCGAATTTAATACGAAAGGCACAATGCTGACTTAAGTACCAGAGGACTGACACTCTAACTTTCTATGATTTGAACCTCTCCTGTGAGTCCAGTTTTAGATTCTGATGCTTCACTTCATGTTTACTGTATCCCTTGGACCTTCTAATTGACGATGAAACACAGAAATTGCATCCGAATATAATACCAAAGGCACAATGCCGACTTAAGTACAAGAGAACTGACACTCTAATATTCTATGATTTGAACCTCTCCTGTGAGTCCAGTTTTAGATTCCGATGCTTCACTTCAGGTTCACTGTATCCCTTGGACCTTGTTATTGACGATGAAACACAGAAATTGCATCCGAATTTAATACAAAAGGCACAATGCCGACTTAAGTACAAGAGGACTGACACCGTAACTATTGATGATTTGAACCTCTCCTGTGAGTCCAGTTTTAGATTCCGATGCTTCACTTCAGGTTTACTGTATCCCTTGGACCTTCTGATTGACGATGAAACACAGATATTGCATCCAAATTGAATACAAAAGGCACAATGCCGACTTAAGTACGAGAGGACTGACACTCTAAATTTCGATTATTTGAACCTCTCCTGTTAGTCCAGTTTTAGATTCCGATGCTTCACTTCAGCTTTACTGTATCCCTTGGACCTTCTTATTGACGATGAAACACAGAAATTGCATCCGAATGTAATACAACAGGCACAATGCCGACTTAAGTACAAGAGGACTGACACTCTAACTTTGGATGATTTGAAGTTCTCCTGTGAGTCCAGTTTTAGATTCCGATGCTTCACTTCTGGTTTACTGTATCCCTTGGACCTTCTTATTGATGATGAAACACAGCAATTGCATCCGAATTTAATACAAAAGGCACAATTCTGACTTACGTACTAGTGGACTGACACTCTAACTCTCTATGATTTGAACCTCTCCTGTGAGTCCAGTTTTAGATTCCGATGCTTCGCTTCAGGTTTACTGTATCCCTTGGACCTTCTTATTTACGATGAAACACAGAAATTGCATCCGAATTTAATGCAAAAGGCACAATGCCGACTTAAGTACAAGAGGACTGACACTCTAACTTTCGATGATTTGAACCTCTCCTGTGAGTCCAGTTTCAGATTCCAATGCTTCACTTCAGGTTTACTGTAAGCCTTGGACCTTCTTATTGACGGTGAAACACAGAAATTGCATCCGAATTTAATACAAAAGGCACAATGCTGACTTAAGTACAAGAGGACTGACACTCTAACTTTATATGATTTGAACCTACCCTGTGAGTCCAGTTTGAGATTCCGATGCTTCACTTCAGGTTTACTGTATCCCTTGGACCTTCTTATTGACGATGAAACACAGAAATTGCATCCGAATTTAACACAAAAGGCACAATGCCGACTTAAGTACAAGAGGACTGACACTCTAACTTTCTATGATTTGAACCTCTTCTGTGAGTCCAGTTTTAGATTCTGATGCTTCACTTCACGTTTACTGTATCCCTTGGACCTTCTTATTGACGATGAAACACAGAAATTGCATCCGAATTTAATACGAAAGGCACAATGCCGACTCAAGTACAAGAGGACTGACACTCTAACTCCCTATGATTTGAACCTCTACTGTGAGTCCAGTTTTAGATTCCGATGCTTCACTTTAGGTTTACTGTATCCCTTGGACCTTCTTATTGACGATGAAACACAGAAATTGCATCCGAATTTAATACAAAAGGCACAATGCCGACTTAAGTACAAGCGGACTGTTACTCTAACTTTCTATGATTTAAACCTCTCCTGTGAGTCCAGTTTTAGATTCTGATGCTTCACTTCATGTTTACTGTATCCCTAGGACCTTCTAATTGACGATGAAACACAGAAATTGCATCCGAATTTAATACAAAAGGCACAATGCCGACTTAAGTACAAGAGAACTGACACCGTAACTTTCGATGATTTGAACCTCTCCTGTGAGTCCAGTTTTAGATTCCGATGCTTCGCTTCAGGTTTACTGTATCCCTCGGACCTTCTTATGGACGATGAAACACAGAAATTGCATCCGAATTTAATGCAAAAGGCAAAATGCCGACTTAAGTACAAGAGGACTGACACTCTATCTTTCGATGATTTGAACCTCTCCTGTGAGTCCAGTTTCAGATTCCGCTGCTTCACTTCAGGTTTACTGTAACCCTTGGACCTTCTAATTGATGGTGAAACACAGAAATTGCATCCGAATTTAATTTAAAAGGCACAATGCCGACTTAAGTACAAGAGGACTGACAATCTAACTTTCTACGATATGAACCTCTCCCGTGAATGCAGTTTTAGATTTCGATGCTTGACTTCAGGTTTACTGTAACCCTTGGACCTTCTTATTGACGATGAAACACAGAAATTGCATCCGAATTTAATACGAAAGGCACAATGCTGACTTCAGTACAAGAATACTGACACTCTAACTTTAAACCATTTGTACCTCCCCTGTGAGTCCAGTTTGAGATTCCGATGCTTCACTTCAGGTTTAGTGTATCACTTGGACCTTCTTATTGACGATGAAACACAGAAATTGCATCCGAATTTAATACAAAGGGCACAATGCCGACTTAAGTACAAGAGAACTGACACTCTAACTTTCTATGATTTGAACCTCTCCTGTGAGTCCAGTTTTAGATTCCGATGCTTCACTTCAGGTTTACTGTATCCCTTGGACCTTCTTATTGACGATGAAACACAGAAATTGCATCCGAATTTAATACAAAAGGCACAATGCCGACTTAAGTACAAGAGGACTGACACTGTATCTTTCTATGATTTGAATCTCTCCTGTAAGTCCAGTTTTAGATTCCGATGCTTCACTTCAGGTTTACTGTATCCCTTGGACCTTCTTATTGACGATGAAACACAGAAATTGCATCCAAATTCAATACAAAAGGCACAATGCCGACATAAGTACGAGAGGATTGACACTCTAAATTTCGATTATTTGAACCTCTCCTGTGAGTCCAGTTTTAGATTCCGATGCTTCACTTCAGGTTTACTGTATCCCTTTTACCTTCTTATTGACGATGAAACACATAAATTGCATCCGAATTTAAAACAACAGGCACAATGCCGACTTAAGTACAAGAGGACTAGCACTCTAACTTTCGAAGATTTGAACTTCTCCTGTGAGTCCAGTTTTAGATTCCGATGCTCCACTTCAGGTTAACTGTATCCCTTGGACCTTCTTATTGATGATGAAACACAGAAATTGCATCCGAATTTAATACGAAAGGCACAATGCTGACTTAAGTACAAGAGGACTGACACTCTAACTTTATATGATTTGTACCTCCCCTGTGAGTCCAGTTTGAGATTCCGATCCTTCACTTCAGGTTTACTGTATCGCTTGGACCTTCTTATTGACGATGAAACACAGAAATTGCATCCGAATTTAATACGAAAGGCACAATGCTGACTTAAGTACAAGAGGACTGACACTCTAACTTTATATGATTTGTACCTCCCCTGTGAGTCCAGTTTGAGATTCCGATGCTTCACTTCAGGTTTACTGTATCCCTTGGACCTTCTTATTGACGATGAAACACAGAAATTGCATCCGAATTTAATACAAAAGGCACAATGCCGACTCAAGTACAAGAGGACTGACACTCTAACTCCCTATGATTTGAACCTCTCCTGTGATTCCAGTTTTAGATTCCGATGCTTCACTTCAGGTTTACTGTATCCCTTGGACCTTCTTATTGACGATGAAACACAGAAATTGCATCCGAATTTAATACAAAAGGCACAATGCCGACTTAAGTACAAGCGGACTGTTACTCTAACTTTCAATGATTGAAACCTCTGCTGTGAGTCCAGTTTTAGATTCTGATGCTTCACTTCATGTTTACTGTATCCCTTGGACCTTCTAATTGACGATGAAACACAGAAATTGCATCCGAATTTAATACAAAAGGCACAATGCCGACTTAAGTACAAGAGGACTGACACCGTAACTTTCGATGATTTGAACCTCTCCTGTGAGTCCAGTTTCAGATTCCGCTGCTTCACTTCAGGTTTACTGTAACCCTTGGACCTTCTTATTGATGGTGAAACACAGAAATTGCATCCGAATTTAATACAAAAGGCACAATGCCGACTTAAGTACAAGAGGACTGACAATCTAACTTTCTACGATTTGAACCTCTCCCGTGAATGCAGTTTTAGATTTCGATGCTTGACTTCAGGTTTACCGTAACCCTTGGACTTTCTTATTGACGATGAAACACAGAAATTGCATCCGAATTCAATACGAAAGGCACAATGCTGACTTAAGTACAAGAATACTGACACTCTAACTTTATATGATTTGTACCTCCTCTGTGAGTCCAGTTTGAGATTCCGATGCATCACATCAGGTTTACTGTAACCCTTGGACCTTCTTATTGACGATGAAACACAGAAATTGCATCCGAATTTAATACAAAAGGCACAATGCCGACTTAAGTACAAGAGAACTGACACTCTAACTTTCTATGATTGGAACCTCTCCTGTGAGTCCAGTTTTAGATTCCGATGCTTCACTTCAGGTTTACTGTATCCCTTGGACCTTCTTATTGACGATGAAACACAGAAATTGCATCCGAATTTAATACGAAAGGCACAATGCCAACTTAAGTACAAGAGGACTGACACTGTATCTTTCTATGATTTGAATCTCTCCTGTAAGTCCAGTTTTAGGTTCCGATGCTTCACGTCAGGTTTACTGTATCCTTTGGACCTTCTTATTGACGATGAAATACAGAAATTGCATCCAAATTCAATACAAAAGGCACAATGCCGACTTAAGTACGAGAGGATTGACACTCTAAATTACGATTATTTGAACCTCTCCTGTGAGTCCAGTTTTAGATTCCGATGCTTCACTTCAGGTTTACTGTATCCCTTGGACCTTCTTATTGACGATGAAACACATAAATTGCATCCGAATTTAAAACATCAGGCACAATGCCGACTTAAGTACAAGAGGACTAGCACTCTAACATTCGATGATTTGAACTTCTCCTGTGAGTCCAGTTTTAGATTCCGATGCTTCACTTCAGGTTAACTGTATCCCTTGGACCTTCTTATTGATAATGAAACACAGAAATTGCATCCGAATTTAATACAAAGGGCACAATGCCGACTTAAGTACAAGAGGACTGACAATCTAACTTTCTACGATTTGAACCTCTCCCGTGAATGCAGTTTTAGATTTCGATGCTTGACTTCAGGTTTACTGTAACCCTTGGACCTTCTTATTGACGATGAAACACAGAAATTGCATCCGAATTCAATACGAAAGGCACAATGCTGACTTAAGTACAAGAATACTGACACTCTAACTTTATATGATTTGTACCTCCCCTGTGAGTCCAGTTTGAGATTCCGATGCTTCACTTCAGGTTTACTGTATCCCTTGGACCTTCTTATTGACGATGAAACACAGAAATTGCATCCGAATTTAATACAAAAGGCACAATGCCGACTTAAGTACAAGAGAACTGACACTCTAACTTTCTATGATTGGAACCTCTCCTGTGAGTCCAGTTTTAGATTCCGATGCTTCACTTCAGGTATACTGTATCCCTTGGACCTTCTTATTGACGATGAAACACAGAAATTGCATCCGAATTTAATACGAAAGGCACAATGCCGACTTAAGTACAAGAGGACTGACACCGTAACTTTCGATGATTTGAACTTCTCCTGTGAGTCCAGTTTTAGATTCAGATGCTTCGCTTCAGGTTTACTGTATCCCTCGGACCTTCTTATTGACGATGAAACACAGAAATTGCATCCGAATTTAATGCAAAAGGCACAATGCCGACTTAAGTACAAGAGGACTGACACTCTATCTTTCGATGATTTGAACCTCTCCTGTGAGTCCAGTTTCAGATTCCGCTGCTTCACTTCAGGTTTACTGTAACCCTTGGACCTTCTTATTGATGGTGAAACACAGAAATTGCATCCGAATTTAATACAAAAGGCACAATGCCGACTTAAGTACAAGAGGACTGACAATCTAACTTTCTACGATTTGAACCTCTCCCGTGAATGCAGTTTTAGATTTCGATGCTTGACTTCAGGTTTACTGTAACCCTTGGACCTTCTTATTGACGATGAAACACAGAAATTGCATCCGAATTCAATACGAAAGGCACAATGCTGACTTAACTACAAGAATACTGACACTCTAACTTTATATGATTTGTACCTCCCCTGTGAGTCCAGTTTGAGATTCCGATGCTTCACTTCAGGTTTACTGTATCCCTTGGACCTTCTTATTGACGATGAAACACAGAAATTGCATCCGAATTTAATACAAAAGGCACAATGCCGACTTAAGTACAAGAGAACTGACACTCTAACTTTCTATGATTGGAACCTCTCCTGTGAGTCCAGTTTTAGATTCCGATGCTTCACTTCAGGTTTACTGTATCCCTTGGACCTTCTTATTGACGATGAAACACAGAAATTGCATCCGAAATTAATACGAAAGGCACAATGCCGACTTAAGTACAAGAGGACTGACACTGTATCTTTCTATGTTTTGAATCTCTCCTGTAAGTCCAGTTTTAGATTCCGATGCTTCACTTCAGGTTTACTGTATCCCTTGGACCTTCTTATTGACGATGAAACACAGAAATTGCATCCAAATTCAATACAAAAGGCACAATGCCGACTTAAGTACGAGAGGATTGACACTCTAAATTTCGATTATTTGAACCTCTCCTGTGAGTCCAGTTTTAGATTCCGATGCTTCACTTCAGGTTTACTGTATCCCTTGGACCTTCTTATTGACGATGTAACACATAAATAGCATCCGAATTTAAAACATCAGGCACAATGCCGACTTAAGTACAAGAGGACTAGCACTCTAACTTTCGGTGATTTGAACTTCTCCTGTGAGTCCAGTTTTAGATTCCGATGCTTCACTTCAGGTTAACTGTATCCCTTGGACCTTCTTATTGATAATGAAACACAGAAATTGCATCCGAATTTAATACGAAAGGCACAATGCTGACTTAAGTACAAGAGGACTGACACTCTAACTTTATATGATTTGTACCTCC
Source organism: Schistocerca serialis cubense (assembly GCF_023864345.2). Classification (NCBI taxonomy): domain Eukaryota; kingdom Metazoa; phylum Arthropoda; class Insecta; order Orthoptera; family Acrididae; genus Schistocerca; species Schistocerca serialis. The sequence continues at coordinate 1,045,902,972 of NC_064640.1, read as the reverse complement.
CCTTTGAGTCCAGTTTGAGATTCCGATGCTTCACTTCAGGTTTACTGTATCCCTTGGACCTTCTTATTGACGATGAAACACAGTAATTGCATCCGAATTTAATACAAAATGCACAATGCCGACTTAAGTACAAGAGAACTGACACTCTAACTTTCTATGATTTGAACCTCTCCTGTGAGTCAAGTTTTAGATTCCGATGCTTCACTTCAGGTTTACTGTATCCCTTGGACCTTCTTATTGACGATGAAACACAGAAATTGCATCCGAATTTAATACAAAAGGCACAATGCCGACTTAAGTACAAGAGGACTGACACTCTATCTTTCTATGAATTGAACCTCTCCTGTTAGTCCAGTTTTAGATTCCGATGCTTCACTTCAGGTTTACTGTATCCCTTGGACCTTCTTATTGACGATGAAACACAGAAATTGCATCCAAATTCAATACAAAAGGCACAATGCCGACTTAAGTACAAGAGGATTGACACTCTAAATTTCGATTATTTGAACCTCTCCTGTGAGTCCAGTTTTAGATTCCGATGCTTCACTTCAGGTTTACTGTATCCCTTGGACCTTCTTATTGACGATGAAACACAGAAATTGCATCCGAATTTAATACAAAAGGCACAATGCCGACTTAAGTACAAGCGGACTGACACTCTAACTTTCTATGATTTGAACCTCTCCTGTAAGTCCATTTTTAGATTCTGATGCTTCACTTCAGGTTTACTGTATCGCTTGGACCTTCTTATTGATGATGAAACACAGAAATTGCATCCGAATTTAATACGAAAGGCACAATGCCGACTTAAGTACAAGCGGACTGACACTCTAACTTTCTATGATTTGAACCTCTCCTGTAAGTCCATTTTTAGATTCCGATGCTTCACTTCAGGTTTACTGTATCGCTTGGACCTTCTTATTGACGATGAAACACAGAAATTGCATCCGAATTTAATACGAAAGGCACAATGCTGACTTAAGTACAAGAGGACTGACACTCTAACTTTATATGATTTGTACCTCCCCTGTGAGTCCAGTTTGAGATTCCGATGCTTCACTTCAGGTTTACTGTATCCCTAGGACCTTCTTATTGACGATGAAACACAGAAATTGCATCCGAATTTAATACAAAAGGCACAATGCCGACTTAAGTACAAGAGGACTGACACTCTATCTTTCTATGATTTGTACCTCTCCTGTAAGTCCAGTTTTAGATTCCGATGCTTCACTTCAGGTTTACTGTATCCCTTGGACCTTCTTATTGACGGTGAAACACAGAAATTGCATCCAAATTCAATACAAAAGACACAATGCCGACTTAAGTACGAGAGGATTGACACTCTAAATTTCGATTATTTGAACCTCTCCTGTGAGTCCAGTATTAGATTCCGATGCTTCACTTCAGGTTTACTGTATCCCTTGGACATTCTTATTGACGATGAAACACAGAAATTGCATCCGAATTTAAAACAACAGGCACAAAGCCGACTTAAGTACAAGAGGACTAGCATTCTAACTTTCGATGATTTGAACTTATCCTGTGAGTCCAGTTTTAGATTCCGATGCTTAACTTCAGGTTTACTGTATCCCTTGGACCTTCTTGTTGATGATGAAACAAAGAAATTGCATCCGAATTTAATACGAAAGGCACTATGCTGACTTAAGTACCAGAGGACTGACACTCTAACTTTATATGATTTGTACCCCCCTGTGAGTCCAGTTTGAGATTCCGATGCTTCACTTCAGGTTTACTGTATCCCTTGGACCTTCTTATTGACGATGAAACACAGAAATTGCATCCGAATTTAATACAAAATGCACAATGCCGACTTAGGTACAAGAGAACTGACACTCTAACTTTCTATGATTTGAACCTCTCCTGTGAGTCCAGATTTAGATTCCGATGCTTCACTTCAGGTTTACTGTATCCCTTGGACCTTCTTATTGACGATGAAACACAGAAATTGCATCCGAATTTAATACAAAAGGCACAATGCCGACTTAAGTACAAGAGGACTGACACTCTATCTTTCTATTATTTGAACCTCTCCTGTAAGTCCCGTTTTAGATTCCGATGCTTCACTTAAGGTTTACTGTATCCCTTAGACCTTCTTATCGACGATGAAACACAGAAATTGCATCCAAATTCAATACAAAAGGCACAATGCCGACTTAAGTACGAGAGGATTGGCACTCTAAATTTCGATTATTTGAACCTCTCCTGTGAGTCCAGTTTTAGATTCCGAGGCTTCACTTCAGGTTTACTGTATCCCTTGGACCTTCTTATTGACGATGAAACACAGAAATTGCATCCGAATTTTAAACAACAGGCACAATGCCGACTTAAGTACAAGAGGACTAGCAGTCTAACTTTCGATGATTTGAACTTCTCCTGTGAGTCCAGTTTTAGATTCCGATGCTTCACTTCAGGTTAACTGTATCCCTTGGACCTTCTTATTGATGATGAAACACAGCAATTGCATCCGAATTTAATACAAAAGGCACAATTCTGACTTACGTACAAGTGAACTGACACTCTAACTCTCTATGATTTGAACCTCTCCTGTAAGTCCAGTTTTAGATTCCGATGCTTCGCTTCAGGTTTACTGTATCCCTTGGACCTTCTTATTGACGATGAAACACAGAAATTGCATCCGAATTTAATACAAAAGGCACAATGCCGACTTAAGTACAAGCGGACTGACACTCTAACTTTCTATGATTTGAACCTCTCCTGTGAGTCCAGTTTTAGATTCAGATGCTTCACTTCATGTTTACTGTATCCCTTGGACCTTCTAATTGACGATGAAACACAGAAATTGCATCCGAATTTAATACAAAAGGCACAATGCCGACTTAAGTACAAGAGAACTGACACTCTAACTTTATATGATTTGAACCACTCCAGTGAGTCCAGTTTTAGATTCCGATGCTTCAGTTCAGGTTTACTGTATCCCTTGGACCTTCTTATTGACGATGAAACAGAGAAATTGCATCCGAATTTAATACAAAAGGCACAATGCTGACTTAAGTACAAGAGGACTGTCACTCTAACTTTCTATGATTTGAACCTCTCCTGTGAGTCCAGTCTTAGATTCCAATGCTTCACTTCAGGTTTACTGTATCCCTTGGACCTTCTTATTGACGATGAAACACAGAAATTGCTTCCAAATTCAATACAAACGGCACAATGCCGACTTAAGTACGAGAGGACTGACACTCTAAATTTCGATTATTTGAACCTCTCCTGTGAGTCCAGTTTCAGATTCCGATGCTTCACTTCAGGTTTACTATATCCCTTGGAACTTCTTATTGACGATTAAACACAGAAATTGCATCCGAATTTAATACAACAGGCACAATGCCGACTTAAGTACAAGAGGACTGACACTCTAACTTTCGATGATTTGAACTTCTCCTGTGAGTCCAGTTTTAGATTCCGATGCTTCACTTCAGGTTTACTGTATCCCTTGGACCTACTTATTGATGATGAACCACAGCAATTGCATCCGAATTTAATACAAATGGCACAATTCTGACTTACGTACAAGTGGACTGACACTCTAACTCTCTATGATTTGAACCTCTCCTGTGAGTCCAGTTTTAGATTCCGATGCTTCGCTTCAGGTTTACTGTATGCCTTGGACCTTCTTATTGACGATGAAACACAGAAATTGCATCCGAATTTAATGCAAAAGGCACAATGCCGACTTAAGTTAAAGAGGACTGACACTCTAACTTTCGATGATTGGAACCTCTCCTGTGAGTCCAGTTTTAGATTCCGATGCTTCACTTCAGGTTTACTGTATCCCTGGGACCATCTTATAGACAATGAAACACAGAAAATGCATCCGAATTTAATACAAAAGACACAATGCCGACTTAAGTACAAGAGGACTGACACCGTAGTGTTCGATAATTAGAACCTCTCCTGTGAGTCCAGTTTTAGATTCCGATGCTTCACTTCAGGTTTACTGTATCCCTTGGACCATCTTATTGACGATGAAACACAGAAATTGCATCCGAATTTAATACAAAAGGCACAATGCCGACTTAAGTACAAGAGGACTGACACTCTAACTTTCTATGATTTGAACCTCTCCAGTGAGTCCAGTTTTAGATTCCGATGCTTCACTTCAGGTTTACTGTATCCCTTGGACCTTCTTATTGACGATGAAACACAGAAATTGCATCCGAATTGAATACAACAGGCACAATGCCGACTTAGGTACAAGAGGACTAGCACTCTAACTTCCGATGATTTGAACTTCTCCTATGAGTCCAGTTTTAGATTCCGATGCTTCACTTCAGGTTCACTGTATCCCTTGGACCTTCTTATTGATGATGAAACACAGCAATTGCATCTGAATTTAATACAAAAGGCACAATGCCGACTTAAGTACAAGTGGACTGACACTCTAACATTCTACGATATGAACCTCTCCTGTGAGTGCAGTTTTGGATTTCGATGCTTGATTTCAGGTTTACTGTAACCCTTGGACCTTCTCATTGACGATGAAACACAGAAATTGCATCTGAATTTAATACAAAAGGCACAATGCTGACTTAAGTACAAGAGGACTAATACTCTAACTTTATATGATTTGAACCTCCCCTGTGAGTCCAGTTTAAGATTCCGATGCTTCACTTCAGGTTTACTGTATCCCTTGGATCTTCTTATTGACGATGAAACACAGAAATTGCAACCGAACTTAATACAAAAGGCACAATGCCGACTTAAGTACAAGCGGACTGACACTCTAACTTTCTATGATTTGAACCTCTCCTGTGAGTCCAGTTTTAGATTCCGATGCTTCACTTCAGGTTTACTGTATCCCTTGGACCTTCTTATTGACGATGAAACACAGAAATTGCATCCAAATTCAATACAAAAGGCACAATGCCGACTTAAGTACGAGAGAACTGACACTCTAAATTTCGATTAATTGAACCTCTCCTGTGAGTCCAGTTTTAGATTCCGATGCTTCACTTCATGTTTACTGTATCCCTTGGACCTTCTTATTGACGACGAAACACAGAAATTGCATCCGAATTGAATACAACAGGCACAATGCCGACTTAAGTACAAGAGGACTAGCACTCTAACTTTCGATGATTTGAACTTCTCCTGTGAGTCCAGTTTTAGATTCCGATGCTTCACTTCAGGTTAACTGTATCCCTTCTACCTTCTTATTGATGATGAAACACAACAATTGCATCCGAATTTAATAGAAAAGGCACAATGCTGACTTAAGTACAAGAGGTCTGACAGTCAACTTTATATGATTTGAATCTTCCCTGTGAGTCCAGTTTGAGATTCCGATGCTTCACTTCAGGTTTACTGTATCCCTTGGACCTTCTTATTGACGATGAAACACAGAAATTGCATCCGAATTTAATACAAAAGGCACAATGCCGACTTAAGTACAAGCGGACTGACACTCTAACTTTGTATGATTTCAACCTCTCCTGTGAGTCCAGTTTTAGATTCCGATGCTTCACTTCATGTTTACTGTATCCCTTGGACCTTCTAATTGCCGATGAAACACAGAAATTGCATCCGAATTTAATACAAAAGGCACAATGCTGACTTAAGTACAAGAGGACTGACACTCTAACTTTATATGATTTGAATCTCCCCTGTGAGTCCAGTTTGAGATTCCGATGCTTCACTTCAGGTTTACTGTATCCCTTGGACCTTCTTATTGACGATGAAACACAGAAATTGCATCCGAATATAATACAAAAGGCACAATGCCGACTTAAGTACAAGCGGACTGACACTCTAACTTTCTATGATTTGAACCTCTCCTGTGAGTCCAGTTTTAGATTCCGATGCTTCACTTCATGTTTACTGTATCCCTTGGACCTTCTAATTGCCGATGAAACACAGAAATTGCATCCGAATTCAATACAAAAGGCACAATGCCGACTTAAGTACAAGAGAACTGACACTCTAACTTTCTATGATTTGAACCGCTCCAGTGAGTCCAGTTTTAGATTCCGATGCTTCACTTCAGGTTTACTCTATCCCTTGGACCTTCTTATTGACGATGATTCACAGAAATTGCATCCGAATTTAATGCAAAAGGCACAATGCCGACTTAAGTACAAGAGGACTGACACTCTAACTTTCTATGATTTGAACCTCTCCTGTGAGTCCAGTTTCAGATTCCGATGCTTCACTTGTGGTTTACTGTAACCCTTGGACCTTCTTATTGACGGTGAAACACAGAAATTGCATCCGAATTTAATACAAAAGGCACAATGCCGACTTAAGTACAAGAGGACTAACACTCTAACTTTCTACGATTTGAACCTCTCCTTTGAGTGCAGTTTCAGATTTCGATGCTTGACTTCAGGTTTACTGTAACCCTTGGACCTTCTTATTGACGATGAAACACAGAAATTGCATCCGAATTTAATACAAAAGGCACAATGCTGACTTAAGTACAAGAGGACTGACACTCTAACTTTATATGATTTGAACCTCCCCTGTGAGTCCAGTTTGAGATTCCGATGCTTCACTTCAGGTTTACTGTATCCCTTGGACCTTCCTATTGACGATGAAACACAGAAATTGCATCCGAATTGAATACAACAGGCACAATGCCGACTTTAGTACAAGCGGACTGACACTCTAACTTTCTATGATTTGAACCTCTCCTGTGAGTCCAGTTTTAGATTCCGGTGCTTCTCTTCATGTTTACTGTATCCCTTGGACCTTCTAATTGACGATGAAACACAGAAATTGCATCCGAATTTAATACAAAAGGCACAATGCCGACTTAAGTACAAGTGGACTGACACTCTAACTTTCTATGATTTGAACCTCTCCTGTAAGTCCATTTTTAGATTCCGATGCTTCACTTCAGGTTTACTGTATCGCTTGGACCTTCTTATTGACGATGAAACACAGAAATGGCATCCGAATTTATTACAAAAGGCACAATGCCGACTTAAGTACAAAAGGACTGACACCGTAATGTTCGATGATTTGAACCTCTCCTGTGAGTCCAGTTTTAGATTCCGATGCTTCACTTCAGGTTTACTGTATCGCTTGGACCTTCTTATTGACGATGAAACACAGAAATTGCATCCGAATTTAATACAAAAGGCACAATGCCGACTTAAGTACAAGCGGACTGACACTCTAACTTTCTATGATTTGAACCTCTCCTGTGAGTCCAGTTTTAGATTCCGATGCTTCACTTCATGTTTACTGTATCCCTTGGACCTTCTAATTGCCGATGAAACACAGAAATTGCATCCGAATTCAATACAAAAGGTACAATGCCGACTTAAGTACAAGAGAACTGACACTCTAACTTTCTATGATTTGAACCGCTCCAGTGAGCCCAGTTTTAGATTCCGATGCTTCACTTCAGGTTTACTGTATCCCTTGGACCTTCTTATTGACGATGATACACAGGAAATGCATCCGAATTTAATACAAAAGGCACAATGCCGACTTAAGTACAAGAGGACTGACACCGTAATGTTCGATGATTTGAACCTCTCCTGTGAGTCCAGTTTCAGTTTCCGATGCTTCACTTCAGGTTTACTGTATCCCTTGGACCTTCTTATTGACGATGAAACACAGAAATTGCATCCAAATTTAATACAAAAGGCACAATGCCCACTTAAGTACAAGTGGACTGACACTCTAACTTTCTATGATTTGAACCTCTCCTGTAAGTCCATTTTTAGATTCCGATGCTTCACTTCAGGTTTACTGTATCGCTTGGACCTTCTTATTGACGATGAAACACAGAAATTGCATCCGAATTTATTACAAAAGGCACAATGCCGACTTAAGTACAAGAGGACTGACACTCTAACTTTATATGATTTGAACCTCCCCTGTGAGTCCAGTTTGAGATTCCGATGCTTCACTTCAGGTTTACCGTATCCCTTGGACCTTCTTATTGACGATGAAACACAGAAATTGCATCCGAATATAATACAAAAGGCACAATGCCGACTTAAGTACAAGAGGACTGACACTCTAACTTTCTATGATTTGAACCTCTTCTGTGATTCCAGTTTTAGATTCTGAGGCTTCACTTCAGGTTTACTGTATCCCTTGGACCTTCTTATTGACGATGAAACACAGAAATTGCATCCGAATTTAATACGAAAGGCACAATGGCGACTTAAGTACAAGAGGAATGAGACTCTAACTTTCTATGATTTGAACCTCTCCTGTGAGACCAGTTTTAGATTCCGATGCTTCACTTAAGGTTTACAGTAATCCTTGGACCTTCTTATTGACGATGAAACACAGAAATTGCATCCGAATTTAATACAAAAGGCACAATGCCGACTTAAGTACAAGAGGACTGACACTCAAACTTTATATGATTTATACCTCCCCTGTGAGTCCAGTTTGAGATTCCGATGCTTCACTTCAGGTTTACTGTATCCCTTGGACCTTCTTATTGACGATGAAACACAGAAATTGCATCCGAATTTAATATAAAAGGCACAATGCCGACTTAAGTACAAGAGAACTGACACTCTAACTTTCTATGATTTGAACCTCTCCTGTGAGTCCAGTTTTAGATTCCGATGCTTCACTTCAGGTTTACTGTATCCCTTGGACCTTCTTATTGACGATGAAACACAGAAATTGCATCCGAATTTAATACAAAAGGCACAATGCCGACTTAAGTACAAGAGGACTGACACTCTAACTTTCTATGATTTGAACCTCTCCTGTGAGTCCAGTTTTAGATTTCGATGCTTCACTTCAGGTTTACTGTATCCCTTGGACCTTCTTATTGACGATGAAACACAGAAATTGCATCCAAATTCAATACAAAAGGCACAATGCCGACTTAAGTACGAGAGGACTGACACTCTAAATTTCGATTATTTGAACCTCTCCTGTGAGTCCAGTTTTAGATTCCGATGCTTCACTACAGGTTTACTGTATCCCTTGGACCCTCTTATTGACGATGAAACACAGAAATTGCATCCGAATTGAATACAACAGGCACAATGCCGACTTAAGTACAAGAGGACTAGCACTCTAACTTTCGATGATTTGAACTTTTCCTGTGAGTCCAGTTTTAGATTCCGATGCTTCACTTCAGGTTAACTGTATCCCTTGGACCTTCTTATTGATGATGAATTACAGCAATTGCATCCGAATTTAATACAAAAAGCACAATTCTGACCTACGTACAAGTGGACTGACACTCTAACTCTCTATGAATTGAACCTCTCCTGTGAGTCCAGTTTTAGATTCCGATACTTCGCTTCAGGTTTACTGTATCCCTTGGACCTTCTTATTGACGATGAAACACAGAAATTGCACCCGAATTTAATGCAAAAGGCATTATGCTGACTTAAGTACAAGAGGCCTGACACTCTAACTTTCTATGATTTGAAATTCTCCTGTGAGTCCAGTTTCAGATTCCGATGCTTCACTTCAGGTTTACTGTACACCCTTGGACCTTCTTATTGACGATGAAACACAGAAATTGCATCCGAATTTAATACAAAAGGCACAATGCCGACTTTAGTACAAGCGGACTGACACTCTAACTTTCTATGATTTGAACCTCTCCTGTGAGTCCAGTTTTAGATTCCGATGCTTCACTTCATGTTTACTGTATCCCTTGGACCTTCTAATTGACGATGAAACACAGAAATTGCATCCGAATTTAATACAAAAGGCACAATGCCGACTTAAGTACAAGAGAACTGACACTCTAACTTTCTATGATTTGAACCTCTTCTGTAAGTCCATTTTTAGATTCCGATGCTTCACTTCAGGTTTACTGTATCGCTTGGACCTTCTTATTGACGATGAAACACAGAAATGGCATCCGAATTTATTACAAAAGGCACAATGCCGACTTAAGTACAAGAGGACTGACACCCCAACTTTATATGATTTGAACCTCCCCTGTGAGTCCAGTTTGAGATTCCGATGCTTCACTTCGGTTTACCGTATCCCTTGGACCTTCTTATTGACGATGAAACACAGAAATTGCATCCGAATTTAATACAAAAGGCACAATGCTCACTTAAGTACAAGAGGACTGACACTCTAACTTTATATGATTTGTACCTCCCCTGTGAGTCCAGTTTGAGATTCCGATGCTTCACTTCAGGTTTACTGTATCCCTTGGACCTTCTTATTGACGATGAAACACAGAAATTGCATCCGAATTTAATACAAAAGGCACAATGCTGACTTAAGTACAAGAAGACTGACACTCTAACTTTCTATGATTTGAACCTCTCCTGTGAGTCCAGTTTCAGATTCCGATGCTTCACTTCAGGTTTACTATATCCCTTGGACCTTCTTATTGACGATGAAACACAGAAATTGCATCCGAATTTAATACAACAGGCACAATGCCGACTTAAGTACAAGAGGACTGACACTCTAACTTTCGATGATTTGAACTTCTCCTGTGAGTCCAGTTTTAGATTCCGATGCTTCACTTCAGGTTTACTGTATCCCTTGGACCTACTTATTGATGATGAACCACAGCAATTGCATCCGAATTTAATACAAAAGGCACAATTCTGACTTACGTACAAGTGGACTGACACTCTAACTCTCTATGATTTGAACCTCTCCTGTGAGTCCAGTTTTAGATTCCGATGCTTCGCTTCATGGTTTACTGTATCCCTTGGACCTTCTTATTGACGATGAAACACAGAAATTGCATCCGAATTTAATGCAAAAGGCACAATGCCGACTTAAGTTAAAGAGGACTGACACTTTAACTTTCGATGATTTGAACCTCTCCTGTGAGTCCAGTTTTAGATTCCGATGCTTCACTTCAGGTTTACTGTATCCCTTGGACCTTCTTATTGACGATGAAACACAGGAAATGCATCCGAATTTAATACAAAAGGCACAATGCCGACTTAAGTACAAGAGGACTGACACCGTAATGTTCGATGATTTGAACCTCTCCCGTGAGTCCAGTTTCAGATTCCGATGCTTCACTTCAGGTTTACTGTATCCCTTGGACCTTCTTATTGACGATGAAACACAGAAATTGCATCCAAATTTAATACAAAAGGCACAATGCCCACTTAAGTACAAGTGGACTGACACTCTAACTTTCTATGATTTGAACCTCTCCTGTAAGTCCATTTTTAGATTCCGATGCTTCACTTCAGGTTTACTGTATCGCTTGGACCTTCTTATTGACGATGAAACACAGAAATTGCATCCGAATTTATTACAAAAGGCACAATGCCGACGTAAGTACAAGAGGACTGACACTCTAACTTTATATGATTTGAACCTCCCCTGTGAGTCCAGTTTGAGATACCGATGCTTCACTTCAGGTTTACTGTATCCCTTGGACCTACTTATTGACGATGAAACACAGAAATTGCATCCGAGTATAATACAAAAGGCACAATGCCGACTTAAGTACAAGAGGACTGACACTCTAACTTTCTATGATTTGAACCTCTTCTGTGATTCCAGTTTTAGATTCTGAGGCTTCACTTCAGGTTTACTGTATCCCTTGGACCTTCTTATTGACGCTGAAACACAGAAATTGCGTCCGAATTTAATACGAAAGGCACAATGGCGACTTAAGTACAAGAGGAATGAGACTCTAACTTTCTATGATTTGAACCTCTCCTGTGAGACCAGTTTTAGATTCCGATGCTTCACTTCAGGTGTACTATATCCCTTGGACCTTGTTATTGACGATGAAACACAGAAATTGCATCCGAATTTAATACAACAGGCACAATGCCGACTTAAGTACAAGAGGACTGACACTCTAACTTTATATGATTTGTACCTCCCCTGTGAGTCCAGTTTGAGATTCCGATGCTTCACTTCAGGTTTACTGTATCCCTTGGACCTTCTTATTGACGGTGAAACACAGAAATTGCATCCGAATTTAATATAAAAGGCACAATGCCGACTTAAGTACAAGAGAACTGACACTCTAACTTTCTATGATTTGAACCTCTCCTGTGAGTCCAGTTTCAGATTCCGATGCTTCACTTCAGGTGTACTATATCCCTTGGACCTTCTTATTGACGATGAAACACAGAAATTGCATCCGAATTTAATACAACAGGCACAATGCCGACTTAAGTACAAGAGGACTGACACTCTAACTTTCGATGATTTGAACTTCTCCTGTGAGTCCAGTTTTAGATTCCGATGCTTCACTTCAGGTTTACTGTATCCCTTGGACCTACTTATTGATGATGAACCACAGCAATTGCATCCGAATTTAATACAAAAGGCACAATTCTGACTTACGTACAAGTAGACTGACACTCTAACTCTCTATGATTTGAACCTCTCCTGTGAGTCCAGTTTTAGATTCCGATGCTTCGCTTCATGGTTTACTGTATCCTTTGGACCTTCTTATTGACGATGAAACACAGAAATTGCATCCGAATTTAATGCAAAAGGCACAATGCCGACTTAAGTTAAAGAGGACTGACACTCTAACTTTCGATGATTTGAACCTCTCCTGTGAGTCCAGTTTTAGATTCCGATGCTTCACTTCAGGTTTACTGTATCCCTTGGACCTTCTTATTGACGATGAAACACAGGAAATGCATCCGAATTTAATACAAAAGGCACAATGCCGACTTTAGTACAAGAGGACTGACACCGTAATGTTCGATGATTTGAACCTCTCCTGTGAGTCCAGTTTCAGATTCCGATGCTTCACTTCAGGTTTACTGTATCCCTTGGACCTTCTTATTGACGATGAAACACAGAAATTGCATCCAAATTTTTATACAAAAGGCACAATGCCCACTTAAGTACAAGTGGACTGACACTCTAACTTTCTATGATTTGAACCTCTCCTGTGAGTCCAGTTTCAGATTCCGATGCTTCACTTCAGGTTTACTATATCCCTTGGACCTTCTTATTGACGATGAAACACAGAAATTGCATCCGAATTTAATACAACAGGCACAATGCCGCCTTAAGTACAAGAGGACTGACACTCTAACTTTCGATGATTTGAACTTCTGCTGTGAGTCCAGTTTTAGATTCCGATGCTTCACTTCAGGTTTACTGTATCCCTTGAACCTACTTATTGATGATGAACCACAGCAATTGCATCCGAATTTAATACAAAAGGCACAATGCCGACTTAAGTACAAGAGGACTGACACTCTAACTTTATATGATTTGAACCTCCCCTGTGAGTCCAGTTTGAGATTCCGATGCTTCACTTCAGGTTTACCGTATCCCTTGGACCTTCTTATTGACGATGAAACACAGAAATTGCATCCGAATATAATACAAAAGGCACAATGCCGACTTAAGTACAAGAGGATTGACACTCTAACTTTCTATGATTTGAACCTCTTCTGTGATTCCAGTTTTAGATTCTGAGGCTTCACTTCAGGTTTACTGTATCCCTTGGACCTTCTTATTGACGATGAAACACAGAAATTGCATCCGAATTTAATACGAAAGGCACAATGGCGACTTAAGTACAAGAGGAATGAGACTCTAACTTTCTATGATTTGAACCTCTCCTGTGAGACCAGTTTTAGATTCCGATGCTTCACTTAAGGTTTACAGTAACCCTTGGACCTTCTTATTGACGATGAAACACAGAAATTGCATCCGAATTTAATACAAAAGGCACAATGCCGACTTAAGTACAAGAAGACTGACACTCTAACTTTATATGATTTGTACCTCCCCTGTGAGTTCAGTTTGAGATTCCGATGCTTCACTTCAGGTTTACCGTATCCCTTGGACCTTCTTATTGACGATGAAACACAGAAATTGCATCCGAATTTAATATAAAATGCACAATGCCGACTTAAGTACAAGAGAACTGACACTCTAACTTTCTATGATTTGAACCTCTCCTGTGAGTCCAGTTTTAGATTCCGATGCTTCACTTCAGGTTTACTGTATCCCTTGGACCTTCTTATTGACGATGAAACACAGAAATTGCATCCGAATTTAATACAAAAGGCACAATGCCGACTTAAGTACAAGAGGACTGACACTCTAACTTTCTATGATTTGAACCTCTCCTGTGAGTCCAGTTTTAGATTTCGATGCTTCACTTCAGGTTTACTGTATCCCTTGGACCTTCTTATTGACGATGAAACACAGAAATTGCATCCAAATTCAATACAAAAGGCACAATGCCGACTTAAGTACGAGAGGACTGACACTCTAACTTTCGATGATTTGAACCTCTCCTGTGACTCCAGTTTTAGATTCCGATGCTTCACTTCAGGTTTACTGTATCCCTTGGACCTTCTTATTGACGATGAAACACAGAAAATGCATCCGAATTTAATACAAAAGGCACAATGCCGACTTAAGTACAAGAGGACTGACACCGTAATGTTCGATGATTTGAACCTCTCCTGTGAGTCCAGTTTCAGATTCCGAAGCTTCACTTCAGGTTTACTCTATCCCTTGGACCTTCTTATTGACGATGAAACACAGAAATTGCATCCAAATTTAATACAAAAGGCACAATGCCCACTTAAGTACAAGTGGACTGACACTCTAACTTTCTATGATTTGAACCTCTCCTGTAAGTCCATTTTTAGATTCCGATGCTTCACTTCAGGTTTACTGTATCGCTTGGCCCTTCTTATTGACGATGAAACACAGAAATTGCATCCGAATTTATTACAAAAGGCACAATGCCGACTTAAGTACAAGAGGACTGACACTCTAACTTTATATGATTTGAACCTCCCCTCTGAGTCCAGTTTGAGATTCCGATGCTTCACTTCAGGTTTACCGTATCCCTTGGACCTTCTTATTGACGATGAAACACAGAAATTGCATCCGAATATAATACAAAAGGCACAATGCCGACTTAAGTACAAGAGGACTGACACTCTAACTTTCTATGATTTGAACCTCTTCTGTAATTCCAGTTTTAGATTCTGAGGCTTCACTTCAGGTTTACTGTATCCCTTGGACCTTCTTATTGACGATGAAACACAGAAATTGCATCCGAATTTAATACGAAAGGCACAATGCCGACTTAAGTACAAGAGGATTGAGACTCTAACTTTCTATGATTTGATCCTCTCCTGTGAGACCAGTTTTAGATTCCGATGCTTCACTTCAGGTTTACTGTAACCCTTGGACCTTCTTATTGACGATGAAACACAGAAATTGCATCCGAATTTAATACAAAAGGCACAATTCCGACTTAAGTACAAGAGGACTGACACTCTAAATTTATATGATTTGTACCTCCCCTGTGAGTCCAGTTTGAGATTCCGATGCTTCACTTCAGGTTTACTGTATCCCTTGGACCTTCTTATTGACGATGAAACACAGAAATTGCATCCGAATTTAATACAAAAGGCACAATGCCGACTTAAGTACAAGAGAACTGACACTCTAACTTTCTATGATTTGAACCTCTCCTGTGAGTCCAGTTTTAGATTCCGATGCTTCACTTCAGGTTTACTGTATCCCTTGGACCTTCTTATTGACGATGAAACACAGAAATTGCATCCAAATTCAATACAAAAGGCACAATGCCGACTTAAGTACGAGTGGACTGACACTCTAAATTTCGATTATTTGAACCTCTCCTGTGAGTCCAGTTTCAGATTCCGAAGCTTCACTTCAGGTTTACTGTATCCCTTGGACCTTCTTATTGACGATGAAACACAGACATTGCATCCAAATTTAATACAAAAGGCACAATGCCCACTTAAGTACAAGTGGACTGACACTCTAACTTTCTATGATTTGAACCTCTCCTGTAAGTCCATTTTTAGATTCCGATGCTTCACTTCAGGTTTACTGTATCGCTTGGACCTTCTTATTGACGATGAAACACAGAAATTGCATCCGAATTTAATACAAAAGCACAATGCCGACTTAAGTACAAGAGGACTGACACTCTAACTTTCTATGATTTGAACCTCTTCTGTAATTCCAGTTTTAGATTCTGAGGCTTCACTTCAGGTTTACTGTATCCCTAGGACCTTCTTATTGACGATGAAACACAGAAATTGCATCCTAATTTAATACCAAAGGCACAATGCCGACTTAAGTACAAGAGGAATGAGACTCTAACTTTCTATGATTTGATCCTCCCCTGTGAGACCAGTTGTAGATTCCGATGCTTCACTTCAGGTTTACTATAACCCTTGGACCTTCTTATTGACGATGAAACACAGAAATTGCATCCGAATTTAATACAAAAGGCACAATGCCGCCTTACGTACAAGAGGACTGACACTCTAACTTTATATGATTTGTACCTCCCCTTTGAGTCCAGTTTGAGATTCCGATGCTTCACTTCAGGTTTACTGTATCCCTTGGACCTTCTTATTGACGATGAAACACAGAAATTGCATCCGAATTTAATACAAAAGGCACAATGCCGACTTAAGTACAAGAGAACTGACACACTAACATTCTATGATTTGAACCTCTCCTGTGAGTCCAGTTTTAGATTCCGATGCTTCACTTCAGGTTTACTGTATCCCTTGGACCTTCTTATTGACGATGAAACACAGAAATTGCATCCGAATTTAATACAAAAGGCACAATGCTGACTTAAGTACAAGAGGACTGACACTCTAACTTTCTATGATTTGAACCTCTCCTGTGAGTCCAGTTTTAGATTCCGATGCTTCACTTCAGGTTTACTGTATCCCTTGGACCTTCTTATTGACGATGAAACACAGAAATTGCATCCAAATTCAATACAAAAGGCACAATGCCGACTTAAGTACGAGTGGACTGACACTCTAAATTTCGATTATTTGAACCTCTCCTGTGAGTCCAGTCTTAGATTGCGATGCTTCACTTCAGGTTTACGGTACCCCTTGGACCTTCTTATTGACGATGAAACACAGAAATTGCATCCGAATTGAATACAACAGGCACAAAGCCGACTTAAGTACAAGAGGACTAGCACTCTAACTTTCGATGATTTGAACTTTTCCTGTGAGTCCAGTATTAGATTCCGATGCTTCACTTCAAGTTAACTGTATCCCTTGGACCTTCTTATTGATGATGAAACACAGCAATTGCAGCCGAATTTAATACAAAAGGCACAATTCTGACTTACGTACAAGTGGACTGACACTCTAACTCTCTATGATTTGAACCTCTCCTGTGAGTCCAGTTTTAGATTCCAATGCTTCGCTTCAGGTTTACTGTATCCCTTGGACCTTCTTATTGACGATGAAGCACAGAAATTGCACCCGAATCTAATGCAAAAGGCACAATGCCGACTTAAGTACAAGAGGACTGACACTCTAACTTTCTATGATTTGAAATTCTCCTGTGAGTCCAGTTTTAGATTCCGATGCTTCACTTCAGGTTTACTGTAACCCTTGGACCTTCTTATTGACGGTGAAACGCAGAAATTGCATCCGAATTTAATACAAAAGGCACAATGCCGACTTAAGTACAAGAGGACCGACACTCTAACTTTCTACGATTTGAACCTCTCCTGTGAGTGCAGTTTTAGATTTCGATGCTTGACTTCAGGTTTACTGTAACCCTTGGACCTTCTTATTGACGATGAAACACAGAAATTGCATCCGAATTTAAAACAAAAGGCACAATGCTGACTTAAGTACAACAGGACTGACACTCTAACTTTAAATGATTTGAACCTCCCCTGTGAGTCCAGTTTGAGATTCCGATGCTTCACTTCAGGTTTACTGTATCCCTTGGACCTTCTTATTGACGATGAAACACAGAAAATGCATCCGAATTTAATACAAAAGGCACAATGCCGACTTAAGTACAAGAGGACTGACACCGTAATGTTCGATGATTTTAACCTCTCCAGTGAGTCCAGTTTCAGATTCCGAAGCTTCACTTCAGGTTTACTGTATCCCTTGGACCTTCTTATTGACGATGAAACACAGAAATTGCATCCAAATTTAATACAAAAGGCACAATGCACACATAAGTACAAGTGGACTGACACTCTAACTTTCTATGATTTGAACCTCTCCTGTAAGTCCATTTTTAGATTCCGATGCTTCACTTCAGGTTTACTGTATCGCTTGGACCTTCTTATTGACGATGAAACACAGAAATTGCTTCCGAATTTATTACAAAAGGCACAATGCCGACTTAAGTACAAGAGGACTGACACTCTAACTTTATATGATTTGAACCTCCCCTGTGAGTCCAGTTTGAGATTCCGAGGCTTCACTTCAGGTTTACCGTATCCCTTGGACCTTCTTATTGACGATGAAACACAGAAATTGCATCCGAATATAATACAAAAGGCACAATGCCGACTTAAGTACAAGAGGACTTACACTCTAACTTTCTATGATTTGAACCTCTTCTGTGATTCCAGTTTTAGATTCTGAGGCTTCACTTCAGGTTTACTGTATCCCTTGGACCTTCTTATTGACGATGAAACACAGAAATTGCATCCGAATTTAATACGAAAGGCACAATGCCGACTTAAGTACAAGAGGACTGACACTCTAACTTTATAAGATTTGTACCTCCCCTGTGAGTCCAGTTTGAGATTCCGATGCTTCACTTCAGGTTGACTGTATCCCTTGGACCTTCTTATTGACGATGAAACACAGAAATTGCATCCAAATTCAATACAAAAAGCACAATGCCGACTTAAGTACGAGAGGACTGACACTCTAAATTTCGATTATTTGAACCTCTCCTGTGGGTCCAGTTTTAGATTCAGATGCTTCACTTCAGGTTTACTGTACCCTTTGGACCTTCTTATTGACGATGAAACACAGAAATTGCATCCGAATTGAATACAACTGGCACAAAGCCGACTTAAGTACAAGAGGACTAGCACTCTAACTTTCGATGATTTGAACTTTTACTGTGAGTCCAGTTTTAGATTCCGATGCTTCACTTCAGGTTAACTGTATCCCTTGGACCTTCTTATTGATGATGAAACACAGCAATTGCATCCGAATTTAATACAAATGGCACAATGCCGACTTAAGTACAAGAGGACTGACACTCTAACTTTATATGATTTGAACCTCCCCTGTGAGTCCAGTTTGAGATTCCGATGCTTCACTTCAGGTTTACCGTATCCCTTGGACCTTCTTATTGACGATGAAACACAGAAATTGCATCCGAATATAATACAAAAGGCACAATGCCGACTTAAGTACAAGAGGACTGACACTCTAACTTTCTATGATTTGAACCTCTTCTGTAATTCCAGTTTTAGATTCTGAGGCTTCACTTCAGGTTTACTGTATCCCTTGGACCTTCTTATTGACGATGAAACACAGAAATTGCATCCGAATTTAATACAAAAGGCACAAGGCCGACTTAAGTACAAGAGGACTGACACTCTAACTTTCTATGATTTGAACCTCTTCTGTAATTCCAGTTTTAGATTCTGAGGCTTCACTTCAGGTTTACTGTATCCCTTGGACCTTCTTATTGACGATGAAACACAGAAATTGCATCCGAATATAATACAAAAGGCACAATGCCGACTTAAGTACAAGAGGACTGACACCGTAATGTTCGATGATTTGAACCTCTCCTGTGAGTCCAGTTTCAGATTCCGAAGCTTCACTTCAGGTTTACTGTATCCCTTGGACCTTCTTATTGACGATGAAACACAGAAATTGCATCCAAATTTAATACAAAAGGCACAATGCCCACTTAAGTACAAGTGGACTGACACTCTAACTTTCTATGATTTGAACCTCTCCTGTAAGTCCATTTTTAGATTCCGATGCTTCACTTCAGGTTTACTGTATCGCTTGGACCTTCTTATTGACGATGAAACACAGAAATAGCATCCGAATTTATTACAAAAGGCACAATGCCGACTTAAGTACAAGAGGACTGACACTCTAACTTTATATGATTTGAACCTCCCCTGTGAGTCCAGTTTGAGATTCCGATGCTTCACTTCAGGTTTACCGTATCCCTTGGACCTTCTTATTGACGATGAAACACAGAAATTGCATCCGAATATAATACAAAAGGCACAATGCCGACTTAAGTACAAGAGGACTGATACTCTAACTTTCTATGATTTGAACCTCTTCTGTAATTCCAGTTTTAGATTCTGAGGCTTCACTTCAGGTTTACCGTATCCCTTGGACCTTCTTATTGACGATGAAACACAGAAATTGCATCCGCATTTAATACGAAAGGCACAATGCCGACTTAAGTACAAGAGGAATGAGACTCTAACTTTCTATGATTTGATCCTCTCCTGTGAGACCAGTTTTAGATTCCGATGCTTCACTTCAGGTTTACTGTAACCCTTGGACCTTCTTATTGACGATGAAACACAGAAATTGCATCCGAATTTAATACAAAAGGCACAATGCCGACTTAAGTACAAGAGGACTGACACTCTAACTTTATATGATTTGTACCTCCCCTGTGAGTCCAGTTTGAGATTCGGATGCTTCACTTCAGGTTTACCGTATCCCTTGGACCTTCTTATTGACGATGAAACACAGAAATTGCATCCGAATTTAATACAAAAGGCACAATGCCGACTTAAGTACAAGAGAACTGACACTCTAACTTTCTATGATTTGAACCTCTCCTGTGAGTCCAGTTTTAGATTCCGATGCTTCACTTCAGGTTTACTGTATCCCTTGGACCTTTTTATTGACGATGAAACACAGAAATTGCATCCAAATTCAATACAAAAGGCACAATGCCGACTTAAGTACGAGTGGACTGACACTCTAAATTTCGATTATTTGAACCTCTCCTGCGAGTCCAGTTTCAGATTCCGAAGCTTCACTTCTGGTTTACTGTATCCCTTGGACCTTCTTATTGACGATGAAACACAGAAATTGCATACAAATTTAATACAAAAGGCACAATGCCCACTTAAGTACAAGTGGACTGACACTCTACCTTTCTATGATTTGAACCTCTCCTGTAAGTCCATTTTTAGATTCCGATGCTTCACTTCAGGTTTACTGTATCGCTTGGACCTCCTTATTGACGATGAAACACAGAAATTGCATCCGAATTTAATACAAAAGGCACAATGCCGACTTAAGTACAAGAGGACTGACACTCTAACTTTCTATGATTTGAACCTCTTCTGTAATTCCAGTTTTAGATTCTGAGGCTTCACTTCAGGTTTACTGTATCCCTTGGACCTTCTTATTGACGATGAAACACAGAAATTGCATCCGAATTTAATACCAAAGGCACAATGCCGACTTAAGTACAAGAGGAATGAGACTCTAACTTTCTATGATTTGATCCTCCCCTGTGAGACCAGTTTTAGATTCCGATGCTTCACTTCAGGTTCACTATAACCCTTGGACCTTCTTATTGACGCTGAAACACAGAAATTGCATCCGAATTTAATACAAAAGGCACAATGCCGACTTAAGTACAAGAGGACTGACACTCTAACTTTATATGATTTATACCTCCCCTGTGAGTCCAGTTTGAGATTCCGATGCTTCACTTCAGGTTTACTGTATCCCTTGGACCTTCTTATTGACGATGAAACACAGAAATTGCATCTGAATTTAATACAAAAGGCACAATGCCGACTTAAGTACAAGAGAACTGACACTCTAACTATCTATGATTTGAACCTCTCCTGTGAGTCCAGTTTTAGATTCCGATGCTTCACTTCAGGTTTACTGTGTCCCTTGGACCTTCGTATTGACGATGAAACACAGAAATTGCATCCGAATTTAATACAAAAGGCACAATGCCGACTTAAGTACAAGAGGACTGACAGTCTAACTTTCTATGATTTGAAACTCTCCTGTGAGTCCAGTTTTAGATTCCGATGTTTCACTTCAGGTTTACTGTATCCCTTGGACCTTCTTATTGACGATGAAACACAGAAATTGCATCCAAATTCAATACAAAAGGCACAATGCCGACTTAAGTACGAGTGGACTGACACTCTAAATTTCGATTATTTGAACCTCTCCTGTGAGTCCAGTCTTAGATTGCGATGCTTCACTTCAGGTTTACTGTACCCCTTGGACCTTCTTATTGACGATGAAACACAGAAATTGCATCCGAATTGAATACAACAGGCACAAAGCCGACTTAAGTACAAGAGGACTAGCACTCTAACTTTCGATGATTTGAACTTTTCCTGTGAGTCCAATTTTAGATTCCGATGCTTCACTTCAAGTTAACTGTATCCCTTGGACCTTCTTATTGATGATGAAACACAGCAATTGCATCCGAATTTAATACAGAAGGCACAATTCTGACTTACGTACAAGTGGACTGACACTCTAACTCTCTATGATTTGAACCTCTCCTGTGAGTCCAGTTTTAGATTCCGATGCTTCGCTTCAGGTTTACTGTATCCCTTGGACCTTCTTATTGACGGTGAAACACAGAAATTGCATCCGAATTAAATACAAAAGGCACAATGCTGACTTAAGTACAAGAGGACTGACACTCTAACTTTCTACGATTTGAACCTCTCCTGTGAGGCAGTTTTAGATTTCGATGCTTGACTTCAGGTTTACTGTAACCCTTGGACCTTCTTATTGACGATGAAACACAGAAATTGCATCCGAATTTAAAACAAAAGGCACAATGCTGACTTAAGTACAAGAGGACTGACACTCTAACTTTATATGATTTGAACCTCCCCTGTGAGTCCAGTTTGAGATTCCGATGCTTCACTTCAGGTTTACTGTATCCCTTGGACCTTCTTATTGACGATGAAACACAGAAATTGCATCCAAATTCAATACAAAAGGCACAATGCCGACTTAAGTACGAGAGGACTGACACTCTAAATTTCGATTATTTGAACCTCTCCTGTGAGTCCGGTTTTAGATTCAGATGCTTCACTTCAGGTTTACTGTACCCCTTGGACCTTCTTATTGACGATGAAACACAGAAATTGCATCCGAATTGAATACAACAGGCACAAAGCCGACTTAAGTACAAGAGGACTAGCACTCTAACTTTCGATGATTTGAACTTTTCCTGTGAGTCCAGTTTTAGATTCCGATGCTTCACTTCAGGTTAACTGTATCCCTTGGACCTTCTTATTGATGATGAAACACAGCAATTGCATCCGAATTTAATACAAATGGCACAATTCTGACTTACGTACAAGTGGACTGACACTCTAACTCTCTATGATTTGAACCTCTCCTGTGAGTCCAGTTTTAGATTCCGTTGCTTCGCTTCAGGTTTACTGTATCCCTTGGACCATCTTATTGACGATGAAGCACAGAAATTGCACCCGAATTTAATGCAAAAGGCACAATGCCGACATAAGTACAAGAGGACTGACACTCTAACTTTCTATGATTTGAACCTCTTCTGTAATTCCAGTTTTAGATTCTGAGGCTTCACTTCGGGTTTACTGTATCCCTTGGACCTTCTTATTGACGATGAAACACAGAAATTGCATCCGAATTTAATACGAAAGGCACAATGCCAACTTAAGTACAAGAGGAATGAGACTCTAACTTTCTATGATTTGATCCTCTCCTGTGAGACCAGTTTTAGATTCCGATGCTTCACTTCAGGTTTACTGAAACCCTTGGACCTTCTTATTGACGATGAAACACAGAAATTGCATCCGAATTTAATACAAAAGGCACAATGCCGACTTAAGTACAAGAGGACTGACACTCTAACTTTATATGATTTGAACGTCCCCTGTGAGTCCAGTTTTAGATTCCGATGCTTCACTTCAGGTTTACTGTAACCCTTGGACCTTCTTATTGACGGTGAAACACAGAAATTGCATCCGAATTTAATACAAAAGGCACAATGCCGACTTAAGTACAAGAGGACTGACACTCTAACTTTCTACGATTTGAACCTCTCCTGTGAGTGCAGTTTTAGATTTCGATGCTTGACTTCAGGTTTACTGTAACCCTTGGACCTTCTTATTGACGATGAAACACAGAAATTGCATCCGAATTTAAAACAAAAGGCACAATGCTGACTTAAGTACAAGAGGACTGACACTCTAACTTTATATGATTTGAACCTCCCCTGTGAGTCCAGTTTGAGATTCCGATGCTTCACTTCAGGTTTACTGTATCCCTTGGACCTTCTTATTGACGATGAAACACAGAAAATGCATCCGAATTTAATACAAAAGGCACAATGCCGACTTAAGTACAAGAGGACTGACACCGTAATGTTCGATGATTTGAACCTCTCCTGTGAGTCCAGTTTCCGATTCCGAAGCTTCACTTCAGGTTTACTGTATCCCTTGGACCTTCTTATTGACGATGAAACACAGAAATTGCATCCAAATTTAATACAAAAGGCACAATGCCCACTTAAGTACAAGTGGACTGACACTCTAACTTTCTATGAATTGAACCTCTCCTGTAAGTCCATTTTTAGATTCCGATGCTTCACTTCAGGTTTACTGTATCGCTTGGACCTTCTTATTGACGATGAAACACAGAAATTGCTTCCGAATTTATTACAAAAGGCACAATGCCGACTTAAGTACAAGAGGACTGACACTCTAACTTTATATGATTTGAACCTCCCCTGTGAGTCAAGTTTGAGATTCCGATGCTTCACTTCCGGTTTACCGTATCCCTTGGACCTTCTTATTGACGATGAAACACAGAAATTGCATCCGAATATAATACAAAAGGCACAATGCCGACTTAAGTACAAGAGGACTTACACTCTAACTTTCTATTATTTGAACCTCTTCTGTGATTCCAGTTTTAGATTCTGAGGTTTCACTTCAGGTTTACTGTATCCCTTGGACCTTCTTATTGACGATGAAACACAGAAATTGCATCCGAATTTAATACGAAAGGCACAATGCCGACTTAAGTACAAGAGGAATGAGACTCTAACTTTCTATGATTTGAACCTCTCCTGTGAAACCAGTTTTAGATTCCGATGCTTCACTTCAGGTTTACTGTAACCCTTGGACCTTCTTATTGACGATGAAACACAGAAATTGCATCCGAATTTAATACAAAAGGCACAATGCCGACTTAAGTACAAGAGGACTGACACTCTAACTTTATATGATTTGTACCTCCCCTGTGAGTCCAGTTTGAGATTCCGATGCTTCACTTCAGGTTTACTGTATCTCTTGGACATTCTTATTGACGATGAAACACAGAAAGTGCATCCAAATTCAATACAAAAGGCACAATGCCGACTTAAGTACGAGAGGACTGACACTCTAAACTTCGATTATTTGAACCTCTCCTGTGAGTCCAGTTTTAGATTCAGATGCTTCACTTCAGGTTTACCGTAACCCTTGGACCTTCTTATTGACGGTGAAACACAGAAATTGCATCCGAATTTAATACAAAAGTCACAATGCCGACTTAAGTACAAGAGGACTGACACTCTAACTTTCTACGATTTGAACCTCTCCTGTGAGTGCAGTTTTAGATTTCGATGCTTGACTTCAGGTTTACTGTAACCCTTGGACCTTCTTATTGACGATGAAACACAGAAATTGCATCCGAATTTAAAACAAAAGGCAGAATGCTGACTTAAGTACAAAAAGACTGACACTCTAACTTTATATGATTTGAGCCTCCCCTGTGAGTCCAGTTTGAGATTCCGATGCCTCACTTCAGGTTTACTGTATCCCTGGGACCTTCTTATTGACGATGAAACACAGAAATTGCATCCGAATTTAATACAAAAGGCACAATAACGACTTAAGTACAAGAGTGCTGACACTCTAACTCTCTATGATTAGAACCTCTACTGTGAGTCCAGTTTTAGATTCCGATGCTTCACTTCAGGTTAACTGTATCCCTTTGACCTTCTTATTTACGATGAAACACAGAAATTGCACCCGAATTTAATGCAAAAGGCACAATGCCGACTTAAGTACAAGAAGACTGACACTCTAACTTTCTATGATTTGAAATTTTCCTGTGAGTCCAGTTTCAGATTCCGATGCTTCACTTCAGGATTACCGTACACCCTTGGACCTTCTTATTGACGATGAAACACAGAAATTGCATCCGAATTTAATACAAAAAGCACAATGCCGACTTTAGTACAAGCGGTCTGACACTCTAACTTTCTATGATTTGAAAATCTCCTGTGAGTCCTGTTTTAGATTCCGATGCTTCACTTCATGTTTACTGTATCCCTTGGACCTTCTAATTGACGATGAAACACAGATTGTTGCATCCGAATTTAATACAAAAGGCACAATGCCGACTTAAGTACAAGAGAACTGACACTCTAACTTTCTATGATTTGAACCTCTCCTGTGAGTCCAGTTTTAGATTCCGATGCTTCACTTCAGGTTTACTGTATCCCTTGGACCTTCTTATTGACGATGAAACACTGAAATTGCATCCGAATTTAATACAAAAGGCACAATGCTGACTTAAGTACAAGAAGACTGACACTCTAACTTTCTATGATTTGAACCTCTCCTGTGAGTCCAGTTTTCGATTCCGATGCTTCACTTCAGGTTTACTGTATTCCTTGGACCTTCTTATTGACGATGAAACACAGAAATTGCTTCCAAATTCAATACAAAAGGCACAATGCCGACTTAAGTACCAGAGGACTGACACTCTAAATTTCGATTAATTGAACCTCTCCTGTGAGTCCAGTTTCAGATTCCGAAGCTTGACTTCAGATTTACTGTATGCCTTGGACCTTCTTATTGACGATGAAACACAGAAATTGCATCCGAATTTAAAACAAAAGGCACAATGCTGACTTAAGTACAAGAGGACTGACACTCTAACTTTATATGATTTGAACCTCCCCTGTGAGTGCAGTTTTAGATTTCGATGCTTGACTTCAGGTTTACTGTAACCCTTGGACCTTCTTATTGACGATGAAACACAGAAATTGCATCCGAATTTAAAACAAAAGGCACAATGCTGACTTAAGTACAAGAGGACTGACACTCTAACTTTATATGATTTGAACCTCCCCTGTGAGTCCAGTTTGAGATTCCGATGCTTCACTTCAGGTTTACTGTATCCCTTGGACCTTCGTATTGACGATGAAACACAGAAATTGCATCCGAATTTAATACAAAAGGCACAATAACGACTTAAGTACAAGAGGACTGACACTCTAACTCTCTATGATTAGAACCTCTACTGTGAGTCCAGTTTTGGATTCCGATGCTTCACTTCAGGTTTACTGTATCCCTTGGACCTTCTTATTGACGATGAAACACAGAAATTGCATCCGGATTTAATACAAAAGGCACAATGCCGACTTAAGTACAAGCGGACTGACACTATAACTTTCTATGATTTGAACCTCTCCTGTGAGTCCAGTTTTGGATTCCGATGCTTCACTTCATGTTTACTGTATCCCTTGGACCTTCTAATTGTCGATGAAACACAGTAATTGCATCCGAATTTAATACAAAATGCACAATGCTGACTTAAGTACAAGAGGACTGACACTCTAACTTTCTATGATTTGAAACTCTCCTGTGAGTCCATTTTTAGATTCCGATGCTTCACTTCAGGTTTACTGTATCCCTTGGACCTTCTTATTGACGATGAAACACAGAAATTGCATCCGAATTTAATACAACAGGCCCAATGCCGACTTAAGTACAAGAAAACTGACACTCTAACTTTCGATGATTTGAACTTCTCCTGTGAGTCCAGTTTTAGAATCCGATGCATCACTTCAGGTTTACTGTATCTCTTGGACCTACTTATTGATGATGAACCACAGCAATTGCATCCGAATTTAATACAAAAGCACAATTCTGACTTACGAACAAGTGAACTGACACTCTAACTCTCTATGATTTGAACCTCTCCTGTGAGTCCAGTTTTAGATTCTGATGCTTCGCTTCAGGTTTACTGTATCCCATGGACCCTCTTATTGACGATGAAACACAGAAATTGCATCCGAATTTAATGCAAAAGACACAATGGCGACTTAAGTACAAGAGGACTGACACTCTAACTTTCGATGATTTGAACCTCTCCTGTGAGTCCAGTTTTAGATTCCGATGCTTCACTTCAGGTTTACTGTATCTCTTGGACCTTCTTATTGACGATGAAACACAGATATTGCATCAGAATTTAATACAAAACGCACAATGCCGACTTAAGTACAAGAGGACTGACACTCTAACTTTATATGATTTGAACCTCCCCTGTGAGTCCAGTTTGAGATTCCGATGCTTCACTTCAGGTTTACTGTATCCCTTGGACCTTCTTATTGACGATGAAACACAGAAATTGCATCCGAATTTAATACAAAAGGCACAATGCCGACTTAAGTACAAGAGGACTGACACTCTAACTTTCTGTGATTTGAACCTCGCCTGTGGGTCCAGTTTTAGATTCCGATGCTTCACTTCAGGTTTACTGTATCCCTTGGACCCTCATATTGACGATGAAACACAGAAATTGCATCCGAATTTAATACAACAGGCCCAATGCCGACTTAAGTATAAGAGGACTGACACTCTAACTTTCGATGATTAGAACTTCTCCTGTGAGTCCAGTTTTAGATTCCGATGCTTCACCTCAGGTTTACTGTATCTCTTGGACCTAATTATTGATGATGAACCACAGCAATTTCATCCGAATTTAATACAAAAGGCACAATTCTGACTTACGTACAAGTGGACTGACACTCTAAGTTGCTATGATTTGAACCTCACCTGTGAGTCCATTTTTAGATTCCGATGCTTCACTTCACGTTTACTGGATCCCTTGGACCTACTTATTGACGATGAAACTTAGAAATTGCATACGAATTTAATACAAAATGCACAATGCTGACTTAAGTACAAGAGGACTGACACTCTAACTATCTATGATTTGAACCACTCCTCTGAGGCCAGATTTAGATTCCGATGCTTTACTTCATGTTAAATGTATCCCTTGGACTTTCTTATTGACGATGAAACACAGAAATTGCATCCGAATTTAATACAAAAGGCACAATGCCGGCTTAAGTACAAGTATACTGACACTCTAACATTCTCTGATTTGAACCTCTCCTGTGATTCCAGTTTTAGATTCCGATGCTTCACTTCAGGTTAACTGTATCCTTTGGACCTTCTTATTGACGATGAAATACAGAAATAGCATCCGAATTTAATACAAAATGCACAATGCCGACTTAAGTACCAGAGGACTGACACTCTAACTTTCTATGATTTGAACCTGTCCTGTGAGCCCAGTTTTAGATTCCGATGCTTCACTTCAGATTTGCTGTATCCCTTGGAACTTCTTAATCACGATGAAACACAGAAATTGCATACGAATTTAATACACAAGGCACAATGCCGACTTAAGTTCAAGACGACTGACACTCCAACTTTGTATGATTTGAACCTCTCCTGTGAGTCCATTCTCAGATGCCGATGCTTCACTACAGGTTTACTGTATCCCTTGGACCTTCTCATTGACGATGAAACACAGAAATTTTATCCGAATTTAATACAATAGGCACAATGCCGACTTAAGTACAAGAGGACTGACACTCTAAATTTCTATGATTTGAACCACTCCTCTGATGCCAGATTTAGATTCCGATGCTTCACTTCAGGTTTACTGTATCCCTTGGACCTTCTTATTGACGATGAAACACTGAAATTGCATCTGAATTTAATACAAAAGGCACAATGCCGGCTTAAGTACAAGAGGGCTGACACTCTAACTCTCTATGATTTGAACTTCTCCTGTGATTCCAGTTTTAGATTCCGTTGCTTCACTTCAGGTTTACTGAATCCTTTGGGCCCTCTTATTGATGCTGAGTCACAGAAATTGCATCCGAATTTAATACAAAATGCACAATGCCGACATAGGTACAAAAGGACTGACACTCTAACTTCCTATGATTAGAACCACTCCTGTGAGGCCAGTTTTAGATTCCGATGCTTCACTTCAGGTTTACTGTATCCCTTGGACCTTCTTATTAACGATGAAACACAGAAATTGCATACGAATTTAATACAAAAGGCACAATGCCGACTTAAGTACAAGAGGACTGACACTCTAACTTTCTATGATTTGAACCTCTCCTGTGAGTCCAGTTTTACATTCCGATGCTTCACTTCAGGTTTATTGTATCCCTTGGACCTTCTTATTGACGATGAAACACAGAAATTGCATCCGAATTAAATACAAAAGGCACAATGCTGGCTTAAGTACAAGAGGACTGACACTCTAACTTTCTATGATTTGAACTTCTCCTGTTATTCCGGTTTTAGATCCCCATGCTTCACTTCAGGTTTACTGTATCCCTTGGGCCTTCTTAATGACGATCAAACAAAGAAATTGCATCCGAATTTAAGACAAAAGTCACAATGCCGACTTAAGTACAAGAGGACTGACACTCTAACTTTCTATGATTTGAACATCTCCTGTGAGTCCAGTTTTAGATTCCGATGCTTTAATTCAGGTTTACTGTATCCCTTGGACCTTCTTATTGACGATGAAACACAGAAATTGCATCCGAATTTAATACAAACTGCCCAATGCCGACTTAAGTACAAGAGGACTTACACTTTAGCTTTCTATGATCTGAGCCACTCCTGTGAGTCCAGTTTATATTCCGATGCTTCACTTCCAGTTTACTGTATCACTTGGACCTTCTTATTGACGATGAAACACAGAAATTGCATACGAATTTAATACAAAAGGCACATTGCCGACTCAAGTACAAGAGGACTGACACTCTAACTTTCTATGATTAGAACCACTCCTGTGAGTTCAGTTTCTGATTCCGATGCTACACTTCAGGTTTACTGTATCCCTTGGACCTTCTTATTGACGATGAAACACAGAAATTGCATCCGAATTTAGTGCAAAAGGCACAATGCCGACTTAAGTACACGAGGACTGACACTCTAACTTTCTATGATTTGAACCTCTCCTGTGATTCCAGTTTTAGATTCCGATGCTTCACTTCAGGTTAACTCTATCCCTTGGACCTTCTTATTGACGATGAAACACAGAAATTTCATCCGAATTTAATACAAAATGCACAATGCCGACTTAAGTACAAGAGGACTGACACTCTAATTTTCTATGATTTGAACCACTCCTGTGAGGCCAGTTTTAGATTCCGATGCTTCACTTCAGGTTTACTGTATCCCTTGGATCTTCTTATTGACGATGAAACACAGAAATTGCATCCGAATTTAATACAAAAGGCACAATGGCGACTTAAGTACAAGAGGACTAACACTCTAACTTTCTATGATTTGAACCTCTCCTGTGAGTCCATTCTTAGATGCCGATGCTTCACTACAGGTTTACTGTATCCCTTGGACCTTCTCATTGACGATGAAACACAGAAATTTCATCCGAATTTAATACAAAATGCACAATGCCGACTTAAGTACAAGAGGACTGATACCCTAATTTTCTTTGATTTGAACCTCTCCTGTGAGTCCAGTTTTAGATTCCGATGCTTTACTTCAGGTTTACTGTATCCCTTGGACCTTCTTATTATCGATGAAACACAGAAATTGCATCCGAATTTAATACAAAATGCAAATGCCGACTTAAGTACAAGAGGACTTACACACTAGCTTTCTATGATTTGAGCCTCTCCTGTGAGTCCAGTTTATATTCCGATAATTCACTTTAAGTTTACTGTATCACTTGGACCTTCTTATTGACGATGAAACACAGAAATTGCATACGAATTTAATACAAAAGGCACATTGCCGACTTAAGTACAAGAGGACTGACACTCTAACTTTCTATGATTAGAACCACTCCTGTGAGACCAGTTTTAGATTCCGATGCTTCACTTCAGGTTTACTGTATCCCTTGGACCTTCTTATTGACGATGAAACACAGAAATTGCATCCGAATTTAATACAAAAGGCACAATGCCGACTTAAGTACAAGAGGACTGACACCCTAATTTTCTATGATTTGAAACTCTCCTGTGAGTCCAGTTTCTGATTCCGATGCTTCACTTTAGGTTTACTGTATCCCTTGGACCTTCTTGTTGACGATGAAACACAGAAATTGCATCCGAATTTAATACAAAAAGCACAATGCCGGCTTAAGTAGAAGATGAATGACACTCTAACTTACTATGATTTGAACCTCTCTGTGAGTCCAGTTTTAGATTCCGATGCTTCACTTCAGGTTTACTGTATCCCTTGGACCTTCTTATTGACGATGAAACACAGAAATTGCATCCAAATTTAATACAAAAGGCACAATGCCGACTTAAGTACAAGAGGACTGATACCCTAATTTTCTTTGATTTGAACCTCTCCTGTGAGTCCAGTTTCTGATTCCGATGCTTCACTTCAGGTTTACTGTATCCCTTGGACCTTCTTGTTGACGATGAAACACAGAAATTGCATCCGAATTTAATACAAAAGGCACAATGCCGGCTTAAGTACAAGATGACTGACACTCTAACTTTCTATGATTTGAACTTCTCCTGTTATTCCAGTTTTAGATTCCGATGCTTCACTTCAGGTTTACTGTATCCCTTGGGCCTTCTTATTGACGATCAAACACAGAAATTGCATCCGAATTTAAGACAAAAGTCACAATGCCGACTTAAGTACTAGAGGACTGACACTCTAACTTTCTATGATTTGAACCTGTCCTGTGAGTCCAGTTTTAGATTCCGATTCTTTACTTCAGGTTTACTGTATCCCTTGGACCTTCTTATTGACGATGAAACACAGAAATTGCATCCGAATTTAATACAAAATGCACAATGCCGACTTAAGTACAAGAGGACTTACACTCTAGCTTTCTATGATTTGAGCCTCTCCTGTGAGTCCAGTTTATATTCCGATGCTTCACTTTAAGTTTACTGTATCACTTGGACCTTCTTATTGACGATGAAACACAGAAATTGCATACGAAATTAATACAAAAGGCACATTGCCGACTTAAGTACAAGAGGACTGACACTCTAACTTTCTATGATTAGAACCACTCCTGTGAGACCAGTTTTAGATTACGATGCTTCACTTCAGGTTTACTGTATCCCTTGGACCTTCTTATTGACGATGAAACACAGAACTTGCATCCGAATTTAATACAAAAGTCACAATGCCGACTTAAGTACAAGAGGACTGACACTCTAACTTTCTATGTTTTGAACCTCTCCTGTGAGTCCAGTTTTAGATTCCGATGCTTCACTTCAGGTTTACTGTATCCCTTGGACCTTCTTATTGACGATGAAAAACAGAAATTGCATCCGAATTTAATACAAAAGGCACAATGCCGGCTTAAGTACAAGAGCACTGACACTCTAACTTTCTAAGATTGGAACTTCTCCTGTGATTCCATATTTAGATTCCGATGCTTCACTTCAGGTTTACTGTATCCCGTGGGCCTACTTATTGACGATGAAACACAGAAATTGCATCCGAATTTAATACAATAGGCACAATGCCGACTAAAGTGCAAGAGGACTGACACTCATACTTTCTCTGATTTTAACCCCTCCTGTGAGTCCAGTTTTAGATTCCGATGCTTCACTTCAGGTTTACTGTATCCCTTGGACCTTCTTATTGACGATGAAACACAGAAATTGCATAC
Source organism: Schistocerca serialis cubense (assembly GCF_023864345.2). Classification (NCBI taxonomy): domain Eukaryota; kingdom Metazoa; phylum Arthropoda; class Insecta; order Orthoptera; family Acrididae; genus Schistocerca; species Schistocerca serialis. Next base: position 1,045,869,538 of record NC_064640.1, on the reverse strand, counting down.
GAATTTAATACAAAAGGCACAATGCCGACTAAAGTACAAGAGGACTTACACTCTAGCTTTCTATGATTTGAGCCTCTCCTGTGAGTCCAGTTTATATTCCGATGCTTCACCTTAAGTTTACTGTATCACTAGGACCTTCTTATTGACGATGAAACACAGAAATTGCATACGAAGTTAATACAAAAGGCACATTGCCGACTTAAGTACAAGAGGACTGACACTCTAACTTTCTATGATTAGAACCACTCCTGTGAGGCCAGTTTTAGATTCCGATGCTTCACTTCAGGTGTACTGTATCCCTTGGACCTTCTTATTGACGATGAAACACAGAAATTGCATCCGAATTTAATACAAAAGGCACAATAGCGACTTAAGTACAAGAGGACTGACACCCTAATTTTCTATGATTTGAACGTCTCCTGTGAGTCCAGTTTCTGATTCCGATGCTTCACTTCAGGTTTACTGTATCCGTTGGACCTTCTTGTTGACGATGAAACACAGAAATTGCATACGAATTTAATACTAAAGGCACAATGCCGGCTTAAGTACAAGATGACTGACACTCTAACTTTCTATGATTTGAACCTCTCTGTGAGTCCAGTTTTAGATTCCGATGCTTCACTTCAGGTTTACTGTATCCCTTGGACCTTCTTATTGACGATGAAACACAGAAATTGCATCCGAATTTAATACAAAAGGCACAATGCCGACTTAAGTACAAGAGGACTGACACTCTAACTTTCTATGATTTGAACCTCTCCTGTCAGTCCAGTTTTAGATTCCGATGCTTCACTTCAGGTTTAATGTATCCCTTGGGCCTTCTTATTGACGATGAAACACAGAAATTGCATCCGAATTTAAGACAAATGTCTCAATGCCAACTTAAGTACAAGAGGACTGACACTCTAACTTTCTATGATTTGAACATGTCCTGTGAGTCCAGTTTTAGATTCCGATGCTTTACTTCAGGTTTACTGTATCCCTTGGACCTTCTTATTGACGATGAAACACAGAAATTTCATCCGAATTTAATACAAAATGCACAATGCCGACTTAAGTACAAGAGGACTTACACTCTAGCTTTCTATGATTTGAGCCTCTCCTGTGAGTCCAGTTTATATTCCAATGCTTCACTTTAAGTTTCTGTATCACTTGGACCTTCTTATTGACGATGAAACACAGAAATTGCATACGAATTTAATACAAAAGGCACATTGCCGACTTAAGTACAAGAGGACTGACACTCTTACTTTCTATGATTAGAACCACTCCTGTGAGGCCAGTTTTAGATTCCGATGCTTCACTTCAGGTTTACTGTATTCCTTGGACCTTCTTATTGACGATGAGACACAGAAATTACATCCGAATTTAATACAAAAGGCACAATGCCGACTTAAGTACAAGAGGACTGACACCCTAATTTTCTATGATTTGAACCTCTCCTGTGAGTCCAGTTTCTGATTCCGATGCTTCACTTCAGGTTTACTGTATCCCTTGGACCTTCTTGTTGACGATGAAACACAGATATTGCATCCGAATTTAATACAAAAGGCACAATGCCGGCTTAAGTACAGGATGACTGACACTCTAACTTTCTAAGATTGGAACTTCTCCTGTGATTCCAGATTTAGATTCCGATGCTTCACTTCAGGTTTAATGTATCCCTTGGGCCTTCTTATTGACGATGAAACACAGAAATTGCATCCGAATTTAAGACAAAAGTCACAATGCCAACTTAAGTACAAGAGGACTTACACTCTAGCTTTCTATGATTTGAGCCTCTCCTGTGAGTCCAGTTTATATTCCGATGCTTCACTTTAAGTTTACTGTATCACTTGGACCTTCTTATTGACGATGAAACACAGAAATTGCATACGAATTTAATACAAAAGGCACATTGCCGACTTAAGTACAAGAGGACTGACACTCTAACTTTCTATGATTAGAACCACTCCTGTGAGGCCAGTTTTAGATTCCGATGCTTCACTTCAGGTTTACTGTATCCCTTGGACCTTCTTGTGGACGATGAAACACAGAAATTGCATCCGAACTTAATACAAAAGGCACAATGACGGCTTAAGTACAAGATGACTGACACTCTAACTTTCTATGATTTGAACCTCTCTGTGAGTCCAGTTTTAGATTCCGATGCTTCACTTCAGGTTTACTGTATCCCTTGGACCTTCTTATTGACGATGAAACACAGAAATTGCATCCGAATATAATACAAAAGGCACAATGCCGACTTAAGTACAAGAGGACTGACACTCTAACTTTCTATGGTTTGAACCTCTCCTGTGAGTCCAGTTTTAGATTCCGATGCTTCACTTCAGGTTTACTGTATCCCTTGGGCCTTCTTATTGACGATGAAACACAGAAATTGCATCCGAATTAAATACAAAAGGCAGAATGCTGGCTTAAGTACAAGAGGACTGACACTCTAACTTTCTATGATTTGAACTTCTCCTGTTATTCCAGTTTTAGATTCCGATGCTTCACTTCAGGTTTACTGTATCCCTTGGGCCTTCTTATTGACGATGAAACACAGAAATTGCATCCGAATTTAATACAAAATGCACAATGCCGACTTAAGTACAAGAGGACTTACACTCTAGCTTTCTATGATTAGAGCCTCTCTTGTGAGTCCAGTTCATATTCCGATGCTTCACTTTAAGTTTACTGTATCTCTTGGACCTTCTTATTGCCGATGAAACACAGAAATTGCATACGAATTTAATACTAAAGGCACATTGCCGACTTAAATACAAGAGGACTGACACTCTAACGTTCTATGATTAGAACCACTCCTGTGAGGCCAGTTTTAGATTCCGATGCTTCACTTCAGGTTTACTGTATCCCTTGGACCTTCTTATTGACGATGAAACACAGAAATTGCAACCGAATTTAATACAAAAGGCAGAATGCCGACTTAAGTACAAGAGGACTGACACCCTAATTTTCTATGATTTGAACCTCTCCTGTGAGTCCAGTTTCTGATTCCGATGCTACACTTCAGGTTAACTGTATCCCTTGGACCTTCTTATTGACGATGAAACACAGAAATTGCATCCGAATTTAGTGCAAAAGGCACAATGACGACTTTAGTACAAGAGGACTGACACTCTAACTTCCTATGATTTGAACCTCTCCTGTGATTCCAGTTTTAGATTCCGATGCTTCACTTCAGGTTAACTGTATCCCTTGGACCTTCTTACTGACGATGAAACACAGAAATTGCACCCGAATTTAATACAAAATGCACAATGCCGACTTAAGTACAAGAGGACTGACACTCTAAGTTGCTATGATTTGAACCTCTCCTGTGAGTCCAGTTTTACATTCCGATGTTTCACTTCAGGTTTACTGTATCCCTAGGACCATGTTATTGACGATGAAACACAGAAATTGCATCCGAATTTAATACAAAAGGCACAATGCCGACTTAAGTACAAGAGGACTGACACTCTAACTTTATATGATTTGTACCTCCCCTGTGAGTCCAGTTTGAGATTCCGATGCTTCACTTCAGGTTTACTGTATCTCTTGGACCTTCTTATTGACGATGAAACACAGAAATTGCATCCGAATTTAATACAAAAGGCACAATGCCGACTTAAGTACAAGAGAACTGACACTCTAACTTTCTATGATTTGAACCTCTCCTGTGAGTCCAGTTTTAGATTCCGATGCTTCACTTCAGGTTTACTGTATCCCTTGGACCTTCTTATTGACGATGAAACACAGAAATTGCATCCGAATTTAATACAAAAGGCACAATGCCGACTTAAGTACAAGAGGACTGACACTCTAACTTTCTATGATTTGAGCCTCTCCTGTGAGTCCAGTTTTAGATTCCGATGCTTCTCTTCAGGTTTACTGTATCCCTTGGACCTTCTTATTGACGATGAAACACAGAAATTGCATCCAAATTCAATTCAAAAGGCACAATGCCGACTTAAGTACGAGAGGACTGACACTCTAAATTTCGATTATTTGAACCTCTCCTGTGAGTCCAGTTTTAGATTCAGATGCTTCACTTCAGGTTTACTGTATCCCTAGGACCATGTTATTGACGATGAAACACAGAAATTGCATCCGAATTTAATACAAAAGGCACAATGCCGACTTAAGTACAAGAGGACTGACACTCTAACTTTATATGATTTGTACCTCCCCTGTGAGTCCAGTTTGAGATTCCGATGCTTCACTTCAGGTTTACTGTATCTCTTGGACCGTCTAATTGACGATGAAACACAGAAATGGCATCCGAATTTAATACAAAAGGCACAATGCCGACATAAGTACAAGAGAACTGACACTCTAACTTTCTATGATTTGAACCTCTCCTGTGAGTCCAGTTTTAGATTCCGATGCTTCACTTCAGGTTTACTGTATCCCTTGGGCCTTCTTATTGACGATGAAACACAGAAATTGCATCCGAATTAAATACAAAAGGCAGAATGCTGGCTTAAGTACAAGAGGACTGACACTCTAACTTTCTATGATTTGAACTTCTCCTGTTATTCCAGTTTTAGATTCCGATGCTTCACTTCAGGTTTACTGTATCCCTTGGGCCTTCTTATTGACGATCAAACACAGAAATTGCATCCGAATATAAGACAAAAGTCACAATGCCGACTTAAGTATAAGAGGACTGGCACTCTAACTTCCATTGATTTGAACCTGTCCTGTGAGTCCAGTTTTAGATTCCGATGCTTTACTTCAGGTTTACTGTACCCCTTGGACCTTCTTATTGACGATGAAACACAGAAATTGCATCCGAATTTAATACAAAATGCACAATGCCGACTTAAGTACAAGAGGACTTACACTCTAGCTTTCTATGATTAGAGCCTCTCTTGTGAGTCCAGTTCATATTCCGATGCTTCACTTTAAGTTTACTGTATCTCTTGGACCTTCTTATTGACGATGAAACACAGAAATTGCATACGAATTTAATACTAAAGGCACATTGCCGACTTAAATACAAGAGGACTGACACTCTAACTTTCTATGATTAGAACCACTCCTGTGAGGCCAGTTTTAGATTCCGATGCTTCACTTCAGGTTTACTGTATCCCTTGGACCTTCTTATTGACGATGAAACGCAGAAATTGCATCCGAATTTAATACAAAAGGCAGAATGCCGACTTAAGTACAAGAGGACTGACACCCTAATTTTCTATGATTTGAACCTCTCCTGTGAGTCCAGTTTCTGATTCCGATGCTACACTTCAGGTTTACTGTATCCCTTGGACCTTCTTATTGACGATGAAACACAGAAATTGCATCCGAATTTAGTGCAAAAGGCACAATGACGACTTAAGTACAAGAGGACTGACACTCTAACTTCCTATGATTTGAACCTCTCCTGTGATTCCAGTTTTAGATTCCGATGCTTCACTTCAGGTTAACTGTATCCCTTGGACCTTCTTACTGACGATGAAACACAGAAATTGCATCCGAATTTAATACAAAATGCACAATGCCGACATAAGTACAAGAGGACTGACACTCTAAGTTGCTATGATTTGAACCTCTCCTGTGAGTCCAGTTTTACATTCCGATGTTTCACTTCAGGTTTACTGTATCCCTAGGACCATGTTATTGACGATGAAACACAGATATTGCATCCGAATTTAATACAAAAGGCACAATGCCGACTTAAGTACAAGAGGACTGACACTCTAACTTTATATGATTTGTACCTCCCCTGTGAGTCCAGTTTGAGATTCCGATGCTTCACTTCAGGTTTACTGTATCTCTTGGACCTTCTTATTGACGATGAAACACAGAAATTGCATCCGAATTTAATACAAAAGGCACAATGCCGACTTAAGTACAAGAGAACTGACACTCTAACTTTCTATGATTTGAACCTCTCCTGTGAGTCCAGTTTTAGATTCCGATGCTTCACTTCAGGTTTACTGTATCCCTTGGACCTTCTTATTGACGATGAAACACAGAAATTGCATCCGAATTTAATACAAAAGGCACAATGCCGACTTAAGTACAAGAGGACTGACACTCTAACTTTCTATGATTTGAGCCTCTCCTGTTAGTCCAGTTTTAGATTCCGATGCTTCTCTTCAGGTATACTGTATCCCTTGGACCTTCTTATTGACGATGAAACACAGAAATTGCATCCAAATTCAATTCAAAAGGCACAATGCCGACTTAAGTACGAGAGGACTGACACTCTAAATTTCGATTATTTGAACCTCTCCTGTGAGTCCAGTTTTAGATTCAGATGCTTCACTTCAGGTTTACTGTACCCCATGGACCTTCTTATTGACGATGAAACACAGAAATTGCATCCGAATTGAATACATCAGGCACAAAGCCGTCTTAAGTACAAGAGGACTAGCACTCTAACTTTCGATGATTTGAACTTTTCCTGTGAGTCCAGTTTAAGATTCCGATGCTTCACTTCAGGTTAACTGTATCCCTTGGACCTTCTTATTGATGATGAAACACAGCAATTGCATCCGAATTTAATACAAAAGGCACAATTCTGACTTACGTACAAGTGGACTGACACTCTAACTCTCTATGATTTGAACCTCTCCTGTGAGTCCAGTTTTAGATTCCGATGCTTCGCTTCAGGTTTACTGTATCCCTTGGACCTTCCTATTGATGATGAAGCACAGAAATTGCACCCGAATTTAATGCAAAAGGCAAAATGCCGACTTAAGTACAAGAGGACAGACACTCTAACTTTCTATGATTTGAAACTCTCCTGTGAGTCCAGTTTTAGATTCCGATGCTTCACTTCAGGTTTACAGTAACTCTTGGACCTTCTTATTGACGGTGAAACACAGAAATTGCATCCGAATTTAATACAAAAGTCACAATGCCGACTTAAGTACAAGAGGACTGACACTCTAACTTTCTACGATTTGAACCTCTCCTGTGAGTGTAGTTTTAGATTTCGATGCTTGACTTCAGGTTTACTGTAACCCATGGACCTTCTTATTGACGATGAAACAAAGAAATTGCATCCGAATTTAAAACAAAAGGCACAATGCTGACTTAAGTACAAGAGGACTGACACTCTAATTTTATATGATTTGAACCTCCCCTGTGAGTCCAGTTTGAGATTCCGATGCTTCACTTCAGGTTTACTGTATCCCTGGGACCTTCTTATTGACGATGAAACACAGAAATTGCATCCGAATTTAATACAAAAGGCATAATAACGACTTAAGTACAAGAGGACTGACACTCTAACTTTCTATGATTTGAACCTCTCCTGTTAGTCCAGTTTTAGATTTCGATGCTTCACTTCAGGTTTACTGTATCCCTTGGAGTTTCTTACTGACGATGAAACTCAGAAATTGCATCCAAATTCAATACAAAAGGCACAAAGCCGACTTAAGTACGAGAGGACTGACACTCTAAATTTCGATTATTTGAACCTCTCCTGTGAGTCCAGTTTTAGATTCCGATGCTTCACTTCAGGTTTACTGTATCCCTTGGACCTTCTTATTGACGATGAAACACAGAAATTGCATCCGAATTGAATACAACAGGCACAATGCCGACTTAAGTACAAGAGGACTAGCACTCTAACTTTCGATGATTTGAACTTTTCCTGTGAGTCCAGTTTTAGATTCCGATGCTTCACTTCAGGTTAACTGTATCCCTTTGACCTTCTTATTGATGATGAAACACAGCAATTGCATCCGAATTTAATACAAAAGGCACAATTCTGACTTACGTACAAGTGGACTGACACTCTAACTCTCAATGATTCGAACCTCTCCTGTGAGTCCAGTTTTAGATTCCGATGCTTCGCTTCAGGTTTACTGTATCCCTTGGACCTTCTTATTGACGATGAAACACAGAAATTGCACCCGAATTTAATGCAAAAGGCACAATGCCGACTTAAGTACAAGAGGACTGACACTCTAACTTTCTATGATTTGAAATTCTCCTGTGAGTCAGTTTCAGATTCCGATGCTTCACTTCAGGTTTACTGTACACCCTTGGCCCTTCTTATTGACCATGAAACACAGAAATTGCATCCGAATTTAATACAAAAGGCACAATGCCGACTTAAGTACAAGAGGACTGACACTCTAACTTTATATGATTTGTTTCTCCCCTGTGAGTCCAGTTTGAGATTCCGATGCTTCACTTCAGGTTTACTGTATCCCTTGGACCTTCTTATTGACGATGAAACACAGAAATTGCATCCGAATTTAATACAAAAGGCACAATGCCGACTTAAGTACAAGAGAACTGACACTCTAACTTTCTATGATTTGAACCTCTCCTGTGAGTCCATTTTTAGATTCCGATGCTTCACTTCAGGTTTACTATATCCCTTGGACCTTATTATTGACGATGAAACACAGAAATTGCATCCGAATTTAATACAAAAGGCACAATGCCGACTTAAGTACAAGAGGACTGACAGTCTAACTTTCTACGATTTGAACCTCTCCTGTGAGTGCAGTTTTAGATTTCGATGCTTGACTTCACGTTTACTGTAACCCTTGGACCTTCTTATTGACGATGAAACACAGAAATTGCATCCGAATTTAAAAACAAAAGGCACAATGCTGACTTAAGTACAAGAGGACTGACACTCTAACTTTATATGATTTGAACCTCCCCTGTGAGTCCAGTTTGAGATTCCGATGCTTCACTTCAGGTTTACTGTATCCCTTGGACCTTCTTATTGACGATGAAACACAGAAATTGCATCCGAATTTAATACAAAAGGCACAATAACGACTTAAGTACAAGAGGACTGACACTCTAACTCTCTATGATTAGAACACCTACTGTGAGTCCAGTTTTGGATTCCGATGCTTCACTTCAGGTTTACTGTATCCCTTGGACCTTCTTACTGACGATGAAACACAGAAATTGCATCCGAATTTAATACATAAGGCACAATGCCGACTTAAGTACAAGCGGACTGACACTCTAACTTTCTATGATTTGAACCTCTCCTGTGAGTCCAGTTTTAGATTCCGATGCTTCACCTCATGTTTACTGTATCCCTAGGACCTTCTAATTGTCGATGAAACACAGAAATTGCATCCGAATTTAATACAAAAGGCACAATGCTGACTTAAGTACAAGAGGACTGACACTCTAACTTTCTATGATTTGAAACTCTCCTGTGAGTCCAGTTTTAGATTCCCATGCTTCACTTCAGATTTACTTTATCCCTTGGACCTTCTTATTGACGATGAAACACAGAAATTGCATCCGAATTTAATACAACAGGCCCAATGCCGACTTATGTACAAGAAGACTGACACTCTAACTTTCGATGATTTGAACTTCTCCTGTGAGTCCAGTTTTAGATTCCGATGCATCACTTCAGGTTTACTGTATGTCTTGGACCTACTTATTGATGATGAACCACAGCAATTGCATCCGAATTTAATACAATAGCACAATTCTGACTTACGTACAAGTGAACTGACACTCTAACTCTCTATGATTTGAACCTCTCCTGTGAGTCCAGTTTTAGATTCTGATGCTTCGCTTCAGGTTTACTGTATCCCTTGGACCTTCTTATTAACGATGAAACACAGAAATTGCATCCGAATTTAATGCAAAAGGCACAATGCCGACTTAAGTACAAGAGAACTGACACTGTAACTTTCGATGATTTGAACCTCTCCTGTGAGTCCAGTTTTAGATTCCGATGCTTCACTTCAGGTTTACTGTATCTCTTGGACCTTCTTATTGACGATGAAACACAGAAAATGCATCCGAATTTAATACAAAAGGCACAATTTCGTCTTAAGTACAAGAGGACTGACACCGTAATGTTCGATGATTTGAACCTCTCCTGTGAGTCCAGTTTCAGATTCCGAAGCTTCACTTCAGGTTTACTGTATCCCTTGGACCTTCTTATTGACGATGAAACACAGAAATTGCATCCAAATTTAATACAAAAGGCACAATGCCCACTTAAGTACAAGTGGACTGACACTCTAACTTTCTATGATTTGAACCTCTCCTGTAAGTCCATTTTTAGATTCCGATGCTTCACTTCAGGTTTACTGTATCGCTTGGACCTTCGTATTGACGATGAAACACAGAAATTGCTTCCGAATTTATTACAAAAGGCACAATGCCGACTTAAGTACAAGAGGACTCACACTCTAACTTTCGATGATTTGAACTTCTCCTGTGAGTCCAGTTTTAGATTCCGATGCTTCACTTCAAGTTTACTGTATCCCTTGGACCTACTAATTGATGATGAACCACAGCAATAGCATCCGAATTTAATACAAAAGGCACAATTCTGACTTACGTACAAGTGGACTGACACTCTAACTCTCTATGACTTGAACTTCTCCTGTCAGTCCAGTTTTAGATTCCGATGCTTCGCTTCAGGTTTACTGTATCCCTTGGACCTTCTTATTGACCATGAAACACAGAAATTGAATCCGAATTTAATGCAAAAGGCACAATGCCGACTTAAATTAAAGAGGACTGACACTCTAACTTTCGATGATTTGAACCTCTCCTGTGAGTCCAGTTTTAGATTCCGATGCTTCACTTCAGGTTTACTGTATCCCTTGGACCTTCTTATTGACGATGAAACACAGAAAATGCATCCGAATTTAATACAAAAGGCACAATGCCGTCTTAAGTACAAGAGGACTGACACCGTAATGTTCGATGGTTTGAACCTCTCCTGAGAGGCCAGTTTCAGATTCCGAAGCTTCACTTCAGGTTTACTGTATCCCTTGGACCTTCTTATTGACGATGAAACACAGAAATTGCATCCAAATTTAATACAAAAGGCACAATGCCGACTTAAGTACAAGAGGACTGACACTCTAACTTTATATGATTTGTTTCTCCCCTGTGAATCCAGTTTGAGATTCCGATGCCTCACTTCAGGTTTACTGTATCCCTTGGACCTTCTTATTGACGATGAAACACAGAAATTGCATCCGAATTTAATACAAAAGGAACAATGCCGACTGAAGTACAAGAGAACTGACACTCTAACTTTCTATGATTTGAACCTCTCCTGAGAGTCCAGTTTTAGATTCCGATGCTTCACTTCAGGTTTACTATATCCCTTGGACCTTCTTATTGACGATGAAACACAGAAATTGCATCCGAATTTAATACAAAAGGCACAATAACGACTTAAGTACAAGAGGACTGACACTCTAACTCTCTATGATTAGAACCTCTACTGTGAGTCCAGTTTTGGATTCCGATGCTTGACTTCAGGTTTACTGTAACCTTGGAACTTCTTATTGACGATGAAACACAGAAATTGCATCCGAATTTAAAACAAAAGGCACAATGCTGACTTAAGTACAAGAGGACTGACACTCTAACTTTATATGATTTGAACCTCCCCTGTGAGTCCAGTTTGAGATTCCGATGCTTCACTTCAGGTTTACTGTATACCTTGGACCTTCTTATTGACGATGAAACACAGAAATTGCATCCGAATTTAATACAAAAGGCACAATAACGACTTAAGTACAAGAGGACTGACACTCTAACTCTCTATGATTAGAACCTCTACTGTGAGTCCAGTTTTGGATTCCGATGCTTCACTTCAGGTTTACTGTATCCCTTGGACCTTCTTATTGACGATGAAACACAGAAATTGCATCCGAATTTAATACAAAAGGCACAATGCCGACTTAAGTACAAGCGGACTGACACTCTAACTTTCTATGATTTGAACCTCTCCTGTGAGTCCAGTTTTAGATTCCGATGCTTCACTTCATGTTTACTGTATCACTTGGACCTTCTAATTGTCGATGAAACACAGACATTGCATCCGAATTTAATACAAAAGGCACAGTGCTGACTTAAGTACAAGAGGACTGACACTCTAACTTTCGATGATTTGAACTTCTCCTGTGAGTCCAGTTTTAGATTCCGATGCATCACTTCAGGTTTACTGTATCTCTTGGACCTACTTATTGATGATGAACCCCAGCAATTGCATCTGAATTTAATACAAAAGCACAATTCTGACTTACGTACAAGTGAACTGACACTCTGACTCTCTATGATTTGAACCTCTCCTGTGAGTCCAGTTTTAGCATCTGATGCTTCGCTTCAGGTTTACTGTATCCGTTGGACCTTCTTATTGACGATGAAACACAGAAATTGCATCCGAATTTAATGCAAAAGGCACAATGCCGACTTAAGTACAAGAGAACTGACACTCTAACTTTCGATGATTTGAACCTCTCCTGTGAGTCCAGTTTTAGATTCCGGTGCTTCACTTCAGGTTTACTGTATCCCTTGGACCTTCTTACTGACGATGAAACACAAAAAATGCATCCGAATTTAATACAAAAGGCACAATGCCGACTTAAGTACAAGAGGACTGACACCGTAATGTTCGATGATTTGAACCTCTCCTGTGAGTCCAGTTTCGGATTCCGAAGCTTCACTTCAGGTTTACTGTATCCCTTGGACCTTCTTATTGACGATGAAACACAGAATATGCATCCAAATTTAATACAAATGGCACAATGCCCACTTAAGTACAAGTGGACTGACACTCTAACTTTCTATGATTTGAACCTCTCCTGTAAGTCCATTTTTAGATTCCGATGCTTCACTTCAGGTTTACTGTATCGCTTGGACCTTCTTATTGACGATGAAACACAGAAATAGCATCCGAATTTATTACAAAAGGCACAATGCCGACTTAAGTACAAGAGGACTGACACTCTAACTTTCGATGATTTGAACTTCTCCTGTGAGTCCAGTTTTAGATTCCGATGCTTCACTTCAAGTTTACTGTATCCCTTGGACCTACTTATTGATGATGAACCACAGCAATTGCATCCGAATTTAATACAAAAGGCACAATTCTGACTTACGTACAAGTGGACTGACACTCTAACTCTCTATGATTTGAACCTCTCCTGTCAGTCCAGTTTTAGATTCCGATGCTTCGCTTCAGGTTTACTGTATCCCTTGGACCTTCTTATTGACCATGAAACACAGAAATTGCATCCGAATTTAATGCAAAAGGCACAATGCCGACTTAAATTAAAGAGGACTGACACTCTAACTTTCGATGATTTGAACCTCTCCTGTGTGTCCAGTTTTAGATTCCGATGCTTCACTTCAGGTTTACTGTATCCCTTGGACCTTCTTATTGACGATGAAACACAGAAAATGCATCCGAATTTAATACAAAATACACAATTTCGACTTAAGTACAAGAGGACTGACACCGTAATGTTGGATGATTTGAACCTCTCCTGTGAGTCCAGTATCAGATTCCGAAGCTTCACTTCAGGTTTACTGTATCCCTTGGACCTTCTTATTGACGATGAAACACAGAAATTGCATCCAAATTTAATACAAAAGGCACAATGCCCACTTAAGTACAAGTGGACTGACACTCTAACTTTCTATGATTTGAACCTCTCCTGTATGTCCATTTTTAGATTCCGATGCTTCACTTCAGGTTTACTGTATCGCTTGGACTTCTTATTGACGATGAAACACAGAAATTGCATCCGAATTTATTACAAAAGGCACAATGCCGACTTAAGTACAAGAGGACTGACACTCTAACTTTATATGATTTGAACCTCCCCTGTGAGTCCAGTTTGAGATTCCGATGCTTCACTTCAGGTTTACCGTATCCCTTGGACCTTCTTATTGACGATGAAACACAGAAATTGCATCCGAATATAATACAAAAGGCACAATGCCGACGTAAGTACAAGAGCACTGACACTCTAACTTTCTATGATTTGAACCTCTTCTGTGATTCCAGTTTTAGATTCTGAGGCTTCACTTCAGGTTTACTGTATCCCTTAGACCTTCTTATTGACGATGAAACACAGAAATTGCATCCGAATTTAATACGAAAGGCACAATGCCGACGTAAGTACAAGAGGAATGAGACTCTAACTTTCTATGATTTGATCCTCTCCTGTGAGACCAGTTTTAGATTCCGATGCTTCACTTCAGGTTTACTGTAACCCTTGGACATTCTTATTGACGATGAAACACAGAAATTGCATCCGAATTTAATACAAAAGGCACAATGCCGACTTAAGTACAAGAGGACTGACACTCAAACTTTATATGATTTGTTTCTCCCCTGTGAGTCCAGTTTGAGATTCCGATGCTTCACTTCAGGTTTACTGTATCCCTTGGACCTTGTTATTGACGATGAAACACAGAAATTGCATCCGAATTTAATACAAAAGGCACAATGCCGACTTAAGTACAAGAGAACTGACACTCTAACTTTCTATGATTTGAACCTCTCCTGTGAGTCCAGTTTTAGATTCCGATGTTTCACTTCATGTTTACTGTATCCCTTGGACCTTCTTATTGACGATGAAACACAGAAATTGCATCCGAATTTAATACAAAAGGCACAATGCCGAATTAAGTACAAGAGGACTGACACTCTAACTTTCTATGATTTGAACCTCTCCTGTGAGTCCAGTTTTAGATTCCGATGCTTCACTTCAGGTTTACTGTATAACTTGGACCTTCTTATTGACGATGAAACACAGAAATTGCATCCAAATTCAATACAAAAGGCACAATGCCGACTTAAGTACGAGAGGACTGACACTCTAAATTTCGATTATTTGAACCTCTCCTGTGAGTCCAGTTTTAGATTCCGTTGCTTCACTTCAGGTTTACTGTACCCCTTGGACCTTCTTATTGACGATGAAACACAGAAATTGCATCAGAATTGAATACAACAGGCACAAAGCCGACTTAAGTACAAGAGGACTAGCACTCTAACTTTCGATGATTTGAACTTTTCCTGTGAGTCCAGTTTTAGATTCCGATGCTTCACTTCAGGTTAACTGTATCCCTTGGACCTTCTTATTGATGATGAAACACAGCAATTGCATCCGAATTTAATACAAAAGGCACAATTCTGACTTAAGTACAAGCGGACTGACACTCTGACATTCTATGATTTGAACCTCTCCTGTGAGTCCAGTTTTAGATTCCGATGCTTCACTTCATGTTTACTGTATCCCTAGGACCTTCTAATTGTCGATGAAACACAGAAATTGCATCCGAATTTAATACAAAAGGCACAATGCTGACTTAAGTACAAGAGGACTGACACTCTAACTTTCTATGATTTGAAACTCTCCTGTGAGTCCAGTTTTAGATTCCGATGCTTCACTTCAGGTTTACTGTATCCCTTGGACCTTCTTATTGACGATGAAACACAGAAATTGCATCCGAATTTAATACAACAGGCCCAATGCCGACTTAAGTACAAGAAGACTGACACTCTAACTTTCGATGATTTGAACTTCTCCTGTGAGTCCAGTTTTAGATTCCGATGCATCACTTCAGGTTTACTGTATCTCTTGGACCTACTTATTGATGATGAACCACAGCAAATGCATCCGAATTTAATACAAAAGCACAATTCTGACTTACGTACAAGTGAACTGACACTCTAACTCTCTATGATTTGAACCTCTCCTGTGAGTCCAGTTTTAGATTCTGATGCTTCGCTTCAGGTTTACTGTATCCCTTGGACCTTCTTATTAACGATGAAACACAGAAATTGCATCCGAATTTAATGCAAAAGGCACAATGCCGACTTAAGTACAAGAGAACTGACACTCTAACTTTCGATGATTTGAACCTCTCCTGTGAGTCCAGTTTTAGATTCCGATGCTTCACTTCAGGTTTACTGTATCTCTTGGACCTTCTTATTGACGATGAAACACAGAAAATGCATCCGAATTTAATACAAAAGGCACAATTTCGACTTAAGTACAAGAGGACTGACACCGTAATGTTCGATGATTTGAACCTCTCCTGTGAGTCCAGTTTCAGATTCCGAAGCTTCACTTCAGGTTTACTGTATCCCTTGGACCTTCTTATTGACGATGAAACACAGAAATTGCATCCAAATTTAATACAAAAGGCACAATTCCCACTTAAGTACAAGTGGACTGACACTCTAACTTTCTATGATTTGAACCTCTCCTGTAAGTCCATTTTTAGATTCCGATGCTTCACTTCAGGTTTACTGTATCGCTTGGACCTTCTTATTGAAGATGAAACACAGAAATTGCTTCCGAATTTATTACAAAAGGCACAATGCCGACTTAAGTACAAGAGGACCCACACTCTAACTTTCGATGATTTGAACTTCTCCTGTGAGTCCAGTTTTAGATTCCGATGCTTCACTTCAAGTTAACTGTATCCCTTGGACCTACTAATTGATGATGAACCACAGCAATTGCATCCGAATTTAATACAAAAGGCACAATTCTGACTTACGTACAAGTGGACTGACACTCTAACTCTCTATGATTTGAACCTCTCCTGTCAGTCCAGTTTTGGATTCCGATGCTTCGCTTCAGGTTTACTGTATCCCTTGGACCTTCTTATTGACCATGAAACACAGAAATTGAATCCGAATTTAATGCAAAAGGCACAATGCCGACTTAAATTAAAGAGGACTGACACTCTAACTTTCGATGATTTGAACCTCTCCTGTGAGTCCAGTTTTAGATTCCGATGGTTCACTTCAGGTTTACTGTATCCCTTGGACCTTCTTATTGACGATGAAACACAGAAAATGCATCCGAATTTAATACAAAAGGCACAATGCCGACTTAAGTACAAGAGGACTGACACCGTAATGTTCGATGGTTTGAACCTCTCCTGTGAGTCCAGTTTCAGATTCCGAAGCTTAACTTCAGGTTTACTGTATCCCTTGGACCTTCTTATTGACGATGAAACACAGAAATTGTATCCAAATTTAATACAAAAGGCACAATGCCGACTTAAGTACAAGAGGACTGACACTCTAACTTTATATGATTTGTTTCTCCCCTGTGAGTCCAGTTTGAGATTCCGATGCCTCACGTCAGGTTTACTGTATCCCTTGGACCTTCTTATTGACGATGAAACACAGAAATTGCATCCGAATTTAATACAAAAGGAACAATGCCGACTGAAGTACAAGAGAACTGACACTCTAACTTTCTACGATTTGAACCTCTCCTGTGAGTGCAGTTTTAGATTTCGATGCTTGACTTCAGGTTTACTGTAACCTTGGAACTTCTTATTGACGATGAAACACAGAAATTGCATCCGAATTTAAAACAAAAGGCACAATGCTGACTTAAGTACAAGAGGACTGACACTCTAACTTTATATGATTTGAACCTCCCCTGTGGGTCCAGTTTGAGATTCCGATGCTTCACTTCAGGTTTACTGTATCCCTTGGACCTTCTTATTGACGATGAAACACAGAAATTGTATCCGAATTTAATACAAAAGGCACAATAACGACTTAAGTACAAGAGGACTGACACTCTAACTCTCTATGATTAGAACCTCTACTGTGAGTCCAGTTTTAGATTCCGATGCTTCACTTCAGGTTTACTGTATCCCTTGGACCTTCTTATTGACGATGAAACACAGAAATTGCATCCGAATTTAATACAAAAGGCACAATGCCGACTTAAGTACAAGCGGACTGACACTCTAACTTTCTATGATTTGAACCTCTCCTGTGAGTCCAGTTTTAGATTCCGATGCTTCACTTCATGTTTACTGTATCCCTTGGACCTTCTAATTGTCGATGAAACACAGACATTGCATCCGAATTTAATACAAAAGGCACAGTGCTGACTTAAGTACAAGAGGACTGACACTCTAACTTTCTATGATTTGAAACTCTCCTGTGAGTCCAGTTTTAGATTCCGATGCTTCACTTCAGGTTTACTGTATCCCTTGGACCTTCTTATTGACGATGAAACACAGAAATTGCATCCGAATTTAATACAACATGCCCAATGCCGACTTAAGTACAAGAAGACTGACACTCTAACTTTCGATGATTTGAACTTCTCCTGTGAGTCCAGTTTTAGATTCCGATGCATCACTTCAGGTTTACTGTATCTCTTGGACCTACTTATTGATGATGAACCCCAGCAATTGCATCTGAATTTAATACAAAAGCACAATTCCGACTTACGTACAAGTGAACTGACACTCTAACTCTCTATGATTTGAACCTCTCCTGTGAGTCCAGTTTTAGCATCTGATGCTTCGCTTCAGGTTTACTGTATCCCTTGGACCTTATTATTGACGATGAAACACAGAAATTCCATCCGAATTTAATGCAAAAGGCACAATGCCGACTTAAGTACAAGAGAACTGACACTCTAACTTTCGATGATTTGAACCTCTCCTGTGGGTCCAGTTTTAGATTCCGGTGCTTCACTTCAGGTTTACTGTATCCCTTGGACCTTCTTATTGACGATGAAACACAGAAAATGCATCCGAATTTAATACAAAAGGCACAATGCCGACTTAAGAACAAGAGGACTGACACCGTAATGTTCGATGATTTGAACCTCTCCTGTGAGTCCAGTTTCAGATTCCGAAGCTTCACTTCAGGTTTACTGTATCCCTTGAACCTTCTTATTGACGATGAAACACAGAAATTGCATCCAAATTTAATACAAAAGGCACAATGCCCACTTAAGCACAAGTGGACTGACACTCTAACTTTCTATGATTTGAACCTCTCCTGTAAGTCCATTTTTAGATTCCGACGCTTCACTTCAGGTTTACTGTATCGCTTAGACCTTCTTAAATGACGATGAAACACAGAAATTGCATCCGAATTTATTACAAAAGGCACAATGCCGACTTAAGTACAAGAGGACTGACACTCTAACTTTCGATGATTTGAACTTCTCCTGTGAGTCCAGTTTTAGATTCCGATGCTTCACTTCAAGTTACTGTATGCCTTGGACCTACTTATTGATGATGAACCACAGCAATTGCATCCGAATTTAATACAAAAGGCACAATTCTGACTTACGTACAAGTGGACTGACACTTTAACTCTCTATGATTTGAACCTCTCCTGTCAGTCCAGTTTTAGATTCCGATGCTTCGCTTCAGGTTTACTGTATCCCTTGGACCTTCTTATTGACCATGAAACACAGAAATTGCATCCTAATCTAATGCAAAAGGCACAATGCCGACTTAAATTAAAGAGGACTGACACTCTAACTTTCGATGATTTGAACCTCTCCTGTGTGTCCAGTTTTAGATTCCGATGCTTCACTTCAGGTTTACTGTATCCCTTGGACCTTCTTATTGACGATGAAACACAGAAAATGCATCCGAATTTAATACAAAATGCACAATGCCGACTTAAGTACAAGAGGACTGACACCGTAATGTTCGATGATTTGAACCTCTCCTGTGAGTCCAGTATCAGATTCCGAAGCTTCACTTCAGGTTTACTGTATCCCTTGGACCTTCTTATTGACGATGAAACACAGAAATTGCATCCAAATTTAATACAAAAGGCACAATGCCCACTTAAGTACAAGTGGACTGACACTCTAACTTTCTATGATTTAAACCTCTCCTGTAAGTCCATTTTTAGATTCCGATGCTTCACTTCAGGTTTACTGTATCGCTTGGACCTTCTTATTGACGATGAAACACAGAAATTGCATCCGAATTTATTACAAAAGGCACAATGCCGACTTAAGTACAAGAGGACTGACACTCTAACTTTATATGATTTGAACCTCCCCTGTGAGTCCAGTTTGAGATTCCGATGCTTCACTTCCGGTTTACCGTATCCCTTGGACCTTCTTATTGACGATGAAACACAGAAATTGCATCCGAATATAATACAAAAGGCACAATACCGACGTAAGTACAAGAGGACTGACACTCTAACTTTCTATGATTTGAACCTCTTCTGTGATTCCAGTTTTAGATTCTGAGGCTTCACTTCAGGTTTACTGTATCCCTTGGACCTTCTTATTGACGATGAAACACAGAAATTGCATCCGAATTTAATACGAAAGGCACAATGCCGACTTAAGTACAAGAGGAATGAGACTCTAACTTTCTATGATTTGATCCTCTCCTGTGAGACCAGTTTTAGATTCCGATGCTTCACTTCAGGTTTACTGTAACCCTTGGACATTCTTATTGACGATGAAACACAGAAATTGCATCCGAATTTAATACAAAAGGCACAATGCCGACTTAAGTACAAGAGGACTGACACTCAAACTTTATATGATTTGTTTCTCCCCTGTGAGTCCAGTTTGACATTCCGATGCTTCACTTCAGGTTTACTGTATCCCTTGGACCTTCTTATTGACGATGAAACACAGAAATTGCATCCGAATTTAATACAAAAAGCACAATGCCGACTTAAGTACAAGAGAACTGACACTCTAACTTTCTATGATTTGAACCTCTCCTGTGAGTCCAGTTTTAGATTCCGATGCTTCACTTCAGGTTTACTGTATCCATTGGACCTTCTTATTGACGATGAAACACAGAAATTGCATCCGAATTTAATACAAAAGGCACAATGCCGAATTAAGTACAAGAGGACTGACACTCTAACTTTCTATGATTTGAACCTCTCCTGTGAGTCCAGTTTTAGATTCCGATGCTTCACTTCAGGTTTACTGTATAACTTGGACCTTCTTATTGACGATGAAACACAGAAATTGCATCCGAATTTAATGCAAAAGGCACAATGCCGACTTAAGTACAAGAGGACTGACACTCTAACTTTCGATGATTTGAACCTCTCCTGTGAGTCCAGTTTTAGATTCCGATGCTTCACTTCAGGTTTACTGTATCTCTCGGACCTTCTTATTGACGATGATACACAGAAATTGCATCCGAATTTAATACAAAAGGCACAATGCCGACTTAAGTACAAGAGGACTGACACCGTAATGTTCGATGATTTGAACCTCTCCTGTGAGTCCAGTTTTAGATTCCGATGCTTCACTTCAGGTTTACTGTATCCCTTGGACCTTCTTATTGTCGATGAAACACAGAAATTGCATCCAAATTTAATACAAAAGGCACAATGCCCACTTAAGTACAAATGGACTGACACTCTAACTTTCTATGATTTGAACCTCTACTGTAAGTCCATTTTTAGATTCCGATGCTTCACTTCAGGTTTACTGTATCGCTTGGACCTTCTTATTGACGATGAAACACAGAAATTGCATCCGAATTTAATACAAAAGGCACAATGCCGACTTAAGTACAAGAGGACTGACACTCTAACTTTATATGATTTGAACCTCCCCTGTGAGTCCAGTTTGAGATTCCGATGCTTCACTTCAGGTTTACTGTATCCCTTGGACCTTTTTATTGACGATGAAACACAGAAATTGCATCCGAATTTAATACAACAGGCCCAATGCCGACTTAAGTATAAGACGACTGACACTCTAACTTTCGATGATTTGAACTTCTCCTGTGAGTCCAGTTTTAGATTCCGATGCTTCACTTGAGGTTCACTGTGTCTCTTGGACCTACTTATTGATGATGAACCACAGCAATTTCATCCGAATTTAATACAAAAGGCGCAATTCTGACTTACGTACAAGTGGACTGACACTCTAAGTTGCTATGATTTGAACCTCTCCTGTGAGTCCAGTTTTAGATTCCGATGCTTCACTTCAGGTTTACTGGATCCCTTGGACCTTCTTATTGACGATGAAACTTAGAAATTGCATACGAATTTAATACAAAATGCACAATGCCGACTTAAGTACAAGAGGACTGACACACTAACTATCTATGATTTGAACCACTCCTCTGAGGCCAGATTTAGATTCCGATGCTTTACTTCAGGTTAACTGTATCCCTTGGACATTCTTATTGACGATGAAACACAGACATTGCATCCGAATTTAATACAAAAGGCACAATGCCGGCTTAAGTACAAGAGGACTGACACTCTAACATTCTATGATTTGAACCTCTCCTGTGATTCCAGTTTTAGATTCCGATGCTTCACTTCAGGTTAACTGTATCCTTTGGACCTTCTTAATCACGATGAAACACAGAAATTGCATACGAATTTAATACAAAAGGCACAATGCCGACTTAAGTACAAGACGACTGACACTCTAACTTTGTATGATTTGAACCTCTCCTGTGAGTCCATTCTCAGATGCCGATGCTTCACTACAGGTTTACTGTATCCCTTGGACCTTCTCATTGACGATGAAACACAGAAATTTTATCCGAATTTAATACAAAAGGCACAATGCCGACTTAAGTACAAGAGGACTGACACTCTAACTTTCTATGATTTGAACCACTCCTCTGAGGCCAGATTTAGATTCCGATGCTTCACTTCAGGTTTACTGTATCCCTTGGACCTACTTATTGACGATGAAACACAGAAATTGCATCTGAATTTAATACAAAAGACACAATGCCGGCTTAAGTACAAGAGGGCTGACACTCTAACTTTCTATGATTTGAACTTCTCCTGTGATTCCAGTTTTAGATTCCGTTGCTTCACTTCAAGTTTTCTGTATCCCTTGGGCCCTCTTATTGATGCTGAAACACAGAAATTGCATCCGAATTTAATACAAAATGCACAATGCCGACTTAGGTACAAGAGGACTGACACTCTAACTTCCTATGATTAGAACCACTCCTGTGAGGCCAGTTTTAGATTCCGATGCTTCACTTCAGGTTTACTGTATCCCTTGGACCTTCTTATTGACGATGAAACACAGAAATTGCATCCGAATTTAATACAAAATGCACAATGCCGACTTAAGTACAAGAGGACTTACACTTTAGCTTTCTATGATCTGAGCCACTCCTGTGAGTCCAGTTTATATTCCGATGCTTCACTTCAAGTTTACTGTATCACTTGGACCTTCTTATTGACGATGAAACACAGAAATTGCATACGAATATAATACAAAAGGCACATTGCCGACTTAAGTACAAGAGGACTGACACTCTAACTTTCTATGATTAGAACCACTCCTGTGAGGCCAGTTTTAGATTCCGATGCTTCACTTCAGGTTTACTGTATCCCTTGGACCTTCTTATTGACGATGAAACACAGAAATTGCATCCGAATTTAATACAAAAGGCACAATGCCGACTTAAGTACAATAGGACTGACACCCTAATTTTCTATGATTTGAAGCTCTCCTGTGGGTCCAGTTTCTAATTCTGATGCTACACTTCAGGTTTACTGTTTCCCTTGGACCTTCTTATTGACGATGAAAACCAGAAATTGCATCCGAATTTAGTGCAAAAGGCACAATGCCGACTTAAGTACACGAGGACTGACACTCTAACTTTCTATGATTTGAACCTCTCCTGTGATTCCAGTTTTAGATTCCGATGCTTCACTTCAGGTTAACTCTATCTCTTGGACCTTCTTATTGACGATGAAACACAGAAATTGCATCCGAATTTAATACAAAATGCACAATGCCGACTTAAGTACAAGAGGACTGACACTCTAACTTTCTATGATTTGAACCTCTCCTGTGAGTCCAGTTTTAGATTCCGATGCTTCACTTCAGATGTGCTGTATCCCTTGGAACTTCTTATTCACGATGAAACACAGAAATTGCATACGAATTTAATACAAAAGGCACAATGCCGACTTAAGTACAAGAGGACTGACACTCTAATTTTCTATGATTTGAAACACTCCTGTGAGGCCAGTTTTAGATTCCGATGCTTCACTTCAGGTTTACTGTATCCCGTGGGCCTACTTATTGACGATGAAACACAGAAATTGCATCCGAATTTAATACAAAAGGCACAATGCCGACTTAAGTGCAAGAGGACTGACACTCTAGCTTTCTATGATTTGAGCCTCTCCTGTGAGTCCAGTTTATATTCCGATAATTCACTTTAAGTTTACTGTATCACTTGGACCTTCTTATTGACGATGAAACACAGAAATTGCATACGAATTTAATACAAAAGGCACATTGCCGACTTAAGTACAAGAGGACTGACACTCTAACTTTCTATGATTTGAACCACTCCTGAGAGTCCAGTTTCTGATTCCGATGCTTCACTTTAGGTTTACTGTATCCCTTGGACCTTCTTGTTGACGATGAAACACAGAAATTGCATCCGAATTTATTACAAAAGGCACAATGCCGGCTTAAGTACAAGATGACTGACACTCTAACTTCCTATGATTTGAACCTCTCTGTGAGTCCAGTTTTAGATTCCGATGCTTCACTTCAGGTTTACTGTATCCCTTGGACCTTCTTATTGACGATGAAACACAGAAATTGCATCCGAATTTAATACAAAAGGCACAATGCCGACTTAGGTACAAGAGGACTGACATCCTAATTTTCTTTGATTTGAACTTCTCCTGAGAGTCCAGTTTCTGATTCCGATGCTTCACTTCAGGTTTACTGTATCCCTTGGACCTTCTTGTTGACGATGAAACACAGAAATTGCATCCGAATTTAATACAAAAGGCACAATGCCGGCTTAAGTACAAGATGACTGACACTCTAATCTTCTATGATTTGAACTTCTCCTGTTATTCCAGTTTTAGATTCCGATGCTTCACTTCAGGTTTACTGTATCCCTTGGGCCTTCTTATTGACGATCAAACACAGAAATTGCATCCGAATTTAAGACAAAAGTCACAATGCCGAGTTAAGTACAAGAGGACTGACACTCTAACTTTCTATGATTTGAACCTGTCCTGTGAGTCCAGTTTTAGATTCCGATGCTTTACTTCAGGTTTACTGTATCCCTTTTACCTTCTTATTGACGATGAAACACAGAAATTGCATCCGTATTTAATACAAAATGCACAATGCCGACTTAAGTACAAGAGGACTTACACTCTAGCTTTCTATGATTTGAGCCTGTCCTGTGAGTCCAGTTTATATTCCGATGCTTCACTTTAAGTTTACTGTATCACTTGGACCTTCTTATTGACGATGAAACACAGAAATTGCATACGAAATTAATACTAAATGCACATTGCCGACTTAAGTACAAGAGGACTGACACTCTAACTTTCTATGATTAGAACCACTCCTGTGAGGCCAGTTTTAGATTCCGATGCATCACTTCAGGTTTACTGTATCCCTTGGACCTTCTTATTGACGATGAAACACAGAAATTGCATCCGAATTTAATACAAAAGTCACAATGCCGACTTAAGTACAAGAGGACTGACACTCTAACTTTCTATGATTTGAACCTCTCCTGTGAGTACAGTTTTAGATTCCGATGCTTCACTTCAGGTTTACTGTATCCCTTGGGCCTTCTTATTCACGATGAAACCCAGAAATTGCATACGAATTTAATACAAAAGGCACAATGCCGACTTATGTACAAGAGGACTGACACTCTAACTTTCAATGATTTGAACCTGTCCTGTGAGTCCAGTTTTAGATTCCGATGCTTTACTTCAGGTTTACTGTATCCCTTGGACCTTCTTATTATCGATGAAACACAGAAATTGCATCCGAATTTAATACAAAATGCACAATGCCGACTTAAGTACAAGAGGACTTACACTCTAGCTTTCTATGATTTGAGCCTCTCCTGTGAGTCCAGTTTATATTCCGATAATTCACTTTAAGTTTACTGTATCACTTGGACCTTCTTATTGACGATGAAACACAGAAATTGCATACGAATTTAATACAAAAGTCACATTGCCGACGTAAGTACAAGAGGACTGACACTATAACTTTCTATGATTAGAACCACTCCTGTGAGTCCAGTTGCTGATTCCGATGCTTCACTTTAGGTTTACTGTATCCCTTGGACCTTCTTGTTGACGATGAAACACAGAAATTGCATCCGAATTTATTACAAAAGGCACAATGCCGTCTTAAGTACAAGATGACTGACACTCTAACTTCCTATGATTTGAACCTCTCTGTGAGTCCAGTTTTAGATTCCGATGCTTCACTTCAGGTTTACTGTATCCCTTGGACCTTCTTATTGACGATGAAACACAGAAATTGCATCCGAATTTAATACAAAAGGCACAATGCCGACTTAAGTACAAGAGGACTGACACCCTAATTTTCTTTGATTTGAACTTCTCCTGAGAGTCCAGTTTCTGATTCCGATGCTTCACCTCCGGTTTACTGTATCCCTTGGACCTTCTTGTTGACGATGAAACACAGAAATTGCATCCGAATTTAATACAAAAGGCACAATTCCGGCTTAAGTACAAGATGACTGACACTCTAACTTTCAATGATTTGAACTTCTCCTGTTATTCCAGTTTTAGATTCCGATGCTTCACTTCAGGTTTACTGTATCCCTTGTGCCTTCTTATTGGCGATCAAACACAGAAATTGCATCCGAATTTAAGACAAAAGTCACAATGCCGAGTTAAGTACAAGAGGACTGACACTCTAACTTTCTATGATTTGAACCTGTCCTGTGAGTCCAGTTTTAGATTCCGATGCTTTACTTCAGGTTTACTGTATCCCTTGGACCTTCTTATTGACGATGAAACTCAGAAATTGCATCCGAATTTAATACAAAATGCACAATGCCGACTTAAGTACAAGAGGACTTACACTCTAGCTTTCTATGATTTGAGCCTCTCCTGTGAGTCCAGTTTATATTCCGATGCTTCACTTTAAGTTTACTGTATCACTTGGACCTTCTTATTGACGATGAAACACAGAAATTGCATACGAAATTAATACAAAAGGCACAATGCCGACTTAAGTACAAGAGGACTGACACTCTAACTTTCTATGATTAGAACCACTCCTGTGGGGCCAGTTTTAGATTCCGATGCTTCACTTCAGGTTTACTGTATCCCTTGGACCTTCTTATTGACGATGAAACACAGAAATTGAATCCGAATTTAATACAAAAGTCACAATGCCGACTTAAGTACAAGAGGACTGACACTCTAACTTTCTATGATTTGAACCTCTCCTGTGAGTACAGTTTTAGATTCCGATGCTTCACTTCGGGTTTACTGTATCCCTTGGACCTTCTTATTGACGATGAAAAACAGAAATTGCATCCGAATTTAATACAAAAGGCACAATGCCAGCTTAAGTACAAGAGCATTGACACTCTAACTTTCTATGTTTTGAACTTCTCCTGTGATTCCAGATTTAGATTCCGATGCTTCACTTCAGGTTTACTGTATCCCGTGGGCCTACTTATTGACGATGAAACACAGAAATTGCATCCGAATTTAATACAAAAGGCACAATGCCGACTTAAGTGCAAGAGGACTGACACTCTAATTTTCTCTGATTTTAACCCCTCCTGTGAGTCGAGTTTTAGATTCCGATGCTTCACTTCAGGTTTACTGTATCCCTTGGACCTTCTAATTGACGATGAAACACAGAAATTGCATACGAATTTAATACAAAAGGCACAATGCCGACTTAAGTACAAGAGGACTGACACTCTAACATTCTATGATTTGAACCTCTCCTGTCAGTCCAGTTTTAGATTCCGATGCTTCACTTCAGGTTTACTGTATCCCTTGGGCCTTCTTATTCACGATGAAACACAGAAATTGCATCCGAATTTAAGACAAAAGTCACAATGCCAACTTAAGTACAAGAGGACTGACACTCTAACTTTCTATGATTTGAACATGTCCTGTGAGTCCAGTTTTAGATTCCGATGCTTTACTTCGGGTTTACTGTATCCCTTGGACCTTCTTATTGACGATGAAACACAGAAATTGCATCCGAATTTAATACGAAAGGCACAATGCCGACTTAAGTGCAAGAGGACTGACACTCTAACTTTCTCTGATTTTAACCCCTCCTGTGAGTCCAGTTTTAGATTCCGATGCTTCACTTCAGGTTTACTGTATCCCTTGGACCTTCCTATTGACGATGAAACACAGAAATTGCATACGAATTTAATACAAAGGGCACAATGCCGGCTTAAGTACAAGAGGACTGACACTCTAACTTTCTATGATTTGAACCTCTCCTGTCAGTCCAGTTTTAGATTCCGTTGCTTCACTTCAGGTTTACTGTATCCCTTGGGCCTTCTTATTCACGATGAAACACAGAAATTGCATCCGAATTTAAGACAAAAGTCACAATGCCAACTTAAGTACAAGAGGACTGACACTCTAACTTTCTATGATTAGAACCACTCCTGTGAGGCCAGTTTTAGATTCCGATGCTTCACTTCAGGTATACTGTATCCCTTGGACCTTCTTATTGACGATGAAACACAGAAATTGCATCCGAATTTAATACAAAAGGCACAATGCCGACTTAAGTACAAGAGGACTGACACCCTAATTTTCTATGATTTGAACCTCTCCTGTGAGTCCAGTTTCTGATTCCGATGCTTCACTTCAGGTTTACTATATCCCTTGGACCTTCTTGTTGACGATGAAACACAGAAATTGCATCCGAATTTAATACAAAAGGCACAAGGCCGGCTTAAGTACAAGATGACTGACACTCTAACTTTCTATGATTTGAACCTCTCTGTGAGTCCAGTTTTAGATTCCGATGCTTCACTTCAGGTTTACTGTATCCCTTGGACCTACTTATTGACGATGAAACACAGAAATTGCATCCGAATTTAATACAAAAGGCACAATGCCGACATAAGTACAAGAGGACTGACACCCTAATTTTCTATGATTTGAACCTCTCCTATGAGTCCAGTCTCTGATTCCGATGCTTCACTTCAGGTTTACTGTATCCCTTGGACCTTCTTATTGACGAAGAAACACAGAAATTGCATCCGAATTAAATACAAAAGGCACAATGCCGGCTTAAGTACAAGATGACTGACACTCTAACTTTCTATGATTTGAACTTCCCCTGTTATTCCAGTTTTAGATTCCGATGCTTCACTTCAATTTTACTGTATCCCTTGGGCCTTCTTATTGACGATCAAACACAGAAATTGCATCCGAATTTAAGACAAAAGACACAATGCCGACTTAAGTACAAGAGGACTGACACTCTAACTTTCTATGATTTGAACCGGTCCTGTGAGTCCAGTTTTAGATTCCGATGCTTTACTTCAGGTTTACTGTATCCCTTGGACCTTCTTATTGACGATGAAACACAGAAATTGCATCCGAATTTAATACAAAATGCACAATGCCGACTTAAGTACAAGAGGACTTACACTCTAGCTTTCTATGATTTGAGCCTCCCCTGTGAGTCCAGTTTATATTCCGACGCTTCACTTTAAGTTTACTGTATCACTTGGACCTTCTTATTGACGATGAAACACAGAAATTGCATACGAATTTAATACAAAAGGCACATTGCCGACTTAAGTACAAGAGGACTGACACTCTAACTTTCTATGATTAGAACCACTCCTGTGAGGCCAGTTTTAGATTCCGATGCTTCACTTCAGGTTTACAGTATCCCTTGGACCTTCTTATTGACGATGAAACACAGAAATTGCATCCGAATATAATACAAAAGGCACAATGCCGACTTAAGTACAAGAGGACTTACACTCTAACTTTCTATGGTTTGAACGTCTCCTGTGAGTCCAGTTTTAGATTCCGATGCTTCAATTCAGGTTTACTGTATCCCTTGGGCCTTCTTATTGACAATGAAACACAGAAATTGCATCCGAATTAAATACAAAAGGCAGAATGCTGGCTTAAGTACAAGAGGACTGACACTCTAACTTTCTATGATTTGAACTTCTCCTGTTATTCCAGTTTTAGATTCCGATGCTTCACTTCAGGTTTACTGTATCCCTTGGGCCTTCTTATTGACGATCAAACACAGAAATTGCATCCGAATATAAGACAAAAGTCACAATGCCGACTTAAGTACAAGAGAACTGGCACTATAACTTTCTATGATTTGAACCTGTCCTGTGAGTCCAGTTTTAGATTCCGATGCTTTACTTCAGATTTACTGTATCCCTTGGACCTTCTTATTGACGATGAAACACAGAAATTGCATCCGAATTTAATACAAAATGCACAATGCCGACTTAAGTACAAGAGGACTTACACTCTAGCTTTCTATGATTAGAGCCTCTCTTGTGAGTCCAGTTTATATTCCGATGCTTCACTTTAAGTTTACTGTATCACTTGGACCTTCTTATTGACGATGAAACACAGAAATTGCATACGAATTTAATACTAAAGGCACATTGCCGACTTAAGTACAAGAGGACTGACACTCTAACTTTCTATGATTAGAACCACTCCTGTGAGGCCAGTTTTAGATTCCGATGCTTCACTTCAGGTTTACTGTATACCTTGGACCTTCTTATTGACGATGCAACACAGAAATTGCATCCGAATTTAATACAAAAGGCACAATGCCGACTTAAGTACAAGAGGACTGACACCCTAATTTTCTATGATTTGAACCTCTCCTGTGAGTCCAGTTTCTGATTCCGATGCTACACTTCAGGTTTACTGTATCCCTTGGACCTTATTATTGACGATGAAACACAGAAATTGCATCCGAATTTAATACAAAAGGCACAATGCCGACTTAAGTACAAGAGGACTGACACTCTAAGTTGCTATGATTTGAACCTCTCCTGTGAGTCCAGTTTTACATTCCGATGCTTCACTTCAGGTTTACTGTATCCCTTGGACCTTCTTATTGACGATGAAACACAGAAATTGCATCCGAATTTAATACAAAATGCACAATGCCGACTTAGGTACAAGACGACTGATCCTCTAACTTCCTATGATTAGAACCACTCCTGTGAGTCCAGTTTATATTCCGATGCTTCACTTTAAGTTTACTTTATCACTTGGACCTTCTTATGGACGATGAAACCCAGAAATTGCATCCGAATTTAATACAAAATGCACAATGCCGACTTAAGTACAAGAGGACTGACACCCTAATTTTCTATGATTTGAACCTCTCCTGTGAGTCCAGTTTCTGATTTCGATGCTTCACTTCAGGTTTACTGTATCCCTTGGACCTTCTTGTTAACGATGAAACACAGAAATTGCATCCGAATTTAATACAAAAGGCACAATGCCGGCTTAAGTACAAGATGACTGACACTCTAACTTTCTATGATTTGAACCTCTCCTGTGAGTCCAGTTTTAGATTCCGATGCTTCACTTCAGGTTTACTGTATCCCTTGGACCTTCTTATTGACGATGAGACACAGAAACTGCATTCGAATTAAATACGAAAGGCACAATGCTGGCTTAAGTACAAGAGGACTGACACTCTAACTTTCTATGATTTTAACTTCTCCTGTTATTCCAGTTTTAGATTCCAATGCTTCACTTCAGGTTTACTGTATCCCTTGGGCCTTCTTATTGACGATAAAACACAGAAATTGCTTCCGAATTTAAGACAAAAGTCACAATGCCGACTTAAGTACACGAGGACTGACACTGTAACTTTCTATGATTTGAACCTCTCCTGTGAGTCCAGTTTTAGATTCCGATGCTTTACTTCAGGTTTACTGTATCCCTTGGACCTTCTTATTGACGATGGAACACAGAAATTGCATCCGAATTTAATGCAAAATGCACAATGCCGACTTAAGTACAAGACGTCTTACACTCTAGCTTTCTATGATTTGAGCCTCTCCTGTGAGTCCAGTATATATTCCGATGCGCTCACTTCAAGTTTACTGTATCACTTGGACCTTCTTATTGACGATGAAACACAGAAATTGCATACGAATTTAATACAAAAGGCACATTGCCGACTTAAGTACAACAGGACTGACACTCTAACTTTCTATGATTAGAACCACTCCTGTGAGGCCAGTTTTAGATTCCGATGCTTCACTTCAGGTTTACTGTATCCCTTGGACCTTCTTATTGACGATGAAACACAGAAATTGCATCCGAATTTAATACAAAAGGCACAATGCCGACTTAAATACAAGAGGACTGACACCCTAATTTTCTATGATTTGAACCTCTCCTGTGAGTCCAGTTTTAGATTCCGATGCTTTACTTCAGGTTGACTGTATCCCTTGGACCTTCTTATTGACGATGGAAACAGAAATTGCATCCGAATTTAATACAAAATGCACAATGCCGACCTAAGTACAAGACGACTTACACTCTAGCTTTCTATGATTTGAGCCTCTCCTGTGAGTCCAGTATATATTCCGATGCGCTCACTTCAAGTTTACTGTATCACTTGGACCTTCTTATTGACGATGAAACACAGAAATTGCATACGAATTTAATACAAAAGGCACATTGCCGACTTAAGTACAACAGGACTGACACCCTAATTTTCTATGATTTGAACCTCTCCTGTGAGTCCAGTTTCTGATTCCGATGATTCAGTTCAGGTTAACTGTATCCCTTGGACCTTTTTATTGACGATGAAACACAGAAATTGCATCCGAATTTAATACAAAAGGCACAATGCCGACTTAAGTACAAGAGGACTGACACTCTAATTTTCTATGATTTGAACCTATCCTGGGGCTCCTGTTTTAGATTCCGATGCTTCACATCAGGATTACTGTATCCCTTGGAGTTTCTTATTGACGATGAAGCACAGAAATTGCATCCGTTTTTAATACAAAAGACACAATGCCGACTTAAACACAAGAGGACTGACACTCTAACATTCTATGATTTGAACCACGCTTGGGAGTCCCGTTTTCGATTCCGATTCTTCACTTCTGGTTAACTGTATTACTTGGACGATCTTATTGACGATGAAACACAGAAATTGCACCCGAATTTAATACAAAAGGCACAATGCCGACTTAAGTACAAGAGGACTGACACTCTAACTTTTTATGATTTGAACCTCGCTTGTGAGTCCAGTTGTAGATTATGATGCTTCACTTCAGGTTTATTGTTTCCCTTGGACCTTCTTATTGACGATGAAACACAGAAATTGCATCCGAATTTAATACAAAATGCACAATGCCGACTTAAGTACAAGAGGACAGACACTCTAACTTTCTATGATTTCAACCTCTCCTGTGAGTCCAGTTTCAGATTCCGATGCTTCACTTCAGGTTAACTGTATCCCTTGGACCTTCTTATTGACGATGTAACACAGAAATTGCATCCGAATTTAATACAAAAGGCACAATGCCGGCTTACGTGCAAGATGACTGACACTCTAACTTTCTATGATTTGAACCTCTCCTGTGATTCCAGTTTTAGTTTCCGATGCTTCACTTCAGGTTTACTGTATCTCTTGGGCCTTCTTATTGACGATGAAACACAGAAATTACATCCGAATTCAATACAAAAGGCACAATGCCGACTTAAGTACAAGAGGACTGACACTCTAAGTTGCTATGATTTGAACCTCTCCTGTGAGTCCAGTTTTAGCTCCGATGTTTCACTTCAGGTTTACTGTATCACTTCGACCTTCTTATTGACTATGAAACACAGAAATTGCATACGAATTTAATACAAAATGCACAATGCCGACTTAAGTACAAGAGGACTGACACTCTAACTTTCTATGATTTGAACCACTCCTCTGAGGCCAGATTTAGATTCCGATGCTTCACTTCAGGTTTACTGTATCCCTTGGCCCTTCTTATTGACGATGAAACACAGAAATTGCATCCGTCTTAAGTGCAAAAGGCACAATGCCGACTTAAGTACACGAGGACTAACACTCTAACTTTGTATGATTTGAACCTCTCCTGTGAGTCCAGTTTTAGATTCCGATGCTTCACTTCAGGTTAACTGTATCCCTTGGACCTTCTTATTGACGATGAAACACAGGAATTGCATCCGAATTTAATACAAAAGGCAAAATGCCGGCTTAAGTACAAGAGGACTGACACTCTAACATTCTATGATTTGAACCTCTCCTGTGATTCCAGTTTTAAATTCCGATGCTTCAATTCAGGTTAACTGTATCCCTTGGACCTTCTTATTGACGATGAAACACAGAAATTGCATCCTAATTTAATACAAAATGCACAATGCTGACTTAAGTACAAGAGGACTGACACTCTAACTTTCTATGATTTGAACCTCTCCTGTGAGTCCAGTTTTAGATTCCGATGCTTCACTTCAGATTTGCTGTATCCCTTGGAACTTCTTATTCACGATGAAACACAGAAATTGCATACGAATTTAATACAAAAGGCACAATGCCGACTTAAGTACAAGACGACTGACACTCTAACTTTCTATGATTTGAACCACTCCTGTGATTCCAGTTTTAGATTCCGATGCTTCACTTCAGGTTTACTGTATCCCTTGGATCTTCTTATTGACAATGAAACACAGAAATTGCATCCGAATTTAATACATAAGGCACAATGGCGACTTAAGTACAAGCAGACTGACACTCTAACATTCTATGATTTCAACCTCTCCTGTGATTCCAGTTTTAGATTCCGATGCTTCAATTCAGGTTAACTGTATCCCTTGGACTTTCTCATTGACGATGAAACACAGAAATTGCATCCGAATTTAATACAAAAGGCACAATGCTGACTTAAGTACAAGAGGACTGACACTATAAGTTGCTATGATTTGAACCTCTCCTGTGAGTCCAGTTTTAGATTCCGATGTTTCACTTCAGGTTTACTGTATCCCTTGGACCTTCTTATTGATGATGAAACACAGAAATTGCATAAGAATTTAATACAAAATGCACAATGCCGACTTAAGTACAAGAGGACTGACACTCTAACTTTCTATGATTTGAGCCACTTCTCTGAGGCCAGATTTAGATTCCGATGCTTCACATCCGGTTTACTGTATCCCTTGGACCTTCTTATTGACGATGAAACACAGAAATTTCATCCGAATTTAATACATAATGCACAATGCCGACTTAAGTACAAGAGGACTTACACTCTAGCTTTCTAAGATTTGAGCCTCTCCTGTGAGTCCAGTTTATATTCCGATGCTTCACTTCAAGTTTACTGTATCACTTGGACCTTCTTATTGACGATGAAACACAGAAATTGCATACGAATTTAATACAAAAGGCACATTGCCGACTTAAGTACAAGAGGATTGACACTCTTACTTTCTATGATTTGAACCACTCCTGTGAGGCCAGTTTTAGATTCCGATGCTTCACTTCAGGTTTACTGTATCCCTTGGACCTTCTTATTGACGATGAAACACAGAAATTGCATCCGAATTTAATACAAAAGGCACAATGCCGACTTAAGTACAAGAGGACTGACACCCTAATTTTCTATGATTTGAACCTCTCCTGTGAGTCCAGTTTTAGATTCCGATGCTTCACTTCAGGTTAACTGTATCCCTTGGACCGTCTTATTGACGATGAAACACAGAAATTGCATCCGAATTTAATACAAAATGCACAATGCCGACTTAGGTACAAGAGGACCGTCACTCTAACTTTCTATGATTTGAACATCTCCTGTGAGTCCAGTTTTAGATTCCGATGCTTCACTTCAGGTTTACTGTATCCCTTGGTACTTCTCATTGACGATGAAACTCAGAAATTGCATCCGAATTTAATACAAAAGGCACAATGCCGACTTCAGTACAAGAGGACTGACACTCTAACTTTCTATGATTTGAACCTCTCCTGTGAGTCCAGTTTTAGATTCCGATGCTTCACTTCAGGTTTACTGTATCCCTTGGACCTTCTTATTGACGATGAAACACAGAAATTGCATCCGAATTTAATGCAAAAAACACAATGCCGACTTAAGTACAAGAGGACTGACACCCTAATTTTCTATGATTTGAACCTCTCCTGTGAGTCCAGTTTCTGATTCCGATGCTTCACTTCAGGTTAACTGTATCCCTTGGACTTTCTTATTGACGATGAAACACAGAAATTGCATCCGAATTTAATACAATAGGCACAATGCCGGCTTAAGTACAAGATGACTGACACTATAACTTTCTATGATTTGAACCTCTCCTGTGATTCCAGTTTTAGATTCCGATGATTCACTTCAGGTTTACTGTATCCCTTGGACCTTTTTATTGACGATGAAACACAGAAATTGCATCCGAATTTAATACAAAAGGCACAATGCCGACTTAAGTACAAGAGGACTGACACTTTAATTTTCTATGATTTGAACCTATCCTGGGGGTCCTGTTTTAGATTCCGATGCTTCACATCAGGTTTACTGTATCCCTTGGACTTTCTTATTGACGATGAAGCACAGAAATTGCATCCGTTTTTAATACAAAATTCACAATGCCGACTTAAACACAAGAGGACTGACACTCTAACATTCTATGATTTGAACCACGCTTGGGAGTCCAGTTTTCGATTCCGATTCTTCACTTCTGGTTAACTGTATTCCTTGGACGATCTTATTGACGATGAAACACAGAAATTGCATCCGAATTTAATACAAAAGGCACAATGCCGACTTAAGTACAAGAGGACAGACACTCTAACTTTCTATGATTTCAACCTCTCCTGTGAGTCCAGTTTCAGATTCCGATGCTTCACTTCAGGTTAACTGTATCCCTTGGACCTTCTTATTGACGATGTAACACAGAAATAGCATCCGAATTTAATACAAAAGGCACAATGCCGGCTTACGTGCAAGATGACTGACACTCTAACTTTCTATGATTTGAACCTCTCCTGTGATTCCAGTTTTAGTTTCCGATGCTTCACTTCAGGTTTACTGTATCTCTTGGGCCTTCTTATTGACGATGAAACACAGAAATTACATCCGAATTCAATACAAAAGGCACAATGCCGACTTAAGTACAAGAGGACTGACACTCTAAGTTGCTATGATTTGAACCTCTCCTGTGAGTCCAGTTTTAGCTCCGATGTTTCACTTCAGGTTTACTGTATCACTTCGACCTTCTTATTGACGATGAAACACAGAAATTGCATACGAATTTAATACAAAATGCACAATGCCGACTTAACTACAAGAGGACTGACACTCTAACTTTCTATTATTTGAACCACTCCTCTGAGGCCAGATTTAGATTCCGATGCTTCACTTCAGGTTTACTGTATCCCTTGGCCCTTCTTATTGACGAAGAAACTCAGAAATTGCATCCGTCTTAAGTGCAAAAGGCACAATGCCGACTTAAGTACACGAGGACTAACACTCTAACTTTCTATGATTTGAACCTCTCCTGTGAGTCCAGTTTTAGATTCCGATGCTTCACTTCAGGTTAACTGTATCCCTTGGACCTTCTTATTGACGATGAAACACAGAAATTGCATCCGAATTTAATACAAAAGGCACAATGCCGGCTTAAGTACAACAGGACTGACACTCTAACATTCTATGATTTGAACCTCTCCTGTGATTCCAGTTTTAGATTCCGATGCTTCAATTCAGGTTAACTGTATCCCTTGGACCTTCTTATTGACGATGAAACACAGAAATTGCATCCGAATTTAATACAAAATGCACAATGCCGACTTAAGTACAAGAGGACTGACACTCTAACTTTCTATGATTTGAACCTCTCCTGTGAGTCCAGTTTTAGATTCCGATGCCTCACTTCAGATTTGCTGTATCCCTTGGAACTTCTTATTCACGATGAAACACAGAAATTGCATACGAATTTAATACAAAAGGCACAATGCCGACCTAAGTACAAGACTACTGACACTCTAACTTTCTATGATTTGAACCACTCCTGTGATTCCAGTTTTAGATTCCGATGCTTCATTTCAGGTTTACTGTATCCCTTGGATCTTCTTATTGACAATGAAACACAGAAATTGCATCCGAATTTAATACAAAAGGTACAATGGCGACTTAAGTACAAGAGGACTGACACTCTAACTTTCTATGATTTGAACCTCTCCTGTGAGTCCATTCTTAGATGCCGATGCTTCACTACAGGTTTACTGTATCCCTTGGACATTCTCATTGACGATGAAACACAGAAATTGCATCCGAATTTAATACAAATGGCACAATGCTGACTTAAGTACAAGAAGACTGACACTCTAAGTTGCTATGATTTGAACCTCTCCTGTGAGTCCAGTTTTAGATTCCGATGTTTCACTTCAGGTTTACTGTATCCCTTGGACCATCTTATTGATGATGAAACACAGAAATTGCATAAGAATTTAATACAAAATGCACAATGCCGACTTAAGTACAAGAGGACTGACACTCTAACTTTCTATGATTTGACCCACTTCTCTGAGGCCAGATTTAGATTCCGATGCTTCACATCCGGTTTACTGTATCCCTTGGACATTCTTATTGTCGATGAAACACAGAAATTTCATCCGAATTTAATGCAAAAGGCACAATGCCGACTTAAGTACAAGAGGACTGATACTCTAACTTTCTATGATTTGAACCTCTCCTGTGAGTCCAGTTTTAGATTCCGATGCTTCACTTCAGGTTTACTGTATCCCTTGGATCTTCTTATTGACGATGAAACACAGAAATTGCATCCGAATTTAATACAAAAGGCACAATGCCGGCTTAAGTACAAGAGGGCTGACACTCTAACTTTCTATGATTTGAACTTCTCCTGTGATTCCAGTTTTAGATTCCGATGCTTCATTTCAGGTTTACTGTATCCCTTGGGCCTTCTTATTGATGCTGAAACACAGAAATTGCAATCCGAATTTAATACAAAATGCACAATGCCGACTTAGGTACAAGAGGACTGACACTGAAACTTCCTATGATTAGAACCACTCCTGTGAGGCCAGTTTTAGATTCCGATGCTTCACTTCAGGTTTACTGTATCCCTTGTAGCTTCTTATTGACGATGAAACACAGAAATTGCATGCGAATTAAATACAAAAGGCACAATGCTGGCTTAAGTACAAGAGGACTGACACTCTAATATTCTATGATTTTAACTTCTCCTGTTATTCCGGTTTTAGATTCCGATGCTTCACTTCAGGTTTACTGTATCCCTTGGGCCTTCTTATTGACGATCAGACACAGAAATTGAATCCGAATTTAAGACAAAAGTCACAATGCCGACAGAAGTACAAGAGGACTGACACTCTTACTTTCTATGATTTGAACCTCTCCTGTGAGTCCAGTTTTAGATTCCGATGCTTTACTTCAGGTTTACTGTATCCCTTGGACCTTTTTATTGACGATGAAACACAGAAATTGCATCCGAATTTAATACATAATGCACAATGCCGACTTAAGTACAAGAGGACTTACACTCTACCTTTCTATGATTTGAGCCTCTCCTGTGAGTCCAGTTTATATTCCGATGCTTCACTTCAAGTTTACTGTATCACTTGGACCTTCTTATTGACGATGAAACACAGAAATTGCATACAAATTTAATACAAAAGGCACATTGCCGACTTAAGTACAAGAGGACTGACACTCTAACTTTCTATGATTAGAACCACTCCTGTGAGGCCAGTTTTAGATTACGATGCTTCACTTCAGGTTCACTGTATCCCTTGGACCTTCTTATTGACGATGAAACACAGAAATTGCATCCGAAATTAAATCAAAAGGCACAATGCCGACTTAAGTACAAGAGGACTGACACCCTAATTTTCTATGATTTGAACCTCTCCTGTGAGTCCAGTTTTAGATTCCGATGATTCACTTCAGGATTACTGTATACCTTGGACGTTCTTATTGACGATGAATCACAGAAATTGCATACGAATTTAATACAAAAGGCACAATGCCGACTTAAGTACAAGAGGACTGACACTCTAACTTTCTATGATTTGAACCTCTCCTGTGAGTCCAGTTTTAGATTCCGATGCTTCACTTCAGGTTTACTGTATCCCTTGGGCCTTCTTATTGACGATGAAACACATAAATTGCATCCGAATTTAAGACAAAAGTCACAATGCCGACTTAAGTACAAGAGGACTGACACTCTAACTTTCTATGATTTGAACCTCTCCTGTGAGTCCAGTTTTAGATTCCGATGCTTTACTTCAGGTTTACTGTATCCCTTGGACCTTCTTATTGACGATGAAACACAGAAATTGCATCCGAATTTAATACAAAATGCACAATGCCGACTTAAGTACAAGAGGACTGACACTCTAACTTTCTATGATTTGAACCACTCCTCTGAGGCCAGATTTAGATTCCGATGCTTCACTTCAGGTTTACTGTATCCCTTGGACCTTCTTATTGACGATGGAACACAGAAATTTCATCCGAATTTAATGCAAAAGGCACAATGCCGACTTAAGTACAAGTGGATTGACACTCTAACTTTCTATGATTTGAACCTCTCCTGTGATTCCAGTTTTAGATTCCGATGCTTCACTTCAGGTTTACTGTATCCCATGGGCGTTCTTATTGATGCTGAAACACAGAAATTGCATCCGAATTTAATACAAAATGCACAATGCCGACTTTGATACAAGAGGACTGACACTCTATCTTCCTATGATTAGAACCACTCCTGTGAGGCCAGTTTTAGATTCCGATGCTTCACTTCAGGTTTACTGTATCCCTTGGACCTTCTTATTGACGATGAAAAACAGAAATTGCAACCGAATTTAATACAAAAGGCACAATGCCGGCTTAAGTACAAGAGCACTGACACTCTAACTTTCTAAGATTTGAACTTCTCCTGTGATTCCAGATTTAGATTCCGATGCTTCACTTCAGGTTTACTGTATCCCGTGGGACTACTTATTGACGATGAAACACAGAAATTGCATCCGAATTTAATACAAAAGGCACAATGCCGACTTAAGTGCAAGAGGACTGACACTCTAACTTTCTATGATTTTAACCTCTCCTGTGAGGCCAGTTTTAGATTCCGATGCTTCACTTCAGGATTACTGTAAACCTTGGACGTTCTTATTGACGATGAAACACAGAAATTGCATACGAATTTAGTACAAAAGGCACAATGCCGACTTAAGTACAAGAGGACAGACACTCTAACTTTCTAAGATTTGAACTTCTCCTGTTATTCCAGTTTCAGATTCCGATGCTTCACTTCAGGTTTACTGTATCCCTTGGAACTTCTTATTCACGATGAATCACAGAAATTGAATCCGAATTTAATACAAAAGGCACAATGCCGACTTAAGTACAAGAGGACTGACACTCTAAGTTGCTATGATTTGAACCTCTCCTGTGAGTCCAGTTTTACATTCCGATGTTTCACTTCAGGTTTACTGTATGCCTTGGACCTTCTTATTGACGATGAAACACAGAAATTGCATCCGAATTTAATACAAAATGCACAATGCCGACTTAAGTACAAGAGGACTTACACTCTAGCTTTCTATGATTTGAGCCTCTCCTGTGAGTCCAGTTTATATTCCGATGCTTCACTTTAAGTTCACTGTATCACTTGTACCTTCTTATTGACGATGAAACACAGAAATTGCATACGAATTTAATACAAAAGGCACATTGCCGACATAAGTACAAGAGGACTGACACCCTAATTTTCTATGATTTGAACCTCTCCTGTGAGTCCAGTTTCTGATTCCGATGCTTTACTTCAGGTTTACTGGTTCCCTTGGACCTTCTTGTTGACGATGAAACACAGAAATTGCATCTGAATTAAATACAAAAGGCACAATGTTGGCTTAAGTACAAAAGCACTGACACTCTAACTTTCTATGATTTGAACTTCTCCTGTTATTCCAGTTTTAGATTCCTATGCTTCACTTCAGGTTTACTGTATCCCTTGGGCCTTCTGATTGACGATGAAACACATAAATTGCATCCGAATTCAATACAAAAGTCACAATGCCGACTTAAGTACAACAGGACTGACACTCTAACTTTCTATGATTTGAACATCTCCTGTGAGTCCAGTTTTAGATTCCGATCCTTTACTTCAGGTTTACTGTATCCCTTGGACCTTCTTATTGACGATGAAACACAGAAATTGCATCCGAATTTAATACAAAATGCACAATGCGACTTAAGTACAAGAGGACTTACACTCTAGCTTTCTATGATTTGAGCCTCTCCTGTGAGTCCAGTTTATATTCCGATGCTTCAATTCAAGTTTACTGTATCACTTGGACCATCTTATTGACGATGAAACACAGAAATTGCATACGAATTTAATACAAAAGGCACATTGCCGACTTAAGTACAAGAGGACTGACACTCTAACTTTCTATGATTTGAACCTCTCCTGTGATTCCAGTTTTAGATTCCGATGATTCACTTCAGGTTTACTGTATCCCTTGGGCCTACTTATTGACGATGAATCACAGAAATCGCATCCGAATTTAATACAAAAAGCACAATGGCGACTTAAGTACAAGAGGACTGACACTCTAATTTTCTATGATTTGAACCTCTCCTGGGGGTCCTGTTTTAGATTCCGATGCTTCACTTCAGGTTTACTGTATGCCTTGGACTTTCTTATTGACGATGAAGCACAGAAATTGCATCCGTTTTTAATACAAAAGGCACAATGCCGACTTAAACACAAGGGGACTGACACTCTAACATTCTATGATTTTAACCATGCTTGGGAGTCCAGTTTTCGATTCCGATTCTTCACTTCTGGTTAACTGTATTCCTTGGACGATCTTATTGACGATGAAACACAGAAATTGCATCCGAACGTAATACAAAAGGCACAATGCCGACTTAAGTACAAGAGGACTGACACTCTAACTTTTTATGATTTGAACCTCGCTTGTGAGTCCAGTTGTAGATTACGATGCTTCACTTCAGGTTAACTGTTTCCTTGACCTTCTTATTGACGATGAAACACAGAAATTGCATCCGAATTTAATACAAAAGGCACAATGCCGACTTAAGTACAAGAGGACAGACACTCTAACTGTATATGATTTCAACCTCTCCTGTGAGTCCATTCTTAGATGCCGATGCTTCACTACAGGTTTACTGTATCCCTTGGACCTTCTCATTGACGATGAAACACAGAAATTGCATCCGAATTTAATACAAAAGGCACAATGCCGACTTAAGTACAAGAGTACTGCCACTCTAAGTTGCTATGATTTGAACCTCTCCTGTGAGTCCAGTTTTAGATTCCGATGTTTCACTTCAGGTGTACTGTACCACTTGGACCTTCTTATTGACGATGAAACACAGAAATTGCATCCGAATTTAATACAAAATGCACAATGCCGACTTAAGTACAATAGCACTGACACTCTAACTTTCTAAGATTTGAACTTCTCCTGTGATTCCAGTTTTAGATTCCGATGCTTCACTTCAGGTTTACTGTTTCCGTGGGCCTACTTATTGACGATGAAACACAGAAATTGCATCCGAATTTAATACAAAAGGCACAATGCCGACTTAAGTGCAAGAGGACTGACACTATAACTTTCTATGATTTTAACCCCTCCTGTGAGTCCAGTTTTAGATTCCGGTGCTTCACTTCAGGTTTACTGTATCCCTTGGACCTTCTTATTGACGTTGAAACACAGAAATTGCATACGAATTAAATACAAAAGGCACAATGCCGACTTAAGTACAAGAGGACTGACACTCTAACTATCTATGATTTGAACCTCTCCTGTGAGTCCAGTTTTAGATTCCGATGCTTCACTTCAGGTTTACTGTATCCCTTGGACCTTCTTTTTGACGATGAAACACAGAAATTGCATCCGAATTAAATACAAAAGGCACAATGCTGGCTTAAGTACAAGAGGATGACACTCTAACTTTCTATGATTTGAACTTCTCCTGTTATTCCAGTTTTAGATTCCGATGCTTCACTTCAGGTTTACTGTATCCCTTGGGCCTTCTTATTGACGATGAAACACAGAAATTGCATCCGAATTTAGGACAAAAGTCACAATGCCGACTTAAGTACAAGAGGACTGACACTCTAACTTTCTATGATTTGAACCTGTCATTTGAGTCCAGTTTTAGATTCCGATGCTTTACTTCAGGTTTACTGTATCCCTTGGACCTTCATATTGACGATGAAACACAGAAATTGCATCCAAATTTAATACAAAATGCACAATGCCGACTTAAGTACAAGAGGACTTACACTCTAGCTTTCAATGATTTGAGCCTCTCCTGTGAGTCCAGTTTATATTCCGATGCTTCACTTCAAGTTTACTGTATCACTTGGACCTTCTTATTGACGATGAAACACAGAAATTGCATTCGAATTTAATACAAAAGGCACATTGCCGACATAAGTACAAGAGGACTGACACTCTAACTTTCTATGATTAGAACCACTCCTGTGAGGCCAGTTTTAGATTCCGATGCTTCACTTCAGGTTTACTGTATCCCTTGGACCTTCTTATTGACGATGAAAAACAGAAATTGCATCCGAATTTAATACAAAAGGCACAATGCCGACTTAAGTACAAGAGGACTGACACTCTAATTTTCTATGATTTGAACCTCTCCTGTGAGTCCAGTTTCTGATTCCGATGCTTCACTTCAGGTTTACTGTATCCCTTGGACCTTCTTATTGACGATGAAACACAGAAATTGCATCCGAATTTAATACAAAAGGCACAATGCCGGCTTAAGTACAAGATGACTGACACTCTAACTTTCTATGATTTGAACCTCTCCTGTGATTAAAGTTTTAGATTCCGATGCTTCACTTCAGGTTTACTGTATCCCTTGGACCTTCTTATTGACGATGAAACACAGAAATTGCATCCGAATTTAATACAAAAGGCACAATGCTGGCTTAAGTACAAGAGGACTGACACTCTAACTTTCTATGATTTAAACTTCTCCTGTTATTCCAGTTTTACATTCCGATGCTTCACTTCAGGTTTACTGTATCCCTTGGGCCTTCTTATTGACGATGAAACACAGAAATTGCATCCGAATTTAAGACAAAAGTCACAATGCCGACTTAAGTACAAGAGGACTGAC
The DNA here is from genome assembly GCF_023864345.2 of Schistocerca serialis cubense. Lineage (NCBI taxonomy): Eukaryota > Metazoa > Arthropoda > Insecta > Orthoptera > Acrididae > Schistocerca > Schistocerca serialis. The sequence continues at coordinate 1,045,825,066 of NC_064640.1, read as the reverse complement.
ACTCTAACTTTCTATGATTTGAACCTCTCCTGTGAGTCCAGTTTTAGATTCCGATGCTTTACTTCAGGTTTACTGTATCCCTTGGACCTTCTTATTGACGATGAAACACAGAAATTGCATCCGAATTTAATACAAAATGCACAATGCCGACTTAAGTACAAGAGGACTGACACTCTAACTTTATATGATTTGAACCACTCCTCTGATGCCAGATTTAGATTCCGATGCTTCACTTCAGGTTTACTGTATCCCTTGGACCATCTTATTGACGATTAAACACACAAATTTCATCCGTATTTAATGCAAAAGGCACAATGCCGACTTAAGTACAAGAGGACTGACACTCTAACTTTCTATGATTTGAACCTCTCCTGTGAGTCCAGTTTTAGATTCCGATGCTTTACTTCAGGTTTACTGTATCCCTTGGACCTTCTTATTGACGATGAAAACAGAAATTGCATCTGAATTTAATACAAAAGGCACAATGCCGGCTTAAGTACAAGAGGACTGACACTCTAACTTTCTATGATTTGAACTTCTGCTGTGATTCCAGTTTTAGATTCCGATGCTTCACTTCAGGTTTACTGTATCCCTTGGGCCTTCGTATTAACGCTGAAACACATAAATTGCATCCGAATTTAATACAAAATTCACAATGCCGACTTAGGTACAAGAGGACTGACACTCTAACTTCCTACGATTAGAACCACTTCTGTGAGGCCAGTTTTAGATTCCGATGCTTTACTTCAGGTTTACTGTATCCCTTGGACCTTTTTATTGACGATGAAACACAGAAATTGCATCCGAATTTAATACAAAATGCACAATGCCGACTTAAGTACAATAGCACTGACACTCTAACTTTCTAAGATTTGAACTTCTCCTGTGATTCCAATTTTCGATTCCGATGCTTCACTTCAGGTTTACTGTATCCCGTGGGCCTACTTATTGACGATGAAACACAGAAATTGCATCCGAATTTAATACAAAAGGCACAATGCCGACTTAAGTGTAAGAGGACTGACACTATAACTTTCTATGATTTTAACCCCTCCTGTGAGTCCAGTCTTAGATTCCGGTGCTTCACTTCAGGTTTACTGTATCCCTTGGACCTTCTTATTGACGATGAAACACAGAAATTGCATACGAATTAAATACAAAAGGCACAATGCCGACTTAAATACAAGAGGACTGACACTCTAACTTTCTATGATTTGAACCACTCCTGTGAGTCCAGTTTTAGATTCCGATGCTTCACTTCAGGTTTACTGTATCCCTTGGACCTTCTTATTGACGATGAAACACAGAAATTGCATCCGAATTAAATACAAAAGGCACAATGCTGGCTTAAGTACAAGAGGACTGACACTCTAACATTCTATGATTTGAACTTCTCCTGTTATTCCAGTTTTAGATTCTGATGCTTCACTTCAGGTTTACTGTATCCCTTGGGCCTTCTTATTGACGATGAAACACAGAAATTGCATCCGAATTTAAGAAAAAAGTCACAATGCCGACTTAAGTACAAGAGGACTGACACTCTAACTTTCTATGATTAGAACCACTCCTGTGAGGCCAGTTTTAGATTCCGATGCTTAACTTCAGGTTTACTGTATCCCTTGCACCTTCTTATTGACGATGAAAAACAGAAATTGCATCCGAATTTAATACAAAAGGCACAATGCCGACTTAAGTACAAGAGGACTGACACTCTAATTTTCTTTGATTTGAACCTCTCCTGTGAGTCCGGTTTCTGATTCCGATGCTTCACTTCAGGTTTACTGTATCCCTTGGACCTTCTTATTGACGACGAAACACAGAAATTGCATCCGAATTTAATACAAAAGGCACAATGCCGGCTTAAGTACAAGAGGACAGACACTGTAACTTTCTATGATTTGAACTTATCCTGTTATTCCAGTTTTTGATTCCGATTCTTCACTTCAGGTTTACTGTATCCCTTGGGCCTTCTTATTGACGATGAGACACAGAAATTGCATCCGAATTTAAGACCAAAGTCACAATGCCGACTTAAGTACAAGAGGACTGACACTCTAACTTTCTATGATTTGAACCTCTCCTGTGAGTCCAGTTTTAGATTCCGATGATTTACTTCAGGTTCACTGTATCCCTCGGACCTTCTTATTGACGATGAAACACAGAAATTGCATCCGAATTTAATACAAAATGCACAATGCCGACTTAAGTACAAGAGGACTGACCCTTTAACTTTCTATGATTAGAACCACTCCTGTGAGGCCAAATTTAGATTCCGATGCTTCACTTCAGGTTTACTGTATCCCTTGGACCTTCTTATTGACGATGAAGCACAGAAATTGCATCCGATTTTAATAGAAAAGGCACAATGCCGACTAAAACACAAGAGGACTGACACTCTAACATTCTGTGATTTGAACCACGCTTGGGAGTCCAGTTTTCGATTCCGATTCTTCACTTCTGGTTAACTGTATTCCTTGGACGATCTTATTGACGATGAAACACAGAAATTGCATCCGAATTTAATACAAAAGGCACAATGCCGACTTAAGTACAAGAGGACTGACACTCTGACTTTTTATGATTTGAACATCGCTTGTGAGTCCAGTTGTAGATTACGATGCTTCACTTCAAGTTTACTGTTTCCCTTGGATCTTCTTGCTGACGATGAAACACAGAAATTGCATCCGAATTTAATACAAAAGGCACAATGCCGACTTAAGTACAAGAGGATTGACACTCTAACTTTCTATGATTTCAACCTCTCCTGTGAGTCCAGTTTCAGGTTCCGATGCTTCACTTCAGGTTAACTGTATCCCTAGGACCTTCTTATTGACGATGTAACACAGAAATTGCATCCGAATTTAATACAAAAGGCACAATGCCGGCTTAAGTGCAAGATGACTGACACTCTAACTTTCTATGATTTGAACCTCTCCAGTGATTCCAGTTTTAGTATCCGATGCTTCACTTCAGGTTTACTGTATCCCTTGGGCCTTCTTATTGTCGATGAAACACAGAAATTGCATCCGAATTTAATACAAAAGGCACGAGGCCGACTTAAGTACAAAGGGACAGACACTCAAACTTTCTATGATTTGAACCACTCCTATGAGTTTAGTTTTAGATTCTGTTGCTTCACTTCAGGTTTACTGTATCCCTTGGACCTTCATATTGACGATGAAACATAGAAATTGCATCCGAATTTAATACAAAAGGCACAATGGTGACTTAAGTACAAGCGGACTGTCACTCTAACTTTCTATGATTGGAACCTGTCCTGTGAGTCCAGATTTAGATTCCGATGCTTCACTTCAGGTTTACTGTATCCCTTGGACTTTCTTATGACGATGAAGCACAGAAATTGCATCCGATTTTAATACAAAAGGCACAATGCCGACATAAGTACAAGAGGACTGACACTCTAACTTTCTATGATTTGAACCTCTCCTGTGAGTCCAGTTTTAGATTCCGATGCTTCACTTCAGGTTTACTGTATCCCTTGGACCTTCATATTGACGATGAAACACAGAAATTGCATCCAAATTTAATACAAAATGCACAATGCCGACTTAAGTACAAGAGGACTTACACTCTAGCTTTCTATGATTTGAGCCTCCCCTGTGAGTCCAGTTTATATTCCGATGCTTCACTTCAAGTTTACTGTATCACTTGGACCTTCTTATTGACGATGAAACACAGAAATTGCATTCGAATTTAATACAAAAGGCACATTGCCGACATAAGTACAAGGGGCCTGACACTCTAACTTTCTATGATTAGAACCACTCCTGTGAGGCCAGTTTTAGATTCCGATGCTTCACTTCAGGTTTACTGTATCCCTTGGACCTTCTTATTGACGATGAAAAACAGAAATTGCATCCGAATTTAATACAAAAGGCACAATGCCGACTAAAGTACAAGAGGACTGACACTCTAATTTTCTTTGATTTGAACCTCTCCTGTGAGTCCAGTTTCTGATTCCGATGCTTCACTTCAGGTTTACTGTATCCCTTGGACCTTCTTATTGACGATGAAACACAGAAATTGCATCCGAATTTAATACAAAAGACACAATGCCGGCTTAAGTACAAGATGACTGACACTCTAACTTTCTAAGATTTGAACCTCTCCTGTGATTCCAGTTTTAGATTCCGATGCTTCACTTCAGGTTTACTGTATCCCTTGGACCTTCTTATTGACGATGAAACACAGAAATTGCATCCGAATTTAATACAAAAGGCACAATGCTGGCTTAAGTACAAGAGGACTGACACTCTAACTTTCTATGATTTAAACTTCTCCTGTTATTCCAGTTTTAGATTCCGATGCTTCACTTCAGGTTTACTGTATCCCTTGGGCCTTCTTATTGACGAGAAAACACAGAAATTGCTTCCGAATTTAAGACAAAAGTCACAATGCCGACTTAAGTACACGAGGACTGACACTGTAACTTTCTATGATTTGAACCTCTCCTGTGAGTCCAGTTTTAGATTCCGATGCTTTACTTCAGGTTTACTGTATCCCTTGGACCTTCTTATTGACGATGGAACACAGAAATTGCATCCGAATTTAATGCAAAATGCACAATGCCGACTTAAGTACAAGACGTCTTACACTCTAGCTTTCTATGATTTGAGCCTCTCCTGTGGGTCCAGTATATATTCCGATGCGCTCACTTCAAGTTTACTGTATCACTTGGACCTTCTTATTGACGATGAAACACATAAATTGCATACGAATTTAATACAAAAGGCACATTGCCGACTTAAGTACAACAGGACTGACACTCTAACTTTCTATGATTAGAACCACTCCTGTGAGGCCAGTTTTAGATTCCGATGCTTCACTTCAGGTTTACTGTATCCCTTGGACCTTCTTATTGACGATGAAACACAGAAATTGCATCCGAATTTAATACAAAAGGCACAATGCCGACTTAAATACAAGAGGACTGACACCCTAATTTTCTATGATTTGAACCTCTCCTGTGAGTCCAGTTTTAGATTCCGATGCTTTACTTCAGGTTTACTGTATCCCTTGGACCTTCTTATTGACGATGGAACACAGAAATTGCATCCGAATTTAATACAAAATGCACAATGCCGACTTAAGTACAAGACGACTTACACTCTAGCTTTCTATGATTTGAGCCTCCCCTGTGAGTCCAGTTTATATTCCGATGCTTCACTTCAAGTTTACTGTATCACTTGGACCTTCTTATTGACGATGAAACACAGATATTGCATTCGAATTTAATACAAAAGGCACATTGCCGACATAAGTACAAGGGGCCTGACACTCTAACTTTCTATGATTAGAACCACTCCTGTGAGGCCAGTTTTAGATTCCGATGCTTCACTTCAGGTTTACTGTATCCCTTGGACCTTCTTATTGACGATGAAAAACAGAAATTGCATCCGAATTTAATACAAAAGGCACAATGCCGACTAAAGTACAAGAGGACTGACACTCTAATTTTCTATGATTTGAACCTCTCCTGTGAGTCCAGTTTCTGATTCCGATGCTTCACTTCAGGTTTACTGTATCCCTTGGACCTTCTTATTGACGATGAAACACAGAAATTGCATCCGAATTTAATACAAAAGGCACAATGCCGGCTTAAGTACAAGATGACTGACACTCTAACTTTATATGATTTGAACCACTCCTCTGATGCCAGATTTAGATTCCGATGCTTCACTTCAGGTTTACTGTATCCCTTGGACCATCTTATTGACGATTAAACACAGAAATTTCATCCGTATTTAATGCAAAAAGCACAATGCCGACTTAAGTACAAGAGGACTGACACTCTAACTTTCTATGATTTGAACCTCTCCTGTGAGTCCAGTTTTAGATTCCGATGCTTTACTTCAGGTTTACTGTATCCCTTGGACCTTCTTATTGACGATGAAAACAGAAATTGCATCTGAATTTAATACAAAAGGCACAATGCCGGCTTAAGTACAAGAGGACTGACACTCTAACTTTCTATGATTTGAACTTCTGCTGTGATTCCAGTTTTAGATTCCGATGCTTCACTTCAGGTTTACTGTATCCCTTGGGCCTTCGTATTAACGCTGAAACACATAAATTGCATCCAAATTTAATACAAAATTCACAATGCCGGCTTAGGTACAAGAGGACTGACACTCTAACTTCCTACGATTAGAACCACTCCTGTGAGGCCAGTTTTAGATTCCGATGCTTCACTTCAGGTTTACTGTATCCCTTGGACCTTTTTATTGACGATGAAACACAGAAATTGCATCCGAATTTAATACAAAATGCACAATGCCGACTTAAGTACAATAGCACTGACACTCTAACTTTCTAAGATTTGAACTTCTCCTGTGATTCCAATTTTCGATTCCGATGCTTCACTTCAGGTTTACTGTATCCCGTGGGCCTACTTATTGACGATGAAACACAGAAATTGCATCCGAATTTAATACAAAAGGCACAATGCCGACTTAAGTGTAAGAGGACTGACACTATAACTTTCTATGATTTTAACCCCTCCTGTGAGTCCAGTCTTAGATTCCGGTGCTTCACTTCAGGTTTACTGTATCCCTTGGACCTTCTTATTGACGATGAAACACAGAAATTGCATACGAATTAAATACAAAAGGCACAATGCCGACTTAAATACAAGAGGACTGACACTCTAACTTTCTATGATTTGAACCACTCCTGTGAGTCCAGTTTTAGATTCCGATGCTTCACTTCAGGTTTACTGTATCCCTTGGACCTTTTTATTGACGATGAAACACAGAAATTGCTTCCGAATTAAATACAAAAGGCACAATGCTGGCTTAAGTACAAGAGGACTGACACTCTAACATTCTATGATTTGAACTTCTCCTGTTATTCCAGTTTTAGATTCTGATGCTTCACTTCAGGTTTACTGTATCCCTTGGGCCTTCTTATTGACGATGAAACACAGAAATTGCATCCGAATTTAAGAAAAAAGTCACAATGCCGACTTAAGTACAAGAGGACTGACACTCTAACTTTCTATGATTAGAACCACTCCTGTGAGGCCAGTTTTAGATTCCGATGCTTAACTTCAGGTTTACTGTATCCCTTGCACCTTCTTATTGACGATGAAAAACAGAAATTGCATCCGAATTTAATACAAAAGGCACAATGCCGACTTAAGTACAAGAGGACTGACACTCTAATTTTCTTTGATTTGAACCTCTCCTGTGAGTCCGGTTTCTGATTCCGATGCTTCACTTCAGGTTTACTGTATCCCTTGGACCTTCTTATTGACGACGAAACACAGAAATTGCATCCGAATTTAATACAAAAGGCACAATGCCGGCTTAAGTACAAGAGGACAGACACTGTAACTTTCTATGATTTGAACTTATCCTGTTATTCCAGTTTTTGATTCCGATTCTTCACTTCAGGTTTACTGTATCCCTTGGGCCTTCTTATTGACGATGAGACACAGAAATTGCATCCGAATTTAAGACCAAAGTCACAATGCCGACTTAAGTACAAGAGGACTGACCCTTTAACTTTCTATGATTTGAACCTCTCCTGTGAGTCCAGTTTTAGATTCCGATGATTTACTTCAGGTTCACTGTATCCCTCGGACCTTCTTATTGACGATGAAACACAGAAATTGCATCCGAATTTAATACAAAATGCACAATGCCGACTTAAGTACAAGAGGACTGACCCTTTAACTTTCTATGATTAGAACCACTCCTGTGAGGCCAAATTTAGATTCCGATGCTTCACTTCAGGTTTACTGTATCCCTTGGACCTTCTTATTGACGATGAAGCACAGAAATTGCATCCGATTTTAATAGAAAAGGCACAATGCCGACTTAAACACAAGAGGACTGACACTCTAACATTCTGTGATTTGAACCACGCTTGGGAGTCCAGTTTTCGATTCCGATTCTTCACTTCTGGTTAACTGTATTCCTTGGACGATCTTATTGACGATGAAAAACAGAAATTGCATCCGAATTTAATACAAAAGGCACAATGCCGACTTAAGTACAAGAGGACTGACACTCTGACTTTTTATGATTTGAACATCGCTTGTGAGTCCAGTTGTAGATTACGATGCTTCACTTCAAGTTTACTGTTTCCCTTGGATCTTCTTGCTGACGATGAAACACAGAAATTGCATCCGAATTTAATACAAAAGGCACAATGCCGACATAAGTACAAGAGGATTGACACTCTAACTTTCTATGATTTCAACCTCTCCTGTGAGTCCAGTTTCAGATTCCGATGCTTCACTTCAGGTTAACTGTATCCCTAGGACCTTCTTATTGACGATGTAACACAGAAATTGCATCCGAATTTAATACAAAAGGCACAATGCCGGCTTAAGTGCAAGATGACTGACACTCTAACTTTCTATGATTTGAACCTCTCCAGTGATTCCAGTTTTAGTATCCGATGCTTCACTTCAGGTTTACTGTATCCCTTGGGCCTTCTTATTGTCGATGAAACACAGAAATTGCATCCGAATTTAATACAAAAGGCACGAGGCCGACTTAAGTACAAAGGGACAGACACTCAAACTTTCTATGATTTGAACCACTCCTATGAGTTTAGTTTTAGATTCTGTTGCTTCACTTCAGGTTTACTGTATCCCTTGGACCTTCATATTGTCGATGAAACATAGAAATTGCATCCGAATTTAATACAAAAGGCACAATGGTGACTTAAGTACAAGCGGACTGTCACTCTAACTTTCTATGATTGGAACCTGTCCTGTGAGTCCAGATTTAGATTCCGATGCTTCACTTCAGGTTTACTGTATCCCTTGGCCTTTCTTATGACGATGAAGCACAGAAATTGCATCCGATTTTAATACAAAAGGCACAATGCCGACATAAGTACAAGAGGACTGACACTCTAACTTTCTATGATTTGAACCTCTCCTGTGAGTCCAGTTTTAGATTCCGATGCTTCACTTCAGGTTTACTGTATCCCTTGGACCTTCATATTGACGATGAAACACAGAAATTGCATCCAAATTTAATACAAAATGCACAATGCCGACTTAAGTACAAGAGGACTTACACTCTAGCTTTCTATGATTTGAGCCTCCCCTGTGAGTCCAGTTTATATTCCGATGCTTCACTTCAAGTTTACTGTATCACTTGGACCATCTTATTGACGATGAAACACAGAAATTGCATTCGAATTTAATACAAAAGGCACATTGCCGACATAAGTACAAGGGGCCTGACACTCTAAATTTCTATGATTAGAACCACTCCTGTGAGGCCAGTTTTAGATTCCGATGCTTCACTTCAGGTTTACTGTATCCCTTGGACCTTCTTATTGACGATGAAAAACAGAAATTGCATCCGAATTTAATACAAAAGGCACAATGCCGACTAAAGTACAAGAGGACTGACACTCTAATTTTCTATGATTTGAACCTCTCCTGTGAGTCCAGTTTCTGATTCCGATGCTTCACTTCAGGTTTACTGTATCCCTTGGACCTTCTTATTGACGATGAAACACAGAAATTGCATCCGAATTTAATACAAAAGACACAATGCCGGCTTAAGTACAAGATGACTGACACTCTAACTTTCTAAGATTTGAACCTCTCCTGTGATTCCAGTTTTAGATTCCGATGCTTCACTTCAGGTTTACTGTATCCCTTGGACCTTCTTATTGACGATGAAACACAGAAATTGCATCCGAATTTAATACAAAAGGCACAATGCTGGCTTAAGTACAAGAGGACTGACACTCTAACTTTCTATGATTTAAACTTCTCCTGTTATTCCAGTTTTAGATTCCGATGCTTCACTTCAGGTTTACTGTATCCCTTGGGCCTTCTTATTGACGATAAAACACAGAAATTGCTTCCGAATTTAAGACAAAAGTCACAATGCCGACTTAAGTACACGAGGACTGACACTGTAACTTTCTATGATTTGAACCTCTCCTGTGAGTCCAGTTTTAGATTCCGATGCTTTACTTCAGGTTTACTGTATCCCTTGGACCTTCTTATTGACGATGGAACACAGAAATTGCATCCGAATTTAATGCAAAATGCACAATGCCGACTTAAGTACAAGACGTCTTACACTCTAGCTTTCTATGATTTGAGCCTCTCCTGTGAGTCCAGTATATATTCCGATGCGCTCACTTCAAGTTTACTGTATCACTTGGACCTTCTTATTGACGATGAAACACATAAATTGCATACGAATTTAATACAAAAGGCACATTGCCGACTTAAGTACAACAGGACTGACACTCTAACTTTCTATGATTAGAACCACTCCTGTGAGGCCAGTTTTAGATTCCGATGCTTCACTTCAGGTTTACTGTATCCCTTGGACCTTCTTATTGACGATGAAACACAGAAATTGCATCCGAATTTAATACAAAAGGCACAATGCCGTCTTAAATACAAGAGGACTGACACCCTAATTTTCTATGATTTGAACCTCTCCTGTGAGTCCAGTTTTAGATTCCGATGCTTTACTTCCGGTTTACTGTATCCCTTGGACCTTCTTATTGACGATGGAACACAGAAATTGCATCCGAATTTAATACAAAATGCACAATGCCGACTTAAGTACAAGACGACTTACACTCTAGCTTTCTATGATTTGAGCCTCCCCTGTCAGTCCAGTTTATATTCCGATGCCTCACTTCAAGTTTACTGTATCACTTGGACCTTCTTATTGACGATGAAACACAGATATTGCATTCGAATTTAATACAAAAGGCACATTGCCGACATAAGTACAAGGGGCCTGACACTCTAACTTTCTATGATTAGAACCACTCCTGTGAGGCCAGTTTTAGATTCCGATGCTTCACTTCAGGTTTACTGTATCCCTTGGACCTTCTTATTGACGATGAAAAACAGAAATTGCATCCGAATTTAATACAAAAGGCACAATGCTGACTAAAGTACAAGAGGACTGACACTCTAATTTTCTATGATTTGAACCTCTCCTGTGAGTCCAATTTCTGATTCCGATGCTTCACTTCAGGTTTACTGTATCCCTTGGACCTTCTTATTGACGATGAAACACAGAAATTGCATCCGAATTTAATACAAAAGGCACAATGCCGGCTTAAGTACAAGATGACTGACACTCCAACTTTCTAAGATTTGAACCTCTCCTGTGATTCCAGTTTTAGATTCCGATGCTTCACTTCAGGTTTACTGTATCCCTTGGACCTTCTTATTGACGATGAAACACAGAAATTGCATCCGAATTTAATACAAAAGGCACAATGCTGGCTTAAGTACAAGAGGACTGACACTCTAACTCTCTATGATTTAAACTTCTCCTGTTATTCCAGTTTTAGATTCCGATGCTTCACTTCAGGTTTACTGTATCCCTTGGGCCTTCTTATTGACGATAAAACACAGAAATTGCTTCCGAATTTAAGACAAAAGTCACAATGCCGACTTAAGTACACGAGGACTGACACTGTAACTTTCTATGATTTGAACCTCTCCTGTGAGTCCAGTTTTAGATTCCGATGCTTTACTTCAGGTTTACTGTATCCCTTGGACCTTCTTATTGACGATGGAACACAGAAATTGCATCCAAATTTAATGCAAAATGCACAATGCCGACTTAAGTACAAGACGTCTTACACTCTAGCTTTCTATGATTTGAGCCTCTCCTGTGAGTCCAGTATATATTCCGATGCGCTCACTTCAAGTTTACTGTATCACTTGGACCTTCTTATTGACGATGAAACACAGAAATTGCATACGAATTTAATACAAAAGGCACATTGCCGACTTAAGTACAACAGGACTGACACTCTAACTTTCTATGATTAGAACCACTCCTGTGAGGCCAGTTTTAGATTCCGATGCTTCACTTCAGGTTTACTGTATCCCTTGGACCTTCTTATTGACGATGAAACACAGAAATTGCATCCGAATTTAATACAAAAAACACAATGCCGACTTAAACACAAGAGGACTGACACTCTAACATTCTATGAGTTGAACCACGCTTGGGAGTCCAGGTTTCGATTCCGATTCTTCACTTCTGGTTAACTGTATTCCTTGGACGATCTTATTGACGATGAAACACAGAAATTGCATCCGAATTTAATACAAAAGGCACAATGCCGACTTAAGTACAAGAGGACTGACACTCTAACTTTTTATGATTTGAACCTCGCTTGTGAGTCCAGTTGTAGATTATGATGCTTCACTTCAGGTTTACTGTTTCCCTTGGACCTTCTTATTGACGATGAAACACAGAAATTGCATCCGAATTTAATACAAAATGCACAATGCCGACTTAAGTACAAGAGGACAGACACTCTAACTTTCTATGATTTCAACCTCTCCTGTGAGTCCAGTTTCAGATTCCGATGCTTCACTTCAGGTTAACTGTATCCCTTGGACCTTCTTATTGACGATGTAACACAGAAATTGCATCCGAATTTAATACAAAAGGCACAATGCCGACTTAAGTACAAGAGGACTGACACTCTAAGTTGCTATGATTTGAACCTCTCCTGTGAGTCCAGTTTTAGCTCCGATGTTTCACTTCAGGTTTGCTGTATCACTTCGACCTTCTTATTGACGATGAAACACAGAAATTGCATACGAATTTAATACAAAATGCACAATGCCGACTTAAGTACAAGAGGACTGACACTCTAACTTTCTATGATTTGAACCACTCCTCTGAGGCCAGATTTAGATTCCGATGGTTCACTTCAGGTTTACTGTATCCCTTGGCCCTTCTTATTGACGATGAAACACAGAAATTGCATCCGTCTTAAGTGCAAAAGGCACAATGCCGACTTAAGTACAAGAGGACTGACACTCTAACTTTCTATGATTTGAACCTCTCCTGTGAGTCCAGTTTTAGATTCCGATGCTTCACTTCAGATTTGCTGTATCCCTTGGAACTTCTTATTCACGATGAAACACAGAAATTGCATACGAATTTAATACAAAAGGCACAATGCCGACTTAAGTACAAGACGACTGACACTCTAACTTTCTATGATTTGAACCACTCCTGTGATTCCAGTTTTAGATTCCGATGCTTCACTTCAGGTTTACTGTATCCCTTGTATCTTCTTATTGACAATGAAACACAGAAATTGCATCCGAATTTAATACATAAGGCAGAATGGCGACTTAAGTACAAGAGGACTGACACTCTAACATTCTATGATTTGAACCTCTCCTGTGATTCCAGTTTTAGATTCCGATGCTTCAATTCAGGTTAACTGTATCCCTTGGACTTTCTCATTGACGATGAAACACAGAAATTGCATCCGAATTTAATACAAAAGGCACGATGCTGACTTAAGTACAAGAGGACTGATACTATAAGTTGCTATGATTTGAACCTCTCCTGTGAGTCCAGTTTTAGATTCCGATGTTTCACTTCATGTTTACTGTATCCCTTGGACCTTCTTATTGATGATGAAACACAGAAATTGCATAAGAATTTAATACAAAATGCACAATGCCGACTTAAGTACAAGAGGACTGACACTCAAACGTTCTATGATTTGAGCCACTTCTCTGAGGCCAGATTTAGATTCCGATGCTTCACATCCGGTTTACTGTATCCCTTGGACCTTCTTATTGACGATGAAAACAGAAATTGCATCTGAATTTAATACAAAAGGCACAATGCCGGCTTAAGTACAAGAGGACTGACACTCTAACGTTCTATGATTTGTACTTCTGCTGTGATTCCAGTTTTAGATTCCGATGCTTCACTTCAGGTTTACTGTATCCCTTGGGCCTTCGTATTAACGCTGAAACACATAAATTGCATCCAAATTTAATACAAAATTCACAATGCCGGCTTAGGTACAAGAGGACTGACACTCTAACTTCCTACGATTAGAACCACTCCTGTGAGGCCAGTTTTAGATTCCGATGCTTTACTTCAGGTTTACTGTATCCCTTGGACCTTCTTATTGACGATGAAACACAGAAATTGCTTCCGAATTTAATACAAAATGCACAATGCCGACTTAAGTACAATAGCACTGACACTCTAACTTTCTAAGATTTGAACTTCTCCTGTGATTCCAATTTTCGATTCCGATGCTTCACTTCAGGTTTACTGTATCCCGTGGGCCTACTTATTGACGATGAAACACAGAAATTGCATCCGAATTTAATACAAAAGGCACAATGCCGACTTAAGTGTAAGATGACTGACACTATAACTTTCTATGATTTTAACCCCTCCTGTGTGTCCAGTCTTAGATTCCGGTGCTTCACTTCAGGTTTACTGTATCCCTTGGACCTTCTTATTGACGATGAAACACAGATATTGCATACGGATTAAATACAAAAGGCACAATGCCGACTTAAATACAAGAGGACTGACACTCTAACTTTCTATGATTTGAACCACTCCTGTGAGTCCAGTTTTAGATTCCGATGCTTCACTTCAGGTTTACTGTATCCCTGGGACCTTCTTATTGACGATGAAACACAGAAATTGCATCCGAATTAAATACAAAAGGCACAATGCTGGCTTAAGTACAAGAGGACTGACACTCTAACATTCTATGATTTGAACTTCTCCTGTTATTCCAGTTTTAGATTCTGATGCTTCACTTCAGGTTTACTGTATCCCTTGGGCCTTCTTATTGACGATGAAACACAGAAATTGCATCCGAATTTAAGAAAAAAGTCACAATGCCGACTTAAGTACAAGAGGACTGACACTCTAACTTTCTATGATTAGAACCACTCCTGTGAGGCCAGTTTTAGATTCCGATTCTTAACTTCAGTTTTACTGTATCCCTTGCACCTTCTTATTGACGATGAAAAACAGAAATTGCATCCGAATTTAATACAAAAGGCACAATGCCGACTTAAGTACAAGAGGACTGACACTCTAATTTTCTTTGATTTGAACCTCTCCTGTGAGTCCGGTTTCTGATTCCGATGCTTCACTTCAGGTTTACTGTATCCCTTGGACCTTCTTATTGACGACGAAACACAGAAATTGCATCCGAATTTAATACAAAAGGCACAATGCCGGCTTAAGTACAAGAGGACAGACACTGTAACTTTCTATGATTTGAACTTATCCTGTTATTCCAGTTTTTGATTCCGATTCTTCACTTCAGGTTTACTGTATCCCTTGGGCCTTCTTATTGACGATGAGACACAGAAATTGCATCCGAATTTAAGACCACAGTCACAATGCCGACTTAAGTACAAGAGGACTGACACTCTAACTTTCTATGATTTGAACCTCTCCTGTGAGTCCAGTTTTAGATTCCGATGATTTACTTCAGGTTCACTGTATCCCTCGGACCTTCTTATTGACGAAGAAACACAGAAATTGCATCCGAATTCAATACAAAATGCACAATGCCGACTTAAGTACAAGAGGACTGACCCTTTAACTTTCTATGATTAGAACCACTCCTGTGAGGCCAAATTTAGATTCCGATGCTTCACTTCAGGTTTACTGTATCCCTTGGACCTTCTTATTGACGATGAAGCACAGAAATTGCATCCGATTTTAATAGATAAGGCACAATGCCGACTTAAACACAAGAGGACTGACACTCTAACATTCTGTGATTTGAACCACGCTTGGGAGTCCAGTTTTCGATTCCGATTCTTCACTTCTGGTTAACTGTATTCCTTGGACGATCTTATTGACGATGAAACACAGAAATTGCATCCGAATTTAATACAAAAGGCACAATGCCGACTTAAGTACAAGAGGACTGACACTCTGACTTTTTATGATTTGAACATCGCTTGTGAGTCCAGTTGTAGATTACGATGCTTCACTTCAAGTTTACTGTTTCCCTTGGATCATCTTGCTGACGATGAAACACAGAAATTGCATCCAAATTTAATACAAAAGGCACAATGCCGACTTAAGTACAAGAGGATTGACACTCTAACTTTCTATGATTTCAACCTCTCCTGTGAGTCCAGTTTCAGATTCCGATGCTTCACTTCAGGTTAACTGTATAGCTAGGACCTTCTTATTGACGATGTAACACAGAAATTGCATCCGAATTTAATACAAAAGGCACAATGCCGGCTTAAGTGCAAGATGACTGACACTCTAACTTTCTATGATTTGAACCTCTCCAGTGATTCCAGTTTTAGTATCCGATGCTTCACTTCAGGTTTACTGTATCCCTTGGGCCTTCTTATTGTCGATGAAACACAGAAATTGCATCCGAATTTAATACAAAAGGCACGAGGCCGACTTAAGTACAAAGGGACAGACACTCAAACTTTCTATGATTTGAACCACTCCTATGAGTTTAGTTTTAGATTCTGTTGCTTCACTCCAGGTTTACTGTATCCCTTGGACCTTCATATTGACGATGAAACATAGAAATTGCATCCGAATTTAATACAAAAGGCACAATGGTGACTTAGGTACAAGCGGACTGTCACTCTAACTTTCTATGATTGGAACCTGTCCTGTGAGTCCAGATTTAGATTCCGATGCTTCACTTCAGGTTTACTGTATCCCTTGGACTTTCTTATGACGATGAAGCACAGAAATTGCATCCGATTTTAATACAAAAGGCACAATGCCGACATAAGTACAAGAGGACTGACACTCTAACTTTCTATGATTTGAACCTCTCCTGTGAGTCCAGTTTTAGATTCCGATGCTTCACTTCAGGTTTACTGTATCCCTTGGACCTTCATATTGACGATGAAACACAGAAATTGCATCCAAATTTAATACAAAATGCACAATGCCGACTTAAGTACAAGAGGACTTACACTCTAGCTTTCTATGATTTGAGCCTCCCCTGTGAGTCCAGTTTATATTCCGATGCTTCACTTCAAGTTTACTGTATCACTTGGACCTTCTTATTGACGATGAAACACAGAAATTGCATTCGAATTTAATACAAAAGGCACATTGCCGACATAAGTACAAGGGGCCTGACACTCTAACTTTCTATGATTAGAACCACTCCTGTGAGGCCAGTTTTAGATTCCGATGCTTCACTTCAGGTTTACTGTATCCCTTGGACCTTCTTATTGACGATGAAAAACAGAAATTGCATCCGAATTTAATACAAAAGGCACAATGCCGACTAAAGTACAAGAGGACTGACACTCTAATTTTCTATGATTTGAACCTCTCCTGTGAGTCCAGTTTCTGATTCCGATGCTTCACTTCAGGTTTACTGTATCCCTTGGACCTTCTTATTGACGATGAAACACAGAAATTGCATCCGAATTTAATACAAAAGGCACAATGCTGGCTTAAGTACAAGAGGACTGACACTCTAACTTTCTATGATTTAAACTTCTCCTGTTATTCCAGTTTTAGATTCCGATGCTTCACTTCAGGTTTACTGTATCCCTTGGGCCTTCTTATTGACGATAAAACACAGAAATTGCTTCCGAATTTAAGACAAAAGTCACAATGCCGACTTAAGTACACGAGGACTGACACTGTAACTTTCTATGATTTGAACCTCTCCTGTGAGTCCAGTTTTAGATTCCGATGCTTTACTTCAGGTTTACTGTATCCCTTGGACCTTCTTATTGACGATTAAACACAGAAATTGCATCCGAATTTAATGCAAAATGCACAATGCCGACTTAAGTACAAGACGTCTTACACTCTAGCTTTCTATGATTTGAGCCTCTCCTGTGAGTCCAGTATATATTCCGATGCGCTCACTTCAAGTTTACTGTATCACTTGGACCTTCTTATTGACGATGAAACACATAAATTGCATACGAATTTAATACAAAAGGCACATTGCCGACTTAAGTACAACAGGACTGACACTCTAACTTTCTATGATTAGAACCACTCCTGTGAGGCCAGTTTTAGATTCCGATGCTTCACTTCAGGTTTACTGTATCCCTTGGACCTTCTTATTGACGATGAAACACAGAAATTGCATCCGAATTTAATACAAAAGGCACAATGCCGACTTAAATACAAGAGGACTGACACCCTAATTTTCTATGATTTGAACCTCTCCTGTGAGTCCAGTTTTAGATTCCGATGCTTTACTTCAGGTTTACTGTATCCCTTGGACCTTCTTATTGACGATGGAACACAGAAATTGCATCCGAATTTAATACAAAATGCACAATGCCGACTTAAGTACAAGACGACTTACACTCTAGCTTTCTATGATTTGAGCCTCCCCTGTGAGTCCAGTTTATATTCCGATGCTTCACTTCAAGTTTACTGTATCACTTGGACCTTCTTATTGACGATGAAACACAGATATTGCATTCGAATTTAATACAAAAGGCACATTGCCGACATAAGTACAAGGGGCCTGACACTCTAACTTTCTATGATTAGAACCACTCCTGTGAGGCCAGTTTTAGATTCCGATGCTTCACTTCAGGTTTACTGTATCCCTTGGACCTTCTTATTGACGATGAAAAACAGAAATTGCATCCGAATTTAATACAAAAGGCACAATGCCGACTAAAGTACAAGAGGACTGACACTCTAATTTTCTATGATTTGAACCTCTCCTGTGAGTCCAATTTCTGATTCCGATGCTTCACTTCAGGTTTACTGTATCCCTTGGACCTTCTTATTGACGATGAAACCCAGAAATTGCATCCGAATTTAATACAAAAGGCACAATGCCGGCTTAAGTACAAGATGACTGACACTCCAACTTTCTAAGATTTGAACCTCTCCTGTGATTCCAGTTTTAGATTCCGATGCTTCACTTCAGGTTTACTGTATCCCTTGGACCTTCTTATTGACGATGAAACACAGAAATTGCATCCGAATTTAATACAAAAGGCACAATGCTGGCTTAAGTACAAGAGGACTGACACTCTAACTTTCTATGATTTAAACTTCTCCTGTTATTCCAGTTTTAGATTCCGATGCTTCACTTCAGGTTTACTGTATCCCTTGGGCCTTCTTATTGACGATAAAACACAGAAATTGCTTCCGAATTTAAGACAAAAGTCACAATGCCGACTTAAGTACACGAGGACTGACACTGTAACTTTCTATGATTTGAACCTCTCCTGTGAGTCCAGTTTTAGATTCCGATGCTTTACTTCAGGTTTACTGTATCCCTTGGACCTTCTTATTGACGATGGAACACAGAAATTGCATCCAAATTTAATGCAAAATGCACAATGCCGACTTAAGTACAAGACGTCTTACACTATAGCTTTCTATGATTTGAGCCTCTCCTGTGAGTCCAGTATATATTCCGATGCGCTCACTTCAAGTTTACTGTATCACTTGGACCTTCTTATTGACGATGAAACACAGAAATTGCATACGAATTTAATACAAAAGGCACATTGCCGACTTAAGTACAACAGGACTGACACTCTAACTTTCTATGATTAGAACCACTCCTGTGATGCCAGTTTTAGATTCCGATGCTTCACTTCAGGTTTACTGTATCCCTTGGACCTTCTTATTGACGATGAAACACAGAAATTGCATCCGAATTTAATACAAAAAACACAATGCCGACTTAAACACAAGAGGACTGACACTCTAACATTCTATGAGTTGAACCACGCTTGGGAGTCCAGTTTTCGATTCCGATTCTTCACTTCTGGTTAACTGTATTCCTTGGACGATCTTATTGACGATGAAACACAGAAATTGCATCCGAATTTAATACAAAAGGCACAATGCCGACTTAAGTACAAGAGGACTGACACTCTAACTTTTTATGATTTGAACCTCGCTTGTGAGTCCAGTTGTAGATTATGATGCTTCACTTCAGGTTTACTGTTTCCCTTGGACCTTCTTATTGACGATGAAACACAGAAATTGCATCCGAATTTAATACAAAATGCACAATGCCGACTTAAGTACAAGAGGACAGACACTCTAACTTTCTATGATTTCAACCTCTCCTGTGAGTCCAGTTTCAGATTCCGATGCTTCACTTCAGGTTAACTGTATCCCTTGGACCTTCTTATTGACGATGTAACACAGAAATTGCATCCGAATTTAATACAAAAGGCACAATGCCGACTTAAGTACAAGAGGACTGACACTCTAAGTTGCTATGATTTGAACCTCTCCTGTGAGTCCAGTTTTAGCTCCGATGTTTCACTTCAGGTTTGCTGTATCACTTCGACCTTCTTATTGACGATGAAACACAGAAATTGCATACGAATTTAATACAAAATGCACAATGCCGACTTAAGTACAAGAGGACTGACACTCTAACTTTCTATGATTTGAACCACTCCTCTGAGGCCAGATTTAGATTCCGAAGGTTCACTTCAGGTTTACTGTATCCCTTGGCCCTTCTTATTGACGATGAAACACAGAAATTGCATCCGTCTTAAGTGCAAAAGGCACAATGCCGACTTAAGTACACGAGGACTAACGCTCTAACTTTCTATGATTTGAACCTCTCCTGTGAGTCCAGTTTTAGATTCCGATGCTTCACTTCAGGTTAACTGTATCCCTTGGACCTTCTTATTGACGATGAAACACAGGAATTGCATCCGAATTTAATACAAAAGGCACAATGCCGGCTTAAGTACAAGAGGACTGACACTCTAACATTCTATGATTTGAACCTCTCCTGTGATTCCAGTTTTAGATTCCGATGCTTCAATTCAGGTTAACTGTATCCCTTGGACCTTCTTATTGACGATGAAACACAGAAATTGCATCCTAATTTAATACAAAATGCACAATGCCGACTTAAGTACAAGAGGACTGACACTCTAACTTTCTATGATTTGAACCTCTCCTGTGAGTCCAGTTTTAGATTCCGATGCTTCACTTCAGATTTGCTGTATCCCTTGGAACTTCTTATTCACGATGAAACACAGAAATTGCATACGAATTTAATACAAAAGGCACAATGCCGACTTAAGTACAAGACGACTGACACTCTAACTTTCTATGATTTGAACCACTCCTGTGATTCCAGTTTTAGATTCCGATGCTTCACTTCAGGTTTACTGTATCCCTTGGATCTTCTTATTGACAATGAAACACAGAAATTGCATCCGAATTTAATACATAAGGCAGAATGGCGACTTAAGTACAAGAGGACTGACACTCTAACATTCTATGATTTGAACCTCTCCTGTGATTCCAGTTTTAGATTCCGATGCTTCAATTCAGGTTAACTGTATCCCTTGGACTTTCTCATTGACGATGAAACACAGAAATTGCATCCGAATTTAATACAAAAGGCACAATGCTGACTTAAGTACAAGAGGACTGATACTATAAGTTGCTATGATTTGAACCTCTCCTGTGAGTCCAGTTTTAGATTCCGATGTTTCACTTCATGTTTACTGTATCCCTTGGACCTTCTTATTGATGATGAAACACAGAAATTGCATAAGAATTTAATACAAAATGCACAATGCCGACTTAAGTACAAGAGGACTGACACTCTAACTTTCTATGATTTGAGCCACTTCTCTGAGGCCAGATTTAGATTCCGATGCTTCACATCCGGTTTACTGTATCCCTTGGACCTTCTTATTGACGATGAAACACAGAAATTTCATCCGAATTTAATACATAATGCACAATGCCGACATAAGTACAAGAGGACTTACACTCTAGCTTTCTAAGATTTGAGCCTCTCCTGTGAGTCCAGTTTATATTCCGATGCTTCACTTCAAGTTTACTGTATCACTTGGACCTTCTAATTGACGATGAAACACAGAAATTGCATACGAATTAAATACAAAAGGCACATTGCCGACTTAAGTACAAGAGGACTGACACTCTAACTTTCTATGATTTGAACCACTCCTGTGAGGCCAGTTTTAGATTCCGATGCTTCACTTCAGGTTTACTGTATCCCTTGGACCTTCTTATTGACGATGAAACACAGAAATTGCATCCGAATTTAATACAAAAGGCACAATGCCGACTTAAGTACAAGATTACTGACACCCTAATTTTCTATGATTTGAACCTCTCCTGTGAGTCCAGTTTTAGATTCCGATGCTTCACTTCAGGTTAACTGTATCCCTTGGACCGTCTTATTGACGATGAAACACAGAAATTGCATCCGAATTTAATACAAAATGCACAATGCCGACTTAAGTACAAGAGGACTGTCACTCTAACTTTCTATGATTTGAACCTCTCCTGTGAGTCCAGTTTTAGATTCCGATGCTTCACTTCAGATTTGCTGTATCCCTTGGAACTTCTTATTCACGATGAGACACAGAAATTGCATACGAATTTAATACAAAAGGCACAATGCCGACTTAAGTACAAGAGGACTGACACTCTAACTTCCTATGATTTGAACCACTCCTGTGAGGCCAGTTTTAGATTCCGATGCTTCACTTCAGGTTTACTGTATCCCTTGGATCTTCTTATTGACGATGAAACACAGAAATTGTATCCGAATTTCATACAAAAGGCACAATGGCGACTTAAGTACAAGAGGACTGACACTCTTACTTTCTATGATTTGAACATCTCCTGTGAGTCCAGTTTTAGATTCCGAAGCTTCACTTCAGGTTTACTGTATCCCTTGGTACTTCTCATTGACGATGAAACACAGAAATTGCATCCGAATTTAATACAAAAGGCACAATGCCGACTTAAGTACAAGAGGTCTGACACTCTAATTGTCTATGATTTGAACCTATCCTGGGGGTCCTGTTTTAGATTCCGATGCTTCACATCAGGTTTACTGTATCCCTTGGACTTTCTTATTGACGATGAAGCACAGAAATTGCATCCGTTTTTAATACAAAATTCACAATGCCGACTTAAACACAAGAGGACTGAAACTCTAACATTCTATGATTTGAACCACGCTTGGGAGTCCAGTTTTCGATTCCGATTCTTCACTTCTGGTTAACTGTATTCCTTGGACGATCTTATTGACGATGAAACACAGAAATTGCATCCGAATTTAATACAAAAGGCACAATGCCGACTTAAGTACAAGAGGACTGACACTCTAAGTTGCTATTATTTGAACCACTCCTCTGAGGCCAGATTTAGATTCCGATGCTTCACTTCAGGTTTACTGTATCCCTTGGCCCTTCTTATTGACGATGAAACTCAGAAATTGCATCCGTCTTAAGTGCAAAAGGCACAATGCCGACTTAAGTACACGAGGACTAACACTCTAACTTTCTATGTTTTGAACCTCTCCTGTGAGTCCAGTTTTAGATTCCGATGCTTCACTTCAGGTTAACTGTATCCCTTGGACCTTCTTATTGACGATGAAACACAGAAATTGCATCCGAATTTAATACAAAAGGCACAATGCCGGCTTAAGTACAACAGGACTGACACTCTAACATTCTATGATTTGAACCTCTCCTGTGATTCCAGTTTTAGATTCCGATGCTTCAATTCAGTTTAACTGTATCCCTTGGACCTTCTTATTGACGATGAAACACAGAAATTGCATCCGAATTTAATACAAAATGCACAATGCCGACTTAAGTACAAGAGGACTGACACTCTAACTTTCTATGATTTCAACCTCTCCTGTGAGTCCATTCTTAGATGCCGATGCTTCACTACAGGTTTACTGTATCCCTTGGACATTCTCATTGACGATGAAACACAGAAATTGCATCCGAATATAATACTAAAGGCACAATGCTGACTTAAGTACAAGAGGACTGACACTCTAAGTTGCTATGATTTGAACCTCTCCTGTGAGTCCAGTTTTAGATTCCGATGTTTCACTTCAGGTTTACTGTATCCCTTGGACCTTCTTATTGATGATGAGACACAGAAATTGCATAAGAATTTAATACAAAATGCACAATGCCGACTTAAGTACAAGAGGACTGACACTCTAACTTTCTATGATTTGACCCACTTCTCTGAGGCCAGATTTAGATTCCGATGCTTCACATCCGGTTTACTGTATCCCTTGGACATTCTTATTGTCGATGAAACACAGATATTTCATCCGAATTTAATGCAAAAGGCACAATGCCGACTTAAGTACAAGAGGACTGATACTCTAACTTTCTATGATTTGAACCTCTCCTGTGAGTCCAGTTTTAGATTCCGATGCTTCACTTCAGGTTTACTGTATCCCTTGGACCTTCTTATTGACGATGAAACACAGAAATTGCATCTGAATTTAATAGAAAAGGCACAATGCCGGCTTAAGTACAAGAGGGTTGACACTCTAACTTTCTATGATTTGAACTTCTCCTGTGATTCCAGTTTTAGATTCCGATGCTTCATTTCAGGTTTACTGTATCCCTTGGGCCTTCTTATTGATGCTGAAACACAGAAATTGCAATCCGAATTTAATACAAAATGCACAATGCCGACTTAGGTACATGAGGACTGACACTGAAACTTCCTATGATTAGAACCACTCCTGTGAGGCCAGTTTTAGATTCCGATGCTTCACTTCAGGTTTACTGTATCCCTTGGACCTTCTTATTGACGATGAAAAACAGAAATTGCATCCGAATTTAATACAAATGTCACAATGCCGGCTTAAGTACAAGAGCACTGACACTCTAACTTTCTAACATTTGAACTTCTCCTGTGATTCCAGAATTAGATTCCGATGCTTCACTTCAGGTTTACTGTATCCCGTGGGCCTACTTATTGACGATGAAACACAGAAATTGCATCCGAATTTAATACAAAAATCACAATGCCGACTTAGGTGCAAGAGGACTGACACTCTAACTTTCTATGATTTTAACCCCTCCTGTGAGTCCAGTTTTAGATTCCTATGCTTCACTTCAGGTTTACTGTATCCCTTGGACCTTCTTATTGACGATGAAACACAGAAATTGCATACGAATTTAATACAAAAGGCACAATGTCGACTTAAGTACAAGAGGACTGACACTCTAACTTTCTATGATTTGAACCTCTCCGGTGAGTCCAGTTTTAGATTCCGATGCTTCACTTCAGGTTTACTGTATCCCTTGTAGCTTCTTATTGACGATGAAACACAGAAATTGCATGCGAATTAAATACAAAAGGCACAATGCTGGCTTTAGTACAAGAGGACTGACACTCTAATTTTCTATGATTTTAACTTCTCCTGTTATTCCGGTTTTAGATTCCGATGCTTCACTTCAGGTTTACTGTATCCCTTGGGCCTTCTTATTGACGATCACTCACAGAAATTGAATCCGAATTTAAGACAAAAGTCACAATGCCGACTGAAGTACAAGAGGACTGACACTCTAACTTTCTATGATTTGAACCTCTCCTGTGAGTCCAGTTTTAGATTCCGATGCTTTACTTCAGGTTTACTGTATCCCTTGGACCTTTTTATTGACGATGAAACACAGAAATTGCATCCGAATTTAATACATAATGCACAATGCCGACTTAAGTACAAGAGGACTTACACTCTAGCTTTCTATGATTTGAGCCTCTCTTGTGAGTCCAGTTTATATTCCGATGCTGCACTTCAAGTTTACTGTATCACTTGGACCTTCTTATTGACGATGAAACACAGAAATTGCATACGAATTTAATACAAAAGGCACATTGCCGACTTAAGTACAAGAGGACTGACACTCTAACTTTCTATGATTAGAACCACTCCTGTGAGGCCAGTTTTAGATTACGATGCTACACTTCAGGTTCACTGTATCCCTTGGACCTTCTTATTGACGATGAAACACAGAAATTGCATCCGAAATTAAATCAAAAGGCACAATGCCGACTTAAGTACAAGAGGACTGACACCCTAATTTTCTATGATTTGAACCTCTCCTGTGAGTCCAGTTTTAGATTCCGATGATTCACTTCAGGATTACTGTATACCTTGGACGTTCTTATTGACGATGAAACACAGAAATTGCATACGAATTTAATACAAAAGGCACAATGCCGACTTAAGTACAAGAGGACTGACACTCTAACTTTCTATGATTTGAACCTCTCCTGTGAGTCCAGTTTTAGATTCCGATGCTTCACTTCAGGTTTACTGTATCCCTTGGGCCTTCTTATTGACGATGAAACACATAAATTGCATCCGAATTTAAGACAAAAGTCACAATGCCGACTTAAGTACAAGAGGACTGACACTCTAACTTTCTATGATTTGAACCTCTCCTGTGAGTCCAGTTTTAGGTTCCGATGCTTTACTTCAGGTTTACTGTATCCCTTGGACCTTGTTATTGACGATGAAACACAGAAATTGCATCCGAATTTAATACAAAATGCACAATGCCGACTTAAGTACAAGACGACTTACACTCTAGCTTTCTATGATTTGAGCCTCTCCTGTGAGTCCAGTTTATATTCCGATGCTTCACTTCAAGTTTACTGTATCACTTGGACCTTCTTATTGACGATGAAACACAGAAATTGCATCCGAATTTAGTGCAAAAGGCACAATGCCGACTTAAGTACACGAGGACTGACACTCTAACTTCCTATGATTTGAACATCTCCTGTGATTCCAGTTTTAGATTCCGATGCTTCACTTCAAGTTAACTGTATCCCTTGGACTGTCTTATTGTCGATGAAACACAGAAATTGCATCCGAATTTAATACAAAATGCACAATGCCGAATTAAGTACAAGAGGACTGACACTCTAACTTTCTATGATTTGAACCTCTCCTGTGAGTCCAGTTTTAGATTCCGATGCTTCACTTCAGATTTGCTGTATCCCTTGGAACTTCTTATTCACGATGAAACACAGAAATTGAATCCGAATTTAATACAAAAGGCACAATGCCGCCTTAAGTACAAGAGGACTGACACTCTAAGTTGCTATGATTTGAACCTCTCCTGTGAGTCCAGTTTTACATTCCGATGTTTCACTTCAGGTTTACTGTATCCCTTGGACCTTCTTAGTGACGATGAAACACCGAAATTGCATACGAATTCAATACAAAATGCACAATGCCGACATAAGTACAAGAGGACTGACACTCTAACTTTCTATGATTTGAACCACTCCTCTGAGGCCAGATTTAGATTCCGATGCTTCACTTCAGGTTTACTGTATCCCTAGGACCTTCTTATTGACGATGGAACACAGAAATTTCATCCGAATTTAATGCAAAAGGCACAATGCCGACTTAAGTACAAGTGGACTGACACTCTAACTTTCTATGATTTGAACCTCTCCTGTGATTCCAGTTTTAGATTCCGATGCTTCACTTCAGGTTTACTGTATCCCATGGGCGTTCTTATTGATGCTGAAACACAGAAATTGCATCCGAATTTAATACAAAATGCACAATGCCGACTTTGGATCATGAGGACTGACACTCTATCTTCCTATGATTAGAACCACTCCTGTGAGGCCAGTTTTAGATTCCGATGCTTCACTTCAGGTTTACTGTATCCCTTGGACCTTCTTATTGACGATGAAAAACAGAAATTGCAACCGAATTTAATACAAAAGGCACAATACCGGTTTAAGTACAAGAGCACTGACACTCTAACTTTCTAAGATTTGAACTTCTCCTGTTATTCCAGTTTTAGATTCCGATGCTTCACTTCAGGTTTACTGTATCCCTTGGAACTTCTTATTCACGATGAATCACAGAAATTGAATCCGAATTTAATACAAAAGGCACAATGCCGACTTAAGTACAAGAGGACTGACACTCTAAGTTGCTATGATTTGAACCTCTCCTGTGAGTCCAGTTTTACATTCCGATGTTTCACTTCAGGTTTACTGTATGCCTTGGACCTTCTTATTGACGATGAAACACAGAAATTGCATCCGAATTTAATGCAAAATGCACAATGCCGACTTAAGTACAAGAGGACTTACACTCTATCTTTCTATGATTTGAGCCTCTCCTGTGAGTCCAGTTTATATTCCGATGCTTCACTTTAAGTTCACTGTATCACTTGTACCTCCTTATTGACGATGAAACACAGAAATTGCATACGAATTTAATACAAAAGGCACATTGCCGACTTAAGTACAAGAGGACTGACACCCTAATTTTCTATGATTTGAACCTCTCCTGTGAGTCCAGTTTTAGATTCCGATGATTCACTTCAGGATTACTGTATACCTTGGACGTTCTTATTGACGATGAAACACAGAAATTGCATACGAATTTAATACAAAAGGCACAATGCCGACTTAAGTACAAGAGGACTGACACTCTAACTTTCTATGATTTGAACCTCTCCTGTGAGTCCAGTTTTAGATTCCGATGCTTCACTTCAGGTTTACTGTATCCCTTGGGCCTTCTTATTGACGATGAAACACATAAATTGCATCCGAATTTAAGACAAAAGTCACAATGCCGACTTAAGTACAAGAGGACTGACACTCTAACTTTCTATGATTTGAACCTCTCCTGTGAGTCCAGTTTTAGGTTCCGATGCTTTACTTCAGGTTTACTGTATCCCTTGGACCTTGTTATTGACGATGAAACACAGAAATTGCATCCGAATTTAATACAAAATGCACAATGCCGACTTAAGTACAAGACGACTTACACTCTAGCTTTCTATGATTTGAGCCTCTCCTGTGAGTCCAGTTTATATTCCGATGCTTCACTTCAAGTTTACTGTATCACTTGGACCTTCTTATTGACGATGAAACACAGAAATTGCATCCGAATTTAGTGCAAAAGGCACAATGCCGACTTAAGTACACGAGGACTGACACTCTAACTTCCTATGATTTGAACATCTCCTGTGATTCCAGTTTTAGATTCCGATGCTTCACTTCAAGTTAACTGTATCCCTTGGACTGTCTTATTGTCGATGAAACACAGAAATTGCATCCGAATTTAATACAAAATGCACAATGCCGAATTAAGTACAAGAGGACTGACACTCTAACTTTCTATGATTTGAACCTCTCCTGTGAGTCCAGTTTTAGATTCCGATGCTTCACTTCAGATTTGCTGTATCCCTTGGAACTTCTTATTCACGATGAAACACAGAAATTGAATCCGAATTTAATACAAAAGGCACAATGCCGCCTTAAGTACAAGAGGACTGACACTCTAAGTTGCTATGATTTGAACCTCTCCTGTGAGTCCAGTTTTACATTCCGATGTTTCACTTCAGGTTTACTGTATCCCTTGGACCTTCTTAGTGACGATGAAACACCGAAATTGCATACGAATTCAATACAAAATGCACAATGCCGACATAAGTACAAGAGGACTGACACTCTAACTTTCTATGATTTGAACCACTCCTCTGAGGCCAGATTTAGATTCCGATGCTTCACTTCAGGTTTACTGTATCCCTAGGACCTTCTTATTGACGATGGAACACAGAAATTTCATCCGAATTTAATGCAAAAGGCACAATGCCGACTTAAGTACAAGTGGACTGACACTCTAACTTTCTATGATTTGAACCTCTCCTGTGATTCCAGTTTTAGATTCCGATGCTTCACTTCAGGTTTACTGTATCCCATGGGCGTTCTTATTGATGCTGAAACACAGAAATTGCATCCGAATTTAATACAAAATGCACAATGCCGACTTTGGATCATGAGGACTGACACTCTATCTTCCTATGATTAGAACCACTCCTGTGAGGCCAGTTTTAGATTCCGATGCTTCACTTCAGGTTTACTGTATCCCTTGGACCTTCTTATTGACGATGAAAAACAGAAATTGCAACCGAATTTAATACAAAAGGCACAATACCGGTTTAAGTACAAGAGCACTGACACTCTAACTTTCTAAGATTTGAACTTCTCCTGTTATTCCAGTTTTAGATTCCGATGCTTCACTTCAGGTTTACTGTATCCCTTGGAACTTCTTATTCACGATGAATCACAGAAATTGAATCCGAATTTAATACAAAAGGCACAATGCCGACTTAAGTACAAGAGGACTGACACTCTAAGTTGCTATGATTTGAACCTCTCCTGTGAGTCCAGTTTTACATTCCAATGTTTCACTTCAGGTTTACTGTATGCCTTGGACCTTCTTATTGACGATGAAACACAGAAATTGCATCCGAATTTAATGCAAAATGCACAATGCCGACTTAAGTACAAGAGGACTTACACTCTATCTTTCTATGATTTGAGCCTCTCCTGTGAGTCCAGTTTATATTCCGATGCTTCACTTTAAGTTCACTGTATCACTTGTACCTCCTTATTGACGATGAAACACAGAAATTGCATACGAATTTAATACAAAAGGCACATTGCCGACTTAAGTACAAGAGGACTGACACCCTAATTTTCTATGATTTGAACCTCTCCTGTGAGTCCAGTTTCTGATTCCGATGCTTTACTTCAGGTTTACTGG
This sequence comes from Schistocerca serialis cubense, assembly GCF_023864345.2. Taxonomy (NCBI): domain Eukaryota; kingdom Metazoa; phylum Arthropoda; class Insecta; order Orthoptera; family Acrididae; genus Schistocerca; species Schistocerca serialis. Next base: position 1,045,794,913 of record NC_064640.1, on the reverse strand, counting down.
TTCCCTTGGACCTTCTTGTTGACGATGAAACACAGAAATTGCATCCGAATTTAATACAAAAGGCACAATGCCGGCTTAAGTACAAGATGACTGACACTCTAACTTTCTATGATTTGAACCTCTCCTGTGAGTCCAGTTTTAGATTCCGATGCTTCACTTCAATGTTTACTGTATCCCTTGGACCTTCTTATTGACGATGAAACACAGAAATTGCATCTGAATTAAATACAAAAGGCACAATGTTGGCTTAAGTACAAAAGCACTGACACTCTAACTGTCTATGATTTAAACTTCTCCTGTTATTCCAGTTTTAGATTCCTATGCTTCACTTCAGGTTTACTGTATCTCTTGGGCCTTCTTATTGACGATGAAACACATAAATTGCATCCGAATTCAAGACAAAAGTCACAATGCCGACTTAAGTACAACAGGACTGACACTCTAACTTTCTATGATTTGAACCTCTCCTGTGAGTCCAGTTTTAGATTCCGATGCTTTACTTCAGGTTTACTGTATCCCTTGGACCTTCTTATTGACGATGAAACACAGAAATTGCATCCGAATTTAATACAAAATGCACAATGCGACTTAAGTACAAGAGGACTTACACTCTAGCTTTCTATGATTTGAGCCTCTCCTGTGAGTCCAGTTTATATTCCGATGCTTCACTTCAAGTTTACTGTATCACTGGGACCATGTTATTGACGATGAAACACAGAAATTGCATCCGAATTTAATACAAAAGGCACATTGCCGACTTAAGTACAAGAGGAATGACACTCTAACTTTCTATGATTTGAACCGCTCCTGTGAGTCCAGTTTCTGATTCCGATGCTTCACTTCTGGTTAACTGTATCCCTTGGACCTTCTTATTGACGATGAAACACAGAAATTGCATCCGAATTTAATACAATAGGCACAATTCGGCTTAAGTACAAGATGACTGACACTCTAACTTTCTATGATTTGAACCTCTCCTGTGATTCCAGTTTTAGATTCCGATGATTCACTTCAGGTTTACTGAATCCCTTGGGCCTTCTTATTGACGATGAATCACAGAAATCGCATCCGAATTTAATACAAAAAGCACAATGGCGACTTAAGTACAAGAGAACTGACACTCTAATTTTCTATGATTTGAACCTCTCCAGGGGGTCCTGTTTTAGATTCCGATGCTTCACTTCAGGTTTACTGTATGCCTTGGACTTTCTTATTTACGATGAAGCACAGAAATTGCATCCGTTTTTAATACAAAAGGCACAATGCCGACTTAAACACAAGGGGACTGACACTCTAACATTCTATGATTTTAACCACGCTTGGGAGTCCAGTTTTCGATTCCGATTCTTCACTTCTGGTTAACTTTATTCCTTGGACGATCTTATTGACGATGAAACACAGATATTGCATCCGAACTTAATACAAAAGGCACAATGCCGACTTAAGTACAAGAGGACTGACACTCTAACTTTTTATGATTTGAACCTCGCTTGTGAGTCCAGTTGTAGATTACGATGCTTCACTTCAGGTTAACTGTTTCCTTGACCTTCTTATTGACGATGAAACATAGAAATTGCATCAGAATTTAATACAAAAGGCACAATGCCGACTTAAGTACAAGAGGACAGACACTCTAACTGTATATGATTTCAACCTCTCCTGTGAGTCCAGTTTCAGATTCCGATGCTTCACTTCAGGTTAACTGTATCCCTTGGACCTTCTTATTGACGATGTAACACAGAAATTGCATCCCAATTTAATACAAAAGGCACAATGCCGGCTTACGTGCAAGATGACTGACACTCAAACTTTCTATGATTTGAACCTCTCCTGTGATTCCAGTTTTAGTTTCCGATGCTTCACTTCAGGTTTACTGTATCCCTTGGGCCTTCTTATTGACGATGAAACACAGAAATTGCATCCGAATTTAATACAAAAGGCACAAGGCCGACTTAAGTACAAAGGGACTGACACTCAAACTTTCTATGATTTGAACCACTCCTGTGAGGCCAGTTTTAGATTCCGATGCTTCACTTCAGGTTAACTGTATCCCTTGGATCTTCTTATTGACGATGAAACACAGAAATTGCATCCGAATTTAATACAAAAGGCACAATGGCGACTTAAGTACAAGAGGACTGACACTCTAATTTTCTATGAATTGAACCTCTCCTGTGAGTCCATTCTTAGATGCCGATGCTTCACTACAGGTTTACTGTATCCCTTGGACCTTTTCATTGACGATGAAACACAGAAATTGCATCCGAATTTAATACAAAAGGCACAATGCCGACTTAAGTACAAGAGGACTGACACTCTAAGTTGCTATGATTTGAACCCCTCCTGTGAGTCCAGTTTTAGATTCCGATGTTTCACTTCAGGTGTACTGTATCACTTGGACCTTCTTATTGACGATGAAACACAGAAATTGCATCCGAATTTAATACAAAATGCACAATGCCGAATTAGGTACAAGAGGATTGACACTCTAACTTCCTATGATTAGAACCACTCCTATGAGGCCAGTTTTAGATTCCGATGCTTCACTTCAGGTTTACTGTATCCCGTGGGCCTACTTATTGACGATGAAACACAGAAATTGCATCCGAATTTAATACAAAAGGCACAAGGCCGACTTAAGTACAAAGGGACTGACACTCAAACTTTCTATGATTTTAACCCCTCCTGTGAGTCCATTTTTAGATTCCGGTGCTTCACTTCAGGTTTACTGTATCCCTTGGACCTTCTTATTGACGTTGAAACACAGAAATTGCATACGAATTAAATACAAAAGGCACAATGCCGACTTAAGTACAAGAGGACTGACACTCTAACTTTCTGTGATTTGAACCTCTCCTGTGAGTCCAGTTTTAGATTCCGATGCTTCACTTCAGATTTACTGTATCCCTTGGACCTTCTTATTGACGATGAAACACAGAAATTGCATCCGAATTAAATACAAAAGGCACAATGCTGGCTTAAGTACAAGAGGATTACACTCTAACTTTCTATGATTTGAACTTCTCTTGTTATTCCAGTTTTAGATTCCGATGCTTCACTTCAGGTTTACTGTATCCCTTGGGCCTTCTTATTGACGATGCAACACAGAAATTGCATCCGAATTTAAGACAAAAGTCACAATGCCGACTTAAGTACAAGAGGACTGACACTCTAACTTTCTATGATTAGAACCACTCCTATGAGGCCAGTTTTAGATTCCGATGCTTCACTTCAGGTTTACTGTATCCCTTGGACCTTCTTATTGACGATGAAAAACAGAAATTGCATCCGAATTTAATACAAAAGGCACAATGCCGACTTAAGTACAAGAGGACTGACACTCTAATTTTCTATGATTTGAACCTCTCCTGTGAGTCCAGTTTCTGATTCCGATGCTTCACTTCAGGTTTACTGTATCCCTTGGACCTTCTTATTGACGATGAAACACAGAAATTGCATCCGAATTTAATACAAAAGGCACAATGCCGGCTTAAGTACAAGATGACTGACACTATTACTTTCTATGATTTGAACCTCTCCTGTGATTCCAGTTTTAGATTCCGATGCTTCACTTCAGGTTTACTGTATCCCTTGGACCTTCTTGTTGACGATGAAACACAGAAATTGCATCCGAATTTAATACAAAAGGCACAATGCTGGCTTAAGTACAAGAGGACTGACACTCTAACTTTCTATGATTTAAACTTCTCCTGTTATTCCAGTTTTAGATTCCGATGCTTCACTTCAGGTTTACTGTATCCCTTGGGCCATCTTATTGACGATGAAACACAGAAATTGCATCCGAATTTAAGACAAAAGTCACAATGCCGACTTAAGTACAAGAGGACTGACACTCTAACTTTCTATGATTTGAACCTCTCCTGTGAGTCCAGTTTTAGATTCCGATGCTTTACTTCAGGTTTACTGTATACCTTGGACCTTCTTATTGACGATGAAACACAGAAATTGCATCCGAATTTAATACAAAATGCACAATGCCGACTTAAGTACAAGAGGACTGACACTCTAACTTTATATGATTTGAACCACTCCTCTGAGGCCAGATTTAGATTCCGATGATTCACTTCAGGTTTACTGTATCCCTTGGACCTTCTTATTGACGATGAAACACAGAAATTTCATCCGTATTTAATGCAAAAGGCACAATGCCGACTTAAGTACAAGAGTACTGCCACTCTAACTTTCTATGATTTGAACCTCTCCTGTGAGTCCAGTTTTAGATTCCGATGCTTCACTTCAGGTTTACTGTATCCCTTGGACCTTCTTATTGACGATGAAACACAGAAATTGCATCTGAATTTAATACAAAAGGCACAATGCCGGCTTAAGTACAAGAGGACTGACACTCTAACTTTCTATGATTTGAACTTCTACTGTGATTCCAGTTTTAGATTCCGATGCTTCACTTCAGGTTAACTGTTTCCTTGACCTTCTTTTTGACGATGAAACACAGAAATTGCATCCGAATTTAATACAAAAGGCACAATGCCGACTTAAGTACAAGAGGACAGACACTCTAACTGTATATGATTTCAACCTCTCCTGTGAGTCCAGTTTCAGATTCCGATGCTTCACTTCAGGTTAACTGTATCCCTTGGACCTTCTTATTGACGATGTAACACAGAAATTGCATCCCAATTTAATACAAAAGGCACAATGCCGGCTTACGTGCAAGATGACTGACACTCTAACTTTCTATGATTTGAACCTCTCCTGTGATTCCAGTTTTAGTTTCCGATGCTTCACTTCAGGTTTACTGTATCCCTTGGGCCTTCTTATTGACGATGAAACACAGAAATTGCATCCGAATTTAATACAAAAGGCACAAGGCCGACTTAAGTACAAAGGGACTGACACTCAAACTTTCTATGATTTGAACCACTCCTGTGAGGCCAGTTTTAGATTCCGATGCTTCACTTCAGGTTTACTGTATTCCTTGGATCTTCTTGTTGACGATGAAACACAGAAATTGCATCCGAATTTAATACAAAAGGCACAATGGCGACTTAAGTACAAGAGGACTGACACTCTAACTTTCTATGAATTGAACCTCTCCTGTGAGTCCATTCTTAGATGCCGATGCTTCACTACAGGTTTACTGTATCCCTTGGACCTTCTCATTGACGATGAAACACAGAAATTGCATCCGAATTTAATACAAAAGGCACAATGCCGACTTCTGTACAAGAGGACTGTCACTCTAAGTTGCTATGATTTGAACCTCTCCTGTGAGTCCAGTTTTAGATTCCGATGTTTCACTTCAGGTGTACTGTATCACTTCGACCTTCTTATTGACGATGAAACAAGGAAATTGCATCCGAATTTAATACAAAATGCACAATGCCGAATTAGGTACGACACTCTAACTTCCTATGTTTAGAAACACTCCTGTGAGGCCAGTTTTAGATTCCGATGCTTTACTTCAGGTTTACTGTATCCCTTGGACCTTCTTATTGACGATGAAACACAGAAATTGCATCCGAATTTAATACAAAATGCACAATGCCGACTTAAGTACTATAGCACTGACACTCTAATTTTCTAAGATTTGAACTTCTCCTGTGATTCCAGTTTTAGATTCCGATGCTTCACTTCAGGTTTACTGTATCCCGTGGGCCTACTTATTGACGATGAAACACAGAAATTGCATCCGAATTTAATACAAAAGGCACAATGCCGGCTTACGTGCAAGATGACTGACCCTCTAACTTTCTATGATTTGAACCTCTCCTGTGATTCCAGTTTTAGTTTCCGATGCTTCACTTCAGGTTTACTGTATCCCTTGGATCTTCTTATTGACGATGGAACACAGAAATTGCATCCGAATTTAATACAAAAGGCACAATGGCGACTTAAGTACAAGAGGACTGAACTCTAACTTTCTATGATTTGAACCTCTCCTGTGAGTATATTCTTACATGCCGATGCTTCACTACAGGTTTACTGTATCCCTTGGACCTTCTCATAGACGATGAAACACAGAAATTGCATCCGAAATTAATAAAAAAGGCACAATGCCGACTTAAGTACAAGAGTACTGCCACTCTAAGTTGCTATGATTTGAACCTCTCCTGTGAGTCCAGTTTTAGATTCCGATGTTTCACTTCAGGTGTACTGTACCACTTGGACCTTCTTATTGACGATGAAACACAGCAATTGCATCCGAATTTAATACAAAATGCAGAATGCCGACTTAGGTACAAGAGGACTGACACTCTAACTTCCTATGATTAGAACCACTCCTGTGAGGCCAGTTTTAGATTCCGATGCTTCACTTCAGGTTTACTGTATCCCTTGGACCTTCTTTTTGACGATGGAACACAGAAATTGCATCCGAATTAAATACAAAAGGCACAATGCTGGCTTAAGTACAGGAGGATGACACTCTAACTTTCTATGATTTGAACTTCTCCTGTTATACCAGTTTTAGATTCCGATGCTTCACTTCAGGTTTACTGTATCCCTTGGGCCTTCTTATTGACGATGAAACACAGAAATTGCATCCGAATTTAAGACAAAAGTCACAATGCCGACTTAAGTACAAGAGGACAGACACTCTAACTTTCTATGATTTGAACCTGTCCTTTGAGTCCAGTTTTAGATTCCGATGCTTTACTGCAGGTTTACTGTATCCCTTGGACCTTCATATTGACGATGAAACACAGAAATTGCATCCAAATTTAATACAAAATGCACAATGCCGACTTAAGTACAAGAGGACTTACACTCTAGCTTTCTATGATTTGAGCCTCTCCTGTGAGTCCAGTTTATATTCCGATGCTTCACTTCAAGTTTACTGTACCACTTGGACCTTCTTATTGACGATGAAACACAGAAATTGCATTCGAATTTAATACAAAAGGCACATTGCCGACATAAGTACAAGAGGACTGACACTCTAACTTTCTATGATTAGAACCACTCCTGTGAGGCCAGTTTTAGATTCCGATGCTTCACTTCAGGTTTACTGTATCCCTTGGACCTTCTTATTGACGATGAAAAACAGAAATTGCATCCGAATTTAATACAAAAGGCACAATGCCGACTTAAGTACAAGAGGACTGACACTCTAATTTTCTATGATTTGAACCTCTCCTGTGAGTCCAGTTTCTGATTCCGATGCTTCACTTCAGGTTTACTGTATCCCTTGGACCTTCTTATTGACGATGAAACACAGAAATTGCATCCGAATTTAATACAAAAGGCACAATGCCGGCTTAAGTACAAGATGACTGACACTATTACTTTCTATGATTTGAACCTCTCCTGTGATTCCAGTTTTAGATTCCGATGCTTCACTTCAGGTTTACTGTATCCCTTGGACCTTCTTGTTGACGATGAAACACAGAAATTGCATCCGAATTTAATACAAAAGGCACAATGCTGGCTTAAGTACAAGAGGACTGACACTCTAACTTTCTATGATTTAAACTTCTCCTGTTATTCCAGTTTTAGATTCCGATGCTTCACTTCAGGTTTACTGTATCCCTTGGGCCATCTTATTGACGATGAAACACAGAAATTGCATCCGAATTTAAGACAAAAGTCACAATGCCGACTTAAGTACAAGAGGACTGACACTCTAACTTTCTATGATTTGAACCTCTCCTGTGAGTCCAGTTTTAGATTCCGATGCTTTACTTCAGGTTTACTGTATACCTTGGACCTTCTTATTGACGATGAAACACAGAAATTGCATCCGAATTTAATACAAAATGCACAATGCCGACTTAAGTACAAGAGGACTGACACTCTAACTTTATATGATTTGAACCACTCCTCTGAGGCCAGATTTAGATTCCGATGATTCACTTCAGGTTTACTGTATCCCTTGGACCTTCTTATTGACGATGAAACACAGAAATTTCATCCGTATTTAATGCAAAAGGCACAATGCCGACTTAAGTACAAGAGTACTGCCACTCTAACTTTCTATGATTTGAACCTCTCCTGTGAGTCCAGTTTTAGATTCCGATGCTTCACTTCAGGTTTACTGTATCCCTTGGACCTTCTTATTGACGATGAAACACAGAAATTGCATCTGAATTTAATACAAAAGGCACAATGCCGGCTTAAGTACAAGAGGACTGACACTCTAACTTTCTATGATTTGAACTTCTACTGTGATTCCAGTTTTAGATTCCGATGCTTCACTTCAGGTTAACTGTTTCCTTGACCTTCTTTTTGACGATGAAACACAGAAATTGCATCCGAATTTAATACAAAAGGCACAATGCCGACTTAAGTACAAGAGGACAGACACTCTAACTGTATATGATTTCAACCTCTCCTGTGAGTCCAGTTTCAGATTCCGATGCTTCACTTCAGGTTAACTGTATCCCTTGGACCTTCTTATTGACGATGTAACACAGAAATTGCATCCCAATTTAATACAAAAGGCACAATGCCGGCTTACGTGCAAGATGACTGACACTCTAACTTTCTATGATTTGAACCTCTCCTGTGATTCCAGTTTTAGTTTCCGATGCTTCACTTCAGGTTTACTGTATCCCTTGGGCCTTCTTATTGACGATGAAACACAGAAATTGCATCCGAATTTAATACAAAAGGCACAAGGCCGACTTAAGTACAAAGGGACTGACACTCAAACTTTCTATGATTTGAACCACTCCTGTGAGGCCAGTTTTAGATTCCGATGCTTCACTTCAGGTTTACTGTATTCCTTGGATCTTCTTGTTGACGATGAAACACAGAAATTGCATCCGAATTTAATACAAAAGGCACAATGGCGACTTAAGTACAAGAGGACTGACACTCTAACTTTCTATGAATTGAACCTCTCCTGTGAGTCCATTCTTAGATGCCGATGCTTCACTACAGGTTTACTGTATCCCTTGGACCTTCTCATTGACGATGAAACACAGAAATTGCATCCGAATTTAATACAAAAGGCACAATGCCGACTTCTGTACAAGAGGACTGTCACTCTAAGTTGCTATGATTTGAACCTCTCCTGTGAGTCCAGTTTTAGATTCCGATGTTTCACTTCAGGTGTACTGTATCACTTCGACCTTCTTATTGACGATGAAACAAGGAAATTGCATCCGAATTTAATACAAAATGCACAATGCCGAATTAGGTACGACACTCTAACTTCCTATGTTTAGAAACACTCCTGTGAGGCCAGTTTTAGATTCCGATGCTTTACTTCAGGTTTACTGTATCCCTTGGACCTTCTTATTGACGATGAAACACAGAAATTGCATCCGAATTTAATACAAAATGCACAATGCCGACTTAAGTACTATAGCACTGACACTCTAATTTTCTAAGATTTGAACTTCTCCTGTGATTCCAGTTTTAGATTCCGATGCTTCACTTCAGGTTTACTGTATCCCGTGGGCCTACTTATTGACGATGAAACACAGAAATTGCATCCGAATTTAATACAAAAGGCACAATGCCGGCTTACGTGCAAGATGACTGACCCTCTAACTTTCTATGATTTGAACCTCTCCTGTGATTCCAGTTTTAGTTTCCGATGCTTCACTTCAGGTTTACTGTATCCCTTGGATCTTCTTATTGACGATGGAACACAGAAATTGCATCCGAATTTAATACAAAAGGCACAATGGCGACTTAAGTACAAGAGGACTGAACTCTAACTTTCTATGATTTGAACCTCTCCTGTGAGTATATTCTTACATGCCGATGCTTCACTACAGGTTTACTGTATCCCTTGGACCTTCTCATAGACGATGAAACACAGAAATTGCATCCGAAATTAATAAAAAAGGCACAATGCCGACTTAAGTACAAGAGTACTGCCACTCTAAGTTCCTATGATTTGAACCTCTCCTGTGAGTCCAGTTTTAGATTCCGATGTTTCACTTCAGGTGTACTGTACCACTTGGACCTTCTTATTGACGATGAAACACAGCAATTGCATCCGAATTTAATACAAAATGCAGAATGCCGACTTAGGTACAAGAGGACTGACACTCTAATTTCCTATGATTAGAACCACTCCTGTGAGGCCAGTTTTAGATTCCGATGCTTCACTTCAGGTTTACTGTATCCCTTGGACCTTCTTTTTGACGATGGAACACAGAAATTGCATCCGAATTAAATACAAAAGGCACAATGCTGGCTTAAGTACAGGAGGATGACACTCTAACTTTCTATGATTTGAACTTCTCCTGTTATACCAGTTTTAGATTCCGATGCTTCACTTCAGGTTTACTGTATCCCTTGGGCCTTCTTATTGACGATGAAACACAGAAATTGCATCCGAATTTAAGACAAAAGTCACAATGCCGACTTAAGTACAAGAGGACAGACACTCTAACTTTCTATGATTTGAACCTGTCCTTTGAGTCCAGTTTTAGATTCCGATGCTTTACTGCAGGTTTACTGTATCCCTTGGACCTTCATATTGACGATGAAACACAGAAATTGCATCCAAATTTAATACAAAATGCACAATGCCGACTTAAGTACAAGAGGACTTACACTCTAGCTTTCTATGATTTGAGCCTCTCCTGTGAGTCCAGTTTATATTCCGATGCTTCACTTCAAGTTTACTGTACCACTTGGACCTTCTTATTGACGATGAAACACAGAAATTGCATTCGAATTTAATACAAAAGGCACATTGCCGACATAAGTACAAGAGGACTGACACTCTAACTTTCTATGATTAGAACCACTCCTGTGAGGCCAGTTTTAGATTCCGATGCTTCACTTCAGGTTTACTGTATCCCTTGGACCTTCTTATTGACGATGAAAAACAGAAATTGCATCCGAATTTAATACAAAAGGCACAATGCCGACTTAAGTACAAGAGGACTGACACTCTAATTTTCTATGATTTGAACCTCTCCTGTGAGTCCAGTTTCTGATTCCGATGCTTCACTTCAGGTTTACTGTATCCCTTGGACCTTCTTATTGACGATGAAACACAGAAATTGCATCCGAATTTAATACAAAAGGCACAATGCCGGCTTAAGTACAAGATGACTGACACTCTAACTTTCTATGATTTGAACCTCTCCTGTGATTCCAGTTTTAGATTCCGATGCTTCACTTCAGGTTTACTGTATCCCTTGGACCTTCTTATTGACGATGAAACACAGAAATTGCATCCGAATTTAATACAAAAGGCACAATGCTGGCTTAAGTACAAGAGGACTGACACTCTAACTTTCTATGATTTAAACTTCTCCTGTTATTCCAGTTTTAGATTCCGATGCTTCACTTCAGGTTTACTGTATCCCTTGGGCCTTCTTATTGACGATGAAACACAGAAATTGCATCCGAATTTAAGACAAAAGTCACAATGCCGACTTAAGTACAAGAGGACTGACACTCTAACTTTCTATGATTTGAACCTCTCCTGTGAGTCCAGTTTTAGATTCCGATGCTTTACTTCAGGTTTACTGTATCCCTTGGACCTTCTTATTGACGATGAAACACAGAAATTGCATCCGAATTTAATACAAAATGCACAATGCCGACTTAAGTACAATAGCACTGACACTCTAACTTTCTAAGATTTGAACTTCTCCTGTGATTCCAATTTTCGATTCCGATGCTTCACTTCAGGTTTACTGTATCCCGTGGGCCTACTTATTGACGATGAAACACAGAAATTGCATCCGAATTTAATACAAAAGGCACAATGCCGACTTAAGTGTAAGAGGACTGACACTATAACTTTCTATGATTATAACCCCTCCTGTGAGTCCAGTCTTAGATTCCGGTGCTTCACTTCAGGTTTACTGTATCCCTTGGACCTTCTTATTGACGATGAAACACAGAAATTGCATACGAATTAAATACAAAAGGCACAATGCCGACTTAAGTACAAGAGGACTGACACTCTAACTTTCTATGATTTGAACCACTCCTGTGAGTCCAGTTTTAGATTCCGATGCTTCACTTCAGGTTTACTGTATCCCTTGGACCTTCTTATTGACGATGAAACACAGAAATTGCATCCGAATTAAATACAAAAGGCACAATGCTGGCTTAAGTACAAGAGGACTGACACTCTAACGTTCTATGATTTGAACTTCTCCTGTTATTCCAGTTTTAGATTCTGATGCTTCACTTCAGGTTTCCTGTATCCCTTGGGCCTTCTTATTGACGATGAAACACAGAAATTGCATCCGAATTTAAGACAAAAGTCACAATGCCGACTTAAGTACAAGAGGACTGACACTCTAACTTTCTATGATTAGAACCACTCCTGTGAGGCCAGTTTTAGATTCCGATGCTTAACTTCAGGTTTACTGTATCCCTTGGACCTTCTTATTGACGATGAAAAACAGAAATTGCATCCGAATTTAATACAAAAGGCACAATGCCGACTTAAGTACAAGAGGACTGACACTCTAATTTTCTTTGATTTGAACCTCTCCTGTGAGTCCAGTTTCTGTTTCCGATGCTTCACTTCAGGTTTACTGTATCCCTTGGACCTTCTTATTGACGACGAAACACAGAAATTGCATCCGAATTTAATACAAAAGGCACAATGCCGGCTTAAGTACAAGAGGACAGACACTGTAACTTTCTATGATTTGAACCTCTCCTGTGATTCCAGTTTTAGTATCCGATGCTTCACTTCAGGTTTACTGTTTCCCTTGGATCTTCTTGCTGACGATGAAACACAGAAATTGCATCCGAATTTAATACAAAAGGCACAATGCCGACTTAAGTACAAGAGGATTGATACTCTAACTTTCTATGATTTCAACCTCTCCTGTGAGTCCAGTTTCAGATTCCGATGCTTCACTTCTGGTTAACTGTATCCCTTGGACCTTCTTATTGACGATGTAACACAGAAATTGCATCCGAATTTAATACAAAAGGCACAATGCCGGCTTAAGTGCAAGATGACTGACACTCTAACTTTCTATGATTTCAACCTCTCCTGTGATTCCAGTTTTAGTATCCGATGCTTCACTTCAGGTTTACTGTATCCCTTGGGCCTTCTTATTGTCGATGAAACACAGAAATTACATCCGAATTTAATACAAAAGTCACGAGGCCGACTTAAGTAGAAAGGGACAGACACTCAAACTTTCTATGATTTGAACCACTCCTATGAGTTTAGTTTTAGATTCTGTTGCTTTACTTCAGGTTTACTGTATCCCTTGGACATTCATATTGACGATGAAACATAGAAATTGCATCCGAATTTAATACAAAAGGCACAATGACGACTTAAGTACAAGCGGACTCTCACTCTAACTTTCTATGATTGGAACCTGTCCTGTGAGTCCAGATTTAGATTCCGATGCTTCACTTCAGGTTTACTGTATCCCTTGGACTTTCTTATGACGATGAAGCACAGAAATTGCATCCGATTTTAATACAAAAGGCACAATGCCGACATAAGTACAAGAGGACTGACACTCTAACTTTCTATGATTTGAACCTCTCCTGTGAGTCCAGTTTTAGATTCCGATGCTTCACTTCAGGTTTACTGTATCCCTTGGACCTTCTTATTGACGATGAAACACAGAAATTGCATCCGAATTTAAGACAAAAGTCACAATGCCGACTTAAGTACAAGAGGACTGACACTCTAACTTTCTATGATTTGAACCTGTCCTTTGAGTCCAGTTTTAGATTCCGATGCTTTACTTCAGGTTTACTGTATCCCTTGGACCTTCATATTGACGATGAAACACAGAAATTGCATCCAAATTTAATACAAAATGCACAATGCCGACTTAAGTACAAGAGGACTTACACTCTAGCTTTCTATGATTTGAGCCTCCCCTGTGAGTCCAGTTTATATTCCGATGCTTCACTTCAAGTTTACTGTATCACTTGGACCTTCTTATTGACGATGAAACACAGAAATTGCATTCGAATTTAATACAAAAGGCACATTGCCGACATAAGTACAAGGGGCCTGACACTCTAACTTTCTAAGATTAGAACCACTCCTGTGAGGCCAGTTTTAGATTCCGATGCTTCACTTCAGGTTTACTGTATCCCTTGGACCTTTTTATTGACGATGAAAAACAGAAATTGCATCCGAATTTAATACAAAACGCACAATGCCGACTAAAGTACAAGAGGACTGACACTCTAATTTTCTATGATTTGAACCTCTCCTGTGAGTCCAGTTTCTGATTCCGATGCTTCACTTCAGGTTTACTGTATCCCTTGGACCTTCTTATTGACGATGAAACACAGAAATTGCATCCGAATTTAATACAAAAGGCACAATGCTGGCTTAAGTACAAGAGGACTGACACTCTAACTTTCTATGATTTAAACTTCTCCTGTTATTCCAGTTTTAGATTCCGATGCTTCACTTCAGGTTTACTGTATCCCTTGGGCCTTCTTATTGATGATAAAGCACAGAAATGGCATCCGATTTTAATACAAAAGGCACAATGCCGACATAAGTACAAGAGGACTGACACTCTAACTTTCTATGATTTGAACCCCTCCTGTGAGTCCAGTTTTAGATTCCGATGCTTCACTTCAGGTTTACTGTATCCCTTGGACCTTCTTATTGACGATGAAACACAGAAATTGTATCCGAAAATAATACAAAATGCACAATGCAGACTTAAGTACAAGAGGACTGACACTCTAAGGTTCTATGATTTGAAACTCTCCTGCGAGTCTTGTTTTAGATTCCGATGCTTCACTTCAGGTTTACTGTATCCCTTGGAGCATCTTATTGACGATGAAACACAGAAATTGCATCCGAATTTAATACAAAAGGCACAATGCCGACTCAAGTAATAGAGGACAGACACTCAAATTATCTATGAATTGAACCTCTCTTGTTGGTCCAGTTTCAGATTCCGAAGCTTAACTTCGGGCTTACTGTATCCCTTGGACCTTCTTATTGACGATGAAACACAGAAATTGCATCCGAATTTAATACAAAAGGCACAATGCTGGCTTAAGTACAAGAGGACTGACACTCTAACTTTCTATGATTTAAACTTCTCCTGTTATTCCAGTTTTAGATTCCGATGCTTCACTTCAGGTTTACTGTATCCCTTGGGCCTTCTTATTGATGATAAAGCACAGAAATTGCATCCGATTTTAATACAAAAGGCACAATGCCGACATAAGTACAAGAGGACTGACACTGTAACTTTCTATGATTTGAACCTCTCCTGTGAGTCCAGTTTTAGATTCCGATGCTTCACTTCAGGTTTACTGTATCCCTTGGACCTTCTTATTGACGATGAAACACAGAAATTGCATCTGAATCTAATACAAAAGGCACAATGCCGGCTTAAGTACAAGAGGACCTACACTCTAGCTTTCTATGATTTGAGCCTCTCCTGTGAGTCCAGTTTATATTCCGATGCTTCACTTCAAGTTTACTGTATCACTTGGACCTTCTTACTGACGATGAAACACAGAAATTGCATTCGAATTTAATACAAAAGGCACATTGCCGACTTAAGTACAAGAGGACTGAGACTCTAACTTTCTATGATTAGAACCACTCCTGTGAGGCCAGTTTTAGATTCCGATGCTTAACTTCAGGTTTACTGTATCCCTTGGACCTTCTTATTGACTATGAAAAACAGAAATTGCATCCGAATTTAATACAAAAGGCACAATGCCGACTTAAGTACAAGAGGACTGACACTCTAATTTTCTATGATTTGAACCTCTCCTGTGAGTCCAGTTTCTGATTCCGATGCTTCACTTCAGGTTTACTGTATCCCTTGGACCTTCTTATTGACGACGAAACACAGAAATTGCATCCGAATTTAATACAAAAGGTACAATGCCGGCTTAAGTACAAGAGGACTGACACTCTAACTTTCTATGATTTGAACTTCTCCTGTTATTCCAGTTTTAGATTCCGATGCTTCACTTCAGGTTTACTGTATCCCTTGGGCCTTCTTGTTGACGATAAGACACAGAAATTGCATCCGAATTTAAGACAAAAGTCACAATGCCGACTTAAGTACAAGAGGGCAGACACTCTAACTTTCTATGATTTGAACCTCTCCCGTGAGTCCAGTTTTAGATTCCGATGATTTACTTCAGGTTTACTGTATCCCTCGGACCTTCTTATTGACGACGAAACACAGAAATTGCATCCGAATTTAATACAAAATGCACAATGCCGACTTAAGTACAAGAGGACTGACCCTCTAACTTTCTATGATTTGAACCTCTCCCGTGAGTCCAGTTTTAGATTCCGATGATTTACTTCAGGTTTACTGTATCCCTCGGACCTTCTTATTGACGATGAAACACAGAAATTGCATCCATTTTTAATACAAAAGGCACAATGCCGACTTACACACAAGAGGACTGACTCTCTAACATTCTGTGATTTGAACCACGCTTGGGAGTCCAGTTTTCGATTCCGATTCTTCACTTCTGGTTAACTGTATTCCTTGGACGATCGTATTGACGATGAAACACAGAAATTGCATCCGAATTTAATACAAAAGGCACAATGCCGACTTCAGTACAAGAGGACTGACACTCTGACTTTTTATGATTTGAACAACGCTTGTGTGTCCAGTTGTAGATTACGATGCTTCACTACAGGTTTACTGTTTCCCTTGGATCTTCTTGCTGACGATGAAACACAGAAATTGCATCCGAATTTAATACAAAAGGCACAATGCCGACTTAAGTACAAGAGGATTGACACTCTAACTTTCTATGATTTCAACCTCTCCTGTGAGTCCAGTTTCAGATTCCGATGCTTCACTTCAGGTTAACTGTATCCCTTGGACCTTCTTATTGACGATGTAACACAGAAATTGCATCCGAATTTAATACAAAAGGCACAATGCCGGCTTAAGTGCAAGATGACTGACACTCTAACTCTCTATGATTTGAACCTCTCCTGTGATTCCAGTTTTAGTTTCCGATGCTTCACTTCAGGTTTACTGTATCCCTTGGGCCTTCTTATTGTCGATGAAACACAGAAATTGCATCCGAATTTAATACAAAAGGCACAATGCCGACATAAGTACAAGAGGACTGACACTCTAACTTTCTATGATTTGAACCTCTCCTGTGAGTCCAGTTTTAGATTCCGATGCTTCACTTCAGGTTTACTGTATCCCTTGGACCTTCTTATTGACGATGAAACACAGAAATTGCATCCGAAAATAATACAAAATGCACAATGCAGACTTAAGTACAAGAGGACTGACACTCTAAGGTTCTATGATTTGAAACTCTCCTGCGAGTCTAGTTTTAGATTCCGATGCTTTACTTCAGGTTTACTGTATCACTTGGAGCATCTTATTGACGATGAAATACAGAAATTGCATCGGAATTTAATACAAAAGGCACAATGCCGACTCAAGTAATAGAGGACAGACACTCTAATTTTCTATGAATTGAACCTCTCCTGTGGGTCCAGTTTCAGATTCCGAAGCTTCACTTCAGGCTTACTGTATCCCTTGGACCTTCTTATTGACAATGAAACACAGAAATTGCATCCCAATTTAATACAAAAAGCTCAATGCCGACTTAAGTACAAGAGGACTGACACTCTAACTTTCTATGATTTGAACCGCTCCTATGAGTTTAGTTTTAGATTCTGTAGCTTCACTTCAGGTTTACTGTATCCCTTGGACCTTCGTATTGACGATGAAACATAGAAATTGCATCCGAATTTAATACAAAAGGCACAATGCCGACTTAAGTACAAGCGGACTGTCACTCTAACTTTCTATGATTTGAACCTGTCCTGTGAGTCCAGATTTAGATTCCGAAGCTTCACTTCAGGTTTACTGTATCCCTTGGACTTTCTTATGACGATGAAGCACAGAAATTACATCCGATTTTAATACAAAAGGCACAATGCCGACATAAGTACAAGAGGACTGACACTCTAACTTTCTATGATTTGAACCTCTCCTGTGAGTCCAGTTTTAGATTCCGATGCTTCACTTCAGGTTTACTGTATCCCTTGGACCTTCTTATTGACGATGAAACACAGAAATTGCATCCGAAAATAATACAAAATGCACAATGCAGACTTAAGTACAAGAGGACTGGCACTCTAAGGTTCTATGATTTGAAACTCTCCTGCGAGTCTAGTTTTAGATTCCGATGCTTCACTTCAGGTTTACTGTATCCCTTGGAGCATCTTATTGACGATGAAACACAGAAATTGCATCCGAATTTAATAAAAAATGCACAATGCCGACTCAAGTAATAGAGGACAGACACTCTAATTTTCTATGAATTGAACCTCTCCTGTGGGTCCAGTTTCAGATTCCGAAGCTTAACTTCAGGCTTACTGTATCCCTTGGACCTTCTTATTGACGATGAAACACAGAAATTGCATCTGAATTTAATACAAAAGGCACAATGCCGGCTTAAGTACAAGAGGACTTACACTCTAGGTTTCTATCATTTGAGCCTCTCCTGTGAGTCCAGTTTATATTCCGATGCTTCACTTCAAGTTTACTGTATCACTTGGACCTTCTTATTGACGATGAAGCACAGAAATTGCATTCGAATTTAATACAAAAGGCACATTGCCGACTTAAGTACAAGAGGACTGACACTCTAACTTTCTATGATTAGAACCACTCCTGTGAGGCCAGTTTTAGATTCCGATGCTTAACTTCAGGTTTACTGTATCCCTTGGACCTTCTTATTGACGATGAAAAACAGAAATTGCATCCGAATTTAATACAAAAGGCACAATGCCGACTTAAGTACAAGAGGACTGACACTCTAATTTTCTATGATTTGAACCTCTCCTGTGAGTCCAGTTTCTGATTCCGATGCTTCACTTCAGGTTTACTGTATCCCTTGGACCTTCTTATTGTTGACGAAACACAGAAATTGCATCCGAATTTAATACAAAAGGTACAATGCCGGCTTAAGTACAAGAGGACTGACACTCTAACTTTCTATGATTTGAACTTCTCCTGTTAATCCTGTTTTAGATTCCGATGCTTCACTTCAGGTTTACTGTATCCCTTGGGCCTTCTTGTTGACGATGAGACACAGAAATTGCATCCGAATTTAAGACAAAAGTCACAATACCGACTTAAGTACAAGAGGTCAGACACTCTAACTTTCTATGATTAGAACCACTCCTGTGAGGCCAAATTTAGATTCCGATGCTTCACTTCAGGTTTACTGTATCCCTTGGACCTTCTTATTGACGATGAAGCACAAAAATTGCATCCGATTTTAATACAAAAGGCACAATGCCGACTTACACACAAGAGGACTGACACTCTAACATTCTGTGATTTGAACCACGCTTGGGAGTCCAGTTTTCGATTCCGATTCTTCACTTCTGGTTAACTGTATTCCTTGGACGATCTTATTGACGATGAAACACAGAAATTGCATCCGAATTTAATACAAAAGGCACAATGCCGACTTAAGTACAAGAGGACTGACTCTCTGACTTTTTATGATTTGAACATCGCTTGTGAGTCCAGTTGTAGATTACGATGCTTCACTACAGGTATACTGTTTCCCTTGGATCTTCTTGCTGACGATGAAACACAGAAATTGCATCCGAATTTAATACAAAAGGCACAATGCCGACTTAAGTACAAGAGGATTGACACTCTAACTTTCTATGATTTCAACCTCTCCTGTGAGTCCAGTTTCAGATTCCGATGCTTCACTTCAGGTTAACTGTATCCACTGGACATTCTTATTGACGATGTAACACAGAAATTGCATCCGAATTTAATACAAAAGGCACAATACCGGCTTAAGTGCAAGATGACTGACACTCTAACTTTCTATGTTTTGAACCTCTCCTGTGATTCCAGTTTTAGTTTCCGATGCTTCACTTCAGGTTTACTGTATCCCTTGGGCCTTCTTATTGTCGATGAAACACAGAAATTGCATCCGAATTTAATACAAAAGGCACGAGGCCGTCTTAAGTACAAAGGGACAGACACTCAAACTTTCTATGATTTGAACCACTCCTATGAGTTTAGTTATAGATTCTGTTGCTTCACTTCAGGTTTACTGTATCCCTTGGACCTTCGTATTGACGATGAAACATAGAAATTGCATCCGAATTTAATACAAAAGACACAATGCCGACTTAAGTACAAGCGGACTGTCACTCTAACTTTCTATGACTTGAACCTGTCCTGTGAGTCCAGATTCAGATTCCGATGCTTCACTTCAGGTTTACTGTATCCCTTGGACTTTCTTATGACGATGAATCACAGAAATTGCATCCGATTTTAATACAAAAGGCACAATGCCGACATAAGTACAAGAGGACTGACACTCTAACTTTCTATGATTTGAACCTCTCCTGTGAGTCCAGTTTTAGATTCCGATGCTTCACTTCAGGTTTACTGTATCCCTTGGACCTTCTTATTGACGATGAAACACAGAAATTGCATCCGAAAATAATACAAAATGCTCAATGCAGACTTAAGTACAAGAGGACTGACACTCTAAGGTTCTATGATTTGAAACTCTCCTGCGGGTCTAGTTTTAGATTCCGATGCTTCACTTCAGGTTTACTGTATCCCTTGGAGCATCTTATTGACGATGAAACACAGAAATAGCATCCGAATTTAATACAAAAGGCACAATGCCGACTCAAGTAATAGAGGACAGACACTCTAATTTTCTATGAATTGAACTTCTCCTGTTATTCCAGTTTTAGATTCCGATGCTTCACTTCAGGTTTACTGTATCCCTTGGGCCTTCTTATTTACGATGAAGCACAGAAATTGCATCCGAAGTTAAGACAAAAGTCACAATGCCGACTTAAGTACAAAGGGACAGACACTCAAACCTACTATGATTTGAACCACTCCTATGAGTTTAGTTATAGATTCTGTTGCTTCACTTCAGGTTTACTGTATGCCTTGGACCTTCGTATTGACGATGAAACATAGAAATTGCATCCGAATTTAATACAAAAGACACAATGCCGACTTAAGTACAAGCGGACTGTCACTCTAACTTTCTATGATTTGAACCTGTCCTGTGAGTCCAGATTCAGATTCCGATGCTTCACTTCAGGTTTACTGTATCCCTTGGACTTTCTTATGACGATGAATCACAGAAATTGCATCCGATTTTAATACAAAAGGCACAATGCCGACATAAGTACAAGAGGACTGACACTCTAACTTTCTATGATTTGAACCTCTCCTGTGAGTCCAGTTTTAGATTCCGATGCTTCACTTCAGGTTTACTGTATCCCTTGGACCTTCTTATTGACGATGAAACACAGAAATTGCATCCGAAAATAATACAAAATGCTCAATGCAGACTTAAGTACAAGAGGACTGACACTCTAAGGTTCTATGATTTGAAACTCTCCTGCGGGTCTTGTTTTAGATTCCGATGCTTCACTTCAGGTTTACTGTATCCCTTGGAGCATCTTATTGACGATGAAACACAGAAATAGCATCCGAATTTAATACAAAAGGCACAATGCCGACTCAAGTAATAGAGGACAGACACTCTAATTTTCTATGAATTGAACTTCTCCTGTTATTCCAGTTTTAGATTCCGATGCTTCACTTCAGGTTTACTGTATCCCTTGGGCCTTCTTATTTACGATGAAGCACAGAAATTGCATCCGAAGTTAAGACAAAAATCACAATGCCGACTTAAGTACAAGAGGACTGACACTCTAACTTCCTATGATTTGAACTTCTGCTGTGATTCCAGTTTTAGATTCCGATGCTTCACTTCAGGTTTACTGTATCCCTTGGGCCTTCTTATTAACGCTGAAACACATAAATTGCATCCGAATTTAATACAAAATTCACAATGCCGACTTAGGTACAAGAGGACTGACACTCTAACTTCCTATGATTATAACCACTCCTGTGTGGCCAGTATTAGATTCCGATGCTTTACTTCAGGTTTACTGTATCCCTTGGACCTTCTTATTGACGATGAAACACAGAAATTGCATCTGAATTTAATACAAAAGGCACAATGCCGGCTTAAGTACAAGAGGACTGACACTCTAACTTTCTATGATTTGAACCTCTCCTGTGAGTCCAGTTTTAGATTCCGATGCTTTACTTCAGGTTTACTGTATCCCTTGGACCTTCTTATTGACGATGAAACACAGAAATTGCATCCGAATTTAATACAAAATGCACAATGCCGACTTAAGTACAAGAGGACTTACACTCTAACTTTCTATGATTAGAACCACTCCTGTGAGGCCAAATTTAGATTCCGATGCTTCACTTCAGGTTTACTGTATCCCTTGGACCTTCTTATTGACGATGAAGCACAGGAATTGCATCCGATTTTAATACAAAAGGCACAATGCCGACTTAAACACAAGAGGACTGACACTCTAACATTCTGTGATTTGAACCACGCTTGGGAGTCAAGTTTTCGATTCCGATTCTTCACTTCTGGTTAACTGTATTCCTTGGACGATCTTATTGACGATGAAACACAGAAATTGCATCCGAATTTAATACAAAAGGCACAATGCCGACTTAAGTACAAGAGGACTGACACTCTGACTTTTTATGATTTGAACATCGCTTGTGAGTCCAGTTGTAGATTACGATGCTTCACTTCAGGTTTACTGTTTCCCTTGGATCTTCGTACTGACGATGAAACACAGAAATTGCATCCGAATTTAATACACAAATCACAATGCCGACTTAAGTACAAGAGGATTGACACTCTAACTTTCTATGATTTCAACCTCTCCTGTGAGTCCAGTTTCAGATTCCGATGCTTCACTTCAGGTTAACTGTATCCCTTGGACCTTCTTATTGACGATGTAACACAGAAATTGCATCCGAATTTAATACAAAAGGCACAATGCCGGCTTAAGTGCAAGATGACTGACACTCTAACTTTCTATGATTTGAACCTCTCCTGTGATTCCAGTTTTAGGTTCCGATGCTTCACTTCAGGTTTACTTTATCCCTTGGGCCTTCTTATTGTCGATGAAACACAGAAATTGCATTCGAATTTAATACAAAAGGCACGAGGCCGACTTAAGTACAAAGGGACAGACACTCAAACTTTCTATGATTTGAACCACTCCTATGAGTTTAGTTTTAGATTCTGTTGCTTCACTTCAGGTTTACTGTATCCCTTGGACCTTCGTATTGACGATGAAACATAGAAATTGCATCCGAATTTAATACAAAAGGCACAATGCCGACTTAAGTACAAGCGGACTGTCACTCTAACTTTCTATGATTTGAACCTGTCCTGTGAGTCCAGATATAGATTCCGATGCTTCACTGCAGGTTTACTGTATCCCTTGGACTTTCTTATGACGATGAAGCACAGAAATTGCATCCGATTTTAATACAAAAGGCACAATGCCGACATAAGTACAAGAGGACTGACACTCTAACTTTCTATGATTTGAACCTCTCCTGTGAGTCCAGTTTTAGATTCCGATGCTTCACTTCAGGTTTACTGTATCCCTTGGACCTTCTTATTGACGATGAAACACAGAAATTGCATCCGAATATAATACAAAATGCGAAATGCAGACTTAAGTACAAGAGGACTGACACTCTAAGGTTCTATGATTTGAAACTCTCCTGCGAGTCTAGTTTTAGATTCCGTTGCTTCACTTCAGGTTTACTGTATCCCTTGGAGCATCTTATTGACGATGCAACACAGAAATTGCATCCGAATTTAATACAAAAGGCACAATGCCGACTTAAGTACAAGAGGACTCACACTCTAACTTTCCATGATTTGAACCTCTATTGTGAGTCCAGTTTTAGATTCCGATGCTTCACTTCAGGTTTACTGTATCCCTTGGACCTTCTTATTGACGATGAAACACAGAAATTGCATCCGAATTTAATACAAAAGGCACAATGCCGACTTAAGTACAAGAGGAATGACACTCTAACTTTCTATGATTTGAACCTCTCCTGTGATTCCAGTTTTAGATTCCGATGCTTCACTTCAGGTTTACTGTATCCCTTGGACCTTCTTATTGACGATGAAACACAGAAATTGCATCTGAATTTAATACAAAAGGCACAATGCCGGCTTAAGTACAAGAGGACTGACACTCTAACTTCCTATGATTTGAACTTCTGCTGTGATTCCAGTTTTAGATTCCGATGCTTCACTTCAGGTTTACTGTATCCCTTGGGCCTTCTTATTAACGCTGAAACACATAAATTGCATCCGAATTTAATACAAAATTCACAATGCCGACTTAGGTACAAGAGGCCTGACACTCTAACTTCCTATGATTAGAACCACTCCTGTGTGGCCAGTATTAGATTCCGATGCTTTACTTCAGGTTTACTGTATCCCTTGGACCTTCTTATTGACGATGAAACACAGAAATTGCATCTGAATTTAATACAAAAGGCACAATGCCGGCTTAAGTACAAGAGGACTGACACTCTAACTTTCTATGATTTGAACCTCTCCTGTGAGTCCAGTTTTAGATTCCGATGCTTTACTTCAGGTTTACTGTATCCCTTGGACCTTCTTATTGACGATGAAACACAGAAATTGCATCCGAATTTAATACAAAATGCACAATGCCGACTTAAGTACAAGAGGACTTACACTCTAACTTTCTATGATTAGAACCACTCCTGTGAGGCCAAATTTAGATTCCGATGCTTCACTTCAGGTTTACTGTATCCCTTGGACCTTCTTATTGACGATGAAGCACAGGAATTGCATCCGATTTTAATACAAAAGGCACAATGCCGACTTAAACACAAGAGGACTGACACTCTAACATTCTGTGATTTGAACCACGCTTGGGAGTCAAGTTTTCGATTCCGATTCTTCACTTCTGGTTAACTGTATTCCTTGGACGATCTTATTGACGATGAAACACAGAAATTGCATCCGAATTTAATACAAAAGGCACAATGCCGACTTAAGTACAAGAGGACTGACACTCTGACTTTTTATGATTTGAACATCGCTTGTGAGTCCAGTTGTAGATTACGATGCTTCACTTCAGGTTTACTGTTTCCCTTGGATCTTCGTACTGACGATGAAACACAGAAATTGCATCCGAATTTAATACACAAATCACAATGCCGACTTAAGTACAAGAGGATTGACACTCTAACTTTCAATGATTTCAACCTCTCCTGTGAGTCCAGTTTCAGATTCCGATGCTTCACTTCAGGTTAACTGTATCCCTTGGACCTTCTTATTGACGATGTAACACAGAAATTGCATCCGAATTTAATACAAAAGGCACAATGCCGGCTTAAGTGCAAGATGACTGACACTCTAACTTTCTATGATTTGAACCTCTCCTGTGATTCCAGTTTTAGGTTCCGATGCTTCACTTCAGGTTTACTTTATCCCTTGGGCCTTCTTATTGTCGATGAAACACAGAAATTGCATTCGAATTTAATACAAAAGGCACGAGGCCGACTTAAGTACAAAGGGACAGACACTCAATTTTTCTATGATTTGAACCACTCCTATGAGTTTAGTTTTAGATTCTGTTGCTTCACTTCAGGTTTACTGTATCCCTTGGACCTTCATATTGACGATGAAACATAGAAATTGCATCCGAATTTAATACAAAAGGCACAATGCCGACTTAAGTACAAGCGGACTGTCACTCTAACTTTCTATGATTTGAACCTCTCCTGTGATTCCAGTTTTAGATTCCGATGCTTCACTTCAGGTTTACTGTATCCCTTGGACCTTCTTATTGACGATGAAACACAGAAATTGCATCTGAATTTAATACAAAAGGCACAATGCCGGCTTAAGTACAAGAGGACTGACACTCTAACTTCCTATGATTTGAACTTCTGCTGTGATTCCAGTTTTAGATTCCGATGCTTCACTTCAGGTTTACTGTATACCTTGGGCCTTCTTATTAACGCTGAAACACATAAATTGCATCCGAATTTAATACAAAATTCACAATGCCGACTTAGGTACAAGAGGACTGACACTCTAACTTCCTATGATTATAACGACTCCTGTGTGGCCAGTATTAGATTCCGATGCTTTACTTCAGGTTTACTGTATCCCTTGGACCTTCTTATTGACGATGAAACACAGAAATTGCATCTGAATTTAATACAAAAGGCACAATGCCGGCTTAAGTACAAGAGGACTGACACTCTAACTTTCTATGATTTGAACCTCTCCTGTGAGTCCAGTTTTAGATTCCGATGCTTTACTTCAGGTTTACTGTATCCCTTGGACCTTCTTATTGACGATGAAACACAGAAATTGCATCCGAATTTAATACAAAATGCACAATGCCGACTTAAGTACAAGAGGACTTACACTCTAACTTTCTATGATTAGAACCACTCCTGTGAGGCCAAATTTAGATTCCGATGCTTCACTTCAGGTTTACTGTATCCCTTGGACCTTCTTATTGACGATGAAGCACAGGAATTGCATCCGATTTTAATACAAAAGGCACAATGCCGACTTAAACACAAGAGGACTGACACTCTAACATTCTGTGATTTGAACCACGCTTGGGAGTCAAGTTTTCGATTCCGATTCTTCACTTCTGGTTAACTGTATTCCTTGGACGATCTTATTGACGATGAAACACAGAAATTGCATCCGAATTTAATACAAAAGGCACAATGCCGACTTAAGTACAAGAGGACTGACACTCTGACTTTTTATGATTTGAACATCGCTTGTGAGTCCAGTTGTAGATTACGATGCTTCACTTCAGGTTTACTGTTTCCCTTGGATCTTCGTACTGACGATGAAACACAGAAATTGCATCCGAATTTAATACACAAATCACAATGCCGACTTAAGTACAAGAGGATTGACACTCTAACTTTCAATGATTTCAACCTCTCCTGTGAGTCCAGTTTCAGATTCCGATGCTTCACTTCAGGTTAACTGTATCCCTTGGACCTTCTTATTGACGATGTAACACAGAAATTGCATCCGAATTTAATACAAAAGGCACAATGCCGGCTTAAGTGCAAGATGACTGACACTCTAACTTTCTATGATTTGAACCTCTCCTGTGATTCCAGTTTTAGGTTCCGATGCTTCACTTCAGGTTTACTTTATCCCTTGGGCCTTCTTATTGTCGATGAAACACAGAATTTGCATTCGAATTTAATACAAAAGGCACGAGGCCGACTTAAGTACAAAGGGACAGACACTCAATTTTTCTATGATTTGAACCACTCCTATGAGTTTAGTTTTAGATTCTGTTGCTTCACTTCAGGTTTACTGTATCCCTTGGACCTTCGTATTGACGATGAAACATAGAAATTGCATCCGAATTTAATACAAAAGGCACAATGCCGACTTAAGTACAAGCGGACTGTCACTCTAACTTTCTATGATTTGAACCTGTCCTGTGAGTCCAGATATAGATTCCGATGCTTCACTGCAGGTTTACTGTATCCCTTGGACTTTCTTATGACGATGAAGCACAGAAATTGCATCCGATTTTAATACAAAAGGCACAATGCCGACATAAGTACAAGAGGACTGACACTCTAACTTTCTATGATTTGAACCTCTCCTGTGAGTCCAGTTTTAGATTCCGATGCTTCACTTCAGGTTTACTGTATCCCTTGGACCTTCTTATTGACGATGAAACACAGAAATTGCATCCGAATATAATACAAAATGCGAAATGCAGACTTAAGTACAAGAGGACTGACACTCTAAGGTTCTATGATTTGAAACTCTCCTGCGAGTCTAGTTTTAGATTCCGTTGCTTCACTTCAGGTTTACTGTGTCCCTTGGAGCATCTTATTCACGATGCAACACAGAAATTGCATCCGAATTTAATACAAAAGGCACAATGCCGACTTAAGTACAAGAGGACTCACACTCTAACTTTCCATGATTTGAACCTCTCCTGTGAGTCCAGTTTTAGATTCCGATGCTTCACTTCAGGTTTACTGTATCCCTTGGACCTTCTTATTGACGATGAAACACAGAAATTGCATCCGAATTTAATACAAAAGGCACAATGCCGACTTAAGTGCAAGAGGAATGACACTCTAACTTTCTATGATTTGAACCTCTCCTGTGATTCCAGTTTTAGATTCCGATGCTTCACTTCAGGTTTACTGTATCCCTTGGACCTTCTTATTGACGATGAAACACAGAAATTGCATCTGAATTTAATACAAAAGGCACAATGCCGGCTTAAGTACAAGAGGACTGACACTCTAACTTCCTATGATTTGAACTTCTGCTGTGATTCCAGTTTTAGATTCCGATGCTTCACTTCAGGTTTACTGTATCCCTTGGGCCTTCTTATTAACGCTGAAACACATAAATTGCATCCGAATTTAATACAAAATTCACAATGCCGACTTAGGTACAAGAGGACTGACACTCTAACTTCCTATGATTAGAACCACTCCTGTGTGGCCAGTATTAGATTCCGATGCTTTACTTCAGGTTTACTGTATCCCTTGGACCTTCTTATTGACGATGAAACACAGAAATTGCATCTGAATTTAATACAAAAGGCACAATGCCGGCTTAAGTACAAGAGGACTGACACTCTAACTTTCTATGATTTGAACCTCTCCTGTGAGTCCAGTTTTAGATTCCGATGCTTTACTTCAGGTTTACTGTATCCCTTGGACCTTCTTATTGACGATGAAACACAGAAATTGCATCCGAATTTAATACAAAATGCACAATGCCGACTTAAGTACAAGAGGACTTACACTCTAACTTTCTATGATTAGAACCACTCCTGTGAGGCCAAATTTAGATTCCGATGCTTCACTTCAGGTTTACTGTATCCCTTGGACCTTCTTATTGACGATGAAGCACAGGAATTGCATCCGATTTTAATACAAAAGGCACAATGCCGACTTAAACACAAGAGGACTGACACTCTAACATTCTGTGATTTGAACCACGCTTGGGAGTCAAGTTTTCGATTCCGATTCTTCACTTCTGGTTAACTGTATTCCTTGGACGATCTTATTGACGATGAAACACAGAAATTGCATCCGAATTTAATACAAAAGGCACAATGCCGACTTAAGTACAAGAGGACTGACACTCTGACTTTTTATGATTTGAACATCGCTTGTGAGTCCAGTTGTAGATTACGATGCTTCACTTCAGGTTTACTGTTTCCCTTGGATCTTCGTACTGACGATGAAACACAGAAATTGCATCCGAATTTAATACACAAATCACAATGCCGACTTAAGTACAAGAGGATTGACACTCTAACTTTCAATGATTTCAACCTCTCCTGTGAGTCCAGTTTCAGATTCCGATGCTTCACTTCAGGTTAACTGTATCCCTTGGACCTTCTTATTGACGATGTAACACAGAAATTGCATCCGAATTTAATACAAAAGGCACAATGCCGGCTTAAGTGCAAGATGACTGACACTCTAACTTTCTATGATTTGAACCTCTCCTGTGATTCCAGTTTTAGGTTCCGATGCTTCACTTCAGGTTTACTTTATCCCTTGGGCCTTCTTATTGTCGATGAAACACAGAAATTGCATTCGAATTTAATACAAAAGGCACGAGGCCGACTTAAGTACAAAGGGACAGACACTCAATTTTTCTATGATTTGAACCACTCCTATGAGTTTAGTTTTAGATTCTGTTGCTTCACTTCAGGTTTACTGTATCCCTTGGACCTTCGTATTGACGATGAAACATAGAAATTGCATCCGAATTTAATACAAAAGGCACAATGCCGACTTAAGTACAAGCGGACTGTCACTCTAACTTTCTATGATTTGAACCTGTCCTGTGAGTCCAGATATAGATTCCGATGCTTCACTGCAGGTTTACTGTATCCCTTGGACTTTCTTATGACGATGAAGCACAGAAATTGCATCCGATTTTAATACAAATGGCACAATGCCGACATAAGTACAAGAGGACTGACACTCTAACTTTCTATGATTTGAACCTCTCCTGTGAGTCCAGTTTTAGATTCCGATGCTTCACTTCAGGTTTACTGTATCCCTTGGACCTTCTTATTGACGATGAAACACAGAAGTTGCATCCGAATATAATACAAAATGCGAAATGCAGACTTAAGTACAAGAGGACTGACACTCTAAGGTTCTATGATTTGAAACTCTCCTGCGAGTCTAGTTTTAGATTCCGATGCTTCACTTCAGGTTTACTGTATCCCTTGGAGCATCTTATTGACGATGCAACACAGAAATTGCATCCGAATTTAATACAAAAGGCACAATGCCGACTTAAGTACAAGAGGACTCACACTCTAACTTTCCATGATTTGAACCTCTCCTGTGAGTCCAGTTTTAGATTCCGATGCTTCACTTCAGGTTTACTGTATCCCTTGGACCTTCTTATTGACGATGAAACACAGAAAATGCATCCGAATTTAATACAAAAGGCACAATGCCGACTTAAGTACAAGAGGAATGACACTCTAACTTTCTATGATTTGGGCCTCGCTTGTGAGTCCAGTTTTAGATTCCGATGCTTCACTTCCGGTTTACTGTATCCCTTGGACGTTCTTATTGACGATGAAACACAGAAATTGCATCAGACTTTAATACAAAAAGCACAATGCCGAGTTAAGTACAAGAGGACTGACTCTCTAACTTTCTATGATTTGAACCCCTCCTGTGAGTCTAGTTTTGGATTCCGATGCTTCTCATCAGGTTTACTGTATCCCTTGGACCTTCTTATTGACGATGAATCACAGAAAATGCATCCGAATTTAATAGAAAAGCACAATGCCGACTTAAGTACTAGAGGACTGACACTCTAAATTTCTATGATTTGAACCTCGCTTGTGAGTCCAGTTTTAGATTCTGCTGCTTCACTTCAGGTTTACTGTATCCCTTGGACCCTCTTATTGACGATGAAACACAGAAACTACATCCAAATTTAAATCAAAAGGCACAATGCCTACTTAAGTACAAGAGGACTGACACTCTAACTTTCTATGATATGAGCGTCGCTTGTGAGTCCAGTTTTAGGTTCCGATGCTTCACTTCAGGTTTACAGTATCCCTTGGACCTTGTTATTGACGATGAAGCACAGAAATTGCATCAGAATTTAATACAAAAGGCACAATGCCGACTTAAGTACAAGAGGACTGACACTCTAACTTTCTATGATTTGAACCTCTCCTGTGAGTCCAGTTTTAGATTCCGATGCTTCACTTCAGGTTTACTGTATCCCTTGGACCTTCTTATTGACGATGAAACACAGAAATTGCATCCGAATTTAATACAAAAGGCACAAAGCCGACTTAAGTACAAGAGGACTGACACTCTAACTTTCTATGACTTGAACCTCTCCTGTGAGTCCAGTTTTAGATTCCGATGCTTCACTTCAGGTTTACTGTATCCCTTTGACCTTCTTATTGACGATGAAACACCGAAATTGCATCCGAATTTAATACAAAAGGCATAGTGCCGACTTAAGTACAAGAGGACTGACACTCTAGCTTTCTATGATTTGAACCTCTCCTGTGAGTCCAGTTTTAGATTCCGATGCTTCACTTCAGGTTTACTGTATCCCTTGGACCTTCTTATTGATGATGAAACACTGAAATTGCATCCGAATTTAATACAAATGGCACAATGCCGACTTAAGTACATGAGAACTGACACTCTAACTTTCTATGATTTGAACCTCTCCTGTGAGTCCAGTTTTAGATTCAGATGTTTCACTTCAGGTTTACTGTATCCCTTGGACCTTCTTATTGACGATGAAGCACAGAAATTGCATCCGATTTTAATACAAAAGACACTGTAACGTCCCTTAGCAAAAGACATATTTTGTGGTAAAGGGAAAATATTGTGCATCGTATTCTGTTATTGTATGGAATTATGTATTTTTCTTTTTATTATTTATCTTAGATAATATCTGTGTCGGCGAGTACTGAAATCGCACAGACGATAAATATCATACACAGATGAAAAACATCACTAGTATAAATAATACAGCATGAACATTAATTTCTTTGTCTTCCTCTTGGAGTTACGGTAGTAAGATAGCCTGTGTTGCAGTTGTACATGCTAACGTAGTCTTCTTTTGTTATGGTTAAGCGATGTACGCCATTACGTTCTCATTTTTAAAAATGGTGTGTATTGTAGATAAGTTAACATATTTGAATGTTTTGAATAGAGTTATTTAATGAAACCTTGCATTATTATTTGTAGTAGCTTGCTAAAATTATTATCCCATCCTTTTAAGACATTTTCAGTTATTTAA
The DNA here is from genome assembly GCF_023864345.2 of Schistocerca serialis cubense. Lineage (NCBI taxonomy): Eukaryota > Metazoa > Arthropoda > Insecta > Orthoptera > Acrididae > Schistocerca > Schistocerca serialis. The sequence continues at coordinate 1,045,762,792 of NC_064640.1, read as the reverse complement.
ATATTATCCGTGGTGCAGAGCTGCGCTACGAACGAACAAGCCGCTGCCGCGGCGCATTCAAACTCTATTAAAAGAAATCGATCATATCGCAAAGAAGCGGGAAGGTAATAGTGAAATAAAATCATCTCTTTCAGCTTCCGGACTTGCAGAGCAGAGCAGCAGATTTTATGATGTGTTTTGCAGGTTGACGCGGGCTGCTGATAATATATGGCTGACAGTACAAAAGAGTTAATTTACCTTCGTAACAAAATAGGAATTTTGTTGTGCTTAGTTCTGGTCTGGCAAACCTAATAGTGAAAACGTATTTTTCTCCGACAATAGTCTCATGTTCTTGTGCGAGTCGTGGTAATTATAGGTGTTTTATGCTTAACAAAAATCCACTGCAAAATGTTGAACAATCTTTGCGAACTGTAACATCAGTATTTCATAACAAAGTAATTTTCATTTTCAATAACTATAAAGTAGGGAAGATATGTTGTTTTTTTATAGTGAGTTACAGTAACCAAAAATGTTCCTTTAATAGAAAGCCAGATACAGAACAATAAGAACCCAATATATTCTGTTTTGTTGAAAATTAATGATTATAAAGAAATTCTTGGCACAGCATTACTAAAAGGTATTTCGCGGCTCTTTTCGTATATGCGTTATTACGCGAGCAATAACAAAAACAAAACCAAAATAAATACAAAAGAGTATATATATTTACGACCAAAAACGCGAAATTGTCGCCCAAAAACGCGGGGCCCGAATTTGCAGTGGCCACGAAAACAAGAATATTTTAGGTACTTTCTTTCAGTGTTTATTGTTATGTATATGTATGTATTTAGTGATAAATGTATGTATGTGTATCATGATTAATGCTATGTATTAATGAATGTACAAAAATTTTTCATGAAAAACAGCACCACTGCAAGCAAGTTAGAGGAAACGATCCTGATAGTTCTGAGAAACTGTAACGACTACATAATCCGGGGGCAGCCGAACCCCGAGATCAGATAAATAAAAGGTAAGACTACAGTGTAGTTGTCCTGTTTGTAGAAGCTTAACTCCAGTGAAGTGATCTCATATCGCTAGTGGTGTGTAGTTTGATGTTAGTGTTTATGACAGGACAAAGTTGATTGTAGATAGTAATTTTTAGTGTGTCGTGTATTGTAGATAAACTAACATATTTTGTGTGCAAGTGAAAAAACTGTCAGGTCTTGTGTTCGAGTAGGTAATTTATGAATATGGTTAAATTGCGTAGTCAACGTCCGAGCAATATGGATACTGAGGAACAGCCATTAGTTAGTGCAGGAAATGTAGAAACGGGTGCATTAAGCAGTACAAGTACTCTCTTTGAGGATATACCATGCGAAAATGTGGAGGCAGGGGCACAGGAAGTGGTGCCACCGCCCACCAGCGCTCAAGGAGAGGTAAATAAGGAAATTGTACCACCCCCAGAAAAGCAGGAACCAGAGAGTGGTAATCTGCCTGGTGGGTATTCACTTCAGGCGATATTAGAGCGCGTGCTGGATTACCAGGCACAATTTGCGCAACAACAAGCTGAAAAAGACGAAAAAATTGAAATCTTTCTCGCACAGCAAGCCGAGCGAGATCGCCAGAAGGTGAGAGGGATCGCCAACAAGCTGAGCGGGACCAGCAACTTGTGCAATCGTTAGAAAATATGAAAAAAGAGATTGCCTGTATGAAACAGAATTATGAGTCGATACCTAAGGCTGTGCAAGTGTTGACGGTACAGGTCAACAACCTGCAAGTAGCAAACACTAACATGGTAGACGCGATAGGTGTTTTAGTCAACCGGTTAGAAAAGCAAGAGGTAGATTCCACACAGCTTGTAGAGCAGAAGTGGAACGAACAAGCGACTAAAATTGAAACCGAATTCAACTCATGGCTAGAAGCGAAGGAGAGTGAGATTGACAAAAATATTAATTCTAAGGTACAAGCAGCCATAGCGGATAGAGATTCCGAATCGTTCAGTACCGCAGTAAATAGTCAGGTACAGAACGACGTCCAAACCATCAAACAAATACTCAGTGGGGATATTCCGCAGTGGCAAGTGAATATTAACAAACGGATATCCGACTTGGAAAAGGGTTTAACACAAGGTAGCAAACATCTTGAACATGAAACTATGTCGACAACAGCCAATGTTTTTGGCAACGCACAAACTTATACGCGACGCAACAATGGTGAATCTTTAGGCGATAATGCGAAGAGTTGTAGCTTCGGTTCGGAGCACACAGCCTATGTATGTCCCAGGAACAAACCAGTACTGTCCAAAAATATTAGTTGAAGAAAGTTTGATAAAAAATAGGCAATTTCAAACGTTTACTACTGAACGGAAGTCAGTACACCCAGTAGTATTCATAAAAAGGTTTAAAAATATCTTGCCTAGTGTGTGGAACGAAGCACAGAAAATTCAATACGTAATGTCATACATTCAGGGTGATGCAGCATTGTGGGCTACGGAAGTAGCAGACAGCTGCATGACATATGAACAGTTCGAAAGGGCGTTTTTGTCGAAATACTGGTCGCCTTGTATACAAGAGCGGCTAAGAAAAGAAGTATACAATCCCGAACCGTACTCACCCCGTCTTGGGAATCTGAGACGGTATTTCGAGAAGTACATAAACAAAACGCGTTACTGGGACGAGCCTATCTCACCAAGAGACATAATAAGACTCCTAAAATCACATTTTCCCCTTCATATCAAAGAGCAATTAATACACGTACCAGAAAGCGACATGGAACATTTCCTGTCTGTTCTAGATTCAATAGACTTAATCCAGGAAGACGCAAAAGCAGCGTGTGATCACTCGCGGAATAATGGATCAGGGTGTAAACATGACAGAAATAATAGTGCACAAAACCACAACCATGGAAATGGTGGAGGGGGTAACAAGCGGCAAGAGCATTCGCAAAATTGTAATAATGGTAGAAGTCAGAACGGGTATGGGCAACCGTCTCATAACGAAAAGCGTCGATTTGACGACCAGTACGATTCCGGATTGCCAGGGACCAACCGCTGGAAAAATGCGCGAGGTCAGTGGCATAGCAATTACAATCACGGTAATCGTAATCGGAATCAGAATCAGCGACCAAGCCCAGAGCGGCAGGGTAATGACCGGTACGATAACAACAAACCACCACTGCAGAACGCCCCCATTGCGCAGTCGTGGCGGCCCACAAACAAAAGCGTAAACATAGTAGACGTCGCGGATAATAGCCGTCCAAGTACCTCGCAAGCAAGCCATCCGACAAACTAGAATCGGCCTCGATATGCTCTCCATCGCTGGCCGAGGGGTGGAGTGAGAGCAACACGAATAACAATAGTATCCCTGGAATACATATGCTGCGACACAACGACGGTATCAGTATGGATAAAGATCTACTGACCGAACCGCATGAATGTAAGAAAGATAGCAACGAAAATGTGCAAGCCATAATAGAAGCGAAAATCAATGATGTTGCAGTGAATATAATCATTGACACAGGTGCCTCAGTGAGTGTAATGAGTACACAGTTGTTTAAAGCGCTAGGGAAGGGACGTAGCATACAGACTTTCCCGGTTAATAATTGCAAGGTGTCTGGAGCTATAAGTGCACAGAGCCAGTTAGTTAAGTACCAGGTGCAGATGGAGATTTGTAAGGAGGGCGAAGCCATAGTGAGCTCGTTCCTCATTGTTAAAGGGTTAAAGGTGGCCTGCATTCTGGGAGTAGATTTTCTCCGTGAGAGGGACGCAGTGATCGACCTCTCCTCGGGAAAACTAAGTATAGTTAATAAAGGTAGGAGGACTGAGTTGTCTATGATGAAATCGAAGGAGGTACTTGTGCCATGTTGCAATCGAATTAATATCAAAGGTAGGAACCCCTGGGTACTACACTTTAATGATTATCACCTGTGACGGATCTCTATTATCCGAATATAGGAGATAGAAATTTTGAACCAAATGTTGATGAATTTCGAACCAAAGTACAGGAATCTGAAAGTTTAAGCAACATACAAAAGCAACAGTTGACACAGCTGTTATCAGAATATAACATGGTATTTACCGACCGACCAGGAATAGTCAAAGGGTACCACTACCACATAGAGGTGATGCCTCATAAAACATACTGTCGCGTATCTTACTCCACCCCTTGTTCGAGGAGGGAAGTAGTGGCTAAAGAGATTCGGAAGATGTTGCCACAAGAATGTAGCTATTTGTTAGCTCATCCCCAGACGGGGAAAATAAAAGGACTGTATCCACGTAAAGAAGTAAAGTTATTTATTCAGTGACATGTCTGATGTAAATAGTAGTGGTAAGAAGATTTCAATTTTGTTTTAGAGTATAAGTATGTTAGTTTTAAGAAAGAATTTATGTATAGTTACAATTTTGAGGAAGTAGAATCAGTAAACTGAGCAATAATATGCAAATGGAAGACTTTGTTTACAGACAGTTAGTGTCATTAAAATACTACATGCTCTTCAAGCAATGAATAATCTTTTGTTGAGAAAATAATGATTAATTTCTTGAATCATTTTGTAGTAAGTAAGTACAATTAATGATGAAATCTCATATAAATATGTAGCAGATGTAATTGTGTTAAAGTTAAGGAACCCTGAGAGAGAGTCTATACTAGCCAAAAATTGACTTTGTAGTTCGAAATAATTATGTGATGTAATGTTTACTGCCAATAGTGATCTGAGAACGACACTGGAGCAGAATCCAATAAAAAACAAAACCGTTCCGTGTAACCTATGCTTTGTATGTATGAATGCTTCAATTGAAGCCTGTGTACTTGGTACCCGTTCTTGAATATTAAATACGCAGTACGCGAATCAAGTTACGCGGAAACTACACTGTAGTCCTGTAGGACGGACCGTTAAAAATAATACTAGTACTAAATGAAGTATTTATTGAACAATATGCCCAACTCAAGCTGTCATGCACATGGTAAAATCTGTTTGCTAGATGGGTGATAACCTGGCAAGCTACACTAAAAGAGGAAAAGAAAGCTATGTAAAAAAAAATCACACACCCTTAAATAATTACAAAAAAGCAATATATGTCTAGTAATAGTATTAAAAGTGTGTAATGAGAAGGTAACACAATGGACTCAATATAGATGAGAGTGATTATGCTAAGAACAGTTGTTATGCATTAAAAATAAACTGTGTGCATAAACAATCTAGGAAAGGACGGAATAATGTGTGTAGTAGGGACAGAAAATGACTGTTGTATCTGCACCAATATATACGTCGATATAAGTTAAGTGTTGAGTGACTAACTGTCATAGTGCAGTGCTCAACGAACAGTACACTGTGAGTAAAAACGATAGTTAGTGATCCGTTCGGAGTCAATTCAAACAAACATCGCTCGACGGAGACATTTAGTATGTGTGTACCGAAATATTTTCGCGTGTTGAAAGACGCTCTGGCAGTGTATCAACCGTGAGAACAAGTGAAAGTGTGTAGTACAATGTGCGTGTGACGAACCCTGAATACCAGTGTCACAATGTAACAAGAAATCTGTTATCACGCCAAAACGTCCTGTGCATACCAGCGAAGCGACGGCGTAATGAACAATAAACGCTTTAAACCAAAGTGCATTTTCTTCCACAGCTAATAAGTTGTATCCTTAAAGACAGTACACCGTTGTGGAATATTTGTTTCATGCGTTACGACGGGGAGCCATGCGGAGAAGCAGAGACGGGTGCCGTGCCGCCAGCCAGTCGGTCGCTGGAAACCACTGCAACACGCCGACATTGGTGAATGGTTCGGCGCGGTTCGCGACTGCTCGGGCGCCACCGCAGCACGCCGTCGATGTTGCTGCTAGCAGGTCGTCGACCTCAGCGGTTGTTGGCACGCGGCGCTCCAGACGACGCTACGCAACAATTGCTTCGCGCCGCCCGCTCCGTACGACATTGTTGACGTTCAACCGAACATTACCAACTACGTTGTTCATGTACTAATATGAAAATGATTTATTGAACACGAAATTACGTGACAAACATTTTTTTTTTTGCTGAGTATAGCTCAAAACATTCACTTGTTCGATGATATATGTCACATGTTTTCGTCATATTAGTGAAACAAACTGACACGAATGCCATACAACGGTAGAACATTTGTCGTGAGTAAGTGTAGAGACAATTCATTACATTGCTATCGAACTGTTTAATGATTGACCCTAGTTGTGACACAGACACAAATGTGAAAAAGTGTAGAAGGTACATTTTTAATAGAGAGACTAAAGGGTTTAAAATTTTGACATAAATAATCATTGTTATCTGTGAACATTGGATAAAGTCCACCCTTGTTTAATGAACAAAACCGTGTGTTAAGACAAACCAGACGAGATGACCATGGCTCCGGCGCAGTTTTCCCAGGTTTTCTGATCGCACGTAGCCCAAATGGGGGAGCCAGAAAACTGTAATGACCCTGGGACTAGGTTTACGGTCACCTCGCAAAGTGTGAAAAAACTATAAAAAGTGTAATTAAAACTATAATGTAAAAGAGCAAAGAAGTGAACAGTGAATATTCCTAACAAGGTGACAGACAACGACAAAACGGACGTTAGTGGCAGCATATTGCCGAATATTCTTAACGTTAGTCAATTGCTGCCAGGGGGCATTGTAACGTCCCTTAGCAAAAGACATATTTTGTAGTAAAGAGAAAATATTGTGCATCGTATTCTGTTATTGTATGGAATTATGTATTTTTTTAATTATTATTTATCTTACATAATATCGGTGTCGGCGAGTACTGAAACCGCACAGACGATAAATATCATACACAGATGAAAAACATCACTAGTATAAATAATACAGCATGAACATTAATTTCTTTGTCTTCCTCTTGGAGTTACGGGAGTAAGATAGCCTGTGTCGCAGTTGTACATGCTAACGTAGTCTTCTTTTGTTATGGTTAAGCGATGTACGCCATTACGTACTCATTTTTAAAAAAGGTGTGTATTGTAGATAAGTTAACATATTTGAATGTTTTGAATAGAGCTATTTAATGAAACCTTGCATTATTATTTGTAGTAGCTTGCTTAAATAATTATCCCATCCTTTTAAGACATTTTCAGTTATTTAAATATTATCCGTGGTGCAGAGCTGCGCTACGAACGAACAAGCTGCTGCCGCGGCGCATTCAAACTGTATTAAAAGAAATCGATCATACTGCAAAGAAGCGGGAAGGTAATAGTGAAATAAAATCATCTCTTTCAGCTTCCGGACTTGCAAAGCAGAGCAGCAGATTTTATAATGTGTTTTGCAGGTTGACGCGAGCTGCTGATAATATATTGCTAACAGTACAAAAGAGATAATTTACCTTCGTAGCAAAATAGGAATTTTGTTGTGCTTAGTTCTGGTCTGACAAACCTTATAGTGAAAACGTTTTTTTCTCCGACAATAGTCTAATGTTCTTGTGCGAGTCGTGGTAATTATTGGTGTTTTACGCTTAACAAAAATCCACTGCAAAATGTTGAACAATCTTTGCGAACTGTAACATCAGTATTTCATAACAAAGTAATTTTCATTTTCAATAACTATAAAGTAGGGAAGATATGTTGTTTTTTTATAGTGAGTTACAGTAACCAAAAATGTTCCTTTAATAGAAAGAACAATAAGATCCCAATATATACTGTATTGTTGAAAATTAATGATTATAAAGAAATTCTTGGCACAGAATTACTAAAAGGTATTTCGCGGCTCTTTTCGTATATGCGTTATGACGCGAGCAATAACAATAACAAAACCAAAATAAATACAAATGAGTATATATATTTACGACCAAAAACGCGAAAGCACAATGCCGACTTAAGTACAAGAGGACTGACACTCTAACTTTCTATGATTTGAACCTCTCCTGTGAGTCCAGTTTTAGAGTCCGGTGCTTCACTTCAGGTTTATTGTATCCCTTGGATCTTCTTATTAACGATGAAACACAGAAATTGCATCCGAGTTTAATACAAAACCACAATACCGACTTAAGTACAAGAGGACTTACACTCTAACTTTCTATGATTTCAGCCTCTCCTGTGAGTCCAGTTTTAGATTCCGATGCTTCAATTCAGGTTTACTGTATCACTTGGACCTTTTGTTGACGATGAAACACAGAAATTGAATCCGAATTTAATACAAAAGGCACAATACCGACCTAAAAACAAGAGGACTGACACCCAAACTTTGTATGATTTGAACCTGTCCTGTGAGTCCAGTTTTAGATTCCGATGCTTCACTTAAGGTTTACTGTATACCTTGGACCTTCTTACTGACGATGAAACACAGAAATTGCATCCGAATTTAATACAAAAGGCACAATGCCGACTTAAGTACAAGAGGACTGACACTCTAACTTTCTATGATTTGAACCTCTCCTGTGAGTCCAGACTTGGATTCCGATGCTTCACTTCAGGTTTACTGTATCCCTTGGACCTTCTTATTGACGATCAAATACTGAAATTGCATCCGAATTTAATACAAAATACACAATGCCGACTTAAGTACAAGAGGACTGACACTCTAATTTCCTATGATTTGAACCTCTCCTGTGAGGCAAGTCTTAGATTCCGATGCTTCAATTCAGGTTTACTGTATCCCTTGGACCATCTTATAGACGATGAAACACAGAAATTGCATCCTAATTTAATACAAAACGCACAATGCCGACTTAAGTACATGAGGACTGACACTCTAACTTTCTATGATATGAACCTCTCCTGTGAGTCCAGTTTTAGATTCCGGTGCTTCACTTCAGGTATACTGTATCTCTTGGATCTTCTTATTGACGATGAAACACAGAAATTGCATCCGAGTTTAATACAAAAGGCACAATGCCGACTTAAGTACAAGAGGACTTACACTCTAATTTTCTATGATTTGAACCTCTCCTGTGAGTCCAGTTTTAGATTCAGATGCTTGAATTCAGGTTTACTATATCCCATGGACCTTCCTTTGACGATGAAACTCAGAAATTGAATCCGAATTTAATACAAAAGGCAAAATGCCGACTTAAGTACAAGTGAACTGACACTCTAACTTTCTATGATTTGAACCTCTCTTGTGAGTCCAGCTTTGGATTCCGACTCTTCACTTCAGGTTTACTGCATCACTTGGACCTTTTATTGACGATGAAACACAGAAATTGCATTCGAATTTAATACAAAAGGCACAATGCCGACTTAAGTACAAGAGGACTGACACTCTAACTTTCAATGATTTGAACCTGTCCTGTGAGTCCAGTTTTAGATTCTGATGCTTCACTTAAGGTTTACTGTATACCTTGGACCTTCTTACTGACGATGAAACACAGAAATTGCATCCGAATTTAATACAAAAGGCACAATGCCGACTGAAGTACAAGAGCACTGACACTCTACCTTTCTATGATTTGAACCTCTCCTGTGAGTCCAGACTTGGATTCCGATGCTTCACTTCAGGTTCACTGTATTCCTTGGACCTTCTTATTGACGATCAAACACAGAAATTGCATCCGAATTTAATACAAAATTCACAATGCCGACTTAAGTACAAGAGGACTGAAACTCTAAATTTCTATGATTTGAGCCTGTCCTGTGAGTCCAGTCTTAGATTCCGATGCTTCACTTCAGGTTTACTGTATCCCTTGGACAATCTTATTGACGATGAAACACAGTAATTGCTTCCGAATTTAATACAAAACGCACAATGCCGACTTAAGTACATGAGGACTGACACTCTAACATTCTATGATTTGAACCTCTCTTGTGAGTCAAGTTTTAGATTACGATGCTTCACTTCAGGTTTACTGTATCGCTTGGATCTTCTTATTGACGATGAAACACAGAAATTGTATCCGATTTTAATACAAAAGGCACAATGCCGACTTAAGTACAAGAGGACTGACACAATAACTTTCTATGATTTGTATCTCTCCTGTGAGTCCAGTTTTAGATTCCGATGCTTCACTTCAGGTTTTCTGAGTCCCTTGGACCGTCTTATTGATGATGAAACAGAGAATTTGCATCCGAATTTAATACAAAAGGCACAATGCTGACTTGAGTACAAGAGGACTGACACTCTTACTTTCTATGAGTTGAACCAATCCTGTGAGTCCAGTTTTAGATTCCGATGCTTTACTTCAGGTTTACTGTATACCTTGGACCTTCTTATTGACGATGAAACACAGAAATTGCATACGAATTTAATACAAAAGTCACAATGACGTCTTAAGTACAAGAGGACTGACACTCTAACTTTCTATGATTTGAACCTCTCTTGTGAGTCCATTTTTGGATTCCGATGCTTCACTTCAGGTTTACTGTATTACTTGGACCTTTTTATTGACGATGAAACACAGAAATTGCATCCGAATTAAATACAAAAGGCACAATGCCGATTTAAGTACAAGAGGATTGACACTCTAACATGCTATGATTTGAACCTCTCCTGCGTGTCCAGTTTTAGATTCCGAGGCTTCACTTCAGGTTTACTGTATCGTTTGGTTCTTCTTAAAGACGATGAAACACAGATATTGCATCCGATTTTAATACTAAAGGCACAATGCAGACTTAAGTACAAGAGGACTGACACAATAACTTTCTATGATTTGTACCTCTCCTGTGAGTCCAGTTTTAGATTCCGATGCTTCACTTCAGGTTTTCTGAGTCCCTTGGACCGTCTTATTGAAGATGAAACAGAGAATTTGCATCCGAATTTAATACAAAAGGCACAATGCTGACTTGAGTACAAGAGCCCTGACACTCTTACTTTCCATGAGTTGAACCAATCCTGTGGTCCAGTTTTAGATTCTGATGCTTTACTTCAGGTTTACTGTATACCTTGGACCCTCTTATTGACGATGAAACACAGAAATTGCATACGAATTTAATACAAAACTCACAATGACGACTTAAGTACAAGAGGACTGACACTCTAACTTGCTATGATTTGAACCTCTCTTGTGAGTCCAGTTTTGGATTCCGATGCTTCACTTCAGGTTTACTGTATCACTTGGACCTTTTTATTGACGATGAAACACAGAAATTGCATCCGAATTAAATACAAAAGGCACAATGCCGATTTAAGTACAAGAGGATTGACACTCTAACATTCAATGATTTGAACCTCTCCTGCGAGTCCAGTTTTAGATTCCGAGGCTTCACTTCAGGTTTACTGTATCGCTTGGATCTTCTTAATGACGATGAAACACAGATATTGCATCCGATTTTAATACAAAAGGCACAATGCAGACTTAAGTACAAGAGGACTGACACAATAACTTTCTATGATTTGTACCTCTCCTGTGAGTCCAGTTTTAGATTCCGATGCTTCACTTCAGGTTTTCTGAGTCCCTTGGACCGTCTTATTGAAGATGAAACAGAGAATTTGCATCCGAATTTAATACAAAAGGCACAATGCTGACTTGAGTACAAGAGGACTGACACTCTTACTTTCTATGAGTTGAACCAATCCTGTGGTCCAGTTTTAGATTCTGATGCTTTACTTCAGGTTTACTGTATACCTTGGACCCTCTTATTGACGAAGAAACACAGAAAATGCATACGAATTTAATACAAAAGTCACAATGACGACTTAAGTACAAGAGGACTGACACTCTAACTTGCTATGATTTGAACCTCTCTTGTGAGTCCAGTTTTGGATTCGGATGCTTCACTTCAGGTTTACTGTATCACTTGGACCTTTTTATTGACGATGAAACACAGAAATTGCATCCGAATTAAATACAAAAGGCACAATGCCGATTTAAGTACAAGAGGATTGACACTCTAACATTCAATGATTTTAACCTCTCCTGTGAGTCCAATTTTAGATTCTGATGCTTCACTTCAGGTTTACTGTATCCCTTGGACCTTCGTAGTAACGATCAAACACAGAAATTGCATCCGAATTTAATACAAAAGGGCCAATGCCGACTTAATTACAAGAGGACTGACACTCTAACTTTCTATGATTTGAACCTCTCCTGTGATTCCAGATTTAGGTTCCAACGCTTCACTTCAGGTTTACTGCATCACTTGGACCTTTTATTGACGATGAAACACAGAAATTGCATCCGAATTTAATACAAAAGGCACAATGCCGACCTAAAAACAAGAGGACTGACACTCAGATTTTCTACGATTTGAACCTGTCCTGTGAGTCCAGTTTTAGATTCCGATGCTTCACTTAAGGTTCACTGTATCCCTTGGACCTTCTTATTGACGATCAAACACAGAAATTGCATCCGAATTTAATACAAAATTCACAATGCCGACTTAAGTACAAGAGGACTGACTCTCTAACTTTGTATGATTTGAGCCTCTCCTGTGAGTCCAGTCTTAGATTCCGATGCTTCACTTCAGGTTTACTGTATCCCTTGGACCATCTTATTGACGATGAAACACAGAAATTGCATCCGAATTTAATACAAAACGCACAATGCCGACTTAAGTACATGAGGTCTGACACTCTAACTTTCTGTGATTTGAACCTCTCCTGTGAGTCAAGTTTTTGATTCCAGTGCTTCACTTCAGGTTTACTGTATCACTTGGACCTTTTTATTGACGATGAAACACAGAAATTGCATCCGAATTAAATACAAATGGCACAATGCCGTCATAAGTACAAGAGCACTGACACTCCAATATTCTATGATTTGAACCTCTCCTGTGAGTCAAGTTTTAGACTCCGATGCTTCACTTCAGGTTTACTGTATCGCTTGGATCTTCTTATTGACGATGAAACACAGAAATTGCATCCGATTTTAATACAAAAGGCAAAATGCCGACTTCAGTACAAGAGGACTGACACAATAACTTTCTATGATTTGTACCTCTCCTGTGAGTCCAGTTTTAGATTCCGATGCTTCACTACAGGTTTTCTGAGTCCCTTGGACCGTCTTATTGACGATGAAACAGAGAATTTGCATCCGAATTTATTACAAAAGGCACAATGCTGACTTGAGTACAAGAGGACTGACACTCTTACTTTCTATGAGTTGAACCAATCCTGTGAGTCCAGTTTTAGATTCCGATGCTTTACTTCAGGTTTACTGTATACCTTGGACCTTCGTATTGACGATAGAACACAGAAATTGCATACGAATTTTTAATACAAAAGTCACAATGACGTCTTAAGTACAAGAGGGCTGACACTCTAACTTTCTATGATTTGAACCTCTCTTGTGAGTCCAGATTTGGATTCCGTTGCCTCACTTCAGGTTTACTGTATCACTTGGACCTTTTTATTGACGATGAACCACAGAAATTGCATCCGAATTAAATACAAAAGGCACAATGCCGATTTAAGTACAAGAGGATTGACACTCTAACATTCTATGATTTGAACGTCTCCTGCGAGTCCAGTTTTAGATTCCGAGGCTTCACTTCAGGTTTACTGTATCGCTTGGATCTTCTTATTGACAATGAAACACAGATATTGCATCCGATTTTAATACAAAAGGCACAATGCCGACTTAAGTACAAGCGGATTGACACTCTAAGTTTCTATGATTTCAACTTCTCCTGTGAGCCCAGTTTTGGATTCCGATGCTTCACTTCAGGTTTTCGGTATCCCTTGGAACTTCTTATTGACGATGAAACACAGAAATTGCATTCGAATTTAATACAACAGGCACAATGCCGACTTAATTACAAGAGGACTGACACTCTAACTTTCTATGATTTGAACCTCCCCTGTGAGTCCAGAAATTGGATTCCGATGCTTCACTTCAGTTTTACTGTATCCCTTGGACCTTCTTATTCACGATCAATCACAGAAATTGCATCCGAATTTAATACAAAAGGCACAATGCCGACTTAATTACAAGAGGACTGACACTCTAACTTTCTATGATTTGAACCTCTCCAGTGATTCCAGATTTAGATTCCGACCCTTCACTTCAGGTTTACTGCATCACTTGGACCTTCTTATGGACGATCAAACACAGAAATTGCATCCGAATTTAATACAAAATTCACAATGCCGACTTAAGTACAAGAGGACTGACACTCTAACTTTCTATGATTTGAGCCGCTCCTGTGAATCCAGTCTTAGATTCCGATGCTTCACTTCAGGTTTACTGTATCCCTTGGACCATCTTATTGACAATGAAACACAGAAATTGCATCCGAATTTAATACAAAACGCACAATGCCGACTTAAGTACATTAGGACTGACACTCTAACTTTCTATGTTTTGAACCTCTCCTATGAGTCCAATTTTAGATTCCGATGCTTCACTTCAGGTTTACTGTATCCCTTGGACCTTCTTATTGACGATCAAACACAGAAATTGCATCCGAATTCAAGACAAAAGGCACAATGTCGACTTAAGTACAAGAGCACTGATACTCTTATTTCTTATGATTTGAACCTCTCCTGTGAATCCAGTTTCAGATTCCGATGATTCACTTCAGGTTTACTGTATCCCTTGGGCCTTCTTATTGACGATGAAACACAGAAATTGCATCCGAATTTAATACAAAAGGCCCAATGCCAACTTAAGTACATGAGGACTGGCACTCTAATTTTCTATGATTTGAACCAATCCTGTGAGTCCAGTTTTAGATTCCGATGCTTTACTTCAGGTTTACTGTATCCCTTGGGCCTTCTTATTGACGATGAAACACAGAAATTGCATCCGAATTAAATACAAATGGCACAATGCCGACATAAGTACAAGAGCACTGACACTCTAACATTCTATGATTTGAACCTCTCCTGTGAGTCAAGTTTTAGATTCCGATGCTTCAATTCAGGTTTACTGTATCGCTTGGATCTTCTTATTGACGATGAAACACAGAAATTGCATCCGATTTTAATACAAAAGGCACAATGCCGACTTAAGTACAAGAGGACTGACACAATAACTGTCTATGATATGTACCTCTCCTGTGAGTCCAGTTTTAGATTCCGATGCTTCACTTCAGGTTTTCTGAGTCCCTTGGACCGTCTTATTGACGATGAAACAGAGAATTTGCATCCGAATTTAATACAAAAGGCACAATGCTGACTTGAGTACAAGAGGACTGACACTCCTACTTTCTATGAGTTGAACCAATCCTGTGAGTCCAGTTTTAGATTCCGATGCTTTACTTCACGTTTACTGTATACCTTGGACCTTCTTATTGACGATGAAACACAGAAATTGCATACGAATTTAATACAAAAGTCACAATGACGACTTAAGTACAAGAGGACTGACACTCTAACTTTCTATGATTTGGACCTCTCTTGTGAGTCCAGTTTGGGATTCCGATGCTTCACTTCAGGTTTACTGTATTACTTGCACCTTTTTATTGACGATGAAACACAGAAATTGCATCCGAATTAAATACAAAAGGCACAATGCCGATTTAAGTACAAGAGGATTGACACTCTAACATTCTATGATTTGAACCTCTCCTGCGAGTCCAGTTTTAGATTCCGAGGCTTCACTTCAGGTTTACTGTATCGCTTGGATCTTCTTAATGACGATGAAACACAGATATTGCATCGGATTTTAATACAAAAGGCACAATACAGACTTAAGTACAAGAGGACTGACACAATAACTTTCTATGATTTCTACCTCTCCTGTGATTCCAGTTTTAGATTCCGATGCTTCACTGCAGGTTTTCTGAGTCCCTTGGACCGTATTATTGAAGATGAAACAGAGAATTTGCATCCGAATTTAATACAAAAGGCACAATGCTGACTTGAGTACAAGAGGACTGACACTCTTACTTTCTATGAGTTGAACCATTCCTGTGAGTCCAGTTTTAGATTCCGATGCTTTACTTCAGGTTTACTGTATACCTTGGACCCTCTTATTGACGATGAAACACAGAAATTGCATACGAATTTAATACAAAAGTCACAATGACGACTTAAGTACAAGAGGACTGACACTCTAACTTGCTATGATTTGAACCTCTCTTGTGAGTCCAGTTTTGGATTCCGATGCTTCACTTCAGGTTTTCTGTATCACTTGGACCTTTTTATTGACGATGAAACACAGAAATTGCATCCGAATTAAATACAAAAGGCACAATGCCGATTTAAGTACAAGAGGATTGACACTCTAACATTCAATGATTTGAACCTCTACTGTGAGTCCAATTTTAGATTCCGATGCTTCACTTCAGGTTTACTGTATCCCTTGGACCTTCTTATTAACGATCAAACACAGAAATTGCATCCGAATTTAATACAAAAGTTCCAATGCCGACTTAATTACAAGAGGAGCGACACTTTAACTTTCTATGATTTGAACCTCTCCTGTGATTCCAGATTTAGATTCCAACGCTTCACTTCAGGTTTACTGCATCACTTGGACCTTTTATTGACGATGAAACACAGAAATTGCATCCGAATTTAATACAAAAGGCACAATGTCGACCTAAAAACAAGAGGATTGACACTCTGATTTTCTATGATTTGAACCTGTCCTGTGAGTCCAGTTTTAGATTCCGATGCTTCACTTAAGGTTTACTGTATCCCTTGGACCTTCTTATTGACGATCAAACACAAAAATTGCATCCGAATTTAATACAAAATTCACAATGCCGTCTTAAGTACAAGAGGACTGACACTCTAACTTTGTATGATTTGAGCCTCTCCTGTGAGTCCAGTCTTAGATTCCGATGCTTCACTTCAGGTTTACTGTATCCCTTGGACCTTCTTATTGACGATGAAACACAGAAATTGCATCCGAATTTAATACAAAAGGCACAATGCCAACTTAAGTACATGAGGACTGGCACTCTAACTTTCTATTATTAGAACCAATCCTGTGAGTCCAGACTTGGATTCCGATGCTTCACTTCAGATTTACTGAATCCCTTGAACCTTGTTATTGACGATCAAACACAGAAATTGCATCCGAATTCAATACAAAATGCACAATGTCGACTTAAGTACAAGAGCACTGACACTCTAATTTCTTATGATTTGAACCTCTCCTGTGAATCCAGTTTTAGATTCCGATGCTACACTTCAGGTTTACTGTATCCCTTGACCCTTCTTATTGACGATGTAACACAGAAATTGCATCCGAATTTAATACAAAATGCACAATGCCAACTTAAGTACATGAGGACTGGCACTCTAATTTTCTATGATTTGAACCAATCCTGTGAGTCCAGTTTTAGATTCCGATGCTTTACTTCACGTTTACTGTATCCCTTGGACCATCTTATTGACGATGAAACACAGAAATTGCATCCGAATTTAATACAAAAGGCACAATGCCGACTTAAGTACAAGAGGACTGGCACTCTAACTTTCTATGATTTGAACTTCTCTTGTGAGTCAAGTTTTTGATTGCAATGCTTCACTTCAGGTTTACTGTATCACTTGGACCTTTTTATTGACGATGAAACACAGAAATTGATCCGAATTAAATACAAATGGCACAATGCCGTCATAAGTACAAGAGCACTGACACTCTAATATTCTATGATTTGAACCTCTCCTGTGAGTCAAGTTTTAGACTCCGATGCTTCACTTCAGGTTTACTGTATCGCTTGGATCTTCTTACTGACGATGAAACACAGAAATTGCATCCGATTTTAATACAAAAGGCACAATGCCGACTTAAGTACAAGAGGACTGACACAATAACTTTCTATGATTTGTACCTCTCCTGTGAGTCCAGTTTTAGATTCCGATGCTTCACTTCAGGTTTTCTGAGTCCCTTGGACCGTCTTATTGACGATGAAACAGAGAATTTGCATCCGAATTTATTACAAAAGGCACAATGCTGACTTGAGTACAAGAGGACTGACACTCTTACTTTCTATGAGTTGAACCAATCCTGTGAGTCCAGTTTTAGATTCCGATGCTTTACTTCAGATTTACTGTATACCTTGGACCTTCTTATTGACGATGGAACACAGAAATTGCATACGAATTTAATACAAATGTCACAATGACGACTTAAGTACAAGAGGGCTGACACTCTAACTTTCTATGATTTGAACCTCTCTTGTGAGTCCAGATTTGGATTCCGTTGCCTCACTTCAGGTTTACTGTATCACTTGGACCTTTTTATTGACGATGAAACACAGAAATTGCATCCGAATTAAATACAAAAGGCACAATGCCGATTTAAGTACAAGAGGATTGACACTCTAACATTCTATGATTTGAACCTCTCCTGCGAGTCCAGTTTTAGATTCCGAGGCTTCACTTCAGGTTTACTGTATCGCTTGGATCTTCTTATTGACGATGAAACACAGATATTGCATCCGATTTTAATACAAATGGCACAATGCCGACATAAGTACAAGCGGACTGACACTCTAAGTTTCTATGATTTCAACTTCTCCTGTGAGCCCAGTTTTAGATTCTGATGCTTCACTTCAGGTTTTCGGTATCCCTTGGACCTTCTTATTGACGATGAAACACAGAAATTGCATTCGAATCTAATACAACAGGCACAATGCCGACTTAATTACAAGAGGACTGACACTCTAAGTTTTCTATGATTTGAACCTCCCCTGTGAGTCCAGAAATTGGATTCCGATGCTTCACTTCAGGTTTACTGTATCCCTTGGACCTTCTTATTAACGATCAATCACAGAAATTGCATCCGAATTTAGAACAAAAGGCACAATGCCGACTTAATTACAAGAGGACTGACACTCTAACTTTCTATGATGTGAACCTCTCCTGTGATTCCAGATTTAGATTCCGACCCTTCACTTCAGATTTACTGCATCACTTGGACCTTCTTATGGACGATCAAACACAGAAATTGCATCCGAATTTAATACAAAATTCACAATGCCGACTTAAGTACAAGAGGACTGACACTCTAACTTTCTATGATTTGAGCCGCTCCTGTGAATCCAGTCTTAGATTCCGATGCTTCACTTCAGGTTTACTGTATCCCTTGGACCATCTTATTGACAATGAAACACAGAAATTGCATCCGAATTTAATACAAAACGCACAATGCCGACTTAAGTACATTAGGACTGACACTCTAATTTTCTATGTTTTGAACCTCTCCTGTGAGTCCAATTTTAGATTCCGATGCTTCACTTCAGGTTTACTGTATCCCTTGGACCTTCTTAATGACGATCAAACACAGAAATTGCATCCGAATTCAATACAAAAGGCACAATGTCGACTTAAGTACAAGAGCACTGACACTCTAATTTCTTATGATTTGAACCTCTCCTGTGAATCCAGTTTTAGATTCCGATGATTCACTTCAGGTTTACTGTATCCCTTGGGCCTTCTTATTGACGATGAAACACAGAAATTGCATCCGAATTTAATACAAAAGGCACAATGCCAACTTAAGTACAGGAGGACTGGCACTCTAACTTTCTATGATTTGAACCAATCCTGTGAGTCCAGTTTTAGATTCCGATGCTTTACTTCAGGTTTACTGTATCCCTTGGACCTTCTTATTGACGATGAAACACAGAAATTGCATCCGAATTTAATACAAAAGGCACAATGCCGACTTAAGTACAAGAGGACTGACACTCTAACTTTCTATGATTTGAACTTTTCTTGTGAGTCAAGTTTTTGATTCCAGTGCTTCACTTCAGGTTTACTGTATCACTTGGACCTTTTTATTGACGATGAAACACAGAAATTGCATCCGAATTAAATACAAATGGCACAATGCTGACATAAGTACAAAAGCACTGACACTCTAACATTCTATGATTTTAACCTCTCCTGTGAGTCAAGTTTTAGATTCCGATGCTTCAATTCAGGTTTACTGTATCGCTTGGATCTTCTTATTGACGATGAAACACAGAAATTGCATACGATTTTAATACAAATGTCACAATGACGACTTAAGTACAAGAGGAGTGACACTCTAACTTTCTATTATTAGAACCAATCCTGTGAGTCCAGACCTGGAATCCGATGCTTCACTTCAGGTTTACTGAATCCCTTGAACCTCCTTATTGACGATCAAACACAGAAATTGCATCCGAATTCAATACAAAAGGCACAATGTCGACTTAAGTACAAGGGCACTGACACTCTAATTTCTTATGATTTGAACCTCTCCTGTGAATCCAGTTTTAGATTCCGATGCTTCACTTCAGGGTTACTGTATCCCTTGGACCTTCTTATTGACGATGAAACACAGAAATTGCATCCGAATTTAATACAAAAGGCACAATGCCAACTTAAGTACATGAGGACTGGTACTCAAACTTTCTATGATTTGAACCCATCCTGTGAGTCCAGTTTTAGATTCTGATGCTTTACTTCAGGTTTACTGTATCCCTTGGACATTTTTATTGACGATGAAACACTGAAATTGCATCCGAATTAAATACAAATGGCACAATGCCGACATAAGTACAAGAGCACTGACACTCTAACATTCTATGATTTGAACCTCTCCTGTGAGTCAAGTTTTAGACTCCGATGCTTCACTTCACGTTTACTGTTTCGCTTGGATCTTCTTATTGACGATGAAACACAGAAATTGCATCCGATTTTAATACAAAAGGCACAATGCCGACTTAAGTACAAGAGGACGGACACAATAACTTTCTATGATTTGAACCTCTCCTGTGAGTCCAGTTTTATATTCCGATGCTTCACTTCAGACTTACTGAGTCCCTAGGACCGTCTTATTGACGATGAAACAGAGAAATTGCATCCGAATTTAATACAAAAGGCACAATGCCGACTTAAGTGCAAGAGGACTGACACTCTAACTTTCTATGATTTGAACCTCTCCTGTGAGTCCAGTTTTAGATTCCGATGCTTTACTTCAGGTTTACTGTATCCCTTGGACCTTCTTGTTGACGATGGAACACAGAAATTGCATTCGAATTTAATACAAAAATCACAATGCCGACTTAAGAACATGAGGACTTACACTCTAACTTTCTATGATTTGCACCTCTCCTGTGAGTCCAGTTTTAGATTCCGATGCTTCACTTCAGGTTTTCTCAGTCCCTTGGACCGTCTTATTGACGATGAAACACGGATATTGCATCCGAATTTAATACAAAAGGCACAATGCCGACTTAATTACAAGAGGACTGACACTCTAACTTTCTACGATTTGAACCTCTCCTGTGATTCCAGATTTAGATTCCGACGTCTCACTTCAGGTTTACTGTATCACTTGGACCTTTTATTGACGATGAAACACAGAAATTGCATCCGAATTTAATACAAAAGGCACAATGCCGACTTAAGTACAAGAGGACTGACACAATAACTTTCTATGATTTGTACCTCTCCTGTGAGTCCAGTTTTAGATTCCGATGCTTCACTTCAGGTTTTCTGAGTCCCTTGGACCGTCTTATTGACGATGAAACAGAGAATTTGCATCCGAATTTATTACAAAAGGCACAATGCTGACTTGAGTACAAGAGGACTGACACTCTTACTTTCTATGAGTTGAACCAATCCTGTGAGTCCAGTTTTAGATTCCGATGCTTTACTTCAGATTTACTGTATACCTTGGACCTTCTTATTGACGATGGAACACAGAAATTGCATACGAATTTAATACAAATGTCACAATGACGACTTAAGTACAAGAGGGCTGACACTCTAACTTTCTATGATTTGAACCTCTCTTGTGAGTCCAGATTTGGATTCCGTTGCCTCACTTCAGGTTTACTGTATCACTTGGACCTTTTTATTGACGATGAAACACAGAAATTGCATCCGAATTAAATACAAAAGGCACAATGCCGATTTAAGTACAAGAGGATTGACACTCTAACATTCTATGATTTGAACCTCTCCTGCGAGTCCAGTTTTAGATTCCGAGGCTTCACTTCAGGTTTACTGTATCGCTTGGATCTTCTTATTGACGATGAAACACAGATATTGCATCCGATTTTAATACAAATGGCACAATGCCGACATAAGTACAAGCGGACTGACACTCTAAGTTTCTATGATTTCAACTTCTCCTGTGAGCCCAGTTTTAGATTCTGATGCTTCACTTCAGGTTTTCGGTATCCCTTGGACCTTCTTATTGACGATGAAACACAGAAATTGCATTCGAATCTAATACAACAGGCACAATGCCGACTTAATTACAAGAGGACTGACACTCTAACTTTCTATGATTTGAACCTCCCCTGTGAGTCCAGAAATTGGATTCCGATGCTTCACTTCAGGTTTACTGTATCCCTTGGACCTTCTTATTAACGATCAATCACAGAAATTGCATCCGAATTTAGAACAAAAGGCACAATGCCGACTTAATTACAAGAGGACTGACACTCTAACTTTCTATGATGTGAACCTCTCCTGTGATTCCAGATTTAGATTCCGACCCTTCACTTCAGATTTACTGCATCACTTGGACCTTCTTATGGACGATCAAACACAGAAATTGCATCCGAATTTAATACAAAATTCACAATGCCGACTTAAGTACAAGAGGACTGACACTCTAACTTTCTATGATTTGAGCCGCTCCTGTGAATCCAGTCTTAGATTCCGATGCTTCACTTCAGGTTTACTGTATCCCTTGGACCATCTTATTGACAATGAAACACAGAAATTGCATCCGAATTTAATACAAAACGCACAATGCCGACTTAAGTACATTAGGACTGACACTCTAATTTTCTATGTTTTGAACCTCTCCTGTGAGTCCAATTTTAGATTCCGATGCTTCACTTCAGGTTTACTGTATCCCTTGGACCTTCTTAATGACGATCAAACACAGAAATTGCATCCGAATTCAATACAAAAGGCACAATGTCGACTTAAGTACAAGAGCACTGACACTCTAATTTCTTATGATTTGAACCTCTCCTGTGAATCCAGTTTTAGATTCCGATGATTCACTTCAGGTTTACTGTATCCCTTGGGCCTTCTTATTGACGATGAAACACAGAAATTGCATCCGAATTTAATACAAAAGGCACAATGCCAACTTAAGTACAGGAGGACTGGCACTCTAACTTTCTATGATTTGAACCAATCCTGTGAGTCCAGTTTTAGATTCCGATGCTTTACTTCAGGTTTACTGTATCCCTTGGACCTTCTTATTGACGATGAAACACAGAAATTGCATCCGAATTTAATACAAAAGGCACAATGCCGACTTAAGTACAAGAGGACTGACACTCTAACTTTCTATGATTTGAACTTTTCTTGTGAGTCAAGTTTTTGATTCCAGTGCTTCACTTCAGGTTTACTGTATCACTTGGACCTTTTTATTGACGATGAAACACAGAAATTGCATCCGAATTAAATACAAATGGCACAATGCTGACATAAGTACAAAAGCACTGACACTCTAACATTCTATGATTTTAACCTCTCCTGTGAGTCAAGTTTTAGATTCCGATGCTTCAATTCAGGTTTACTGTATCGCTTGGATCTTCTTATTGACGATGAAACACAGAAATTGCATACGATTTTAATACAAATGTCACAATGACGACTTAAGTACAAGAGGAGTGACACTCTAACTTTCTATTATTAGAACCAATCCTGTGAGTCCAGACCTGGAATCCGATGCTTCACTTCAGGTTTACTGAATCCCTTGAACCTCCTTATTGACGATCAAACACAGAAATTGCATCCGAATTCAATACAAAAGGCACAATGTCGACTTAAGTACAAG
Source organism: Schistocerca serialis cubense (assembly GCF_023864345.2). Lineage (NCBI taxonomy): Eukaryota > Metazoa > Arthropoda > Insecta > Orthoptera > Acrididae > Schistocerca > Schistocerca serialis. Next base: position 1,045,739,248 of record NC_064640.1, on the reverse strand, counting down.
GGCACTGACACTCTAATTTCTTATGATTTGAACCTCTCCTGTGAATCCAGTTTTAGATTCCGATGCTTCACTTCAGGGTTACTGTATCCCTTGGACCTTCTTATTGACGATGAAACACAGAAATTGCATCCGAATTTAATACAAAAGGCACAATGCCAACTTAAGTACATGAGGACTGGTACTCAAACTTTCTATGATTTGAACCCATCCTGTGAGTCCAGTTTTAGATTCTGATGCTTTACTTCAGGTTTACTGTATCCCTTGGACATTTTTATTGACGATGAAACACTGAAATTGCATCCGAATTAAATACAAATGGCACAATGCCGACATAAGTACAAGAGCACTGACACTCTAACATTCTATGATTTGAACCTCTCCTGTGAGTCAAGTTTTAGACTCCGATGCTTCACTTCACGTTTACTGTTTCGCTTGGATCTTCTTATTGACGATGAAACACAGAAATTGCATCCGATTTTAATACAAAAGGCACAATGCCGACTTAAGTACAAGAGGACGGACACAATAACTTTCTATGATTTGAACCTCTCCTGTGAGTCCAGTTTTATATTCCGATGCTTCACTTCAGACTTACTGAGTCCCTAGGACCGTCTTATTGACGATGAAACAGAGAAATTGCATCCGAATTTAATACAAAAGGCACAATGCCGACTTAAGTGCAAGAGGACTGACACTCTAACTTTCTATGATTTGAACCTCTCCTGTGAGTCCAGTTTTAGATTCCGATGCTTTACTTCAGGTTTACTGTATCCCTTGGACCTTCTTGTTGACGATGGAACACAGAAATTGCATTCGAATTTAATACAAAAATCACAATGCCGACTTAAGAACATGAGGACTTACACTCTAACTTTCTATGATTTGCACCTCTCCTGTGAGTCCAGTTTTAGATTCCGATGCTTCACTTCAGGTTTTCTCAGTCCCTTGGACCGTCTTATTGACGATGAAACACGGATATTGCATCCGAATTTAATACAAAAGGCACAATGCCGACTTAATTACAAGAGGACTGACACTCTAACTTTCTACGATTTGAACCTCTCCTGTGATTCCAGATTTAGATTCCGACGTCTCACTTCAGGTTTACTGTATCACTTGGACCTTTTATTGACGATGAAACACAGAAATTGCATCCGAATTTAATACAAAAGGCACAATGCCGACTTAAGTACAAGAGGACTGACACAATAACTTTCTATGATTTGTACCTCTCCTGTGAGTCCAGTTTTAGATTCCGATGCTTCACTTCAGGTTTTCTGAGTCCCTTGGACCGTCTTATTGACGATGAAACAGAGAATTTGCATCCGAATTTATTACAAAAGGCACAATGCTGACTTGAGTACAAGAGGACTGACACTCTTACTTTCTATGAGTTGAACCAATCCTGTGAGTCCAGTTTTAGATTCCGATGCTTTACTTCAGATTTACTGTATACCTTGGACCTTCTTATTGACGATGGAACACAGAAATTGCATACGAATTTAATACAAATGTCACAATGACGACTTAAGTACAAGAGGGCTGACACTCTAACTTTCTATGATTTGAACCTCTCTTGTGAGTCCAGATTTGGATTCCGTTGCCTCACTTCAGGTTTACTGTATCACTTGGACCTTTTTATTGACGATGAAACACAGAAATTGCATCCGAATTAAATACAAAAGGCACAATGCCGATTTAAGTACAAGAGGATTGACACTCTAACATTCTATGATTTGAACCTCTCCTGCGAGTCCAGTTTTAGATTCCGAGGCTTCACTTCAGGTTTACTGTATCGCTTGGATCTTCTTATTGACGATGAAACACAGATATTGCATCCGATTTTAATACAAATGGCACAATGCCGACATAAGTACAAGCGGACTGACACTCTAAGTTTCTATGATTTCAACTTCTCCTGTGAGCCCAGTTTTAGATTCTGATGCTTCACTTCAGGTTTTCGGTATCCCTTGGACCTTCTTATTGACGATGAAACACAGAAATTGCATTCGAATCTAATACAACAGGCACAATGCCGACTTAATTACAAGAGGACTGACACTCTAACTTTCTATGATTTGAACCTCCCCTGTGAGTCCAGAAATTGGATTCCGATGCTTCACTTCAGGTTTACTGTATCCCTTGGACCTTCTTATTAACGATCAATCACAGAAATTGCATCCGAATTTAGAACAAAAGGCACAATGCCGACTTAATTACAAGAGGACTGACACTCTAACTTTCTATGATGTGAACCTCTCCTGTGATTCCAGATTTAGATTCCGACCCTTCACTTCAGATTTACTGCATCACTTGGACCTTCTTATGGACGATCAAACACAGAAATTGCATCCGAATTTAATACAAAATTCACAATGCCGACTTAAGTACAAGAGGACTGACACTCTAACTTTCTATGATTTGAGCCGCTCCTGTGAATCCAGTCTTAGATTCCGATGCTTCACTTCAGGTTTACTGTATCCCTTGGACCATCTTATTGACAATGAAACACAGAAATTGCATCCGAATTTAATACAAAACGCACAATGCCGACTTAAGTACATTAGGACTGACACTCTAATTTTCTATGTTTTGAACCTCTCCTGTGAGTCCAATTTTAGATTCCGATGCTTCACTTCAGGTTTACTGTATCCCTTGGACCTTCTTAATGACGATCAAACACAGAAATTGCATCCGAATTCAATACAAAAGGCACAATGTCGACTTAAGTACAAGAGCACTGACACTCTAATTTCTTATGATTTGAACCTCTCCTGTGAATCCAGTTTTAGATTCCGATGATTCACTTCAGGTTTACTGTATCCCTTGGGCCTTCTTATTGACGATGAAACACAGAAATTGCATCCGAATTTAATACAAAAGGCACAATGCCAACTTAAGTACAGGAGGACTGGCACTCTAACTTTCTATGATTTGAACCAATCCTGTGAGTCCAGTTTTAGATTCCGATGCTTTACTTCAGGTTTACTGTATCCCTTGGACCTTCTTATTGACGATGAAACACAGAAATTGCATCCGAATTTAATACAAAAGGCACAATGCCGACTTAAGTACAAGAGGACTGACACTCTAACTTTCTATGATTTGAACTTTTCTTGTGAGTCAAGTTTTTGATTCCAGTGCTTCACTTCAGGTTTACTGTATCACTTGGACCTTTTTATTGACGATGAAACACAGAAATTGCATCCGAATTAAATACAAATGGCACAATGCTGACATAAGTACAAAAGCACTGACACTCTAACATTCTATGATTTTAACCTCTCCTGTGAGTCAAGTTTTAGATTCCGATGCTTCAATTCAGGTTTACTGTATCGCTTGGATCTTCTTATTGACGATGAAACACAGAAATTGCATACGATTTTAATACAAATGTCACAATGACGACTTAAGTACAAGAGGAGTGACACTCTAACTTTCTATTATTAGAACCAATCCTGTGAGTCCAGACCTGGAATCCGATGCTTCACTTCAGGTTTACTGAATCCCTTGAACCTCCTTATTGACGATCAAACACAGAAATTGCATCCGAATTCAATACAAAAGGCACAATGTCGACTTAAGTACAAGGGCACTGACACTCTAATTTCTTATGATTTGAACCTCTCCTGTGAATCCAGTTTTAGATTCCGATGCTTCACTTCAGGGTTACTGTATCCCTTGGACCTTCTTATTGACGATGAAACACAGAAATTGCATCCGAATTTAATACAAAAGGCACAATGCCAACTTAAGTACATGAGGACTGGTACTCAAACTTTCTATGATTTGAACCCATCCTGTGAGTCCAGTTTTAGATTCTGATGCTTTACTTCAGGTTTACTGTATCCCTTGGACATTTTTATTGACGATGAAACACTGAAATTGCATCCGAATTAAATACAAATGGCACAATGCCGACATAAGTACAAGAGCACTGACACTCTAACATTCTATGATTTGAACCTCTCCTGTGAGTCAAGTTTTAGACTCCGATGCTTCACTTCACGTTTACTGTTTCGCTTGGATCTTCTTATTGACGATGAAACACAGAAATTGCATCCGATTTTAATACAAAAGGCACAATGCCGACTTAAGTACAAGAGGACGGACACAATAACTTTCTATGATTTGAACCTCTCCTGTGAGTCCAGTTTTATATTCCGATGCTTCACTTCAGACTTACTGAGTCCCTAGGACCGTCTTATTGACGATGAAACAGAGAAATTGCATCCGAATTTAATACAAAAGGCACAATGCCGACTTAAGTGCAAGAGGACTGACACTCTAACTTTCTATGATTTGAACCTCTCCTGTGAGTCCAGTTTTAGATTCCGATGCTTTACTTCAGGTTTACTGTATCCCTTGGACCTTCTTGTTGACGATGGAACACAGAAATTGCATTCGAATTTAATACAAAAATCACAATGCCGACTTAAGAACATGAGGACTTACACTCTAACTTTCTATGATTTGCACCTCTCCTGTGAGTCCAGTTTTAGATTCCGATGCTTCACTTCAGGTTTTCTCAGTCCCTTGGACCGTCTTATTGACGATGAAACACGGATATTGCATCCGAATTTAATACAAAAGGCACAATGCCGACTTAATTACAAGAGGACTGACACTCTAACTTTCTACGATTTGAACCTCTCCTGTGATTCCAGATTTAGATTCCGACGTCTCACTTCAGGTTTACTGTATCACTTGGACCTTTTATTGACGATGAAACACAGAAATTGCATCCGAATTTAATACAAAAGGCATAATGCCGACCTAAAAACAACAGGACTGATACACTAACTTTCTATTATTTGAACCTGTCCTGTGAGTCCAGTTTTAGATTCCGATGTTACACTTAAGGTTTACTGTATACCTTGGACCTTTTTACTCACGATGAAACACAGAAATTGCATCCGAATTTAATACAAAAGGCACAATGCCGACTTAAGTTCAAGAGGACTGACACACTAACTTTCTATTATTTGAACCAATCCTGCGAGTCCAGACTTGGATTCCGATGCTTCACTTCAGGTTTACTGAATCCCTTGAACCTCCTTATTGACAATCAAACACAGAAAATGCATCCGAATTCAATACAAAAGGCACAATGTCGACTTAAGTAAAAGAGCACTGACACTCTAATTTCTTATGATTTGAACCTCTCCTGTGAATCCAGTTTTAGATTCCGATGCTTCACTTCAGGTTTACTGTATCCCTTGGACCTTCTTATTGACGATAAAACACAGAAATTGCATTCGAATTTAATACAAAAAGCACAATACCAACTTAAGTACATGACGACTGGCACTCTAAGTTTCTATGATTTGAACCTCTCCTGTGAGTCCAGACTTGAATTCCGATGCTTCACTTTAGGTTTACTGTATACCTTGGACCTTCTTATTGACGATCAAACACTGAAATTGCATCCGAATTTAATACAAAATACACAATTCCGACTTAAGTACAAGAGGTCTGACACTCTAACTTCCTATGATTGGAACCTTTCCTGTGAGGCAAGTCTTGGATTCCGATGCTTCAATTCAGGTTTACTGTATCCCTTGGACCATCTTATTGACGATGAAACACAGAAATTGCATCCGAATTTAATACAAAACGCACAATGCCGACTTAAGTACATGAGGACTGACACTCTAACTTTCTATGATATGTACCTCTCCTGTGAGTCCAGTTTTAGATTCCGGTGCTTCACTTCAGGTATACTGTATGTCTTGGATTTTCTTATTGACGATGAAACACAGAAATTGCATCCGAGTGTAATACAAAAGGCACAATGCCAACTTAAGTACATGAGGACTGGCACTCTAACTTTCTATGATTTGAACTAATCCTGTGAGTCCAGTTTTAGATTCCGATGCTTTACTTCAGGTTTACTGTATCCCTTGGACCTTCTTATTGACGATGAAACACAGAAATTGCATTCGAATTTAATACAAAAGGCACAATGCCAACTTAAGTACATGAGGACTGGCACTCTAACTTTCTATGATTTGAACTAATCCTGTGAGTCCAGTTTTAGATTCCGATGCTTTACTTCAGGTTTACTGTATCCCTTGGACCTTCTTATTGACGATGAAACACAGAAATTGCATACGAATTGAATACAAAAGTCACAATGACGACTTAAGTACAATAGGACTGACACTCTAATTTTCTATGATTTGAATCTCTCTTGTGAGTCCAGTTCTGGATTCCGATGCTTCACTTCAGGTTTACTGTATCACTTGGACCTTTTTATTGACGATGAAACACAGAAATTGCATCCGAATTAAATACAAAGGCACAATGCCGATTTAAGTACAAGAGGATTGACACTATAACATTCTATGATTTGAACCTCTCCTGCGAGTCCAGTTTTAGATTCCGAGGCTTCACTTCAGGTTTACTGTATCGCTTGGACCTTCTTACTGACGATGAAACACAGAAATTGCATCCGAATTTAATACAAAAGGCACAATGACGACTCAATTACAAGAGGACTGACACTCTAACTTTCTATGATTTGAACCTCTCGTCTGATTCCAGATTTAGATTCCGACGCTTCACTACAGGTTTACTGCATCACTTGGACCTTTTATTGACGATGAAACACAGAAATTGCACCCGAATATAATACAAAAGGCACAATGCCGACCCAGAAACAAGAGTACTGACACTCTGACTTTCTATGATTTGAACCTGTCCTGTGAGTCCAGTTTTAGATTCCGATGCTTCACTTAAGGTTTACTGTATACCTTGGACCTTCTTACTGACGATGAAACACAGAAATTGCATCCGAATTTAATACAAAAGCACAATGCCGACTTAAGTACAAGAGGACTGACACTCTAATTTTCTATGATTTGAACTTCTCTTGTGAGTCAAGTTTTTGATTCCGATGCTTCACTTCAGGTTTACTGTATCACTTGGAGATTTTTATTGACGATGAAACACAGAGATTGCATCCGAAATAAATACAAATGGCATAATGCTGACTTATGTAAGAGAGGACTGACACTCTAAGATTCTATGATTTGAACCTCTCCTGTGAGTCAAGTTTTAGATTCCGATGCTTCACTTCAGGTTTACTGTATCGCTTGGATCTTCTTATTAACGATGAAACACATAATTGCATCCGATTTTAATACAAAAGGCACAATGCCGACTTAAGTAAAAGAGGACTGACACAATAACTTTCTATGATTTGTACCTCTCCTGTGAGTCCAGTTTTAGATTCCGATGCTTCACTTCAGGTTTTCTGAGTCCCTTGGACCGTCTTATTGACGATGAAACAGAGAATTTGCATCCGAATTTAATACAAAAAGGCACAATGCCGACTTGAGTACAAGAGGACTGACACTCTTACTTTCTATGAATTGAACCAATCCTGTGAGTCCAGTTTTAGATTCCCATGCTTTACGTCAGGTTTACTGAATCCCATGACCTTCTTATTGACGATGATACACAGAAATTGCATACGAATTTAATACAATAGGGACAATGACGGCTTAAGTACAAGAGGACCTACACTCTAACTTTCTATTATTTGAACCTCTCCTGTGAGTCCGGTCTTAGATTCCGAAACTTTTCTTCAGGTTTACTGTATCCCTTGGACCTTCTTATTGACGATGAAACACAGAAATTGCATTCGAATTTAATACAAAAATCACAATGCCGACTTAAGAACATGAGGATTGACACTCTAACTTTCTTTGATTTGAACCTCTCCTGTGAGTCCAGTTTTAGATTCCGATGCTTCACTTCAGGTTTACAGTATCCCTTGGACCTTCTTATTGACGATGAAAACAGAAATTGCATCCGAATTTAATACAAAAGGCACAATGCCGACCTAAAAACAAGAGGACTGATACTCTAACTTTCTATTATTTGAACCTGTACTGTGAGTCCAGTTTTAGATTCCGATGTTTCACTTAAGGTTTACTGTATACCTTGGACCTTTTTACTGACGATGAAACACAGAAATTGCATCCGAATTTAATACAAAAGGCACAATGCCGACTTAAGTACAAGAGGACTGACACTCTAACTTTCGTTGATTTGAACCTCTCCTGTGAGTCCAGAATTGGATTCCGATGCTTCACTTCAGGTTTACTGTATCCCTTGGACCTTCTTATTGACAATCAATCACAGAAATTGCATTCGAATTTAATGCAAAAGGCACAATGCCGCCTTAAGTACATGGGGACTGACACTCTAACTTTCTATGATTTGAACCTCTCCTGTGAGTCCAGACTTGAATTCCGATGCTTCACTTCAGGTTTACTGTATACCTTGGACCTTCTTATTGACGATCAAACACTGAAATTGCATCCGAATTTAATACAAAATACACAATTCCGACTTAAGTACAAGAGGTCTGACACTCTAACTTCCTATGATTTGAACCTCTCCTGTGAGGCAAGTCTTGGATTCCGATGCTTCAATTCAGGTTTACTGTATCCCTTGGACCATCTTATTGACGATGAAACACAGAAATTGCATCCGAATTTAATACAAAACGCACAATGCCGACTTAAGTACATGAGGACTGACACTCTAACTTTCTATGATATGAACCTCTCCTGTGAGTCCAGTTTTAGATTCCGATGCTCCACTTCAGGTATACTGTATCTCTTGGATTTTCTTATTGACGATGAAACACAGAAATTGCATCCGAGTTTAATACAAAAGGCACAATGCCGACTTAAGTACAAGAGGACATACACTCTAATTTTCTATGATTTGAACTTCTCCTGTGAGTCCAGTTTTAGATTCCGATGCTTCAATTCAGGTTTACTATATCCCATCGACCTTCTTATTGACGATGAAACTCAGAAATTGCATCCGAATTAAATACAAAAGGCAAAATGCCGACTTAAGTACAAGTGAACTGACACTCTAACTTTCTATGATTTGAACCTCTCTTGTGAGTCCAGTTTTAGATTCCGACTCTTCACTTCACGTTTACTGTATCACTTGGACCTTTTATTGACGATGAAACACAGAAATTGCATCCGAATATAATACAAAAGGCACAATGCCGACTTAAGTACAAGAGGACTGACACTCTAACTTTCAATGATTTGAACCTGTCCGGTGAGTCCAGTTTTAGATTCCGATGCTTCACTTGAGGTTTACTGTATTCCTTGGTCCTTCTTACTGACGATGAAACACAGATATTGCATCCGAATTTAATACAAAAGGCACAATGCCGATTTAAGTACAAGAGGACTGACACTCTAACTTTCTATGATTTGAAACTTTCCTGTGAGTCCAGACTTGGATTCCGATGCTTCACTTCAGGTTTACTGTATCCCTTGGACCTTCTTATTGACGATCAAACACAGCAATTGCATCCGAATGTAATACAAAAGGCACAATCCCTACTTAAGTACAAGAGGACTGACACTCTAACTTTCTATGATTTGAACTAATCCTGTGAGTCCAGTTTTAGATTCCGATGCTTTACTTCAGGTTTACTGTATCCCTTGGACCTTCTTATTGACGATGAGACACAGAAATTGCATCCGAATGTAATACAAAAGGCACAATCCCTACTTAAGTACAAGAGGACTGACACTCTAATTTTCTATGATTTGAACTTCTCTTGTGAGTCAAGTTTTTGATTCCAATGCTTCACTTCAGGTTTACTGTATCACTTGGACCTTTTTATTGACGATGAAACACAGAAACTGCATCCGAATTAAATACAAAAGGCACAATGCCGACTTATGTACTAGAGGACTGACACAATAAATTCTATGATTTGTACCTCTCCTGCGAGTCCAGTTTTGGATTCCGATGCTTCACTTCAGGTTTTCTGAGTCCCTTGGACCGTCTTATTGACGATGAAACAGAGAATTTGCATCCGAATTTAATACAAAAGGCACAATGCTGACATGAGTACAAGAGGACTGACACTCTTACTTTCATTGAGTTGAACCAATCCTGTGAGTCCACTTTTAGATTCAGATGCTTTACTTCAGGTTTACTGTATACCTTGGACCTTCTTATTGACGATGAAACACAGAGATTGCATCCGAAATAAATACAAATGGCACAATGCTGACTTATGTACAAGAGGACTGACACTCTAACATTCTATGATTTGAACCTCTCCTGTGAGTCAAGTTTTAGTTTCCGATGCTTCACTTCAGGTTTACTGTATCGCTTGGATCTTCTTATTGACGATGAAACACATAATTGCATCGGATTTTAATACAAAAGGCACAATGCCGACTTGAGTACAAGAGGAATGACACTCTTACGTTCTATGAATTGAACCAATCCTGTGAGTCCAGTTTTAGATTCCCATGCTTTACGTCAGGTTTACTGAATCCCATGACCTTCTTATTGACGATGATACACAGAAATTGCATACGAATTTAATACAATAGGGACAATGACGGCTTAAGTACAAGAGGACTGACACTCTAACTTTCTATGATTTGAACCTCTCTTGTGAGTCCAGTTTTGGATTCCGATGCTTCACTTCAGGTTTACTGTATCACTTGGACGTTTTATTGACGAAGAAACACAGAAATTGCATCCGAATTATATACAAAAGGCACAATGACGAATTAAGTACAAGAGGATTGACACTCTAACATTCTATGATTTGAACCTCTCCTGTGAGTCCAGTTTTAGATTCCGAGGCTTCACTTCAGGTTTACTGTATCGCTTGGATCTTCTTATTGACGATGAAACACAGAAATTGCATCCGATTTTAATACAAAAGGCACAATGCCAACTTAAGTACAAGAGGACCTACACTCTAACTTTCTATTATTTCAACCTCTCCTGTGAGTCCGGTCTTAGATTCCGAAACTTTTCTTCAGGTATACTGTATCCCTTGGACCTTCTTATTGACGATGAAACACAGAAATTGCATTCGAATTTAATACAAAAATCACAATGCCGACTTAAGAACATGAGGATTGACACTCTAACTTTCTTTGTTTTGAACCTCTCCTGTGAGTCCAGTTTTAGATTCCGATGCATCACTTCAGGTTTACAGTATCCCTTGGACCTTCTTATTGACGATGAAAACAGAAATTGCATCCGAATGTAATACAAAAGGCACAATGCCGACTTATGTACAAGAGGACTGACACTCTAACTTTCTTTGATTTGAACCTCTCTTGTGAGTCCAGTTTTAGATTCCGATGCTTCACTTCAGGTTTACTGTATCCCTTTGACCTTCTTGTTGACGATGAAAACCTAAACCGCATCTGAATTTAATACAAAAGGCACAATGCCGACTTAAGTACATGAAGACTGACACTCTTTCTATGATTTGAACCTCTTCTGTGAGTCCAGTTTTAGATTCCGATGCCTCACTTCAGGTCTACTGTATCCCTTGAACTTTCTTATTGACGATGAAACACAGAAATTGCATCGGAATTTAATACAAAATACACAATGCGGCCTGAAGTACAAGAGGACCGACACTCTAACTTTCTATGATTTGAACCACTCCTGTGAGTCCAGTTTTAGATTCCGATGCTTCACTTCAGGTCTACTGTATCCGTTGGACCTTCTTATTGACGATGAAACACAGAAATTGCATCCGAATTTAATACAAAAGGCACAATGCCGACTTAAGTACAAGAGAACTGACACTCTAACTTTCTATGATTTGAACCTCTCCTGTGAGTCCAGTTTTAGATTCCGACGCTTCACTTCAGGTTCACTGTATCACTTGGACCATTTTTGACGATGAAACACAGAAATTGCATTCGAAGTTAATACAAAAGGCACAATGCCGACTTAAGTACAAGAGGACTGACACTCTAACTTTCAATGATTTGAACCTGTCCTGTGAGTCCAGTTTTAGATTCCGATGCTTCACTTAAGGTTAACTGTATACCTTGGACCTTCTTACTGACGATGAAACACAGAAATTGCAGCCGAATTTAATACAAAGGGCACAATGCCGACTTAAGTACAAGAAAACTGACACTCTAACTTTCTATGATTTGAACCAGTCCTGTGAGTCCAGTTTTAGATTCCGATGCTTCACTTCAGGTTTACTGTATCCCTTGGACCATCTTATTGGCGATGAAACACAGAAATTGCATCCGAATTTAATACAAAACGCACAATGCCGTCTTAAGTACATGAGGACTGACACTCTAACATTCTATGATTTGAACCTCTCCTGTGAGTCCAGTTTTAGATTCCGATGCTTCACTTCAGGTCTACTGTATCCCTTGGACCTTCTTATTGACGATGAAACACAGAAATTGCATCCGAATTTAATACAAAAGGCACAATGCCAGCTTAAGTACATGAGGACTGGCACTCCAACTTTCTTTTATTTGAACCAATCCTGTGAGTCCAGACTTGGATTCCGATGCTTCACTTCAGGTTTACTGAATCCCTTGAACCTTCTTATTGACGATCAAACACAGAAATTGCATCCGAATTCTATACAAAAGGCACAATGTCGACTTAAGTACAAGAGCACTGACACTCTAATTTCTTATGATTTGAAGCTCTCCTGTGAATCCAGTTTTAGATTCCGATGCTTCACTTCAGGTTTACTGTATCCTTTTGATCTTCTTATTGACGATGAAACAAAGAAATTGCATCGGAATTTAATGCAAAATGCACAAAGCCAACTTAAGTACATGAGGACTGGCACTCTAACTTTCTATGATTTGAACCAATCCTGTGAGTCCAGTTTTAGATTCCGATGCTTTACTTCAGGTTTACTGTGTCCCTTGGACCTTCTTATTGACGATGAAACACAGAAATTGCATCCAAATTTAATACAAAAGGCACAATGCCGACTTAAGTACATGAGGACTAACACTCTAACTTAATATGATTTGAACTTCGCTTGTGAGTCCAGTTTTTGATTCCGATGCTTCACTTCAGGTTTACTGTATCACTTGGACCTTTTTATTGACGATGAAACACAGAAATTGCATCCGAATTAAATACAAAAGGCACAATGCCGAATTAAGTACAAGAGGATTGACACTCTAACATTCTATAATTTGAACCTCTCCTGTGAGTCCAGTTTTAGATTCCGATGCTTCACTTCAGGTTTACTGTATCGCTTGGATCTTCGTATTGACGATGAAACACAGAAATTGCATCGGATTTTAATACAAAAGGCACAATGCCGACTTAAGTAAAAGAGGACTGACACAATAACTTTCTATGATTTGTACCTCTCCTGTGAGTCCAGTTTTAGATTCCGATGCTTCACTTCAGGTTTTCTGAGTCCCTTGGACCGTCTTATTGACGATGAAACAGAGAATTTGCATCCGAATTTAATACAAAAGGCACAATGCCGACTTGAGTACAAGAGGACTGACACTCTTACTTTCTATGATTTGAACCCATCCTCTGAGTCCAGTTTTAGATTCCGATGCTTTACGTCAGGTTTACTGTAGCCCTTGGACCTTCTTATTGACGATGAAACACAGAAATTTCATCCGATTTTAATACAAAAGGCACAATGCCGACTTAAGTACAAGAGGACTGACACTCTAACTTTCTTTGATTTGAACCTCTCCTGTGAGTCCAGTTTTATATTCCGATGCTTCACTTCAGGTTTACTGTATCACGTGGACTTTTTATTCACGATGAAACACTGAAATTGCATCCGAATTAAATACAAAAGGCACAATGCCGAATTAAGTACAAGAGGATTGACAGTCTAACATTCTATGATTTGAACCTCTCCTGTGAGTCCAGTTTTAGATTCCGAGGCTTCACTGCAGGTTTACTGTATCGCTTGGATCTTCTCATTGACGATAAAACACAGTAATTGCATCCGATTTTAATACAAAAGGCACAATGCCGACTTAAGTACAAGAGGACTGACACTCTATTTTTCTATGATTTGAAAGTCTCCTGTGAGTCCAGAAAATGGATTCCGATGCTTCACGTCAGGTTTACTGTATCCCTTGGACCTTCTTATTGACGATCAAACACAGAAATTGCATCCGAAATTAATACAAAAGGCACAATGCCGACTTAAGTACAAGAGGACTAACACTCTATTTTTCTATGATTTGAACCTCTCCTGTGAGTCCAGAAAATGGATTCCGATGCTTCACGTCAGGTTTACTGTATCCCTTGGACCTTCTTATTGACGATCAAACACAGAAATTGCATCCGAAATTAATACAAAAGGCACAATGCCGACTTAAGTACAAGGGGACTGACACTCTAACTTTCTATGGTTTGAACCTCTCCTGTGAGTCCGGTCTTAGATTCCAAAACTTCTCTTCAGCTTTACTGTATCCCTTGGACTTTCTTATTGACGATGAAACACAGAAATTGCATTCGAATTTAATACAAAAATCACAATGCCGACTTAAGTACATGAGGATTGACACTCTAACTTTCTTTGATTTGAACCTCTCCTGTGAGTCCAGTTTTAGATTCCGATGCTTCACTTCAGGTTTACTGTATCCCTTGGACCTTCTTATTGACGATGAAAACAGAAATTGCATTCGAATTTAATACAAAAGGCACAATGCCGACTTAAGTACAAGAGGACTGACACTCTAACATTCTATGATTAGAACCTCTCCTGTGAGTCCAGTTTTAGATTCCGATGCTTCACTTCAGGTTTACTGTATCACTTGGACCTTTTATTGACGATGAAACACAGAAATTGCATTCGAATTTAATACAAAAGGCACAATGCCGACTTAAGTACAAGAGGACTGACACTCTAACATTCTATGATTTGAACCTCTCCTGTGAGTCCAGTTTTAGATTCCGATGCTTTACTTCAGGGTTACTGTATCCCTTGGACCTTCTTATTGACGATGAAACACAGAAATTGCATCCGAATTTAATACAAAAGGCACAATGCCGATTTAAGTACATGACGACTGACACTCTAACTTTCTATGATTTGAACTTCGCTTGTGAGTCAAGTTTTTGATTCCGATGCTTCACTACAGGTTTACTGTATCACTTGGACCTTTTTATTGACGATGAAACACAGAAATTGCATCCGATTTTAATACAAAAAGCACAATGCCGATTTAAGTACAAGAGGACTGACACTCTAACTTTCTATGATTTGAACCTTTCCTGTGAGCCCAGTTTTAGATTCCGATGCTTCACTTCAGGTTTTCGGTATCCCTTGGACCTTCTTATTGACGATGAAACACAGAAATTGCATTCGAATTTAATACAAAAGGCACAATGCCGACTTAAGTATAAGAGGACTGACACTCTATTTTTCTATGATTTGAACCTCTCCTGTAAGTCCAGAAAATGGATTCCGATGCTTCACTTCAGGTTTACTGTATCCCTTCTACCTTCTTATTGACGATCAAACACAGAAATTGCATCCGAATTTAATACAAAAGGCACAATGCCGACTTAAGTACAAGAGGACTAACACTCTAACTTTCTATGATTTGAACATCTCCTGTGAGTCCAGTTTTAGATTCCGATGCTACACTTCAGGTTTACTGTATCCCTTGTAACGTCTTACTAACGATGAAACACAAAAATTGCATCCGAATTTATTACAAAAGGCACAATGCCGACTTATGTACAAGAGGACTGACACTCTAACTTTGTTTGATTTGAACCTCTCCTGTGAGTCCTGTCTTAGACTCCGATACTTCACTTCAGGTTTACTGTATCCCTTGGACCTTCTTATTGACGATGAAAACAGAAATTGCATCCGAATTTAATACAAAAGGCACAATGCCGACGTAGGTACATGAACACTGACATTCTTTCTATGATTTGAACCTCTCCTGTGTGTCCAGTTTTAGATTCCGATGCTTCACTTCAGGTTTACTGTATCCCTTGGACCTTCTTATTGACGATGAAACACAGAAATTGCATCCGAAATTAAGACAAAAAGCACAAAGCCGACTTAAGTACAAGAGGACTGTCACTCTAACTTTCTATAATTTGAACCTCTCCTGTGAGTCCAGACTTGGATTCCGATGCTTTACTTCAGATTTACTGTATCCCTTGGACCTTCTTATTGACGATTAAACACAGAAATTGCATCTGAAATTAACTCAAAAAGCACAATGCAGACTTAAGTACAAGAGGACTGACACTCTAACTTACTATGATTTGAACCACTCCTGTGAGTCCAGTCTTAGATTCCGATGCTTCTCTTCAGGTTTACTGTATCCCTTGGACCTTCTTACTGACGATGAAACACAGAAATTGCATCCGAATTTAATACAAAAGGCACAATGCCGACTAAAGTACAAGAGGACTGACACTCTAACCTTCTATGATTTGAACCTCTCCTGTGAGTCCAGTTTTAGATTCCGACGCTTCACTTCAGGTTTACTGTATACCTTGGAACTTCTTATTGACGATGAGACACAGATATAGCATCCGAATTAATACAAAAGGAACAATGCCGACTTAAGTACTAGAGGACTGACACTCTAACTTTCTATGATTTGAACCACTCCTGTGAGTCCAGTATCAGATTGCGATGCGTCACTTCAGGTTTACTGTATCCCTTGGACCTTCTGATTGACAATGAAACACAGAAATTGCATCCGATTTTAATACAAAACGCACAATGCCGACTTAAGTACTAGTGGAATGACACTCTAACTTTCTATGATTTGAACCACTCCTGTGAGTCCAGTATCAGATTCCGATGCTTCACTTCAGGTTTACTGTATCGCTTGGATCTTTCTATTGACGATGAAACACAGAAATTGCATCCGATTTTAATACAGAAGTCGGAATGCCGACTTAAGTACAAGAGGACTAACACTCCAACTTTCTATGATTTGAACCTCTCCTGTGAGTGCAGTTTTAGATTCCGATGTTTCACTTCAGGTTTACTCAGTCCCTTGGACCGTCTTATAGACGATGAAGCACAGAAATTGCATCCGAATTTAATACAAAAGGCACAATGGCGACTTAAGTACAAGAGGACTGACACACTAATCTTCTATGATTTAAACCTCTCCTGTGAGTCCACACTTAGATTCCGACGAATCACTTCAGGTTTACTGTATCCTTTGGACCTTCTTATTGACGATGAAAAACAGATATTGCATCTGAATTTAAGACAAAAGGCACAATGCCGACTTAAGTACAAGAGGACTGACACTCTAACTTACTATGATTTGAACCTCTCCTGTGAGTCCAGACTTGTATCCGATGCTTCACTTCAGGTTTTCTGTATCCCTTGGATCTTCTTATTGACGATCAAACACAGAAATTGCATCCGAATTTAATACAAAAGGCACAATGCCGACTTAAGTACAAGAGGACTGACACTCCAACTTTCTATGATTTGAACCTCTCCTGTGAGTCCAGTCTTAGATTCCGATGCTTCTCTTCAGGGTTACTGTATCCCTTGGACCTTCTTATTGACGATGAGACACAGAAATTTCATCCGAATTTAATACAAAAGGCACAATGCCGACTTAAGTACAAGAGGACTGACACACTAACATTCTATGATTTAAACCTCTCCTTCGAGTCCAGAAATAGATTCCGACGCATCACTTCAGGTTTACTGTATCCCTTGGACCTTCTTATTGACGATGAAACACAGATATTGCATCTGAATTTAAGACAAAAGGCACAATGCCGACTTAAGTACAAGAGGACTAACACTCTAACATTCTTTGATTTGAACCTCTCCTGTGTGTCCAGTTTTAGATTCCGATGCTTCACTTCAGGTTTACTGTATCCCTTGGACCTTCTTATTGACGAAGAAACATAGAAATTACATCCGAATTTATTACAAAAGGCACAATGCCGACTTGAGTACAAGAGGACTGACACTCTAACTTTCTATGATTTGAACCACTCCTGTGAGTCCAGTTTTAGATTCCGATGCTTCACTTCAGGTTTACTGTATCCCTTGGACCTTTTTATTGACGATGAAACATAGAAATTACATCCGAATTTATTACAAAAGGCACAATGCCGACTTGAGTACAAGAGGACTGACACTCTAACTTTCTACTATTATAACCTCTCCTGTGTGTCCAGTTTTAGATTACGATGCTTCACTTCAGGTTTACTGTATCCCTTGGACATTCTTAATGACGATGAAACACAGAAATTGCATCCCCATTTAATACAAAAGGCACAATGCCGACTTAAGTACAAGCGGACTGACACTCTAACATTCTATACTTTGAACAACTCCTGTGAGTCCAGTTTTAGATTCCGATGCTTTACTTCAGGATTACTGTATCCCTTGGACACTTTTATTGACGGTGAAACACAGAAATTGCATCCGAATTTTATACAAAAGGCACAATGCCGACTTAAGTACAAGCGGACTGACACTCTAACTCTCTATGATTTTAACCTCTCCTGTGAGTCCAGTTTTAGAGTCCGATGCTTCAATTCTGGTTTATTGTATCCCTTGGACGTTCTTATTGACGATGAAACACAGTAATTGCTTCCGAATTTAATACAAAAGGCTCAATGCCCACTTAATTACAAGAGGACTGACACTCTAACTTTCTATGATTATAACCTATCCTGTGATTCCAGACTTAGACTCCGATGCTACACTTCAGGTTTACTGTATCCCTTGGACCTTCTTATTGACGATGAAAACAGAAATTGCATCCGAATTTAATACAAGAGGCACAATGCGACTTAAGTACAAGAGGACTGACACTCTAACTTTCTATGATTTGAACCTCTCCTGTGAGTCCAGTTTCAGATTCCGATGCTTCACTTCAGGTTTACTGTATCCCTTCGACCTTCTTATTGACGATGAAACACAGAAATTGCATCCGAATTTAAGACAAAAAGCACAATGCCGACTTAAGTACAAGAGGACTGACACTATAACTTTCGATGATTTGAACCTCTCCTGTGAGTCCAGACTTGAAATCCGATGCTTCACTTCAGGTTTACTGTATCCCTTGGACCGTCTTATTGACGATGAAACTCCGAAATTGCACCCGAATTTAATACAAAAGGCACAATGCCGACTTAAGAACAAGAGGACTGACACTATAACTTTCGATGAGTTGAACCTCTTCTGTGAGTCCAGTTTTAGATTCCGATGCCTCACTTCAGGTTCACTGTATCCCTTGGACCTTCTTATTGACGACGAAACACAGAAATTGCATCTGAATTTAATACAAAATGCACAATGCGGCCTGAAGTACAAGAGGACTGACACTCTAACTTTCTATGATTTGAACCACTCCTGTGAGTCCAGTTTTAGATTCCGATGCTTCACTTCAGGTTTACTGTATCCCTTGGACCTTCTTATTGACGATGAAAACAGAAATTGCATCCGAATTTAATACAAAAGTCACAATGCCGACTTAAGTACATGAGGACTGACACTCTTTCTATGATTTTAACTTCTTCTGTGAGTCCAGTTTTAGATTCCGATGTCTCACTTCAGGTTTACTGTATCCCTTGGACCTTCTTATTGACGATGAAACATAGAAATTACATCCGAATTTATTACAAAAGGCACAATGCCGACTTGAGTACAAGAGGACTGACACTCTAACTTTCTACTATTTGAACCTCTCCTGTGTGTCCAGTTTTAGATTACGATGCTTCACTTCAGGTTTACTGTATCCCTTGGACCTTCTTATTGACGATGAAACACAGAAATTGTATCCGAATTTAATACAAAAGGCACAATGCCGACTTAAGTACAAGAGGATTGACACTCTAACTTTCTATGATTAGAACCTCTCCTGTGAGTCCAGTTTCAGATTCGGATGCTTCACTTCAGGTTTACTGTATCCGTTCGAACTTCTTATTGACGATGAAAACAGAAATTGCATCCGAATTAAATACAAAAGTCACAATGCCGACTTAAGTACATGAGGACTGACACTCTTTCTATGATTTGAACCTCTTCTGTGAGTCCAGTTTTAGATTCCGATGCTTCACTTCAGGTTTACTGTATCCCTTGGTTCTTCTTATTTACAATGAAACACAGAAATTGCATCCTAATTTAATACAAAAGGCACAATGCGGACTTGAGTACAAGAGGACTGACACTCTAACTTTCTATGATTTGAACCACTCCTGTGAGTCCAGTTTTAGATTCCGATGCTTCACTTCAGGTTTACTGTATACCTTGGGCCATCTTATTGACGATGAAACACAGGAATTGCATCCGAATTTAAGACAAAAAGCACAATGCCGACTTAAGTACAAGAGGACTGACAATATAACTTTCGATGATTTGAAGCTTCCCTGTGAGTCCAGACTTAAATTCCGATGCTTCACATCAGGTTTACTGTATCCCTAGGACCTTCTTATTGACGATGAAACTCAGAAATTGCATCCGAATTTAATACAAAAGGCACAATGACGACTTAAGTACAAGAGGACTGACACTCTAACTTTCTATGATTTGAACCTCTACAGTGAGTCCAGTCTTAGATTCCGATGCTTCTCTTCAGGTTTACTGTATCCCTTGGACCTTCTTATTGACGATGAAACACAGAAATTGCATCCCCATTTAATACAAACGCACAATGCCGACTTAAGTACAAGCGGACTGACACTCTAACATTCTATACTTTGAACATCTCCTGTGAGTCCAGTTTTAGATTCCGATGCTTTACTTCAGGTTTACTGTATTCCTTGGACACTTTTATTGACGATGAAACACAGAAATTGCATCCGAATTAAATACAAATGGCACAATGCCTACTTAAGTACAAGAGGACTGACACTCTAACATTCTTTGATTTGAACCTCTCCTGTGAGTCCAGTTTCAGATTCGGATGCTTCACTTCAGGTTTACTGTATCCGTTCGAACTTCTTATTGACGATGAAAACAGAAATTGCATCCGAATAAAATACAAAAGTCACAATGCCGACTTAAGTACATGAGGACTGACACTCTTTCTATGATTTGAACCTCTTCTGTGAGTCCAGTTTTAGATTCCGATGCTTCACTTCAGGTTTACTGTATCCCTTGGTTCTTCTTATTTACAATGAAACACAGAAATTGCATCCTAATTTAATACAAAAGGCACAATGCGGACTTGAGTACAAGAGGACTGACACTCTAACTTTCTATGATTTGAACCTCTCCTGTGTGTCCTGTTTTAGATTCCGATGCTTCACTCAGGTTTACTGTATCCCTTGGACCTTTCTATTGACGATGAAAACAGAAATTGCATCCGAATTTAATACAAAAGGCACAATGCCGACTTAAGTACAAGAGGACTGACACTCAAACTTTCTATGATTTGTACCTCTCCTGTGAGTCCAGTTTTAGATTCCGATGCTTCACTTCAGGTTTACTGTTACCCTTGGCCCTTCTTATTGACGATGAAACACAGAAATTGCATCCGAATTTAATACAAAAGGCACAATGCCGACTTAAGTACAAGAGGGCTGACACTCTAACTTTCTATGATTTGAGCCTCTACTGTGAGTCCAGTCTTAGAGTCCGATGCATCTCTTCAGGTTTACTGTATCCCTTGGACCTTCTTATTGACGATGAAACACAGAAATAGCATCCTAAATTAATACAAAAGGCACAATGCCGACTTAAGTACAAGCGGACTGACACTCTAACATTCTTTACTTTAAACATCTCCTGTGAGTCCAGTTTTAGATTCCGATGCTTTACTTCAGGTTTACTGTATCCCTTGGACACTTTTATTGACGATGAAACACAGAAATTGCATCAGAATTAAATACAAAAGGCACAATGCCGACTTGAGTACAAGAAGAGTGACACTCTAACTTTCTATGAGATGAACCTCTTCTGTGGGTCCAGTTTTAGATTCCGATGCCTCACTTCAGGTTCACTGTATCCCTTGGACCTTCTTATTGACGATGAAACACAGAAATTGCATCCGAATTTAATACAAAATCCGCAATGCGGCCTGAAGTACAAGAGGACTGACACTCTAACTTTCTATGATTTGAACCTCTCCTGTGATTCCAGTTTTAGATTCCGATGCTTCACTTCAGGTTTACTGTATCCCTTGGACCTTCTTATTGACGATGAAACACAGAAATTGCATCCGTATTTAATACAAAAGGCACAATGCCGACTTGAGTACAAGAAGACTGACACTCTAACTTTCTATGATTTGAAGCTCTCCTGTGTGTCCAGTTTTTGATTCCGATGCTTCACTTCAGGTTTACTGTATCCCTTGGACCTTCTTATTGACGATGAAACACAGAAATTGCATCCGAATGTAATACAAAAGGCACAATGCCGACTTAAGTACAAGAGGATTAACACTCTAACTTTCAATTATTTGAACCTCTCCTGTGAGTCCAGTTTTAGATTCCAATGCTTCACTTCAGGTTTACTGTATC
The DNA here is from genome assembly GCF_023864345.2 of Schistocerca serialis cubense. Taxonomy (NCBI): domain Eukaryota; kingdom Metazoa; phylum Arthropoda; class Insecta; order Orthoptera; family Acrididae; genus Schistocerca; species Schistocerca serialis. The sequence continues at coordinate 1,045,716,976 of NC_064640.1, read as the reverse complement.
CCTTGGACCTTCTTATTGACGATGAAACACAGAAATTGCATCCGTATTTAATACAAAAGGCACAATGCCGACTTGAGTACAAGAGGACTGACACTCTAACTTTCTATGATTTGAAGCTCTCCTTTGTGTCCAGTTTTAGATTCCGATGATTCACTTCAGGTTTACTGTATCCCTTGGACCTTCTTATTGACGATGAAACACAGAAATTGCATTAGTATTTAATACAAAAGGCACAATGCCGACTTGAGTACAAGAGGACTGACACTCTAACTTTCTTTGATTTGTACCTCTCCTGTGAGTCCAGTTTTAGATTCCGATGCTTTACTTCAGGTTTACTGTATCCCTTGGACACTTTTATTGACGATGAAACACAGATATCGCATCCGAATTTAATTCAAAATCCGCAATGCGGCCTGAAGTACAAGAGGACTGACACTCTAACTTTCTATGATGTTAACCTCTCCTGTGAGTCCAGTTTTAGTGTCCGATGCTTCACTTCTGATTTACTGTATCCCTTGGACGTTCTTATTGACGATGAAACACAGTAATTGCTTCCGAATGTAATACAAAAGGCTCAATGCCGACTTAATTACAAGGGGACTGACACTCTAACTTTCTTTGATTTGTACCTCTCCTGTGAGTCCAGTTTTAGATTCCGATGCTTCACTTCAGGTTCACTGTATCACTTGGACCTTCTTTCTGACGATGAAACACAGAAATTGCATCCGAATTTAAGACAACAAGCACAATGCCGACTTAGGTACAAGAAGGACTGACACTCTAACTTTCGATGATATGAACCACTCCTGTGAGTCCAGTTTTAGATTCCGATGCTTCACTTCAGGTTTACTGTATCCCTTGGACCTTCTTATTGACGATGAAACACAGAAATTGCATCTGTATTTAATACAAATGGCACAATGCCGACTTGAGTACAAGAGGACTGACACTCTAACTTTCTAAGATTTGAAGCTCTCCTGTGTGTCCAGATTTAGATTCCGATGCTTCACTTCAGGTTTACTGTATCCCTTGGACCTTCTTATTGACGATGAAACACAGAAATTGCATCCGAATTTAATACAAAAATCACATACCCGACTTAAGTACATGAGGACTGACACTCTAACTTTCTATGATTAGAACCTCTCCTGTGAGTGCAGTTTTAAATTCCGATGCTTCACTTCAGGTTTACTGTATACCTTGGGCCATCTTATTGACGATGAAACGCAGATATTGCATCCGAATTTAATACAAAAGGCACAATGCCGACTTAAGTACAAGAGGACTGACACTCTAACTGTCTATGATGTTAACCTCTCCTGTGAGTCCAGTTTTAGTGTCCGATGCTTCACTTCTGGTTTACTGTATCCCTTGGACGTTCTTATTGACGATGAAACACAGTAATTGCTTCGTAATTTAATACAAAAGGCTCAATGCCGACTTAATTACAAGGGGACTGACACTCTAACTTTCTAAGATTTGAACCTCTCCTGTTATTCGAGATATAGATTCCGATTTTACACTTCAGGTTTACTGTATCCCTTGTAACTTCTTATTGACGATGAAACACAAAAATTGCATCCGAATTTATTACAAAAGGCAAAATGCCGACTCATGTACAAGAGGACTGACACTCTAACTTTCTTTGATTTGAACCTCTCCTGTGAGTCCAGTTTTAGATTTCGATGCTTCACTTCAGGTTTACCGTATACCTTGGACCTTCTTATTGACGATGAAAACAGTAATTGCATCCGAATTTAACACAAAAGTCACAGTGCCGACTTAAGTACATGAGGACTGACACTCTTTCTATGATTTGAACCTCTTCTGTGAGTCCAGTTTTAGATTCCGACGTCTCACTTCAGGTTTACTGTATCCCTTGAACATTCTTATTGACGATGTATCACAGTAATTGCATCCGAATTTAATACAAACTGCACAATGCGGCCTGAAGTACAAGAGGACTGCCACTCTAACTTTCTATGATTTCAACCACTACTGTGAGTCCAGTTTTAGATTCCGATGCTTCACTTCAGGTTTACTGTATCCTTTGGCCCTTCTTATTGACGATGAAACACAGAAATTGCATCCGAATTTAAGACAAAAAGCACAATGCCGACTTAAGAACAAGAGGACTGACACTCTACCTTTCGATGATTTGAACCTCTCCTGTGAGTCCAGACTTGGATTCCGATGCTTCACTTCAGGTTTACTGTATCCCTTGGACCTTCTTATTGACAATGAAACACAGAAATTTCATCCGAATTTAATACAAAAGGCACAATGCCGACTTAAGTACAAGAGGACTGACACTCTAACTTTCTATGATTTGAACCTCTACTGTGAGTCCAGTCTTAGATTCCGATGCTTCTCTTCAGGTTTACTGTATCCCTTGGACCTTCTTATTGACGATGAAACCCAGAAATTGCTTCTTAATTTAATACAAAAGGCACAATGCCGACTTGAGTACAAGCGGACTGACACTCTAACATTCTATACTTTGAATATCTCCTGTGAGTCCAGTTTTAAATTCCGATGCTTTACTTCAGGTTAACTGTATCCCTTGGACACTTTTATTGACGATTAAACACAGAAATTGCATCCGAATTAAATACAAAAGGCACAATGCCGACTTAAGTACAAGAGGACTGACACTCTAACTTTCTATGATTTGAACCTCTCCTGTGAGCCCAGTTTTAGATTCCGATGCTACACTTCAAGTTTACTGTATCCCTTGTACCTTTTTATTAACGATGAAACACAGAAATTGCATCTGAATTTATTAGAAAAGGCACAATGCCGACTTAAGTACAAGAGGACTGACACTCTAACATTCTTTGATTTGAACTTCTCCTGTGAGTCCAGTTCTAGATTCCGATGCTTCACTTCAGGTTTACTGTATCCGTTGGACCTTCTTATTGACGATGAAAACAGAAATTGCATCCGAATTTAATACAAAAGGCACAATGCCGACCTAAGTGCAAGAGGACTGACACTCTTACTTTCTATGAGTTGAACCTCTTATGTGAGTCCAGTTTTAGATTCCAATGCCTCACTTCAGGTTCACTGTATCCCTTGGACTTTCTTATTGACGATGAAACACAGAAATTGCATCCGAATTTAATACAAAATCCGCAATGCGACCTGAAGTACAAGAGGGTTGACACTCTAACTTTCTATGATTTGAACCACTACTGTGAGTCCAGTTTTAGATTCTGATGCTTCACTTCAGGTTTACTGTATCCCTTGGACCTTCTTATTGACGATGAAACACAGAAATTGCATCCGTATTAAATACAAGAGGCATAATGCCGACTTGAGTACAAGAAGATTGACACTCTAACTTTCTATGATTTGAAGCTCTCCTGTGTGTCCAGTTTTAGATTCCGATGCTTCACTTCAGGATTACTGTATCCCTTGGACCTTCCTATTGACGATGAAACACAGAAATTGCATCCGAATTTAATACAAAAAGCACAATGACGACTTAAGTACAAGAGGATTAACACTCTAACTTTCTATGATTTGAACCTCTCCTGTGAGTGCAGTTTTAGATTCCGATGCTCCACTTCAGGTTTACTGTATACCTTGGGCCATCTTATTGACGATGAAACGCAGATATTGCATCCGAATTTAATACAAAAGGCACAAGAGGACTGACACTCTAACTCTATGATTTTAACCTCTCCTGTGAGTCCAGTATTAGTGTCCGATGCTTCACTTCTGGTTTACTGTATCTCTTGGACGTTCTTATTGACGATGAAACACAGAAATTGCATCCTAATTTAATACAAAAGGCACAATGCGGACTCGAGTACAAGAGGACTCACACTCTAACTTTCTATGATTTGAACCTCTCCTGTGTGTCCAGTTTTAGATTCCGATGCTCCACTTCAGGTTTAGTGTATCGCTTGGACCTTCTTATTGACGATGAAAACAGAAATTACATCAGAATTTAATACAAAAGGCACAATGTCTACTTAAGTACAAGAGGACTGACACTCTAACTTTCTATGATTTGTACCACTCCTGTGAGTCCAGTTTTGGATTCCGATGCTTCACTTCAGGTTTACTGTAGCCCTTGGACCTTCTTATTGACGATGAAACACAGAAATTGCATCCGAATTTAAGACAAAAAGCACAATGCCGACTTAAGTACAAGAGGACTGACACTCTAACTTTCGATGATTTGAACCTCTCCTGTGAGTCCAGACTTGGGGACCGATGCTTCACTTCAGGTTTACTGTATCCCATGGACCTTCTTATTGACGATAAAACACAGAAATTGCATCCGAATTTAATACAAAAGGCACAATGCCGACTTAAGTACAAGAGGACTGACACTCTAACTTTCTATGATTTGAACCTCTACTGTGAGTCCAAACTTGGTTTTCGATGCTTCTCTTGAGGTTTTCTGTATCCCTTGGACCTTGTTATTGACGATGAAACACAGAAATTGCATCCCAATTTAATACAAAAGGCACAATGCCGACTTAAGTACAAGCGGACTGACACTCTAACATTCTATACTTTGAACATCTCCTGTGAGTCCAGTTTTAGATTCCGATGCTTTACTTCAGGTTTACTGTATCCCTTGGACACTTTTATTGACGATGAAACACGGAAATTGCATCCGAATTAAATACAAAAGGCACAATGCCGACCTAAGTACAAGAGGACTGACAATCTAACTTTCTATGATTTGAACCTCTCCTGTGAGTCCAGTTTTAGATTCCGATGCTACACTTCAAGTTTACTGTATCACTTGTACCTTCTTATAAACGATGAAACACAGAAATTGCATCCGAATTTATTAGAAAAGGCACAATGCCGACTTAAGTACAAGAGGACTGACACACTAACGTTCTTTGATTTGAACCTCTCCTGTGATTCCGGTTTTAGATTCCGATGCTTCACTTCAGGTTTACTGTATCCGTTGGACCTTCTTATTGACGATGAATACAGAAATTGCATCCGAGTTTAATACAAAAGGCACAATGCCGACCTAAGTACAAGAGGACTGACACTCTAACTTTCTATGAGTTCAACCTCTTCTGTGAGTCCAGTTTTAGATTCCGATGCCTCACTTCAGGTTCACTGTATCCCTTGGACCTTCTTATTGACGATGAAACACAGAAATTGCATCCGAATTTATTACAAAATCCGCAATGCGGCCTGAAGTACAAGAGGACTGACACTCTAACTTTCTATGATTTGAACCACTCCTGTGAGTCCAGTTTTAGATTCCGATGCTTCACTTCAGGTTTACTGTATCCCTTGGACCTTCTTATTGACGATGAAACACAGAAATTGCATCCGTATGTAATACAAAAGGCAAAATGCCGACTTGAGTACAAGAAGACTGACACTCTAACTTTCTATGATTTGAAGCTCTCCTGTGAGTGCAGTATTAGATTCCGATGCTTCACTTCAGGTTTACTGTATACCTTGGTCCATCTTATTGACGACGAAACGCAGATATTGCATCCGAATTTAATACAAAAGGCACAATGCCGACTTAAGTACAAGAGGACTGACAGTCTAACTCTCTATGATTTTAACCTCTCCTGTGAGTACAGTTTTAGTGTCCGATGCTTCACTTCTGGTTTACTGTATCGCTTGGACGTTCTTATTGACGATGAAACACAGTAATTGCTTCCGAATTTAATACAAAAGGCTCAATGCCGACTTAAGTACAGGAGGACTGACACTCTAACTTTCTATGATTTGAATCTCTACTGTGAGTCCAGTTTTAGATTCCCATGCTTCTCTTCAGGTCTACTGTATCCCTTGGACCTTCTTATTGACGATGAAACACAGAAATTGCATCCCAATTTAATACCAAAGGCACAATGCCGACATAAGTACAAGCGGACTGACACTCTAACATTCTATAATTTGAACCTCTCCTGTGAGTCTAGTTTTAGATTCCGATGCTTCACTTCATGTTTACTGTATCACTTCGATCTTCTTATTGACGATGAAACACAGAAATTGCATCCGAATTTAAGACAAAAAGCACAATGCCGACTTAAGTACAAGAGGACTGACACTCTAACTTTCGATGATTTGAACCTCTCCTGTGAGTCCAGACTTGGGGTCCGATGCTTCACATCAGGTTTACTGTATCCCATGGACCTTGTTATTGACGATGAAACACAGAAATTGCATCCCAATTTAATACAAAAGGCACAATGCCGACTTAAGTACAAGCGGACTGACACTCTAACATTCTATACTTTGAACATCTCCTGTGAGTCCAGTTTTAGATTCCGATGCTTTACTTCAGGTTTACTGTATCCCTTGGACACTTTTATTGACGATGAAACACAGAAATTGAATCCGAATTAAATACAAAAGGCACAATGCCGACCTAAGTACAAGAGGACTGACACTCTAACTTTCTATGATTTGAACCTCTCCTGTGAGTCCAGTTTTAGATTCCGATGCTACACTTCAAGTTTACTGTATCACTTGTACCTTCTTATTAACGATGAAACACAGAAATAGCATCCGAATTTATTAGAAAAGGCACAATGCCGACTTAAGTACAAGGGGACTGACACACTAACATTCTTTGATTTGAACCTCTTCTGTGATTCCGGTTTTAGATTCCGATGCTTCACTTCAGGTTTACTGTATCCGTTGGACCTTCTTATTGACGGTGAATACAGAAATTGCATCCGAGTTTAATACAAAAGGCACAATGCCGACCTAAGTACAAGAGGACTGACACTCTAACTTTCTATGAGTTCAACCTCTTCTGTGAGTCCAGTTTTAGATTCCGATGCCTCACTTCAGGTTCACTGTATCCCTTGGACCTTCTTATTTACGATGAAACACAGAAATTGCATCCGAATTTATTACAAAATCCGCAATGCAGCCTGAAGCACAAGAGGACTGACACTCTAAGTTTCTATGATTTTAACCACTCCTGTGAGTCCAGTTTTAGATTCCGATGCTTCACTTCAGGTTTACTGTATCCCTTGGACCTTGTTATTGACGATGAAACACAGAAATTGCATCCCAATTTAATACCAAAGGCACAATGCCGACTTAAGTACAAGCGGACTGACACTCTAACATTCTATAATTTGAACCTCTCCTGTGAGTCTAGTTTTAGATTCCGATGCTTCACTTCAGGTTTACTGTATCACATCGATCTTCTTATTGACGATGAAACACAGAAATTGCATCCGATGTTAATACAAAAGGGACAATGCCGACTTAAGTACAAGAGGACTAACACTCTAACTTTCTATGATTTGAACCTCTCCTGTGAGTCCAGTTTTAGATTCCGATGCTTCACTTCAGGTTTACACAGTCCCTTGGACCGTCTTATTGACGATGAAACACAGAAATAGCATCCGAATTTAATACAAAATGCACAATGCGGCCTGAAGTACAAGAGGACTGACAATCTAACTTTCTATGATTTGAACCACTCCTGTGAGTCGAGTTTTAGATTCCGATGCTTCACTTCAGGTTTACTGTATCCCTTGGACCTTCTTATTGATGATGAAACACAGAAATTGCATCCTAATTTAATACAAAAGGCACAATGCGGGCTTGAGTACAAGAGGAATGACCCTCTAACTTTCTATGATTTGAACCTCTTCTGTGTGTCCAGTTTTAGATTCCGATGCTTCACTCCAGGTTTACTGTATCGCTTGGACCTTCTTATTGACGATGAAAACAGAAATTGCATCCGAATTTAACACAAATGGCACAATGCCGACTGAAGTACAAGAGGACTGACACTCTAACTTTCTATGATTTGTACCCCTCCTGTGAATCCTGTTTTGGATTCCGATGCTTCACTTCAGGTTTGCAGTACCCCTTGGACCTTCTTATTGACGATGAAACACAGAAATTGCATCCGAATTTAAGACAAAAAGCACAATACCGACTTAAGTACAAGAGGACTGACACTCTAACTTTCGATGATTTGAACCTCTCCTGTGAGTCCAGACTTGGGGTCCGATGCTTCACTTCAGGTTTACTGTATCCCTTGGACCTTCTTATTGACGATGAAACACAGAAATTGCATCCGATTTTAATACAAAGGGCACAATGCCGACTTAAGTACAAGAGGACTGACACTCTAACTTTCTATGATTTGAACCTCTACTGTGAGTCCAGTCTTAGATTTCGTTGCTTCTCTTCAGGTTTTCTGTATCCCTTGGACCTTCTTATTGACGATGAAACACAGAAATTGCATCCCATTTTAATACAAAAGGCACAATGCCGACTTAAGTACAAGCGGACTGACCCTCTGACATTCTATAATTTGAACATCTCCTGTGAGTCCAGTTTTAGATTCCGATGCTTTACTTCAGGTTGACTGTATCCCTTGGACTCTTTTATTGACGATGAAACACAGAAATTGCATCCGAATTAAATACAAAAAGCACAATTCCGACTTAAGTACAAGAGGACTGACACTCTAACATTCTATGATTTGAACCTCTCCTGTGAGTCCAGTTTTAGATTCCGATGCTTCACTTAAGGTTTACTGTATCGCTTCGATCTTCTTATTCACGATGAAACACAGAAATTGCATCCGATTTTAATACAAAAGGCACAATGCCGACTTAAGTAATGGAGGACTGACACTCTAACTTTCTATGATTTGAACCTCTCCTGTGAGTCCAGTTTTTGATTCCGATGCTTCACTTCAGGTTTACACAGTCCCTTGGACCGTCTTATTGACGATGAAACACAGAAATAGCATCAGAATTTAATACAAAAGGCACAATGCCGACTTAAGTACAAGAGGACTGACACTCTAACCTTCTATGATTTGAACCTCTCCTGTGAGTCCAGTTTTAGATTCCGATGCTTCACTTCAGGTTTACAGTATACCTTGGACCTTCTTATTGACGATGAAACACAGATATTGCATCCGAATTTAATACAAAAGGCACCATGGCGACTTAAGTACTAGAGGACTGACACTCTAACTCTCTATGATTTTAACCTCTCCTGTGAGTCCAGTTTTAGAGTCCGGTGCTTCACTTCTGGTTCACTGTATCCCTTGGACGTTCTTATTGACGATGAAACACAGTAATTGCTTCCGAATCTAACACAAAAGGCACAATGCCGACATAATTACAAGAGGACTGACACTCTAACCTTCTATGATTTGAACCTCTCCTGTGAGTCCAGTTTTAGATTCCGATGCTTCACTTCAGGTTCCCAGTATACCTTAGACCTTCTTATTGACGATGAAACACAGATATTGCATCCGAATTTAATACAAAAGGCACCATGCCGACTTAAGTACTAGAGGACTGACACTCTAACTCTCTATGATTTAAACCTCTCCTGTGAGTCCAGTTTTTGATTCCGATGCTTCACATCAGGTTTACACAGTCCCTTGGACCGTCTTATTGACGATGAAACACAGAAATTGCATCCTAATTTAATACAAAAGGCACAATGCGGACTTGAGTACAAGAGGACTGACACTCTAACTTTCTATGATTTGTACCTCTCCTGTGAGTCCAGTTTTGGATTCCGATGCTTCACTTCAGGTTTACAGTACCCCTTGGACCTTCTTATTGACGATGAAACACAGAAATTGCATCCGAATTTAAGACAAAAAGCACAATGCCGACTTAAGTACAAGAGGACTGACACTCTAACTTTCGATGATTTGAACCTCTCCTGTGAGTCCAGACTTGGGGTCCGATGCTTCACTTCAGGTTTACTGTATCCATTGGACCTTCTTATTGACGATGAAACACAGAAATTGCATCCGAATTTAATACAAAAGGCACAATGCCGACTTAAGTACAAGAGGACTGACACTCCAACTTTCTATGATTTGAACCTCTCCTGTGTGTCCAGTTTTACATTCCGATGCTTCACTTCAGGTTTACTGTATCGCTTGGACCTTCTTATTGACGATGAAAACAGAAATTGCATCCGAATTTAATACAAAAGGCACAATGCCGACTTAAGTACAACAGGACTGACACTCTAACTTTCTATGATTTGTACCTCTCCTGTAAGTCCAGTTTTGGATTCCGATGCTTCACTTCAGGTTTACAGTACCCCTTGGACCTTCTTATTGACGATGAAACACAGAAATTGCATCCGAATTTAAGACAAAAAGCACAATGCCGACTTAAGTACAAGAGGACTGACACTCTAACTTTCGATGATTTGAACCTCTCCTGTGAGTCCAGACTTGGGGTCCGATGCTTCACTTCAGGTTTACTGTATCCATTGGACCTTCTTATTGACGATGAAACACAGAAATTGCATCCGAATTTAATACAAAAGGCACAATGCCGACTTAAGTACAAGAGGACTGACACTCCAACTTTCTATGATTTGAACCTCTACTGTGAGTCCAGTCTTAGATTTCGATGCTTCTCTTCAGGTTTTCTGTATCCCTTGGACCTTCTTATTGACGATGAGAGACAGATATTGTATCCCAATTTAATACTAAAGGCACAATGCCGACTTAAGTACAAGCGGACTGACACTCTAACATTCTATAATTTGAACATCTCCTGTGAGTCCAGTTTTAGATTCCGATGCTTTACTTCAGGTTTACTGTATCCCTTGGACACTTTTATTGACGATGAAACACAGAAATTGCACCCGAATTAAATACAAAAGGCACAATTCCGACTTAAGTACAAGAGGACTGACACTCTAACATTCTATGATTTGATCCTCTCCTGTGAGTCCAATTTAGATTCCGATGCTTCACTTCAGGTTTACTGAATCGCTTCAATCTTCTTATTGACGATGAAACACAGAAATTGCATCCGATATTAATACAAAAGGGACAATGCCGACTTAAGTACAAGAGGACTAACACTCTAACTTTCTATGATTTGAACCTCTCCTATGAGTCCAGTTTTAGATTCCGATGATTCACTTCAGGTTTACACAGTCCCTAGAACCGTGTTATTGACGATGAAACACAGAAATAGCATCCGAATTTAATACAAAATGCACAATGCGGCCTGAAGTACAAGAGGACTGACACTCTTTCAATGATTTGAACCACTCCTGTGAGTCCAGTTTTAGATTCCGATACTTCACTTCAGGTTTACTGTATCCCTTGGACCTTCTTATTGACGATGAAACACAGATATTGTATCCGAATTTAATATAAAAGGCACCATGCCGACTTAAGTACTAGAGGACTGACACTCTAACTCTCTATGATTTTAACCTCTCCTGTGAGTCCAGTTTTAGAGACCGGTGCTTCACTTCTGGTTTACTGTATCCCTTGGACGTTCTTATTGACGATGAAACACAGTAATTGCTTCCGAATCTAACACAAAAGGCACAATGCCGACTTAATTACAAGAGGACTGACACTCTAACATTCTATGATTTGAACCTCTCCTGTGGTTCCAGTTTTAGATTCCGATGCTTCACTTCAGGTTTACTGTATCCCTTGGACCCTCTTATTGACGATGAAACACAGTAATTGCTTCCGAATTTAATACAAAAGGCACAATGACGACTTAATTATAAGAGGACTGACACTCTAACTTTCTATGATTTGTACCTCTCCTGTGAGTCCAGACTTGGGGTCCGATGATTCAGTTCAGGTTTACTGTATCCCTTGGACCCTCTTATTGACGATGAAACACAGAAATTGCATTCGAATTTAATACAAAAGGCACAATGCCGACTTAAGTTCAAGAGGACTGACACTCTAACTTTCTATGATTTGAACCTCTCCTGTGAGTCCAGACTTGGATTCCGATGCTTCACTTCAGGTTTTCTGTATCCCTTGGATCTTCTTATTGACGATCAAACACAGAAATTGCATCCGAATTTAATACAAAAGGCACAATGCCGACATAAGTACAAGAGGACTGACACTCTAACCTTCTATGATTTGAACCTCTCCTGTGAGTCCAGTTTTAGATTCCGATGCTTCACTTCAGGTTTACTGTATACCTTGGACCTTCTTATTGACGATGAAACACAGATATTGTATCCGAATTTAATATAAAAGGCATAATGCCGACTTAAGTACTAGAGGACTGACACTCTAACTCTCTATGATTTTAACCTCTCCTGTGAGTCCAGTTTTAGAGACCGGTGCTTCACTTCTGGTTTACTGTATCCCTTGGACGTTCTTATTGACGATGAAACACAGTAATTGCTTCCGAATCTAACACAAAAGGCACAATGCCGACTTAATTACAAGAGGACTGACACTCTAACATTCTATGATTTGAACCTCTCCTGTGGTTCCAGTTTTAGATTCCGATGCTTCACTTCAGGTTTACTGTATCCCTTGGACCCTCTTATTGACGATGAAACACAGTAATTGCTTCCGAATTTAATACAAAAGGCACAATGCCGACTTAATTATAAGAGGACTGACACTCTAACTTTCTTTGATTTGAACCTCTCCTGTGAGTCCAGTTTTAGATTCCGATGCTTCACTTCAGGTTTACTGTATCGCTTGGACCTTCTTATTGGCGATGAAAACAGAAATTACATCCGAATTTAATACAAAAGGCACAATGCCGACTTAAGTACAAGAGGACTGACACTCTAACTTTCTATGAATTGAACCTCTTCTGTGAGTCCAGTTTTAGATTCCGATGCCTCACTTCAGATTTACTGTATCCCTTGGAATTTCTTATTGACGATGAAACACAGAAATTGCATCCGAATTTAATACAAAATGCACAATGCGGCCTGAAGTACAAGAGGACTGACACTCTAATTTTCTATGATTTGAACCACTCCTGTGAGTCCAGTTTTAGATTGCGATGCTTCACTTCAGGTTTACTGTATCCCTTGGACCTTCTTACTGACAATGAAACACAGAAATTGCATCCGAATTTTATACAAAAACCACAATGCGGACTTAAGTAGATGAGGACTGCCACTCTAACTTTCTATGATTTGAAACTCTCCTGTGAGTGCGGTTTTAGGTTCCGATGCTTCACTTCACGTTTACCGTATCCCGTGGATCTTTTTATTGACGATGAAAGCAGAAGTTGCATCCGATTTTAATACAAAAGGCACAATGCCGACTTAAGTTCAAGAGGACTGACACTCTAACTTTCTATGATTTGAACCTCTTCTGTGAGTCCAGTTTTAGATTCCGATGCCTCACTTCAGATTTACTGTATCCCTTGGAATTTCTTATTGACGATGAAACACAGAAATTGCATCCGAATTTAATACAAAATGCACAATGCGGCCTGAAGTACAAGAGGACTGACACTCTAATTTTCTATGATTTGAACCACTCCTGTGAGTCCAGTTTTAGATTGCGATGCTTCACTTCTGGTTTACTGTATCCCTTGGACGTTCTTATTGACGATGAGACACAGTAATTGCTTCCGAATCTAACACAAAAGGCACAATGCCGACTTAATTACAAGAGGACTGACACTCTAACTTTCTATGATTTGAACCCCTCCTGAGAGTCCAGACTTGGATTCCGATGCTTCCCTTCAGGTTTTCTGTATCCCTTGGATCTTCTTACTGGCGATCAAACACAGAAATTGCATCCGAATTTAATACAAAAGGCACAATGCCAACTTAAGTACAAGAGGACTGACACTCAAACTTTCAATGATTTGAACCTCTCCTGTAAGTCCAGTCTTAGATTCCGATGCTTCTCTTCAGGTTTACTGTATCCCTCGGACCTTCTTATTGACGATGAAACACAGAAATTGCATCCGAATTTAATACAAAAGGCACAATGCTGACTTAAGTACATGAGGACTGACACTCTAACTTTCTATGATTTGAACGTCTCCTGGGAGTCCAGTTTTAGATTCTGGTGCTTTACTTCAGGTTACTGTATCCCTTGGACCTTTTTATTGACGATGAAAAATAGAAATTGCATCCAAATTAAATACAAAAGGCACAATGCCGACTTAAGTACAAGAGGACTAACACTCTAACTTTCTATGATTTGAACCTCTCCTGTGAGTTCATTTTTAGATTCCGATGCTTCACTGCAGGTATACTCAGTCCCTTGGACCGTCTTATTGACGATGAAACACAGAAATTGGATCCGAATTTAATACAAAAGGCAAAATGCCGACTTAAGTACATGAGGACTGACACTCTTTCTATGACTTGAACCTCTTCTGTGAGTCCAGTTTTAGATTCCGATGTCTCACTTCAGGTTTACTGTATCCCTTGGACCTTCTTGTTGACGATGAAACACAGAAATTGCATCCTAAATTAATACAAAAGGCACAATGAGGACTAAAGTACAAGAGGACTGACACTCTAACTTTCTATGATTTGAACCTCTCTTGTGTGTCCAGTTTTAGATTCCGATGCTTCACTTCAGGTTTACTGTATCCCTTGAACCTTCTTATTAACGATGAAAACAGAAATTGCATCCGAATTTAATACAAAAGGCACAATGCCGACATAAGTACAAGAGGACTGACACTCTAACTTTCTTTGATTTGTACCTCTCCTGTGAGACCAGTTTTAGATTCCGATGCTTCACTTCAGGTTTACTGTATCCCTTGGACCTTCTTATTGACGATGAAACACAGGAATTGCATCCGAATTTAAGACAAAAACACAATGCCGACCTAAGTACAAGAAGGACTGACACTCTAACTTTCGATGACTCGAACCTCTCCTGTGGGTCCAGACTTGGATTCCGATACTTCACTTCAGGTTTACTGTATCCCTTGGACTTTCTTATTGACGATGAAACACAGAAATTGCATCCGAATTTAACACAAATGGCACAATGCCGACTTAAGTTAGAGAGGACTGACACTCTCACTTTCTATGATTTGAACCTCTGCTGTGAGTCCAGTTTTAGATTCCGATGCTTCACATCAGGTTTACTGTATACCTTGCACCTTCTTATTGACGATGAAACACAGAAATTGCATCCGAATTTAATACAAAAGGCGCAATGCCGACTTAAGTACAGGAGGACTAACACTCTAACTTTCTATGATTTCAACCTGTCCTGTGAGTCCAGTTTTAGATTCCGATGCTTCACTTCAGGTTTACACAGTCCCTTGGACCGTCTTATTGACGATGAAACACAGAAATTGCATCCGAAATTAATACAAAATGCACAATGCGGCCTGAAGTACAAGAGGACTGACACTCTAACTTTCTATGATTTGAACCACTCCTGTGAGTCCAGTTTTAGATTCCGATGCTTCACTTCAGGTTTACTGTATCCCTTGGACCTTCTTATTGACGATGAAACACAGATATTGCATCCTAATTTAATACAAAAGCACAATGCGGACTTGAGTGCAAGAGGACTGACACTCTAACTTTCTATGATTTGAACGTCTCCTGTGTGTCCAGTTTTAGATTCCGATGCTTCACTTCAGGTTTACTGTATCCCTTGGACCTTCTTATTGACGATGAAAACAGAAATTGCATCCGAATTTAATACAAAAGGCACAATACCGACTTAAGTGCAAGAGGACTGACACTCTAACTTTCTATGATTTGTACCTCTCCTGTGAGCCCAGTTTTGGATTCCGATGCTTCACTTCAGGTTTACTGTATCCCTTGGACCATCTTATTGACGATGAAACACAGAAATTGCATCCGAATTTAATACAAAAGGCACAATGCCGACTTAAGTACAAGAGGACTGACACTCTAACTTCCTATGATTTGAACCTCTACTGTGAGTCCAGTCTTAGAGTCCGATGCTTCTCTTCAGGTTTACTGTATCCCTTTCACTTTCTTATTGACGATGAAACACAGAAATTGCATCCCAATTTAATACAAAAGGCACAATGCCGACTTAAGTACAAGAGGACTAACACTCTAACCTTCTATGATTTGAACCTCTCCTGAGAGTTCAGTTTTAGATTCCGATGCTTCACTTCAGGTTTACTGTATACCTTGGAGCTTCTTATTGACGATGAAACACAGATATTGCATCCGAATTTAATACAAAAGGCACAATGCCGACTTAAGTGCAAGAGGACTGACACTCTAACTTTCTATGATTTGTACCTCTCCTGTGAGCCCAGTTTTGGATTCCGATGCTTCACTTCAGGTTTACTGTATCCCTTGGACCATCTTATTGACGATGAAACATAGTAATTGCTTCCGAATTTAATACAAAAGTCACAATGCCGTCTTAATTACAAGAGGACTGACACTCTAACTTTCTATGATTTGAACCTCTACTGTGAGTCTAGTCTTAGATTCCGATGCTTCTCTTCAGGTTTACTGTATCCCTTGGACCTTCTTATTGACGATGAAACACAGAAATTGCATCCTAATTTAATACAAAAGCACAATGCGGACTTGAGTGCAAGAGGACTGACACCCTAACTTTCTATGATTTGAACGTCTCCTGTGTGTCCAGTTTTAGATTCCGATGCTTCACTTCAGGTTTACTGTATCCCTTGGACCTTCTTATTGACGATGAAAATTGAAATTGCATCCGAATTTAATACAAAAGGCACAATGCCGACTTAAGTGCAAGAGGACTGACACTCTAACTTCCTATGATTTGTACCTCTCCTGTGAGCCCAGTTTTGGATTCCGATGCTTCACTTCAGGTTTACTGTATCCCTTGGACCTTCTTATTGACGATGAAACAAAGAAATTGCATCCGAATTTAATACAAACGGCACAATGCCGACTTAAGTACAACAGGACTGACATTCTAATTTTCTATGATTTGAACCTCTACTGTGAGTCCAGTCTTAGATTCCGATGCTTCTCACCAGGTTTACTGTATCCCTTTCACTTTCTTATTGACGATGAAACACAGAATTTGCATCCCAATTTAATACAAAAGGCACAATGCCGACTTAAGTACAAGAGGACTGACACTCTAACCTTCTATGATTTGAACCTCTCCTGTGAGTTCAGTTTTAGATTCCGATGCTTCACTTCAGGTTTACTGTATACCTTGGAGCTTCTTATTGACGATGAAACACAGATATTGCATCCGAATTTAATACAAAAGGCATAATGCCGACTTCAGTACTAGAGGACTGACACTCTAACTCTCTATGATTTTAACCTCTCCTGTGAGTCCAGTTTTAGAGTCCGGTGCTTCACTTCTGGTTTACTGTATCCCTTGGACGTTCTTATTGACGATGAAACACAGTAATTGCTTCCGAATCTAACACAAAAGGCACAATGTCGACTTAATTACAAGAGGACTGACACACTAACTTTCTATGATTTGAACCTCTCCTGTGATTCCAGTTTTAGATTCCGATGCTTCACTTCAGGTTTACTGTATCCCTTGGACCTTCTTATTGACGATGAAACATAGTAATTGCATCCGAATTTAATACAAAAGGCACAATGCCGACTTAATTACAAGAGGACTGACACTCTAACTTACTATGATTTGAACCTCTACTGTGAGTCCAGTCTTAGAATCCGATGCTTCTCTTGAGGTTTTCTGTATCCCTTGGACCTTCTTATTGACGATGAAACACAGAAATTGCATCCCAATTTAATACAAAAGGCACAATGCCGACTTAAGTACAAGCGGACTAACACTCTAACATTCTATACTTTGAACATCTCCTGTGAGTCCAGTTTTAGATTCCGATGCTTTACTTCAGGTTTACTGTATCCCTTGGACACTTTTATTGACGATGAAACTCAGAAATTGCATCCGAATTAAATACAAAAAGCACAATGCAGACTTACGTACAAGAGGACTGACACTCTAACTTTCTATGATTTGTACCTCTCCTGTGAGCCCAGTTTTGGATTCCGATGCTTCTCTTCAGGTTTACTGTATCCCTTGGACCTTCTTATTGACGATGAAACACAGAAATTGCATCCGAATTTAATACAAAAGGCACAATGCCGACTTAAGTACAAGAGGACTGACACTCTAACTCTCTATGATTTTAACCTCTCCTGTGAGTCCAGTTTTAGAGTCCGGTGCTTCACTTCTGGTTTACTGTATCCCTTGGACGTTCTTATTGACGATGAAACACAGTAATTGCCTCCGAATCTAACACAAAAGGCACAATGTCGACTTAATTACAAGAGGACTGACACTCTAACTTTCTATGATTTGAACCTCTCCTGTGATTCCAGTTTTAGATTCCGATGCTTCACTTCAGGTTTACTGTATCCCTTGGACCTTCTTATTGACGATGAAACACAGTAATTGCTTCCGAATTTAATACAAAAGGCACAATGCCGACATAAGTACAATAGGACTGACACTCTAACATTCTTTGATTTGTACCTCTCCTGTGAGTCCAGTTTTATACTCCGATGCTTCACTTCAGGTTTACTGTATCCCATGGACCTTCATACTGACGATGAAACACAGAAATTGCATCCGAATTTAATACAAAAGGCACAATGCCGACTTAAGTACAAGAGCACTGACACTCTAACCTTCTATGATTTGAACCTCTCCTGTGAGTCCAGTTTTAGATTCCGATGCTTCAATTCAGGTTTACTGTATACCTTGGACCTTCTTATTGACGATGAAACACAGAAATTGCATCCGAATTTAAGACAAAAAGCACAATGCCGACTTCACTACAATAGGACTCACACCCTAATTTTCGATGATTTGAACCTCTCCTGTGAGTCCAGACTTGGGGTCCGATGCTTCACTTCAGGTTTACTGTATCCCTTGGACCGTCTTATTGACGATGAAACACAGAAATTGCATCCGAATTTAATACAAAAGGCACAATGCCGACTTAAGTACAAGGGGACTGACACTCTAACTTTCTATGATTGGAACCTCTACTGTGAGTCCAGTCTTAGATTTCGATGCTTCTCTTCAGGTTTTCTGTATCCCTTGCACCTTCTTATTGACGATGAAACACAGAAATTGCATCCCAATTTAATACAAAAGGCACAATGCCGACTTAAGTACAAGCGGACTGACACTCTAACATTCTATAATTTGAACATCTCCAGTGAGTCCAGTTTTAGATTCCGATGTTTTACTTCAGGTTAACTGTATCCCTTGGACACTTTTATTGACGATGAATCACAGAAATTGCATCCGAATTAAATACAAAAGGCACAATTCCGACTTAAGTACTAGAGGACTGACACTCTAACTCTCTATGATTTTAAAATCTCCTGTGAGTCCAGTTTTAGAGTCCGGTGCTTCACTTCTGGTTTACTGTATCCCTTGGACGTTCTTATTGATGATGAAACACAGTAATTGCTTCCGAATCTAACACAAAAGGTACAATGCCGACTTAATTACAAGAGGACTGTCACTCTAACTTTCTATGATTTGAACCTCTCCTGTGATTCCAGTTTTAGATTCCGATGCTTCACTTCAGGTTTACTGTATACCTTGGACCTTCTTATTGACGATGAAACACAGAAATTGCATCCGAATTTAATACAAAAGGCACAATGCCGACTTAAGTACAAGAGGACTGACACTCTTACTTTCTATGATTTGAACCTCTACTGTGAGTCCAGTCTTAGATTCCGATGCTTCTCTTCAGGTTTACTGTATCCCTTTCACCTTCTTATTGACGATGGAACACAGAAATTGCATCCCAATTTAATACAAAAGGCACAATGCCGACTTAAGTACAAGAGGACTGACACTCTAACCTTCTATGATTTGAACCTCTCCTGTGAGTCCAGTTTTAGATTCCGATGCTTCACTTCAGGTTTACTGTATACCTTGGAGCTTCTTATTGACGATGAAACACAGATATTGCATCCGAATTTAATACAAAAGGCACAAAGCCGACCTATGTACTAGAGGACTGACACTCAAACTCTCTATGATTTTAACCTCTCCTGTGAGTCCAGTTTTAGATTCCGGTGCTTCACTTCTGGTTTACTGTATCCCTTGGACGTTCTTATTGACGATGAAACACAGTAATTGCTTCCGAATCTAACACAAAAGGCACAATGTCGACTTAATTACAAGAGGACTGACACTATAACTTTCTATGTTTTGAACCTCTCCTGTGATTCCAGTTTTAGTTTCCGATGCTTCACTTCAGGTTTACTGTATCCCTTGGACCTTCTTATTGACGATGAAACACAGTAATTGCTTCCGAATTTAATACAAAAGGCACAATGCTGACATAAGTACAATAGGACTGACACTCTAACTTTCTTTGATTTGTACCTCTCCTGTGAGTAAAGTTTTAGACTCCGATGCTTCACTTCAGGTTTACTGTATCCCGTGGACCTTCTTACTGACGATGAAACACAGAAATTGCATCCGAATTTAATACAAAAGGCACAATGCCGACTTAAGTACAAGAGGACTGACACTCTAACCTTCTATGATTTGAACCTCTCCTGTGAGTCCAGTTTTAGATTCCGATGCTTCACTTCAGGTTTATTGTATACCTTGGACCTTGTTATTGACGATGAAACACAGATATTGCATCCGAATTTAATACGAAAGGCACCATGCCGATTTAAGTACTTGAAGACTGACACTCTAACTCTCTATGATTTTCAACTCTCCTGTGAGTCCAGTTTTAGAGTCCGGTGCTTCACTTCTGGTTTACTGTATCCCTTAGACGTTCTTATTGACGATGAAACACAGTAATTGCTTCCGAATCTAACACAAAAGGCACAGTGCCGACTTAATTACAAGAGGACTGACACTCTAACATTCTATAATTTGAACCTCTCCTGTGAGTCCAGTTTTAGATTGCGATGCTTCACTTCAGGTTTACTGTATCGCTTCGATCTTCTTATTGACGATGAAACACAGAAATTGCATCCGATTTTAATACAAAAGGCACAATGCCGACTTAAGTACAAGAGGACTAACACTCAAACTTTCTGTGATTTGAACCTCTCCTGTGAGTCCAGTTTTTCATTCCGATGCTTCACGTCAGGTTTACACAGTCCCTTGGACCGTCTTATTGACGATGAAACACAGAAATAGCATCCGAATTTAATACAAAAGGCACAATGCCGACTTAAGTACAAGAGGACTGACACTCTAGCCTTCTATGATTTGAACCTCTCCTGTGAGTCCAGTTTTAGATTCCGATGCTTCACTTCAGGTTTACTGTATACCTTGGACCTTCTTATTGACGATGAAACACAGATATTGCATCCGAATTTAATACAAATGGCACCATGCCGACTTAAGTACTAGAGGACTGACACTCTAACTCTCTATGATTTTAACCTCTCCTGTGAGTCCAGTTTTAGAGTCCGGTGCTTCACTTCTGGTTTACTGTATCCCTTGGACGTTCTTATTGATGGTGAAACACAGTAATTGCTTCCGAATCTAACACAAAAGGTACAATGCCGATTTAATTACAAGAGGACTGACACTCTAACTTTCTATGATTTGAACCTCTCCTGTGATTCCAGTTTTAGATTCCGATGCTTCACTTCAGGTTTACTGTATCCCTTGGACCTTCTTATTGACGATGAAACACAGTAATTGCTTCCGAATTTAATACAAAAGGCACAATGCCGACTTAATTACAAGAGGACTGACACTCTAACTTTCTTTGATTTGAACCTCTCCTGTGAGTCCAGTTTCAGTTTCCGATGCTTCACTTCAGGTTTACTGTATCCCTTGGACCTTCTTATTGATGATGAAAACAGAAATTACATCCGAATTTAATACAAAAAGCACAATGCGGACTTAAGTACAAGAGGACTGACACTTTAAATTTCTATGAATTGAACCTCTTCTGTGAGTCCAGTTTTGGATTCCGATGCCTCACTTCAGGTTTACTGTATCCCGTGGACTTTCTTATTGACGATGAAACACAGAAATTGCATCCGAATATAATACAAAATGCATAATGCGGCCTGAAGTTCAAGAGGACTGACACTCTAACTTTCCATGATTTGAACCACTCCTGTGAGTCCAGTTTTAGATTGCGCTGCTTCACTTCAGGTTTACTGTATCCCTTGGACCTTCTTATTGACGATGAAACACAGAAATTGCATCCTAATTTAATACAAAAGGCACAATGCGGACTTGAGTACAAGGGGACTGACACTCTAACTTTCTATGATTTGAACCTCTCCTGTGTGTCCAGTTTTAGATTCCGATGCTTCACTTCAGGTTTACTGTATCCCTTGGACCTTCTTATTGACAATGAAACACAGAAATTGCATCCGAATTTAATACGAAAGGCACAATGCCGACTTAAGTACAAGAGGACTGACACTCTAACTTTCTATGATTTGAACCTCTACTGTGAGTCCAGTCGTAGTTTTCGATGCTTCTCTTCAGATTTTCTGTATCCCTTGGACCTTCTTATTGACGATGAAACACAGAAACTGCATCTCAATTTAATACAAAAGGCACAATGCCGACTTAAGTACAAGCGGACTGACACTCTAACATTCTATAATTTGAACATCTCATGTGAGTCCAGTTTTAGATTCCGATGCTTTACTTCAGGTTTACTGTATCCCTTGGACACTTTTATTGACGATGAAACACAGAAATTGCATCCGAATTAAATACAAAAGGCACAATTCCGACTTAAGTACAAGAGGACTAACATTTCTAACTTTCTATGATTTGAACCTCTCCTGTGAGTCCAGTTTCAGATTCCGATGCTTCACTTCAGGTTTACACAGTCCCTTGGACCGTCTTATTGACGATGAAACACAGAAATAGCATCCGAATTTAATACAAAATTCACAATGCGGCCTGAAGTACAAGAGGACTGACACTCTAACTTTCTATGATTTGAACCTCTCCTGTGATTCCAGTTTTAGATTCCGATGCTTCACTTCAGATTTACTGTATCGCTTGGACCTTCTTATTGACGATGAAAACAGAAATTGCATCCGAATTTAATACAAAAGCCACAATGCCGACTTAAGTACAAGAGGACTGACTCTCTAACTTTCTTTGATTTGTACCTCTCCTGTGAGTCCAGTTTTGGATTCGGATGCTTCACTTCAGGTTTACAGTCCCTTGGACCTTCTTATTGACGATGAAACACGGAAATTGCATCCAAATTTAAGACAAAAGGCACAAGGCCGACTTAAGTACAAGAGGACTGACACTCTAACTTTCCATGATTTGAACCTCTCCTGTGAGTCCCGACTTGGGGTCCGATGCTTCACTTCAGGTTTACTGTATCCCTTGGACCTTCTTATTGACGATGAAACACAGAAATTGCATACGAATTTTATACAAAAGGCACAATGCCGACTTAAGTGCAAGAGGACTGACAGTCTAACTTTCTATGATTTGAACCTCTACAGTGAGTCCAGTCTTAGATTTCGATGCTTCTCTTCAGGTTTTCTGTATCCTTTGGACCTTCTTATTGACGATGAAACACAGAAATTGCATCCCAATTTAATACAAAAGGCACAATGCTGACTTAAGTACAAGCAGACTGACACTCTGACATTCTATAATTTCAACATCTCCTGTGAGTCCAGTTTTAGATTCCGATGCTTTACTTCAGGTTTACTGTATCCCTTAGACACTTTTATTGATGATGAAACACAGAAATTGCATCCGAATTAAATACAAAAGGCACAATTCCGACTTAAGTACAAGAGGACTGACACTCTAACATACTATGATTTGAACCTCTCCTGTGAGTCCAGTTTTAGATTCCGATGCTTCACTTCAGGTTTACTGCATCGCTTCGATCTTCTTATTGACGATGAAACACAGAAATTGCATCCGATTTTAATACAAATGGCACAATGCCGACCTAAGTACAAGAGGACTAACACTCTAACTTTCTATAATTTGAACCTCTCCTGTGAGTCCAGTTTTTGATTCCGATGCTTCACTTCAGGTTTACACAGTCCGTTGGACCGTCTTATTGACGATGAAACACTGAAATAGCATCCGAATTTAATACAAAATGCAAAATGCCGACTTAAGTACAAGAGGACTGACACTCTAACCTTCTATGATTTGAACCTCTCCTGAAAGTCCAGTTTTAGATTCCGATGCTTCACTTCAGGTTTACTGTATCCCTTGGACCTTCTTATTGACGATGAAAACAGAAATTGCATCCGAATTTAAAACAAAAAGGACAATGCGGACTTAAGTACAAGAGGACTGACACTTTAACTTTCTATGAATTGAACCTCTTCTGTGAGTCCAGTTTTAGATTCCGATGCCTCACTTCAGGTTTACTGTATCCCGTGGACTTTCTTATTGACGATGAAACACAGATATTGCATCCGAATATAATACAAAATGCACAATGCGGCCTGAAGTAGAAGAGGACTGACACTCTAACTTTCTATGATTTGAACCACTCCTGTGAGTCCAGTTTTAGATTGCGATGCTTCACTTCAGGTTTACTGTATCCCTTGGACCTTCTTATTGACGATGAAACACAGAAATTGCATCCTAATTTAATACAAAAGGCACAATGCGGACTTGAGTACAAGGGGACTGACACTCTAACTTTCTATGATTTGAACCTCTCCTGTGTGACCAGTTTTAGATTCCGATGCTTCACTTCTGGTTTACTGTATCGCTTGGACCTTCTTATTGACGATGAAAACAGAAATTGCATCCGAATTTAATACAAAAGGCACAATGCCGACTTAAGTACAAGAGGACTGACACTTTAACTTTCTATGATTTGTACCTCTCCTGTGAGTCCAGTTTTGGATTCCGATGCTTCACTTCAAGTTTACAGTATCCCTTGGACCTTCTTATTGACGATGAAACACGGAAATTGCATCCGAATTTAAGACAAAAAGCACAATGCCGACTTAAGTACAAGATGACTGACACTCTAACTTTCGATGATTTGAACCTCTCCTGTGAGTCCAGACTTGGGGTCCGATGCTTCACTTCAGGTTTACTGTATCCCTTGGACCTTCTTATTGACGATGAAACACAGAAATTAAATCCGAATTTAATACAAAAGGCACAATGCCGACTTAAGTACAAGAGGACTGACACACTAACTTTCTATGATTTGAACCTCTACTGTGAGTCCAGTCTTAGATTTCGATGCTTCTCTTCAGGTTTTCTGTATCCCTTGGACCTTCTTATTGACGATGAAACACAGAAACTGCATCTCAATTTAATACAAAAGGCACAATGCCGACTTAAGTACAAGCGGACTGACACTCTAATATTCTATAATTTGAACATCTCATGTGAGTCCAGTTTTAGATTCCGATGCTTTACTTCAGGTTTACTGTATCCTTTGGACACTTTTATTGACGATGAAACACAGAAATTGCATCCGAATTAAATACAAAAGGCACAATTCCGACTTAAGTACAAGAGGACTGACACACTAACATTCTATGATTTGAACCTCTTCTGTGAGTCCTGTTTTAGATTCCGATGCTTCACTTCAGGTTTACTGTATCGCTTCGATCTTCTTATTTACGATGAAACACGGTAATTGCATCCGATTTTAATACAAAAGGGACAATGCCGA
This sequence comes from Schistocerca serialis cubense, assembly GCF_023864345.2. Classification (NCBI taxonomy): domain Eukaryota; kingdom Metazoa; phylum Arthropoda; class Insecta; order Orthoptera; family Acrididae; genus Schistocerca; species Schistocerca serialis. The sequence goes on along the minus strand of NC_064640.1, from coordinate 1,045,691,648 downwards.
CTTAAGTACAAGAGGACTAACATTTCTAACTTTCTATGATTTGAACCTCTCCTGTGAGTCCAGTTTTAGATTCCGATGCTTCACTTGAGGTTTACACAGCCCCTAGGACCGTCTTATTGACGATGAAACACAGACATAGCATCCGAATTTAATACAAAATTCACAATGCGGCCTGAAGTACAACAGGACTGACACTCTAACTTTCTATGATTTGAACCACTCCTGTGAGTCCAGTTTTAGATTCCGATGCTTCATTTCAGGTTTACTGTATCCCTTGGACCTTCTTATTGACCATGAAACACAGAAATTGCATCCTAATTTAATACAAAAGGCACAATGCGGACTTGAGTACAAGAGGACTGACACTATAACTTTCTATGATTTGAACCTCTCCTGTGTGTCCTGTTTTAGATTCCGATGCTTCACTTCAGGTTTACTGTATCGCTTGGACCTTCTTATTGACGATGAAAACAGAAATTGCATCCGAATTTAATACAAAAAGCACAATGCCGACTTAAGTACAAGAGGACTGACTCTCTAACTTTCTATGATTTGTACCTCTCCTGTGAGTCCAGTTTTGGATTCGGATGCTTCACTTCAGGTTTACAGTATCCCTTGGACCTTCTTATTGACGATGAAACACAGAAATTGCATCCAAATTTAAGACAAAAGGCACAAGGCCGACTTAAGTACAAGAGGACTGACACACTAACTTTCGATGATTTGAACCTCTCCTGTGAGTCCCGACTTGGGGTGCGATGCTTCACTTCAGGTTTACTGTATCCCTTGGACCTTCTTATTGACGATGAAATACAGAAATTGCATCCGAATTTTATACAAAAGGCACAATGCCGACTTAAGTACAAGAGGACTGACACTCTAACTTTCTATGATTTGAACCTCTACTGTGAGTCCAGTCTTAGATTTCGATGCTTCTCTTCAGGTTTTCTGTATCCCTTGGACCTTCTTATTGACGATGAAACACAGAAATTGCATCCCAAATTAATACAAAAGGCACAATGCTGACTTAAGTACAAGCAGACTGACACTCTGACATTCTATAATTTGAACATCTCCTGTGAGTCCAGTTTTAGATTCCGATGCTTTACTTCAGGTTTACTGTATCCCTTAGACACTTTTATTGATGATGAAACACAGAAATTGCATCCGAATTAAATACAAAAGGCACAATTCCGACTTATGTACAAGAGGACTGACACTCTAACATACTATGATTTGAACCTCTCCTGTGAGTCCAGTTTTAGATTCCGATGCTTCACTTCAGGTTTACTGCATCGCTTCGATCTTCTTATTGACGATGAAACACAGAAATTGCATCCGATTTTAATACAAAATGCACAATGCCGACCTAAGTACAAGAGGACTAACACTCTAACTTTCTATGATTTGAACCTCTCCTGTGAGTCCAGTTTTTGATTCCGATGCTTCACTTCAGGTTTACACAGTCCCTTGGAGCGTCTTAATGACGATGAAATACAGAAATAGCATCCGAATTTAATACAAAAGGTACAATGCCAACTTAAGTACAAGAGGACTGACACTCTAACCTTCTATGATTTGAACCTCTCCTGTGAGTCCAGTTTTAGATTCCGATGCTTCACTTCAGGTTTACTGTATCCCTTGGACCTTCTTATTGACGATGAAAACAGAAATTACATCCGAATTTAATACAAAAAGCACAATGCGGACATAAGTACAAGAGGACTGACACTTTAACTTTCTATGAATTGAACCTCTTCTGTGAGTCCAGTTTTAGATTCCAATGCCTCACTTCAGGTTTACTGTATCCCGTGGACTTTCTTATTGACGATGAAACACAGAAATTGTATCCGAATATAATACAAAATGCACAATGCGGCCTGAAGTACAAGAGGACTGACACTCTAACTTTCTATGATTTGAACCACTCCTGTGAGTCCAGTTTTAGATTGCGATGCTTCACTTCAGATTTACTGTATCCCTTAGACCTTCTTATTGACGACGAAACACAGAAATTGCATCCTAATTTAATACAAAAGGCACAATGCGGACTTGAGTACAAGGGGACTGACACTCTAACTTTCTATGATTTGAACCTCTCCTATGTGTCCAGTTTTAGATTCCGATGCTTCACTTCTGGTTTACTGTATCGCTTGGACCTTCTTATTGACGATGAAAACAGAAATTGCATCCGAATTTAATACAAAAGGCACAATGCCGACTTAAGTACAACAGGACTGACACTCTAACTTTCTATGATTTGTACCTCTCCTGTGAGTCCAGTTTTAGATTCCGATGCTTCACTTCAAGTTTACAGTATCCCTTGGACCTTCTTATTGACGATGAAACACAGAAATTGCATCCGAATTTAAGACAAAAAGCATAATGCCGCCTTAAGTACAAGAGGACTGATACTCTAACTTTCGATGATTTGAACCTCTCCTGTAAATCCAGACTTGGGATCCGATGCTTCACTTCAGGTATACTGTATCCCTTGGACCTTCTTATTGACGATAAAACACAGAAATTGCATCCGAATTTAATACAAAAAGCACAATGCGGACTTAAGTACAAGAGGACTGACACTTCAACTTTCTATGAATTGAACCTCTTCTGTGAGTCCAGTTTTAGATTCCAATGCCTCACTTCAGGTTTACTGTATCCCGTGGACTTTCTTATTGACGATGAAACACAGAAATTGCATCCGAATATAATACAAAATGCACAATGCGGCCTGAAGTACAAGAGGACTAACACTCTAACTTTCTATGATTTGAACCACTCCTGTGAGTCCAGTTTTAGATTGCGATGCTTCACTTCAGATTTACTGTATCCCTTGGACCTTCTTATTGACGATGAAACACAGAAATTGCATCCGTCTTAAGTGCAAAAGGCACAATGCCGACTTGATTACAAGGGGACTGACACTCTAACTTTCTATGATTTGAACCTCTCCTGTGTGTCCAGTTTTAGATTCCGATGCTTCACTTCTGGTTTACTGTATCGCTTGGAACTTCTTATTGACGATGAAAACAGAAATTGCATCCGAATTTAATACAAAAGGAACAATGCCGACTTAAGTACAACAGGACTGACACTCTAACTTTCTATGATTTGTACCTCTCCTGTGAGTCCAGATTTGGATTCCGATGCTTCACTTCAAGTTTACAGTATCCCTTGGACCTTCTTATTGACGATGAAACACAGAAACTGCATCTCAATTTAATACAAAAGGCACAATGCCGACTTAAGTACAAGCGGACTGACACTCTAACATTCTATAATTTGAACATCTCATGTGAGTCCAGTTTTAGATTCCGATGCTTTACTTCAGGTCTACTGTATCCCTTGGACACTTTTATTGACGATGAAACACACAAATTGCATCCGAATTAAATACAAAAGTCACAATTCCAACTTAAGTACAAGAGGACTGACACACTAACATTCTATGATTTGAACCTCTCCTGTGAGTCCAGTTTTAGATTCCGATGCTTCACTTCAGGTTTACTGTATCGCTTCGATCTTCTTATTTACGATGAAACACGGAAATTGCATCCGATTTTAATACAAAAGGGACAATGCCGACTTAAGTACAAGAGGACTAACATTTCTAACTTTCTATGATTTGAACCTCTCCTGTGAGTCCAGTTATAGATTCCGATGCTTCACTTCAGGTTTACACAGTCCCTTGGACCGTCTTATTGACGATGAAACACAGAAATAGCATCCGAATTTAATACAAAATTCACAATACGGCCTGAAGTACAAGAGGACTGACACTCTAACTTTCTATGATTTGAACCACTCCTGTGAGTCCAGTTTTAGATTCCGATGCTTCACTTCAGGTTTACACAGTCCCTTGGACCTTCTTATTGACGATCAAACACAGAAATTGCATCCTAATTTAATACAAAGGGCACAATGCGGACTTGAGTACAAGAGGACTGACACTCTAACTTTCTATGATTTGAACCTCTCCTGTGTGTCCAGTTTTAGATTCCGATGCTTCACTTCAGGTTTACTGTATCGCTTGGACCTTCTTATTGACGTTGAAAACAGAAATTGCATCCGAATATAATACAAAAGGCACAATGCCGACTTAAGTACAAGAGGACTGACTCTCTAACTTTCTATGATTTGTACCTCTCCTGTGAGTCCAGTTTTTGATTCGTATGCTTCACTTCAGGTTTACAGTATCCCTTCGACCTTCTTATTGACGATGAAACACAGAAATTGCATCCAAATTTAAGACAAAAGGCAAAAGGCCGACTTAAGTACAAGAGGACTGACACTCTAACTTTCGATGATTTGAACCTCTCCTGTGAGTCCCGACTTGGTGTCCGATGCTTCACTTCAGGTTTACTGTATCCCTTGGACCTTCTTATTGACGATGAAACACAGAAATTGCATCCGAATTTTATACAAAAGGCACAATGCCGACTTAAGTACAAGAGGATTGACACTCTAACTTTCTATGATTTGAACCTCTACTGTGAGTCCAGTCTTAGATTTCGATGCTTCTCTTCAGGTTTTCTGTATCCCTTGGACCTTCTTATTGACGATGAAACACAGAAATTGCATCCCAATTTAATACAAAAGGCACAATGCTGACTTAAGTACAAGCAGAATGACACTCTGACATTCTATAATTTGAACATCTCCTGTGAGTCCAGTTTTAGATTCCGATGCTTCACTTCAGGTTTACTGTATCCCTTGAACCTTCTTATTTACGATGAAACACAGTAATTGCTTCCGAATTTAATACAAAAGGCACAATGCCGACTTAATTACAAGAGGACTGACACTTTAACTTTCTTTGATTAGAACCTCTCCTGTGAGTCCAGTTTTAGATTCCGATGCTTCACTTCAGGTTTACTGTATACCTTGGACCTTCTTAATTACGATGAAACACATATATTGCATCCGAATTTAATACAAAAGGCACCATGCCGACTTATATACCGGAGGACTGACACTTAACTCTGTATGATTTTAACCTCTCCTGTGAGTCCAGTTTTAGAGTCCGGTGCTTCACTTCTGGTTTACTGTATCCCTTGGAAGTTCTTATTGACGATGAAACACAGTAATTGCTTCCGAATCTAACACAAAAGGCACAATGCCGACTTAATTACAAGAGGACTGACACTCGAACTTTCTATGATTTGAACCTCTCCTGTGATTCCAGTTTTAGATTCCGATGCTTCACTTCAGGTTTACTGTATCCCTTGAACCTTCTTATTTACGATGAAACACAGTAATTGCTTCCGAATTTAATACAAAAGGCACAATGCCGACTTAATTACAAAAGGACTGACACTTTAACTTTCTTTGATTAGAACCTCTCCTGTGAGTCCAGTTTTAGATTCCGATGCTTCACTTCAGGTTTACTGTATCCGTTGGACATTCTTATTGACGATGAAACACAGAAAATGCATCCGAATTTAATACAAAAGGCACAATGCCGACTTAAGTACAAGAGGACTGATACTCTAACTTTCTATGAATTGAACTCTTCTGTGAGTCCAGTTTTAGATTCCGATGCCTCACTTCAGGTATACTGTATCCCGCGGACTTTCTTATTGACGATGAAACACAGAAATTGCATCCTAATTTAATACAAAATGCACAATGCGGCCTGAAGTGCAAGAGGACTGACACTCTAACTTTCTATGATTTGAACCACTCCTGTGAGTCCAGTTTTAGATTGCGATGCTTCACTTCAGGTTTACTGTATCCCTTGGACCTTCTTATTGACAATGAGACACAGATATTGCATCCGAATTTAATACAAAAACCACAATGCGGACTTAAGTACATGAGGACTGACACTCGAACTTTCTATGATTTGAACATCTCCTGGGAGTCCAGTTTTAGATTCCGGTGCTTTACTTCAGGTTACAGAATCCCTTGGACCTTTTTATTGACGATGAAACATAGAAATTGCATCCAAATTAAATACAAAAGGCACAATGCCGACTTAAGTACAAGAGGACTGACACTCTAACATTCTATGATGTGAACCGCTCCTGTGAGTTCAGTTTTAGATTCCGATGTTTCACTTCAGGTTTACTGTATCGCTTGGATCTTCTTATTGACGATGAAACACAGAAATTGCATCCGAATTTAATACAAAAGGCACAATGCCGACTTAAGTACAAGAGGACTGACACTCCATCTTTCTATGATTTGAACCTCTCCTGTGAGTCCAGTTTCAGATTCCGATGCTTCACTTCAGGTTTACTGTATCGCTTGGATCTTCGTTTTGACGATGAAACACAGAAATGGCATCCGATTTTAATACAAAAGGCACAATGCCGACTTAAGTACAAGAGGATTAACACTCTAACTCTCTATGATTTGAACCTCTCGTGTGAGTCCAGTTTTAGATTCCGATGCTTCACTTCAGGTATACTCAGTCCCTTGGACCGTCTTATTGACGATGAAACACAGAAATTGCATCCGAATTTAATACAAAAGGCACAATGCCGACTTAAGTACAAGAGGACTGACACTCTAACCTTTTATGATTTGAACCTCTCCTGTGAGTCCAGTTTTACATTCCGATGCTTCACTTCAGGTTTACTGTATACCTTGGACCTTCTTATTGACGATGAAACACAGATATTGCATCCGAATTTAATACAAATCGCGCAGTGCTGAGGTAAGTACAAGAGGACTGACACTCTAACTCTCTATGATTTGAACCTCTCCTGTGAGTCCAGTTTTAGAATCCGATGCTTCACTTCTGGTTTACTGTATCCCTTGGACGTTCTTATTGACGATGAAACACAGTAATTGCATCCGAATTTAATACAAAAGGCACAATGCCGACTTAATTACAAGAGGACTGACACTCTAACTTTCTATGATTTGAACCTCTCCTGTGAGTCCTGTTTTAGATACCGATGCTACACTTCAAGTTTGCTGTATCCCTTTTATCTTCTTATTTACGATGAAACACAGAAATTGCATCCGAATTTAATACAAAAATCACAATGCCGACTTAAGTACATGAGGACTGACACTCTAACTTACTATTATTCGAACCTCTCCTGTGAGTGCAGTTTTAGATAACGATGCTTCACTTCAGGTTCACTGTATACCTTGGGCATTCTTATTGACGATGAAGCACAGAAATTGCATCCGATATTAATACAAAAGGCACCATGCCGACTTAAGTACAAGCTTAATGACACTCTAACTTTCTATGATTTGAACCTCTCCTGTTAGTCCAGATTTAGATTCCGATGCTTCACTTCAGGTTTACTGTATCCCTTGGACCTTCTTATTGACGATGAAACACAGAAATTGCATCCGAATTTAATACAAAAGGCACAATGCCGACTTAAGTACAAGAGGACTGACACTCTAACTTTCTATGATTTGAACCTCTCCTGTGAGTCCAGACTTAGATTCCGACGCTTCACTTCAGGTTTACTGTATCCCTTGGACCTTCTTAATGACGATGAAACACAGATATTGCATCCGAATTTAAGACAAAAGGCACAATGCCGACTTAAGTACAAGAGGACTGACACTCTAACTTTCTATGATTTGAACATCTCCTGTGAGTCAAGACTTGGATTCCGATGCTTCACTTCAGGCTTACTGTATCCCTTGAACCTTCTTATTGACGATGAAACACAGAAATTGCATCCGAATTTAATACAAAAGGCACAATGCCGACTTAAGTACAAAAGAACTGACACTCTAACTTTCAATGATTTGAACCTCTCCTGTGAGTCTAGTTATGGATTCCGGTGCTTTACTTCAGGTGTACTGTATCCCTTGGACCTTTTTATTGAGGATGAAACACAGAAATTGCATCCGAATTAAATACAAAAGGCACAATGCCGACTTAAAAACAAGAGGACAGACATTCTAACTCTCTATGATCTGAACCTCTCCTGTGAGTCCAGACTTGGATTCCGATGCTTCACTTCAGGTTTACTGCATCCCTTGGACCTTCTTATTGACGATCAAACACAGAAATTGCATCCGAATTTAATACAAAAGGCACAATGCCGACTTAAGTACATGAGGACAGAAACTCTCACATTCTATGATTTGCACCTCTCCAGTGAGTCCAGTTTTAGATTCCGATGCTTCACTTCAGGTTTACTCAGTCCCTTCGACCGTCTTATTGACGATGAAACACAGAAATTGCATCCGAATTTAATACAAAAGGCACAATGCCGACTTAAGTACAAGAGGACTGACACACTAACCCTCTATGATTTGAACCTCACCTGTGAGTCCAGTTTTAGAGTCCAATGCTTCACTTCAGGTTTACTGTATCCCTTGGACGTTCTTACTGACGATGAAACACAGTAATTGCACCCGAATGTAATACAAAATGCACAATATGGCCTGAAGTACAATAGGACTGTCACTCAAACCTTCTATGATTTGAACCACTCCTGTGAGTGCAGTTTTAGATTCCGATGCTTCACTCTAGGTTTACTGTTTACCTTGGGCCTTCTTATTGACGATGAAGCACAGAAATTGCATCCAATTTTAATACAAAAGACACAATGCTGACTTAAGTACAAGCGGAATGACACTCTAACTTTCTATGATTTGAACCTCTCCTGTGAGTCCAGTTTTAGATTCCGATGCTTCACTTCAGGTTTACTGTATCCGTTGGATCTTCTTATTGACGATGAAACACAGAAATTGCATCCGAATTTAATACAGAAGGCACACTGCCGTCTTAAGTACAAGAGGACTGACACACTAACTTTCTATGATTTGAAACTCTCCTGTGAGTCCAGACTTAGATTCCGACACTTCACTTCAGGTTTACTGTATCCCTTGGACCTTCTTATTGACGATGAAACACTGAAATTGCATCCGAATTTAAGACAAAATGCACAATGCCGACTTAAGTACAAGAGGACTGACACTCTAACATTCTATCATTTGAACCTCTCCTGTTAGTCCAGTCTCAGATTCCTATGCTTCTCTTCAGGTTTACTGTATCCCTAGGACAATATTATTGACGATGAAACACAGAAATTGCATCCGATTTTTAATACAAAAGGCACAATGCCGACTTAAGTACAAAAGGACTGACACTCTAACTTCCTATCATTTGAACCTCTCCTGTGAGTCCAGTCTTAGATTCCGATGCTTCTCTTCAGGTTTACTGTATCCCTTGGACCTTCTTATTGACGATGAAACACAGAAATTGTATCCGAATTTAATACAAAAGGCACAATGCCGACTTATGTACATGAGGACAGACACTCTAACTTTCCATGTGTTGAACCTCTCCTGTGAGTCCAGACTTAGATTCCGACGCTTCACTTCAGGTTTACTGTATCCCTTGGACCTTCTTATTGACGATGAAACACAGAAATTGCATCCGAAATTAAGACAAAAGGCACAATGCCGACCTAAGTACAAGAGGACTGACACTCTAACTTTCTATGATTTGAACATCTCCTGTGAGTCCAGACTTGGATTCCGATGCTTCACTTCAGGTTTACTGTATCCCTTGGACCTTCTTATTGACGATCAAACACAGAAATTGCATCCGAATTTAATACAAAAGGCACAATGCCGACTTAAGTACAAAAGGACCGACACTCTAACTTCCTATCATTTGAACCTCTCCTGTGAGTCCAGTCTTAGATTCCGATGCTTCTCTTTAGGTTTACTGTATCCCTTGGACCTTCTTATTGACGATGAAACACAGAAATTGTATCCGAATTTAATACAAAAGGCACAATGCCGACTTATGTACATGAGGACAGACACTCTAACATTCTAGGATTTGAACCTCTCCTGTGAGTCCAGTTTTAGATTCCGATGCTTCCCTTCAGGTTTACTCAGTCCCTTCGACCGTCTTATTGACGATGAAACACAGAAATTTCATCCGAATTTATTGCAAAAGGCACAATGCCGTCTTAAGTAAAAGAGGACTGACACTCTAACGCTCTATGATTTGAACCTCACCTGTGAGTCCAGTTTTAGAGTCCAATGCTTCACTTCAGGTTTACTGTATCCCTTGGACGTTCTTACTGACGATGAAACACAGAAATTGCACCCGAATTAAATACAAAATGCACAATGCGGCATGAAGTACAATAGGACTGACACTCTAACTTTCTATGATTTGAACCACTCCTGTGAGTGCAGTTTTAGATTCCGATGCTTCACTTCAGGTTTACTATTTACCTTGGGCCATCTTATAGACGATGAAGCACAGAAATTGCATCCGATTTTAATAAAAAATTCACAATGCCGTCTTAAGTACAAGAGGACTGACACACTAACTTTCTATGATTTGAAACTCTCCTGTGTGTCCAGACTTAGATTCCGACGCTTCACATCAGGTTTACTGTATCCCTTGGACCTTCTTATTGACGATGAAAAACAGAAATTGCATCCGAATTTAAGACAAAATGCACAATGCCGACTTAAGTACAAGAGGACTGACACTCTAACTTTCTATCACTTGAACCTCTCCTGTTAGTCCAGTCTTAGATTCCTATGCTTCACTTCCGGTTTATTGTATGCCTTGGGCCTACTTATTGACGATGAAACACAGTAATTGCATCTGAATTTAATACAAAAGGCACAATGCCGACTTAAGTACAAGAGGACTGACACTCTAACTTTCTATGATTTGAACCTCTCCTGTGAGTCCAGTTATAGATTCCGATGCTTCACGTCAGGTTTACTGTATCCCTAGGACAATATTACTGACGATGAAACACAGAAATAGCATCTGAATTTAATACAAAAGGCACAATGCCGACTTAAGTACATATAACTGACACTCTAACTTTCTTTGATTTGAACCTGTCTTGTGAGTCCAGTTTCAGATTCCGAAGCTTCACTTCAGGTTTACTGCATCACTTGGATCTTTTATTGACGATGAAACACAGAAATTGCATCCGAATTTAATACAAAAGGCACAATGCCGACTTAAGTACAGGAGGATTGACACTCTAATATTCTATGATTTGAACCTCTCCTGTGAGTCCCGTTTTAGATTCCCACGCTTCACTTCAGGTTTACTGTATCTCTTGGACCTTCTTATTGACGATTAAACACAGAAATTGCATCCGATTTTAATACAAAAGGCACAATGCCGACTTAAGTACAAGAGTACTGACACTTGAACTTTCTATGATATGAACCTCTCCTGTGAGTCCAATTTTAGATTCCGATGCTTCACTTCAGGTGTACTGAGTCCCTTGGACTTTCTTATTGACAATGAAACACAGAAATTGCAACCGAATTTAATACAAAAGGCACAATGCCGACTTAAGTACAAGAGGACTGACACTCTATCTTCCCATCATTTGAACCTCTCCTGTGAGTCCAGTCTTAGATTCCGATGCTCCTCTTCAAGTTTACTGTATCCCTTGGACCTTCTTATTGAAGATGAAATACAGAAATTGTATCCGAATTTAATACAAAAGGCACAATGCCGACTTAAGTACATGAGGACAGACACTCTAACTTTCTATGATTTGAAGCTCTCCTGTGAGTCCAGTTTTTTGATTCCGATGCTTCACTTCAGGTTTACTCTGTCCCTTGGACCATCTGATTGACGATGAAACACAGAAATTGCATCCGAATTTAATACAAAAGGCACAATGCCGACTTAAGTACAAGAGGACTGACACTCTAACCTTCTATGATTTGAACCGCTCCTGTGAGTCCAGTTTTAGATTCCGATGCTTCACATCAGGTTTACAGTATACCTTGGGCCTTCTTAATGACGATGAAGCACAGAAATTGCATCCGATTTTAATACAAAAGGCACAATGCTGACATAAGTACAAGCGGAATGACACTCTAACTTTCTATGATGTGAACCTCTCCTGTGAATCCGGTTTTAGATTCCGATGCTTCTCTTCAGGTTTACTGTATCCCTTGGACCTTCTTCTTGACGATGAAACACAGAAATTGTATCCGAAATTAATACAAAAGGCACAATGCCGACTTAAGTACATGAGGACAGAAACTCTAACATTCTATGATTTGCACCACTCCTGTGAGTCCAGATTTAGATTCCGATGCTTCACTTCAGGTTTACTCAGTCCCTTCGACCGTCTTATTGACGATGAAACACAGAAATTGCATCCGAATTTAATACAAAAGGCACAATGCCGACTTAAGTACAAGAGGACTGACACTCTAACCCTCTATGATTTGAACCTCACCTGTGAGTCCAGTTTGAGAGTCCAATGCATCACTTCAGGTTTACTGTATCGCTTGGACATTCTTACTGACGATGAAACACAGAAATTGCACCCGAATTTAATACAAAATTCACAATATGGCCCGAAGTACAATAGGACTGACACTCAAACCTACTATGATTTGAACCACTCCTGTGAGTGCAGTTTTAGATTCCGATGCTTCACTCTAGGTTTACTGTTTACCTTGGGCCTTCTTATTGACGATGAAGCACAGAAATTGCATCCAATTTTAATACAAAAGACACAATGCTGACTTAAGTACAAGCGGAATGACACTCTAACTTTCTATGATTAGAACCTCTCCTGTGAGTCCAGTTTTAGATTCCGATGCTTCACTTCAGGTTTACTGTATCCGTTGGATCTCCTTATTGACGATGAAACACAGAAATTGCATCCGAATTTAATACAAAAGGCACAATGCCGTCTTAAGTACAAGTGGAATGACACTCTAACTTTCTATGATTTGAACCTCTCCTGTGAGTCCAGATTTAGATTCCGATGCTTCACTTCAGGTTTACTGTATCCCTTGGACCTTCTTATTGACGATGAAACACAGAAATTGCATCCGAATTTAATACAAAAGGCACAATGCCGACTTAAGTACAAGAGGACTGACACTCTAACTTTCCATGTGTTGAACCTCTCCTGTGAGTCCAAGCTTAGATTCCGACGCATCACTTCAGGTTTACTGTATCCCTTGGACCTTCTTATTGACGATGAAACACAGAAATTGCATCCGAATTTAAGACAAAAGGCACAATGCCGACCTAAGTACAAGAGGACTGACACTATAACTTTCTATGATTTGAACATCTCCTGTGAGTCCAGACTTGGATTCCGATGCTTCACTTCAGGTTTACTGTATCCCTTGGACCTTCTTATTGACGATCAAACACAGAAATTGCATCCGAATTTAATACAAAAGGCACAATGCCGACTTAAGTACAAAAGGACTGACACTCTAACTTCCTATCATTTGAACCTCTCCTGTGAGTCCAGTCTTAGATTCCGATGCTTCTCTTCAGGTTTACTGTATCCCTTGGACTTTCTTATTGACGATGAAACACAGATATTGTATCCGAATTTAATACAAAAGGCACAATGCCGACTTATGTACATGAGGACAGACACTCTAACATTCTAGGATTTGAACCTCTCCTGTGAGTCCAGTTTTAGATTCCGATGCTTCACTTCAGGTTTACTCAGTCCCTTCGACCGTCTTATTGACGATGAAACACAGAAATTGCATCCGAATTTAATGCAAAAGGCACAATGCCGACTTAAGTAAAAGAGGACTGACACTCTAACCCTCTATGATTTGAACCTCACCTGTGAGTCCAGTTTTAGAGTCCAATGCCTCACTTCAGGTTTACTGTATCCCTTGGACGTTCTTACTGACGATGAAACACAGAAATTGCACCCGAAATAAATACAAAATGCACAATGCGGCATGAAGTACAATAGGACTGACACTCTAACTTTCTATGATTTGAACCACTCCTGTGAGTGCAGTTTTAGATTCCGATGCTTCACTTCAGGTTTACTGTTTACCTTGGGCCTTCTTATAGACGATGAAGCACAGAAATTGCATCCGATTTTAATACAAAAGGCACAATGCCGTCTTAAGTACAAGAGGACTGACACACTAACTTTCTATCACTTGAACCTCTCCTGTTAGTCCAGTCTTAGATTCCTATGCTTCACTTCCGGTTTATTGTATCCCTTGGACCTCCTTATTGACGATGAAACACAGTAATTGCATCCGAATTTAATACAAAAGGCACAATGCCGACTTAAGTACTAGAGGACTGACACTCTAACTTTCTATGATTTGAACCTCTCCTGTGAGTCCAATTATAGATTCTGATACTTCACGTCAGGATTACTGTATCCCTAGGAGAATATTACTGACGATGAAACACAGAAATTGCATCTGAATTTAATACAAAAGGCACAATGCCGACTTAAGTACAAGAAGACTGACACTCTAACTTTCTTTGATTTGAACCTGTCTTGTGAGTCCAGTTTCAGATTCCGAAGCTTCACTTCAGGTTTACTGTATCACTTGGATCTTTTATTGACAATGAAACACAGAAATTGCATCCGAATTTAATACAAAAGGCACAATGCCGACTTAAGTACAAGAGGACTGACACTCTAATATTCTATGATTTGAACCTCTCCTGTGAGTCCCGTTTTAGATTCCGACGCTTCACTTCAGTTTTACTGTATCTCTTGGACCTTCTTATTGACGATTAAACACAGAAATTGCATCCGATTTTAATACAAAAGGCACAATGCCGACTTAAGTACAAGAGTACTGACACTTGAACTTTCTATGATATGAACCTCTCCTGTGAGTCCAATTTTACATTCCGATGCTTCACTTCAGGTTTACTGAGTCCCTTGGACTTTCTTATTGACGATGAAACACAGAAATTGCAACCGAATTTAATACAAAAGGCACAATGACGACTTAAGTACAAGAGGACTGACACTCTAACCTTCTATGATTTGAACCTCTCCTGTGAGTCCAGTTTTAGATTCCGATGCTTCACTTCAGGTTTACTGTATACCTTGGACCTTCTTATTGACGATGAAACACAGATATTGCATCCGAATGTAATACAAAAGGCACAATGCCGACTTAAGTACAAGAGGACTGACACTCTAACCATCTATGATTTGAACCTCACCTGTGAGTCCAGTTTTAGAGTCCAATGCTTCACTTCAGGTTTACTCTATACCTTGGACGTTCTTACTGACGCTGAAACACAGAAATTGCATCTGAATTTAATACAAAATGCACAATGCTGCCTGAAGTACAATAGGACTGACACTCTAGTTTTCTATGATTTGAACCACTCCTGTGAGTGCAGTTTTAGATTCCGATGCTTCACTTCAGGTTTACAGTATACCTTGGGCCTTCTTAATGACGATGAAGCACAGAAATTGCATCCGATTTTAATACAAAAGGCACAATGCTGACATAAGTACAAGCGGAATGACACTCTAACTTTCTATCATTTGAACCTCTCCTGTGAGTCCAGTTTTGGATTCCGATGCTTCTCTTCAGGTTTACTGTATCCCTTGGACCTTCTTATTGACGATGAAACACAGAAATTGTATCCGAAATTAATACAAAAGGCACAATGCCGACTTAAGTACATGAGGACAGAAACTCTAACATTCTATGATTTGCACCACTCCTGTGAGTCCAGTTTTAAATTCCGATGCTTCACTTCAGGTTTACTCAGTCCCTTCGACCGTCTTATTGACGATGAAACACAGAAATTGCATCCGAATTTAATACAAAAGGCACAATGCCGACTTAAGTGCAAGAGGACTGACACTCTAACCCTCTATGATTTGAACCTCACCTGTGAGTCCAGTTTTAGAGTCCAATGCTTCACTTCAGGTTTACTGTATCCCTTGGACGTTCTTACTGACGATGAAACACAGAAATTGCACCCGAATTTAATACAAAATGCACAATATGGCCTGAAGTACAATAGGACTGACACTCAAACCTTGTATGCTTTGAACCACTCCTGTGAGTGCAGTTTTTGATTCCGATGCTTCACTCTAGGTTTACTGTTTACCTTGGGCCTTCTTATTGACGATGAAGCACAGAAACTGCATCCAATTTTAATACAAAAGACACAATGCTGACTTAAGTACAAGCGGAATGACACTCTAACTTTCTATGATTTGAACCTCTCCTGTGAGTCCAGTTTTAGATTCCGATTCTTCACTTCAGGTTTACTGTATCCCTTGGACCTTCTTATTGACGATGAAACACAGATATTGCATCCGAATGTAATACAAAAGGCACAATGCCGACTTAAGTACAAAAGGACTGACACTCTAACTTCCTATCATTTAAACCTCTCCTGTGAGTCCAGTCTTAGATTCCGATGCTTCTCTTCGGGTTTACTGTATCCCTTGGACCTTCTTATTGACGATGAAACACAGAAATTGTATCCGAATTTAATACAAAAGGCACAATGCAGACTTATGTACATGAGGACAGACACTCTAACATTCTAGGATTTGAACCTCCCATGTGAGTCCAGTTTTAGATTCCGATGCTTCACTTCAGGTTTACTCAGTCCCTTCGACCGTCTTATTGACGATGAAACACAGAAATTGCATCCGAATTTAATGCAAAAGGCACAATTCCGACTTAAGTATAAGAGGACTGACACTCTAACCCTCTATGATTTGAACCTCACCTGTGAGTCCAGTTTTAGAGTCCAATGCTTCACTTCAGGTTTACTGTATCCCTTGGACATTCTTACTGACGATGAAACACAGAAATTGCACCCGAATTAAATACAAAATGCACAATGCGGCATGAAGTACAATAGGACTTACACTCTAACTTTCTATGATTTGAACAACTCCTGTGAGTGCAGTTTTAGATTCCGATGCTTCACTTCAGGTTTACTGTTTACCTTGGGCCTTCTTATAGACGATGAAGCACAGAAATTGCATCCGATTTTAATACAAAAGGCACAATGCCGTCTTAAGTACAAGAGGACTGACACACTAACTTTCTATCACTTGAACCTCTCCTGTTACTCCAGTCTTAGATTCCTATGCTTCACTTCCGGTTTATTGTATCCCTTGGACCTCCATATTGACGATGAAACACAGTAATTGCATCGGAATTTAATACAAAAGGCACAATGCCGACTTAAGTACAAGAGGACTGACACTCTAAATTTCTAAGATTTGAACCTCTCCTGTGAGTCCAGTTATAGATTCCGATGCTTCACGTCAGGTTTACTGTATCCCTAGGACAATATTACTGACGATGAAACACAGAAATTGCATCTGAATTTAATACAAAAGGCACAATGCCGACTTAAGTACAAGAAGACTGACACTCTAACATTCTTTGATTTGAACCTGTCTTGTGAGTCCAGTTTCAGATTCCGTAGCTTCACTTCAGGTTTACTGTATCACTTGGATCTTTTATTGACGATGAAACACAGAAATTGCATCCGAATTTAATACAAAAGGCACAATGCCGACTTAAGTACAAGAGTACTGACACTTGAACTTTCTATGATATGAACCTCTCCTGTGAGTCCAATTTTATATTCCGATGCTTCACTTCAGGTTTACTGAGTCCCTTGGACTTTCTTATTGACGATGAAACACAGATGTTGCAACCGAATTTAATACAAAAGGCACAATGCCGACTTAAGTACAAGAGGACTGACACTCTATCTTCCTATCATTTGAACCTCTCCTGTGAGTCCAGTCTTAGATTCCGATGCTCCTCTTCAGGTTTACTGTATCCCTTGGACCTTCTTATTGAAGATGAAATACAGAAATTGTATCCGAATTTAATACAAAAGGCACAATGCCGACTTAAGTACATGAGGACAGACACTCTAACTTTCTATGATTTGAACCTCTCCTGTGAGTCCAGTTTTAGATTCCGATGCTTCACTTCAGGTTTACTCAGTCCCTTGGACCATCTTATTGACGATGAAACACAGAAATTGCATCCGAATTTAATACAAAAGGCACAATGCCGACTTAAGTAAAAGAGGACTGACACTCTAACCTTCTATGATTTGAACCTCTCCTGTGAGTCCAGTTTTAGATTCCGATGCTTCACTTCAGGTTTACTGTATACCTTGGACCTTCTTATTGACGATGAAACACAGATATTGCATCCGAATGTAATACAAAAGGCACAATGCCGACTTAAGTACAAGAGGACTGACACTCTAACCATCTATGATTTGAACCTCACCTGTGAGTCCAGTTTTAGAGTCCAATGCTTCACTTCAGGTTTACTCTATCCCTTGGACGTTCTTACTGACGCTGAAACACAGAAATTGCATCTGAATTTAATACAAAATGCACAATGCGGCCTGAAGTACAATAGGACTGACACTCTAGTTTTCTATGATTTGAACCACTCCTGTGAGTGCAGTTTTAGATTCCGATGCTTCACTTCAGGTTTACAGTATACCTTGGGCCTTCTTAATGACGATGAAGCACAGAAATTGCATCCGATTTTAATACAAAAGGCACAATGCTGACATATGTACAAGCGGAATGACACTCTAACTTTCTATGATTTGAACCTCTCCTGTGAGTCCAGTTTTAGATTCCGATGCTTCTCTTCAGGTTTACTGTATCCCTTGGACCTTCTTATTGACGATGAAACACAGAAATTGTATCCGAAATTAATACAAAAGGCACAATGCCGACTTAAGTACATGAGTACAGAAACTCTAACATTCTATGATTTGCACCACTCCTGTGAGTCCAGTTTTAGATTCCGATGCTTCACTTCAGGTTTACTCAGTCCTTTCGACCGTCTTATTGACGATGAAACACAGAAATTGCATCCGAATTTAATACCAAAGGCACAATGCCGACTTAAGTACAAGAGGACTGACACTCTAACCATCTATGATTTGAACCTCACCTGTGAGTCCAGTTTTAGAGTCCAATGCTTCACTTCAGGTTTACTCTATCCCTTGGACGTTCTTACTGACGATGAAACACAGAAATTGCACCCGAATTTAATACAATATGCACAATATGGCCTGAAGTACAATAGGACTGACACTCAAACCTTCTATGATTTGAACAACTCCTGTGAGTGCAGTTTTAGATTCCGATGCTTCACTCTAGGTTTACTGTTTACCTTGGGCCTTCTTATTGACGATGAAGCACAGAAATTGCATCCAATTCTAATACAAAACACACAATGCTTACTTAAGTACAAGCGGAATGACACTCAAACTTTCTATGATTTGAACCTCTCCTGTGAGTCCAGTTTTAGATTCCGATGCTTCACATCAGGTTTACTGTATCCGATGGATCTTCTTATTGACGATGAAACACAGAAATTGCATCCGAATTTAATACAAAAGGCACAATGCCGTTTTAAGTACAAGAGGACTGACACACTAACATTCTATGATTTGAAACTCTCCTGTGAGTCCAGTTTCAGATTCCAATGCTTCACTTCAGGTTTACTGTATCGCTTGGATCTTCGTTTTCACGATGAAACACAGAAATTGCATCCGATTTTAATACAAAAGGCACAATGCCGACATAAGTACAAGAGGACTGACACTCTAACCTTGTATGATTTGAACCTCTCCTGTGAGTCCAGTTTTACATTCCGATGCTTCACTTCAGGTTCACTGTATACCTTGGGCATTCTTATTGACGATGAAGCACAGAAATTGAATCCAATATTAATACAAAAGGCACAATGCCGACTTAAGTACAAGCGGAATGACACTCTAACTTTCTATGATTTGAACCTCTCCTGTGAGTCCAGATTTAGATTCCGATGCTTCACTTCAGGTTTACTGTATCCCTTGGACCTTCTTATTGACGATGAAACACAGAAACTTCATCCGAATTTAATACAAGAGGCACAATGCCGACTTAAGTACAAGAGGACTGACACTCTAACTTTCCATGTGTTGAACCTCTCCTGTGAGTCCAGACTTAGATTCCGACGCTTCACTTCAGGTTTACTGTATCCCTTGGACCTTCTTATTGACGATGAAACACAGAAATTGCATCCGAATTTAAGAGAAAAGGCACAATGCCGACCTAAGTACAAGAGGACTGACACTCTAACTTTCTATGATTTGAACATCTCCTGTGAGTCCAGACTTGGATTCCGATGCTTCACTTCAGGTTTACTGTATCCCTTGGACCTTCTTATTGACGATCAAACACAGAAATTGCATCCGAATTTAATACAAAAGGCACAATGCCGACTTAAGTACAAAAGGACTGACACTCTAACTTCCTATCATTTGAACCTCTCCTGTGAGTCCAGTCTTAGATTCCGATGCTTCTCTTCAGGTTTACTGTATCCCTTGGACCTTCTTATTGACGATGAAACACAGAAATTGTATCCGAATTTAATACAAACGGCACAATGCCGACTTATGTACATGAGGACAGACACTCTAACATTCTAGGATTTGAACCTCTCCTGTGAGTCCAATTTTAGATTCCGATGCTTCACTTCAGGTTTACTCAGTCCCTTCGACCGTCTTATTGACGACGATACACAGAAATTGCATCCGAATTTAATGCAAAAGGCACAATGCCGACTTAAGTAGAAGCGGAATGACACTCTAACTTTCTATGATTTGAACCTCCCCTGTGAGTCCAGTTTTAGATTCCGATGCTTCACTTCAGGTTTACTGTATCCGTTGGATCTTCTTATTGACGATGAAACACAGAAATTGCATCCGCATTTAATACAAAAGTCACAAAGCCATCTTAAGTACAAGAGGACTGACACACTAACTTTCTATGATTTGAAACTCTCCTGTGAGTCCAGACTTAGATTCCGACGCTTCACTTCAGGTTTACTGTATCCCTTGGACCTTCTTATTGACGATGAAAAACAGAAATTGCATCCGATTTTAATACAAAAGGCACAATGCCGACATAAGTACAAGAGGACTGACACTCTAACCTTGTATGATTTGAACCTCTCCTGTGAGTCCAGTTATAGATTCCGATGCTTCACGTCAGGTTTACTGTATCCATAGGACAATATTACTGACGATGAAACACAGAAATTGCATCTGAATTTAATACAAAAGGCACAATGCCGACTTAAGTACAAGAAGACTGACACTCTAACTTTCTTTGATTTGAACCTGTCTTGTGAGTCCAGTTTCAGATTCCGAAGCTTCACTTCAGGTTTACTGTATCACTTGGATCTTTTATTGACGACGAAACACAGAAATTGCATCCGAATTTAATACAAGAGGCACAATGCCGACTTAAGTACATGAGGACAGAAACTTTAACATGCTAAGATTTGCACCACTCCTGTGAGTCCAGTTTTAGATTCTGATGCTACACTTCAGGTATACTCAGTCCCTTCGACCGTCTTATTGACGATGAAACACAGAAATTGCATCCGAATTTAATACAAAAGGCACAATGCCGACTTAAGTACAAGAGGACTGACACTCTAACCCTCTATGATTGAACCTCACCTGTGAGTCCAGTTTTAGAGTCCAATGCTTCACTTCAGGTTTACTGTATCCCTTGGACGTTCTTACTGACGATGAAACACAGAAATTGCACCCGAATTTAATACAAAATGCACAATATGGCCTGAAGTACAATAGGACTGACACTCAAACCTTCTATGATTTGAACCACTCCTGTGAGTGCAGTTTTAGATTCCGATGCTTCACTCTAGGTTCACTGTTTACCTTGGGCCTTCTTATTGACGATGAAGCACAGAAATTGCATCCAATTTTAATACAAAAGACACAATGCTGACTTAAGTACGAGCGGAATGACACTCTAACTTTCTATGATTTGAACCTCTCCTGTGAGTCCAGTTTTAGATTCCGATGCTTCACTTCAGGTTTACTGTATCCGTTGGATCTTCTTATTGACGATGAAATACAGAAATTGCATCCGAATTTAATACAAAAGGCACAATGCCGACTTAAGTACATAAGGACTGACACTCTAACTTTCTATGATTTGAACGTCTCCTGGGAGTCCAGTTTTAGACTCTGTGCTTCACTCCAGGTTACTGTATCCCTTGGATCCTTTTATTGACGATGAAACGTAGAAATTGCATCCGAATTAAATACAAAAGGCACAATGCCGACTTAGGTACAAGCGGAATGACACTCTAACTTTCTATGATTTGAACCTCTCCTGTGAGTCCAGATCTAGATTCCGATGCTTCACTTCAGGTTTACTGTATCCCTTGGACCTTCTTATTGGCGATGAAACACAGAAATTGCATCCGAATTTAATACAAGAGGCACAATGCCGACTTAAGTACAAGAGGACTGACACTCTAACTTTCCATGTGCTGAACCTCTCCTGTGAGTCCAGACTTAGATTCCGATGCTTTACTTCAGGTTTACTGTATCCCTTGGACTTTCTTATTGACGATGAAACACAGAAATTGCATCCGAATTTAAGACAAAAGGCACAATGCCGACCAAAGTACAAGAGGACTGACACTCTAACTTCCTATCATTTGAACCTCTCCTGTGAGTCCAGTCTTAGGTTCCGATGCTTCTCTTCAGGTTTACTGTATCCCTTGGACCTTCTTATTGACGACGAAACACAGAAATTGTATCCGAATTTAATACAAACGGCACAATGCCGACTTATGTACATGAGGACAGACACTCTAACATTCTAGGATATGAACCTCTCCTGTGAGTCCTGTTTTAGATTCCGATGCTTCACTTCAGGTTTACTCAGTCCCTTCGACCGTCTTATTGACGACGAAACACAGAAATTGCATCCGAATTTAATGCAAAAGGCACAATGCCGACTTAAGTACAAGCGGAATGACACTCTAACTTTCTATGATTTGAACCTCCCCTGTGAGTCCAGTTTTAGATTCCGATTCTTCACTTCAGGTTTACTGTATCCGTTGGATCTTCTTATTGACGATGAAACTCAGAAATTGCATCCGAATTTAATACAAAAGGCACAACGCCGTCTTAAGTACAAGGGGACTGACACACTAACTTTCTATGATTTGAAACTCTCCTGTGAGTCCAGACTTAGATTCCGACGCTTCACTTCAGGTTTACTCTATCCCTTGGACCTTCTTATTGACGATGAAATACAGAAATTGCATCCGAATTTAAGACAAAATGCACAATGCCGACTTAAGTACAAGAGGACTGACACTCTAACTTTCTATCACTTGAACCTCTCCTGTTAGTCCAGTCTTAGATTCCTATGCTTCACTTCCGGTTTATTGTATCCCTTGGACCTCCTTATTGACGATGAAACACAGTAATTGCATCCGAATTTAATACAAAAGGCACAATGCGGACTTGAGTACAAGGGGACTGACACTCTAACTTTCTATGATTTGAACCTCTCCTGTGTGACCAGTTTTAGATTCCGATGCTTCACTTCTGGTTTACTGTATCGCTTGGACCTTCTTATTGACGATGAAAACAGAAATTGCATCCGAATTTAATACAAAAGGCACAATGCCGACTTAAGTACAAGAGGACTGACACTCTAACTTTCTATGATTTGAACCTCTCCTGTGAGTCCAGTTATAGATTCCGATGCTTCACGTTAGGTTTACTGTATCCCTAGGACAATATTACTGACGATGAAACACAGAAATTGCATCTGAATTTAATACAAAAGGCACAATGCCGACTTAAGTACAAGAAGACTGACACTCTAACTTTCTTTGATTTGAACCTGTCTTGTGAGTACAGTTTCAGATTCCGAAGCTTCACTTCAGGTTTACTGTATCACTTGGATCTTTTATTGACGATGAAACACAGAAATTGCATCCGAATTTAATACAAAAGGCACAATGCCGACTTAAGTACAAGAGGACTGACACTCTAATATTCTATGATTTGAACCTCTCCTGTGAGTCCAGTTTTAGATTCCGATGCTTCACTTCAGGTTTACTGTATACCTTGGACCTTCTTATTGACGATGAAACACAGATATTGTATCCGAATGTAATACAAATGGCACAATGCCGACTTAAGTACAAGAGGACTGACACTCTAACCTTCTATGATTTGAACCTCTCCTGTGAGTCCAGTTTTAGATTCCGATGCTTCACTTCAGGTTTACTCAGTCCCTTGGACCATCTTATTGACGATGAAACACAGAAATTGCATCCGAATTTAATACAAAAGGCACAATGCCGACTTAAGTACAAGAGGACTGACACTCTAACTTTCTATGATTTGAACCTCTCCTGTGAGTCCAGTTATAGATTCCGATGCTTCACGTTAGGTTTACTGTATCCCTAGGACAATATTACTGACGATGAAACACAGAAATTGCATCCGAATTTAATACAAAAGGCACAATGCCGACTTAAGTACAAGAGGACTGACTCTCTAACCATCTATGATTTGAACCTCACCTGTGAGTCCAGTTTTAGAGTCCAATGCTTCACTTCAGGTTTACTCTATCCCTTGGACGTTCTTACTGACGCTGAAACACAGAAATTGCATCTGAATTTAATACAAAATGCACAATGCGGCCTGAAGTACAATAGGACTGACACTCTAGTTTTCTATGATTTGAACCACTCCTGTGAGTGCAGTTTTAGATTCCGATGCTTCACTTCAGGTTTACAGTATACCTTGGGCCTTCTTAATGACGATGAAGCACAGAAATTGCATCCGATTTTAATACAAAAGGCACAATGTTGACATAAGTACAAGCGGAATGACACTCTAACTTTCTATGATATGAACCTCTCCTGTGAGTCCACTTTTAGATTCCGATGCTTCACTTCAGGTTTACTGTATCCGTTGGATCTTCTTATTGACGATGAAACACAGAAATTGCATCCGAATTTAATACAAAAGGCACAATGCCGTCTTATGTACAAGAGGACTGACACACTAACTTTCTATGATTTGAAACTCTCCTGTGAGTCCAGACTTAGATTCCGACGCTTCACTTCAGGTTTACTGTATCCCTTGGACCTTCTTATTGACGATGAAACACAGAAATTGCATCCGAATTTAAGACAAAAGGCACAATGCCGACTTAAGTACAAGAATACTGACACTCTAACTTTCTTTGATTTGAACCTCTCTTGTCAGTCCAGTTTCATATTCCGATGCTTCACTTCAGGTTGACTCAGTCCCTTGGACCATCTTATTGACGATGAAACACAGAAATTGCATCCGAATTTAATACAAAAGGCACAATGCCGACTTAAGTACATGAGGACAGACACTCTAACATTCTATGATTTGAACCTCTCCTGTGAGTCCAGTTTTAGATTCCGATGCTTCACTTCAGGTTTACTCAGTCCCTTGGACCATCTTATTGACGATGAAACACAGAAATTGCATCCGAATTTAATACAAAAGGCACAATGCCGACTTAACTACAAGAGGACTGACACTCTAACCCTCTATGATTTGAACCTCACCTGTGAGACCAGTTTTAGAGTCCAATGCTTCACTTCTGGTTTACTGTATCCCTTGGACGTTCTTACTGACGATGAAACACAGAAATTGCACCCGAATTTAATACAAAATGCACAATATGGCCTGAAGTACAATAGGACTGACACTCAAACCTTCTATGATTTGAACCACTCCTGTGGGTGCAGTTTTAGATTCCGATGCTTCACTCTAGGTTTACTGTTTACCTTGGGCCTTCTTATTGACGATGAAGCACAGAAATTGCATCCAATTTTAATACAAAAGACACAATGCTTACTTAAGTACAAGCGGAATGACACTCAAACTTTCTATGATTTGAACCTCTCCTGTGAGTCCAGTTTTAGATTCCGATGCTTCACTTCAGGTTTACTGTATCCGTTGGATCTTCTTATTGACGATGAAACACAGAAATTGCATCCGAATTTAATACAAAAGGCACAATGCCGTCTTAAGTACAAGAGGACTGACACACTAACATTCTATGATTTGAAACTCTCCTGTGAGTCCAGTTTCAGATTCCGATGCTTCATTTCAGGTTTACTGTATCGCTTGGATCTTCGTTTTGACGATGAAACACAGAAATTGCATCCGATTTTAATACAAAAGGCACAATGCCGACATAAGTACAAGAGGACTGACACTCTAACCTTGTATGATTTGAACCTCTCCTGTGAGTCCAGTTTTACATTCCGATGCTTCACTTCAGGTTCACTGTATACCTTGGGCATTCTTATTGACGATGAAGCATAGAGATTGCATCCGATATTAATACAAAAGGCTCAATGCCGACTTAAGTACAAGCGGAATGACACTCTAACTTTCTATGATTTGAAGCTCTCCTGTGAGTCCAGATTTAGATTCCGATGCTTCACTTCAGGTTTACTGTATCCCTTGGACCTTCTTATTGACGATGAAACACAGAAATTGCATCCGAATTTAATACAAGAGGCACAATGCCGACTTAAGTACAAGAGGACTGACACTCTAACTTTCCATGTGTTGAACCTCTCCTGTGAGTCCAGACTTAGATTCCGACGTTTCACTTCAGGTTTACTGTATCCCTTGGACCTTCTTATTGACGATGAAACACAGAAATTGCATCAGAATTTGAGAGAAAAGGCACAATGCCGACCTAAGTACAAGAGGACTGACACTCTAACTTTCTATGATTTGAACCCATCCTGTGAGTCCAGACTTGGATTCCGATGCTTCACTTCAGGTTTACTGAATCCCTTGGACCTTCTTATTGACGATCAAACACAGAAATTGCATCCGAATTTAATACAAAACGCACAATGCCGACTTAAGTACAAAAGGACTGACACTCTAACTTCCGATCATTTGAACCTCTCCTGTGAGTCCAGTCTTAGATTCCGATGCTTCTCTTCAGGTTTACTGTATCCCTTGGACCTTCTTATTGACGATGAAACACAGAAATTGTATCCGAATTTAATACAAACGGCACAATGCCGACTTATGTACATGAGGACAGACACTCTAACATTCTAGGATTTGAACCTCTCCTGTGAGTCCAATTTTAGATTCCGATGCTTCACTTCAGGTTTACTCAGTCCCCTCGACCGTCTTATTGACGACGAAACACAGAAATTGCATCCGAATTTAATGCAAAAGGCACAATGCCGACTTAAGTACAAGCGGAATGACAATCTAACTTTCTATGATTTGAACCTCCCCTGTGAGTCCAGTTTTAGATTCCGATGCTTCACTTCAGGTTTACTGTATCCGTTGGATCTTCTTGTTGACGATGAAACACAGAAATTGCATCCGCATTTAATACAAAAGGCACAATGCCGTCTTAAGTACAAGAGGACTGACACACTAACTTTCTATGATTTGAAACTCTCCTGTGAGTCCAGACTTAGATTCCGACGCTTCACTTCAGGTTTACTGTATCCCTTGGACCTTCTTATTGACGATGAAAAACAGAAATTGCATCCGATTTTAATACAAAAGGCACAATGCCGACATAAGTACAAGAGGACTGACACTCTAACCTTTTATGATTTGAACCTCTCCTGTGAGTCCAGTTTTAGAGTCCAATGCTTCACTTCAGGTTTACTCTATCCCTTGGACGTTCTTACTGACGCTGAAACACAGAAATTGCATCTGAATTTAATACAAAATGCACAATGCGGCCTGAAGTACAATAGGACCGACACTCTAGTTTTTTATGATTTGAACCACTCCTGTGAGTGCAGTTTTAGATTCCGATACTGCACTTCAGGTTTACAGTATACCTTGGGCCTTCTTAATGACGATGAAGCACAGAAATTGCATCCGATTTTAATACAAAAGGCACAATGCTGACATAAGTACAAGCGGAATGACACTCTAACTTTCTATGATTTGAACGTCTCCTGTGAGTCCAGTTTTAGATTCCGATGCTTCTCTTCAGGTTTACTGTATCCCTTGGACCTTCTTATTGACGATGAAACACAGAAATTGTATCCGAAATTAATACAAAAGGCACAATGCCGACTTAAGTACATGAGGACAGAAACTTTAAAATTCTATGATTTGCACCACTTCTGTGAGTCCAGTTTTAGATTCCGATGCTTCACTTCAGGTTCACTCAGTCCCTTCGACCGTCTTATTGACGATGAAACACAGAAATTGCATCCGAATTTAATACAAAAGGCACAATGCCGACTTAAGTACAAGAGGACTGACACTCTAACCCTCTATGATTGAACCTCACCTGTGAGTCCAGTTTTAGAGTCCAATGCTTCACTTCAGGTTTACTGTATCCCTTGGACGTTCTTACTGACGATGAAACACAGAAATTGCACCCGAATTTAATACAAAATGCACAATATGGCCTGAAGTACAATAGGACTGACACTCAAACTTTCTGTGATTTGAACCACTCCTGTGAGTGCAGTTTTAGATTCCGATGCTTCACTCTAGGTTTACTGTTTACCTTGGGCCTTCTTATTGACGATGAAGCACAGAAATTGCATCCAATTTTAATACAAAAGACACAATGCTGACTTAAGTACAAGCGGAATGACACTCTAACTTTCTATGATTTGAACCTCTCCTGTGAGTCCAGTTTTAGATTCCGATGCTTCACTTCAGGTTTACTGTATCCGTTGGATCTTCTTATTGACGATGAAACACAGAAATTGCATCCGAATTTAATACAAAAGGCACAATGCCGACTTAAGTACATAAGGACTGACACTCTAACTTTCTATGATTTGAACGTCTCCTGGGAGTCCAGTTTTAGACTCCGGTGCTTTACTTCAGGTTACTGTATCCCTTGGATCCTTTTATTGACGATGAAACATAGAAATTGCATCCGAATTAAATACAAAAGGCACAATGCCGACTTAAGTACAAGCGGAATGACACTCTAACTTTCTATGATTTGAACCTCTCCTGTGAGTCCAGATCTAGATTCCGATGCTTCACTTCAGGTTTACTGTATCCCTTGGACTTTCTTATTGACGATGAAACACAGAAATTGCATCCGAATTTAAGACAAAAGGCACAATGCCGACCTAAGTACAAGAGGACTGACACTCTAACTTCCTATTATTTGAACCTCTCCTGTGAGTCCAGTCTTAGATTCCGATGCTTCTCTTCAGGTTTACTGTATCCCTTGGACCTTCTTATTGACGATGAAACACAGAAATTGTATCCGAATTTAAGACAAACGGCACAATGCCGACTTATGTACATGAGGACAGACACTCTAACATTCTAGGATATGAACCTCTCCTGTGAGTCCAGTTTTAGATTCCAATGCTTCACTTCAGGTTTACTCAGTCCCTTCGACCGTCTTATTGACGACGAAACACAGAAATTGCATCCGAATTTAATGCAAAAGGCACAATGCCGACTTAAGTACAAGCGGAATGACACTGTAACTTTCTATGATTTGAACCTCCCCTGTGAGTCCAGTTTTAGATTCCGATTCTTCACTTCAGGTTTACTGTATCCGTTGGATCTTCTTATTGACGATGAAACACAGAAATTGCATCCGAATTTAATACAAAAGGCACAATGCCGTCTTAAGTACAAGAGGACTGACACTCTAACTTTCTATGATTTGAACCTCTCCTGTGAGTCCAGTTATAGATTCCGATGCTTCACGTCAGGTTTACTGTATCCCTAGAACAATATTACTGACGATGAAACACAGAAATTGCATCTGAATTTAATACAAAAGGCACAATGCCGACTTAAGTACAAGACAACTGACACTCTAACTTTCTTTGATTTGAACCTGTCTTGTGAGTACAGTTTCAGATTCCGAAGCTTCACTTCAGGTTTACTGTATCACTTGGATCTTTTATTGACGATGAAACACAGAAATTGCATCCGAATTTAATACAAAAGGCACAATGCCGACTTAAGTACAAGAGGACTGACACTCTAATATTCTATGATTTGAACCTCTCCTGTGAGTCCAGTTTTAGATTCCGATGCTTCACTTCAGGTTTACTGTATACCTTGGACCTTCTTATTGACGATGAAACACAGATATTGCATCCGAATGTAATACAAAAGGCACAATGCCGACTTAAGTACAAGAGGACTGACACTCTAACCTTCTATGATTTGAACCTCTCCTGTGAGTCCAGTTTTAGATTCCGATGCTTCACTTCAGGTTTACTCAGTCCCTTGGACCATCTTATTGACGATGAAACACAGAAATTGCATCCGAATTTAATACAAAAGGCACAATGCCGACTTAAGTACAAGAGGACTGACACTCTAACCATCTATGATTTGAACCTCACCTGTGAGTCCAGTTTTAGAGTCCAATGCTTCACTTCAGGTTTACTCTATCCCTTGGACGATCTTACTGACGCTGAAACACAGAAATTGCATCTGAATTTAATACAAAATGCACAATGCGGCCTGAAGTACAATAGGACTGACACTCTAGTTTTCTATGATTTGAACCACTCCTGTGAGTGCAGTTTTAGATTCCGATGCTTCACTTCAGGTTTACAGTATACCTTGGGCCTTCTTAATGACGTTGAAGCACAGAAATTGCATCCGATTTTAATACAAAAGGCACAATGCTGACATAAGTACAAGCGGAATGACACTCTAACTTTCTATGATTTGAACCTCTCCTGTGAGTCCAGTTTTAGATTCCGATGCTTCACTTCAGGTTTACTGTATCCGTTGGATCTTCTTATTGACGATGAAACACAGAAATTGCATCCGAATTTAATACAAAAGGCACAATGCCGTCTTATGTACTAGAGGACTGACACACTAACTTTCTATGATTTGAAACTCTCCTGTGAGTCCAGACTTAGATTCCGACGCTTCACTTCAGGTTTACTGTATCCCTTGGACCTTCTTATTGACGATGAAACACAGAAATTGCATCCGAATTTAATACAAAAGGCACAATGCCGACTTAAGTACATAAGGACTGACACTCTAACTTTCTATGATTTGAACGTCTCCTGGGAGTCCAGTTTTAGACTCCGGTGCTTTACTTCAGGTTACTGTATCCCTTGGATCCTTTTATTGACGATGAAACGTAGAAATTGCATCCGAATTAAATACAAAAGGCACAATGCCGACTTAAGTACAAGCGGAATGACACTCTAACTTTCTATGATTTGAACCTCTCCTGTGAGTCCAGATCTAGATTCCGATGCTTCACTTCAGGTTTACTGTATCCCTTGGACCTTCTTATTGGCGATGAAACACAGAAATTGCATCCGAATTTAATACAAGAGGCACAATGCCGACTTAAGTACAAGAGGACTGACACTCTAACTTTCCATGTGTTGAACATCTCCTGTGAGTCCAGACTTAGATTCCGACGCTTCACTTCAGGTTTACTGTATCCCTTGGACTTTCTTATTGACGATGAAACACAGAAATTGCATCCGAATTTAAGACAAAAGGCACAATGCCGACCTAAGTACAAGAGGACTGACACTCTAACTTCCTATCATTTGAACCTCTCCTGTGAGTCCAGTCTTAGATTCCGATGCTTCTCTTCAGGTTTACTGTATCCCTTGGACCTTCTTATTGACGATGAAACACAGAAATTGTATCCGAATTTAATGCAAACGGCACAATGCCGACTTATGTACATGAGGACAGACACTTTAACATTCTAGGATATGAACCTCTCCTGTGAGTCCAGTTTTAGATTCCGATGCTTCACTTCAGGTTTACTCAGTCCCTTCGACCGTCTTATTGACGACGAAACACAGAAATTGCATCCGAATTTAATGCAAAAGGCACAATGCCGACTTAAGTACAAGCGGAATGACAGTGTAACTTTCTATGATTTGAACCTCCCCTGTGAGTCCAGTTTTAGATTCCGATTCTTCACTTCAGGTTTACTGTATCCGTTGGATCTTCTTATTGACGATGAAACACAGAAATTGCATCCGAATTTAATACAAAAGGCACAATGCCGACTTAAGTACAAGAGGACTGACACTCTAACCTTCTATGATTTGAACCTCTCCTGTGAGTCCAGTTTTAGATTCCGATGCTTCACTTCAGGTTTACTCAGTCCCTTCGACCGTCTTATTGACGACGAAACACAGAAATTGCATCCGAATTTTATGCAAAAGGCACAATGCCGACTTAAGTACAAGCGGAATGAAAGTGTAACTTTCTATGATTTGAACCTCCCCTGTGAGTCCAGTTTTAGATTCCGATTCTTCACTTCAGGTTTACTGTATCCGTTGGATCTTCTTATTGACGATGAAACACAGAAATTGCATCCGAATTTAATACAAAAGGCACAATGCCGTCTTAAGTACAAGAGGACTGACACACTAACTTTCTATGATTTGAAACTCTCCTGTGAGTCCAGACTTAGATTCCGACGCTTCACTTCAGGTTTACTGTATCCCTTGGACCTTCTTATTGACGATGAGAAACAGAAATTGCATCCGAATTTAAGACAAAATGCACAAAGCCGACTTAAGTACAAGAGGACTGACACTCTAACTTTCTATCACTTGAACCTCTCCTGTTAGTCCAGTCTTAGATTCCTATGCTTCACTTCCGGTTTATTGTATCCCTTGGACCTCCTTATTGACGATGAAACACAGTAATTGCATCCGAATTTAATACAAAAGGCACAATGCCGACTTAAGTACAAGAGGACTGACACTCTAACTTTCTATGATTTGAACCTCTCCTGTGAGTCCAGTTATAGATTCCGATGCTTCACGTCAGGTTTACTGTATCCCTAGGACAATATTACTGACGATGAAACACAGAAATTGCATCTGAATTTAATACAAAAGGCACAATGCCGACTTAAGTACAAGAAGACTGACACTCTAACTTTCTTTGATTTGAACCTGTCTTGTGAGTACAGTTTCAGATTCCGAAGCTTCACTTCAGGTTTACTGTATCACTTGGATCTTTTATTGACGATGAAATACAGAAATTGCATCCGAATTTAATACAAAAGGCACAATGCCGACTTAAGTACAAGAGGACTGACACTCTAATATTCTGTGATTTGAACCTCTCCTGTGAGTCCCGTTTTAGATTCCGATGCTTCACTTCAGGTTTACTGTATACCTTGGACCTTCTTATTGACGATGAAACACAGATATTGCATCCGAATGTAATACAAAAGGCACAATGCCGACTTAAGTACAAGAGGACTGACACTCTAACCTTCTATGATTTGAACCTCTCCTGTGAGTCCAGTTTTAGATTCCGATGCTTCACTTCAGGTTTACTCAGTCCCTTGGACCATCTTATTGACGATGAAACACAGAAATTGCATCCGAATTTAATACAAAAAGCACAATGCCGACTTAAGTACAAGAGGACTGACACTCTAACCATCTATGATTTGAACCTCACCTGTGAGTCCAGTTTTAGAGTCCAATGCTTCACTTCACGTTTACTCTATCCCTTTGACGTTCTTACTGACGCTGAAACACAGAAATTGCATCTGAATTTAATACAAAAGGCACAATGCGGCCTGAAGTACAATAGGACTGACACTCTAGTTTTCTATGATTTGAACCACTCCTGTGAGTGCAGTTTTAGATTCCGATGCTTCACTTCAGGTTTACTGTATACCTTGGATCTTCTTATTGACGATGAAACACAGAAATTGCATCCGAATTTAATACAAAAAGCACAATGCCGACTTAAGTACAAGAGGACTGACACTCTAACCATCTATGATTTGAACCTCACCTGTGAGTCCAGTTTTAGAGTCCAATGCTTCACTTCAGGTTTACACTATCCCTTTGACGTTCTTACTGACGATGAAGCACAGAAATTGCATCCGATTTTAATACAAAAGGCACAATGCTGACATAAGTACAAGCGGAATGACACTCTAACTTTCTATGATTTGAACCTCTCCTGTGAGTCCAGTTTTAGATTCCGATGCTTCACTTCAGGTTTACTATATCCGTTGGATCTTCTTATTGACGATGAAACACAGAAATTGCATCCGAATTTAATACAAAAGGCACAATGCCGTCTTATGTACAAGAGGACTGACACACTAACTTTCTATGATTTGAAACTCTCCTGTGAGTCCAGACTTAGATTCCGACGCTTCACTTCAGGTTTACTGTATCCCTTGGACCTTCTTATTGACGATGAAACACAGAAATTGCATCCGAATTTAAGACAAAAGGCACAATGCCGACTTAAGTACAAGAATACTGACACTCCAAATTTCTTTGATTTGAACCTCTCTTGTCAGTCCAGTTTCATATTCCGATGCTTCACTTCAGGTTTACTCAGTCCCTTGGACCATCTTATTGACGATGAAACACAGAAATTGCATCCGAATTTAATACAAAAGGCACAATACCGACTTAAGTACAAGAGGACTGACACTCTAACCTTCTATGATTTGAACCTCTCCTGTGAGTCCAGTTTTAGACTCCGATGCTTCACTTCAGGTTTACTGTATACCTTGGACCTTCTTATTGACGATGAAACACAGATATTGCATCCGAATGTAATACGAAAGGCACAATGCCGACTTAAGTACAAGAGGACTGACACTCTAACCATCTATGATTTGAACCTCACCTGTGAGTCCAGTTTTAGAGTCCAATGCTTCACTTCAGGTTTACTCTATCCCTTGGGCGTTCTTACTGACGATGAAACACAGAAATTGCATCTGAATTTAATACAAAATGCACAATGTGGCCTGAAGTACAATAGGACTGACACTCTAGTATTCTATGATTTGAACCACTCCTGTGAGTGCAGTTTTAGATTCCGATGCTTCACTTCAGGTTTACAGTATACCTTGAGCCTTCTTAATGACGATGAAGCACAGAACTTGCATCCGATTTTAATACAAAAGGCACAATGCTGACGTAAGTACAAGCGGAATGACACTCTAACTTTCTATGATTTGAACCTCTCCTGTGAGTCCAGTTTTAGATTCCGATGCTTCACTTCAGGTTTACTGTATCCGTTGGATCTTCTTATTGACGATGAAACACAGAAATTGCATCCGAATTTAATACAAAAGGCACAATGCCGTCTTATGTACAAGAGGACTGACCCACTAACTTTCTATGATTTGAAACTCTCCTGTGAGTCCAGACTTAGATTCCGACGCTTCACTTCAGGTTTACTGTATCCCTTGGACCTTCTTATTGACGATGAAACACAGAAATTGCATCCGAATTTAATACAAAAGGCACAATGCCGTCTTATGTACAAGAGGACTGACCCACTAACTTTCTATGATTTGAAACTCTCCTGTGAGTCCAGACTTAGATTCCGACGCTTCACTTCAGGTTTACTGTATCCCTTGGACCTTCTTATTGACGATGAAACACAGAAATTGCATCCGAATTTAAGACAAAAGGCACAATGCCGACTTAAGTACAAGAAGACTGACACTCTAACTTTCTTTGATTTGAACCTCTCTTGTCAGTCCATTTTGATATTCCGATGCTTCACTTCAGGTTTACTGTATCACTTGGACCTTTTATTGACGATGAAACACATAAATTGAATCCGAATTTAATACAAAAGACACAATGCCGACTTAAGTACATGAAGTCAGACACACTAACTTTCTATGATTTGGACCTCTCCTGTGAGTCCAGTTTTAGATTCCGATGCTTCACTTCAGGTTTACTATATCCCTTTCACCTTCTTATTAACGATGAAACACAGAAATAGCATCCCAATTGAATACAAAAGGCACAATGCCGACTTAAGTACAAGAGGACTGACACTCTAACTTTCTATGATTTGTACCTCTACTGTGAGTCCAGTGTTAGATTCCGATACTTCCCTTCAGGTATACTGTATCCCTTTCACCTTCTTATTGACGATGAAACACAGAAATTGCATCCCAATTTAATACAAAAGGCACAATGCCGACTTAAGTACAAGAGGACTGACTCTCTAACCTTCTATGATTTGAACCAAACGTGTGAGTCCAGTTTTAGGTTCCGATGCTTCAATTCAGGTTTACTGTATACCTTGGCCCTTCTTATTGACGATGAAAAACAGAAATAGCATCCGAAATTAATACAAAAGGCACAATTCCGACTTGAGTACAAGAGGACTGACACACTAACTTTCTATGATTTGAACGTCGCCTGTGGGTCCAGACTTACATTCCGACGCTTCACTTCAGGTTTACTGTATCGCTTGGATCTTCTTATTGACGATGAAACACGGAAATTGCATCCGAATTTAATACAAACGGCACAACGCCGACTTAAGTACATGAGGACTGACACTCTAACTCTGTATGATTTGAACCTCTCCTGAGAGTCCAGTTTTAGATTCCGATGCTTCACTTCAGGTTTACTGTATTCCTTGGACCTTCTTATTGACGATGAAACACAAAAATAGCATCCGAATTTAATACAAAAGGCACAATGCCGACTTAAGTACAAGAGGACTGACACACTAACTTTCTATGATTTGAACCTCTCCTGTGAGTCCAGATTTAGATTCCGACGCTTCACTTCAGGTTTACTGTATCGCTTGGATCTTCTTATTGACGATGAAACACAGAAATTGCATCCGATTTTAATACAAAATGCACAATGCCGACTTAAGTGCAAGAGGACTGACATTCTGAGTTTTTATAACTTGAACCTCTCCTGTGAGTGCAGTTTTAGATTCCGATGCTTCACTTCAGGTTTACTCAGTCCCTTGGACCGTCTTATTGATGATGAAACACAGAAATTGCATCCGAATTTAATACAAAAGGCACAATGCCGACTTAAGTACAAGAGGACTGATACTCTAACCTTCTGTGATTTGAACCTCTCCTGTGAGTCCAGTTTTACATTGCGATTCTTCACGTCAGGTTTACTGTATACCTTGGACCTTCTTATTGACGATGAAAAACAGAAATAGCATCCGAAATTAATACAAAAGGCACAATTCCGACTTGAGTACAAGAGGACTGACACTCTAACTTTCTATGATTTGAAACTCTCCTGTGAGTCCAGACTTAGATTCCGACGCTTCACTTCAGGTTTACTGTATCCCTTGGACCTTCTTATTGACGATGAAACACAGAAATTGCATCCGAATTTAAGACAAAAGGCACAATGCCGACTTAAGTACAAGAATACTGACACTCCAAATTTCTTTGATTTGAACCTCTCTTGTCAGTCCAGTTTCATATTCCGATGCTTCACTTCAGGTTTACTCAGTCCCTTGGACCATCTTATTGACGATGAAACACAGAAATTGCATCCGAATTTAATACAAAAGGCACAATACCGACTTAAGTACAAGAGGACTGACACTCTAACCTTCTATGATTTGAACCTCTCCTGTGAGTCCAGTTTTAGATTCCGATGCTTCACTTCAGGTTTACTGTATACCTTGGACCTTCTTATTGACGATGAAACACAGATATTGCATCCGAATGTAATACGAAAGGCACAATGCCGACATAAGTACAAGAGGACTGACACTCTAACCATCTATGATTTGAACCTCACCTGTGAGTCCAGTTTTAGAGTCCAATGCTTCACTTCAGGTTTACTCTATCCCTTGGACGTTCTTACTGACGATGAAACACAGAAATTGCATCTGAATTTAATACAAAATGCACAATGTGGCCTGAAGTACAATAGGACTGACACTCTAGTATTCTATGATTTGAACCACTCCTGTGAGTGCAGTTTTAGATTCCGATGCTTCACTTCAGGTTTACAGTATACCTTGAGCCTTCTTAATGACGATGAAGCACAGAACTTGCATCCGATTTTAATACAAAAGGCACAATGCTGACGTAAGTACAAGCGGAATGACACTCTAACTTTCTATGATTTGAACCTCTCCTGTGAGTCCAGTTTTAGATTCCGATGCTTCACTTCAGGTTTACTGTATCCGTTGGATCTTCTTATTGACGATGAAACACAGAAATTGCATCCGAATTTAATACAAAAGGCACAATGCCGTCTTATGTACAAGAGGACTGACCCACTAACTTTCTATGATTTGAAACTCTCCTGTGAGTCCAGACTTAGATTCCGACGCTTCACTTCAGGTTTACTGTATCCCTTGGACCTTCTTATTGACGATGAAACACAGAAATTGCATCCGAATTTAAGACAAAAGGCACAATGCCGACTTAAGTACAAGAAGACTGACACTCTAACTTTCTTTGATTTGAACCTCTTTTGTCAGTCCATTTTGATATTCCGATGCTTCACTTCAGGTTTACTGTATCACTTGGACCTTTTATTGACGATGAAACACATAAATTGAATCCGAATTTAATACAAAAGACACAATGCCGACTTAAGTACATGAAGTCAGACACACTAACTTTCTATGATTTGGACCTCTCCTGTGAGTCCAGTTTTAGATTCCGATGCTTCACTTCAGGTTTACTATATCCCTTTCACCTTCTTATTAACGATGAAACACAGAAATAGCATCCCAATTGAATACAAAAGGCACAATGCCGACTTAAGTACAAGAGGACTGACACTCTAACTTTCTATGATTTGTACCTCTACTGTGAGTCCAGTGTTAGATTCCGATACTTCCCTTCAGGTATACTGTATCCCTTTCACCTTCTTATTGACGATGAAACACAGAAATTGCATCCCAATTTAATACAAAAGGCACAATGCCGACTTAAGTACAAGAGGACTGACTCTCTAACCTTCTATGATTTGAACCAAACGTGTGAGTCCAGTTTTAGGTTCCGATGCTTCAATTCAGGTTTACTGTATACCTTGGCCCTTCTTATTGACGATGAAAAACAGAAATAGCATCCGAAATTAATACAAAAGGCACAATTCCGACTTGAGTACAAGAGGACTGACACACTAACTTTCTATGATTTGAACGTCGCCTGTGGGTCCAGACTTACATTCCGACGCTTCACTTCAGGTTTACTGTATCGCTTGGATCTTCTTATTGACGATGAAACACGGAAATTGCATCCGAATTTAATACAAACGGCACAACGCCGACTTAAGTACATGAGGACTGACACTCTAACTCTGTATGATTTGAACCTCTCCTGAGAGTCCAGTTTTAGATTCCGATGCTTCACTTCAGGTTTACTGTATTCCTTGGACCTTCTTATTGACGATGAAACACAAAAATAGCATCCGAATTTAATACAAAAGGCACAATGCCGACTTAAGTACAAGAGGACTGACACACTAACTTTTTATGATTTGAACCTCTCCTGTGAGTCAAGACTTGGATTCCGATGCTTCACTTCAGGTTTACTGTATCCCTTGGACCATCTTATTGACGATCAAACACAGAAATTGCATCCGAATTTAATACAAACGGCACAACGCCGACTTAAGTACAAGAGGACTGACACTCTAACTTCCTATCATTTGAACCTCTCCTGTGAGTCCAGGCTTAGATTCCGATACTTCTCTTCAGGTATACCGTATCCCTTTCACCTTCTTATTGACGATGAAACACAGAAATTGCATCCCAATTTAATACAAAAGGCACTATGCCGACTTAAGTACAAGAGGACTGACTCTCTAACCTTCTATGATTTGAACCAATCCTGTGAGTCCAGTTTTAGATTCCGATGCTTCAATTCAGGTTTACTGTATACCTTGGACCTTCTTATTGACGATGAAAAACAGAAATAGGATCCGAAATAAATACAAAAGGCACAATTCCGACTTGAGTACAAGAGGACTGACACACTAACTTTCTATGATTTGAACGTCGCCTGTGGGTCCAGACTTACATTCCGACGCTTCACTTCAGGTTTACTGTATCGCTTGGATCTTCTTATTGACGAAGAAACACAGAAATTGCATCCGATTTTAATACAAAAGGCACAATGCCGACTTAAGTGCAAGAGGACCGACACTCTGAGTTTCTATGACTTGAACCTCTCCTGTGAGTCCAGTTTTAGATTCCGATGCTTCGCTTCAGGTTTACTCAGTCCCTTGGACCGTCTTATTGATGATGAAACACAGAAATTGCATCCGAATTTAATACAAAAGGCACAATGCCGACTTAAGTACAAGAGGACTGACACTCTAACCTTCTGTGATTTGAACCTCTCCTCTGAGTCCAGTTTTACATTCCGATGCTTCACTTCAGGTTTACTGTATACCTTGGACCTTCGTATTGACTATGAAAAACAGAAATAGCATCCGAAATTAATACAAAAGGCACAATTCCGACTTGAGTACAAGAGGACTGACACACTAACTTTCTATGATTTGAACGTCTCCAGTGGGTCCAGACTTATATTCCGACGATCCACTTCAGGTTTACTGTATCGCTTGTATCTTCTTATTGACGATGAAACACAGAAATTGCATCCGATTTTAATACAAAAGGCACAATGCCGATTTAAGTGGAAGAGGACAGACACTCTAACTTTCTATGATTTGAACCTCTCCTGTGAGTCAAGACTTGGATTCCGATGCTTCACTTAAGGTTTTCTGTATCCCTTGGAGCATCTTATTGACGATCAAACACAGAAATTGCATCCGAATTTAATACAAAAGGCACAATGCCGACTTAAGTACAAGAGGACTGACACTCTAACCTTCTATGATTTGAACCTCTCCTGTGAGTCCAGTTTTAGATTCCGATGCTTCACTTCAGGTTTACTGTATACCTAGGACCTTCTTATTGACGATGAAACACAGATATTGCATCCGAATTTAATACAAAAGGCACAATGCCGACTTAAGTAATAGAGGACTGACACTCTAACTCTCTATGATTTTAACCTCTCCTGTGAGTCCAGTTTTAGAGTCCGGTGCTTCACTTCTGGTTTACTGCATCCCTTGGACGTTCTTATTGACGATGAAACACAGTAATTGCTTCCGAATCTAACACAAAGGGCACAATGTCGACTTAATTACAAGAGGACTGACACTCTAACTTTCTATGATTTGAACCTCTCCTGTGATTAAAGTTTTAGATTCCGATGCTTCACTTCAGGTTTACTGTATCCCTTGGACCCTCTTATTGACGATGAAACACAGTAATTGCCTCCGAATTTAATACAAAAGGCACAATGCCGACATAATTACAAGAGGACTGACACTCCAACTTTCTTTGATTTGAACCTCTCTTGTGAGTCCAGTTTTAGATTCCGATGCCTCACTTCAGGTATACTCAGTGCCTTGGACAGTCTTATTGACGATGAAACACAGAAATTGCATCCGAATTTAATACAAAAGGCACAATGCCGACTTAAGTACAAGAGGACTGACACTCTAACTTTCTATGATTTGTACCTCTCCTGTGAGTCCAGTTTTACATTCCGATGCTTCACTTCCGGTTTACTGTATACCTTGGACCTTCTTATTGACGATGAAACACAGATATTGCATCCGAATTTAGTACAAAACGCGCAGTGCCGACGTAAGTACAAGAGGACTGACACTCTAACTCTCTATGATTTGAACCTCTCCTGTGAGTCCTGTTTTAGAATCCGACGCTTCACTTCTGGTTTCCTGTATCCCTTGGACGTTCTTATTGACGATGAAACACAGTAATTGCATCCGAATTTAATACAAAAGGCACAATGCCGACTTAATTACAAGAGGACTGACACTCTAACTTTCTATGATTTGAACCTCTCCTGTGAGTCCAGTTTTAGTTTCCGATGCTACACTTCAAGTTTACTGTATCCCTTGTACTTTCTTATTTACGATGAAACACAGAAATTGCAACCGAATTTAATACAAAAATACATTGCCGACTTAAGTACATGAGGACTGACACTCTAACTTTCTATTATTCGAACCTCTCCTGAGAGTGCAGTTTTAGATTCCGATGCTTCACTTCAGTTTCACTATATACCGTGGGCATTCTTATTGACGATGAAGCACAGAAATTGCATCCGATTTTAATACAAAAGGCACAATGCCGACTTAAGTACAAGCGGAATGACACTCTAACTTTCTATGATTTGAACCTCTCCTGTGAGTCCAGATTTAGATTCCGATGCTTCACTTCAGGTTTACTGTATCTCTTGGACCTTCTTATTGACGATGAAACACAGAAATTGCATCCGAATTTTATACAAAAGGCACAATGCCGACTTAAGTACAAGAGGACTGACTCTCTAACTTTCTATGATTTGAACCTCTCCTGTGAGTCCAGACTTAGATTCCGACGCTTCACTTCAGGTTTACTGTACCCCTTGGATCTTCTTATTGACGATGAAACACAGAAATTGCATCCGAATTTAAGACAAAAGGCACAATGCCGACTTAAGTACAAGAGGACTGACACTCTAACTTTCTATGATATGAACATCTCCTGTGAGTCCAGACATGGTTTATGATGCTTCACTTCAGGCTAACTGTATCCCTTGGACCTTCTTATTGACGATCAAACACAGAAATTGCATCCGAACTTAATACAAAAGGCACAATGCCGACTTAAGTACAAGAGAACTGACACCCTAACTTTCAATGATTTGAACCTCTCCTGTGAGTCCAGTTATAGATTCCGGTGCTTTACTTCAGGTGTACTGTATCCCTTGGACCTTTTTATTGACGATGAAACACAGAAATTGCATCCGAATTAAATACAAAATGCACAATGCCGACTTAAAAACAAGAGGACAGACACTCTAACTGTCTATGATTTGAACCTCTCCTGTGAGTCCAGACTTGGATTCCGATGATTCACTTCAGGTTTACTGTATCCCTTGGACCTTCTTATTGACGATCAAATACAGAAATTGCATCCGAATTTAATACAAAATGCACAATGCCGACTTAAGTACAAGAGGACTGACACTCTAACCCTCTATGATTTGAACCTCTCCTGTGAGTCCAGTTCTAGATTCCGATGCTTCCCTTCAGGTTTACTGTATATCTTGGGCCTTCTTAATGACGTTGAAGCACAGAAATTGCATCCGATTTTAATACAAAAGGCACAATGCTGACATAAGTACAAGCGGAATGACACTCTAACTTTCTATGATTTGAACCTCTCCTGTGAGTCCAGTTATAGATTCCGATGCCTCACTTCAGGTATACTCAGTCCCTTGGACCGTCTTATTGACGATGAAACACAGAAATTGCATCCGAATTTAATACAAAAGGCACAATGCCGACTTAAGTACAAGAGGACTGACACTCTAACCTTTTATGATTTGAACCTCTCCTGTGAGTCCAGTTTTACATTCCGATGCTTCACTTCAGGTGTACTGTCTACCTTGGACCTTCTTATGACGATGAAACACAGATATTGCATCCGAATTTAATACAAAACGCGCAGTGCCGGCGTAAGTACAAGAGGACTGACACTCTAACTCTCTATGATTTGAACCTCTCCTGTGAGTCCAGTTTTAGAATCCGATGTTTAACTTCTGGTTTACTGTATCCCTTGGACGTTCTTATTGACGATGAAACACAGTAATTGCATCCGATTTTAATACAAAAGGCACAATGCCGACTTAAGTACAAGCGGAATGACACTCTAACTTTCTATGATTTGAACCTCTCCTGTGAGTCCAGATTTAGATTCCGATGCTTCACTTCAGGTTTACTGTATCCCTTGGACCTTCTTATTGACGATGAAACACAGAAATTGCATCCGAATTTAATACAAAAGGCACAATGCCGACCTAAGTCAAGAGGACTGACACTCTAACTTTCTATGATTTGAACTTCTCCTGTGAGTCCAGACTTAGATTCCGACGCTTCACTTCAGGTTAACTGTATCCCTTGGACCTTCTTATTGACGATGAAACACAGAAACTGCATCCGAATTTAAGACAAAAGGCACAATGCCGACTTAAGTACAAGAGGACTGACACTCTAACTTTCTATGATTTGAACATCTCCTGTGAGTCCCGACTTGGATTATGATGCTTCACTTCAGGCTTACTGTATCCCTTGGACCTTCTTATTGACGATGAAACACAGAAATTGCATCCGAACTTAATACAAAAGGCACAATGCCGACTTAAGTACAAGAGAACTGACACCCTAACTTTCAATGATTTGAACCTCTCCTGTGAGTCCAGTTATAGATTCCGGTGCTTTACTTCAGGTGTACTGTATCCCTTGGACCTTTTTATTGACAATGAAACACAGAAATTGCATCCGAATTAAATACAATAGGCACAATGCCGACTTAAAAACAAGAGGACAGACACTCTAACTTTCTATGATTTGAACCTCTCCTGTGAGTCCAGATTTGGATTCCGATACTTCACTTCAGGTTTACTGTATCCCTTGGACCTTCTTATTGACGATCAAACACAGAAATTGCATCCGAATTTAATACAAAATGCACAATGCCGACTTAAGTACAAGATGACTAACACTCAAACTTCCTATCATTTGCACCTCTCCTGTGAGTCCAGTCTTAGATTCCGATGCTTCTCTTCAGGTTTACTGTATCCCTTGGACCTTCTTATTGACGATGAAACACAGAAATTGTATCCGAATTCAATGCAAAAGGCACAATGCCGACTTATGTACAAGAGGACTGACACTCTAACCCTCTATGATTTGAACCTCTCCTGTGAGTCCAGTTCTAGATTCCGATGCTTCACTTCAGGTTTACTCAGTCCCTAGGACCGTCTTATTGACGATGAAACAGAGAAATTGCATCCGAATTTAATACAAAAGGCACAATGCCGACTTAAGTACAAGAGGACTGACACCCTA
The DNA here is from genome assembly GCF_023864345.2 of Schistocerca serialis cubense. NCBI lineage: Eukaryota > Metazoa > Arthropoda > Insecta > Orthoptera > Acrididae > Schistocerca > Schistocerca serialis. The sequence continues at coordinate 1,045,647,356 of NC_064640.1, read as the reverse complement.
ACTTTCTATGATTTGAACCTCTCCTGTGTGTCCAGTTATAGATTCAGATGCTTCACTTCAGGTTTACTCAGTCCCTTGGACCGTCTTATTGACGATGAAACACAGAAATTGCATCCGAAATTAATACAAAAGGCACAATGCCGACTTAAGTACAAGAGGACTGACACTCTAACCCTCTATGATTTGAGCCTCACCTGTGAGTCCAGTTTTAGAGGCCAATGCTTCACTTCAGGTTTACTGTATCCTTTGGACGTTCTTACTGACGATGAAACACAGAAATTGCATCCGAATTTAATACAAAAGGCACAATGCCGACTTAAGTACAAGAGGACTGACACTCTAACTTTCTATGATTTATACCTCTCCTGTGAGTCCAGTTTTACATTCCGATGCTTCACTTCCGGTTTACTGTATACCTTGGACCTTCTTATTGACGATGAAACACAGATATTGCTTCCGAATTTAATACAAAACGCGCAGTGCCGACGTAAGTACAAGAGGACTGACACTCTAACTCTCTATGATTTGAACCTCTCCTGTGAGTCCTGTTTTAGAATCCGACGCTTCACTTCTGGTTTCCTGTATCCCTTGGACGTTCTTATTGACGATGAAACACAGTAATTGCATCCGAATTTAATACAAAAGGCACAATGCCAACTTAATTACAAGAGGACTGACACTCTAACTTTCTATGATTTGAACCTCTCCTGTGAGTCCAGTTTTAGTTTCCGATGCTACACTTCAAGTTTACTGTATCCCTTGTACCTTCTTATTTACGATGAAACACAGAAATTGCAACCGAATTTAATACAAAAATCACATTGCCGACTTAAGTACATGAGGACTGACACTCTAACTTTCTATTATTCGAACCTCTCCTGTGAGTGCAGTTTTAGATGTCGATGCTTCACTTCAGTTTCACTATATACCGTGGGCATTCTTATTGACGATGAAGCACACAAATTGCATCCGATTTTAATACAAAAGGCACAATGCCGACTTAAGTACAAGCGGAATGACACTCTAACTTTCTATGATTTGAACCTCTCCTGTGAGTCCAGATTTAGATTCCGATGCTTCACTTCAGGTTTACTGTATCCCTTGGACCTTCTTATTGACGATGAAACACAGAAATTGCATCCGAATTTTATACAAAAGGCACAATGCCGACTTAAGTACAAGAGGACTGACTCTCTAACTTTCTATGATTTGAACCTCTCCTGTGAGTCCAGACTTAGTTTCCGACGCTTCACTTCAGGTTTACTGTACCCCTTGGATCTTCTTATTGACGATGAAACACAGAAATTGCATCCGAATTTAAGACAAAAGGCACAATGCCGACTTAAGTACAAGAGGACTGACACTCTAACTTTCTATGATATGAACATCTCCTGTGAGTCCAGACATGGATTATGATGCTTCACTTCAGGCTTACTGTATCCCTTGGACCTTCTTATTGACGATCAAACACAGAAATTGCATCCGAACTTAATACAAAAGGCACAATGCCGACTTAAGTACAAGAGAACTGACACCCTAACTTTCAATGATTTGAACCTCTCCTGTGAGTCCAGTTATAGATTCCGGTGCTTTCCTTCAGGTGTACTGTATCCCTTGGACCTTTTTATTGACGATGAAACACAGAAATTGCATCCGAATTAAATACAAAATGCACAATGCTGACTTAAAAACAAGAGGACAGACACTCTACCTGTCTATGATTTGAACCTCTCCTGTGAGTCCAGACTTGGATTCCGATGATTCACTTCAGGTGTACTGTATCCCTTGGACCTTCTTATTGACGATCAAATACAGAAAATGCATCCGAATTTAATACAAAATGCACAATGCCGACTTAAGTACAAGAGGACTGACACTCTAACTTCCTATCATTTGCACCTCTCCTGTGAGTCCAGTCTTAGATTCCGATGCTACTCTTCAGGTTTACTGTATCCCTTGGACCTTCTTATTGACGATGAAACACAGAAATTGTATCCGAATTTAATGCAAATGGCACAATGCCGACTTAAGTACAAGAGGACTGACACTCTAACCCTCTATGATTTGAACCTCTCCTGTGAGTCCAGTTCTAGATTCCGATGCTTCCCTTCAGGTTTACTGTATATCTTGGGCCTTCTTAATGACGATGAAGCACAGAAATTGCATCCGATTTTAATACAAAAGGCACAATGCTGACATAAGTACAAGCGGAATGACACTCTAACTTTCTATGATTTGAACCTCTCCTGTGAGTCCAGTTATAGATTCCGATGCCTCACTTCAGGTATACTCAGTCCCTTGGACCGTCTTATTGACGATGAAACACAGAAATTGCATCCGAATTTAATACAAAAGGCACAATGCCGACTTAAGTACAAGAGGACTGACACTCTAACCTTTTATGATTTGAACCTCTCCTGTGAGTCCAGTTTTACATTCCGATGCTTCACTTCAGGTGTACTGTCTACCTTGGACCTTCTTATGACGATGAAACACAGATATTGCATCCGAAATTAATACAAAACGCGCAGTGCCGGCGTAAGTACAAGAGGACTGACACTCTAACTCTCTATGATTTGAACCTCTCCTGTGAGTCCAGTTTTAGAATCCGATGTTTAACTTCTGGTTTACTGTATCCCTTGGACGTTCTTATTGACGATGAAACACAGTAATTGCATCCGATTTTAATACAAATGGCACAATGCCGACTTAAGTACAAGCGGAATGACACTCTAACTTTCTATGATTTGAACCTCTCCTGTGAGTCCAGATTTAGATTCCGATGCTTCACTTCAGGTTTACTGTATCCCTTGGACCTTCTTATTGACGATGAAACACAGAAATTGTATCCGAATTTAATACAAAAGGCACAATGCCGACCTAAGTCAAGAGGACTGACACTCTAACTTTCTATGATTTTAACTTCTCCTGTGAGTCCAGACTTCGATTCCGACGCTTCACTTCAGGTTAACTGTATCCCTTGGACCTTCTTATTGACGATGAAACACAGAAACTGCATCCGAATTTAAGACAAAAGGCACAATGCCGACTTAAGTACAAGAGGACTGACACTCTAACTTTCTATGATTTGAACATCTCCTGTGAGTCCCGACTTGGATTATGATGCTTCACTTCAGGCTTACTGTATCATTTGGACTTTCTTATTGACGATGAAACACAGAAATTGCATCCGAACTTAATACAAAAGGCACAATGCCGACTTAAGTACAAGAGAACTGACACCCTAACTTTCAATGATTTGAACCTCTCCTGTGAGTCCAGTTATAGATTCCGGTGTTTACTTCAGGTGTACTGTATCCCTTGGACCTTTTTATTGACAATGAAACACAGAAATTGCATCCAAATTAAATACAATAGGCACAATGCCGACTTAAAAACAAGAGGACAGACACTCTAACTTTCTATGATTTGAACCTCTCCTGTGAGTCCAGATTTGGATTCCGATACTTCACTTCAGGTTTACTGTATCCCTTGGACCTTCTTATTGACGATCAAACACAGAAATTGCATCCAAATTTAATACAAAATGCACAATGCCGACTTAAGTACAAGATGACTAACACTCAAACTTCCTATCATTTGCACCTCTCCTGTGAGTCCAGTCTTAGATTCCGATGCTTCTCTTCAGGTTTACTGTATCCCTTGGACCTTCTTATTGACGATGAAACACAGAAATTGTATCCGAATTCAATGCAAAAGGCACAATGCCGACTTATGTACAAGAGGACTGACACTCTAACCCTCTATGATTTGAACCTCTCCTGTGAGTCCAGTTCTAGATTCCGATGCTTCACTTCAGGTTTACTCAGTCCCTAGGACCGTCTTATTGACGATGAAACAGAGAAATTGCATCCGAATTTAATACAAAAGGCACAATGCCGACTTAAGTACAAGAGGACTGACACTCTAACTTTCTATGATTTGAACCTCTCCTGTGAGTCCAGTTTTAGATTCAGATGCTTCACTTCAGGTTTACTCAGTCCCTTGGACCGTCTTATTGACGATGAAACACAGAAATTGCATCCGAAATTAATACAAAAGGCACAATGCCGACTTAAGTACAAGAGGACTGACACTCTAACCCTCTATGATTTGAGCCTCACCTGTGAGTCCAGTTTTAGAGGCCAATGCTTCACTTCAGGTTTACTGTATCCTTTGGACGTTCTTACTGACGATGAAACACAGAAATTGCATCCGAATTTAATACAAAATGCACAATGCGGCCTGAAATACAATAGGACTGACACTCTAACTTTCTATGATTTGAACCACTCCTGTGCGTGCAGTTTTAGATTCCGATGTTTCTCTTCAGGTTTACTGTATCCCTTGGACCTTCTTATTGACGATGAAACACAGAAATTGTATCCGAATTTAATACAAAAGGCACAATGCCGACTTAAGTACATGAGGACAGACACTCTAACTTTCTATGATGTGAACCTCTCCTGTGAGCCCAATTTTAGATTCCGATGCTTCACTTCAGGTTTACTGAGTCCCTTGGACATTCTTATTGACGATGAAACACAGAAATTGCATCCGAATTTAATAAAAAAGGCACAATGCCGACTTAAGTACAAGAGGACTGACACTCTAACTTCCTATCATTTGAACCTCTCCTGTGAGTCCAGTCTTGGATTCCGATGCTTCTCTTCAGGGTTACTGTATCCCTTGGACCTTCTTATTGACGATAAAACACAGAAATTGTATCCGAATTTAATGCAAAAGGCACAGTGCCGACTTAAGTACAAGAGGACTGACACTCTAACCCTCTATGATTTGAACCTCTCCTGTGAGTCCAGTTCTAGATTCCGATGCTTCACTTCAGGTTTACTGAGTCCCTTGGACCGTCTTATTGACGATGAAACACAGAAATTGCATCAGAATTTAATACAAAAGGCACAATGCCGACTTAAGTACAAGAGGACTGACACTCTAACCCTCTATGATTTGAGCCTCATCTGTGAGTCCAGTTTTAGAATCCGATGCTTCACTTCAGGTTTACTGTATCCGTTGGATCTTCTTATTGACGATGAAACACAGAAATTGCATCTGAATTTAATACAAAAGGCACAATGTCGTCTTAAGTACAAGAGGACTGACACACTAACTTTCTATGATTTGAAACTCTCCTGTGAGTCCATTTTCAGATTCCGATTCTTAACTTCAGGTTTACTGTAATGCTTGGATCTTCGTTTTGACGATGAAACACAGAAATTGCATCCGATTTTAATACAAAGGCACAATGCCGACTTAAGTACAAGAGGACTAACACTCTAACTTTCTATGATTGGAACCTCTCCTGTGAGTCCAGTTATAGATTCCGATGCCTCACTTCAGGTATACTCAGTCCCTTGGACCGTCTTATTGACGATGAAACACAGAAATTGCATCCGAATTTAATACAAAAGGCACAATGCCGACTTAAGTACAAGAGGACTGACACTCTAACCTTTTATGATTTGAACCTCTCCTGTGAGTCCAGTTTTAGAATCCGATGCTTCACTTCTGGTTTACTGTATCCCTTGGACGTTCTTATTGACGATGAAACACAGTAATTGCATCCGAATTTAATACAAAAGGCACAATGCCGACTTAATTACAAGAGGACTGACACTCTAACTTTCTATTATTTGAACCTCTCCTGTGAGTCCAGTTTTAGTTTCCGATGCTACACTTCAAGTTTTCTGTATCCTTTGTACCTTCTTATTTACGATGAAACACAGAAATTGCATCCGAATTTAATACAAAAATCACATTGCCGACTTAAGTACATGAGGACTGACACTCTAACTTTCTATTATTCGAACCTCTCCTGTGAGTGCAGTTTTAGATTCCGATGCTTCACTTCAGGTTCACTGTATACCGTGGGCATTCTTATTGACGATGAAGCACAGAAATTGCATCCGATTTTAATACAAAAGGCACAATGCCGACTTAAGTACAAGCGGAATGACACTCTAACTTTCTTTAATTTGAACCTCTCCTGTGAGTCCAGATTTAGATTCCGATGCTTCACTTCAGGTTTACTGTATCCCTTGGACCTTCTTATTGACGATGAAACACAGAAACTGCATCCGAATTTAAGACAAAAGGCACAATGCCGACTTAAGTACAAGAGGACTGACACTCTAACTTTCTATGATTTGAACCTCTCCTGTGAGTCCAGTTTTAGATTCCGATGCTTCACTTCAGGTTTACTGTATCCGTTGGAACTTCTTATTGACGATGAAACACAGAAATTGCATCTGAATTTAATACAAAAGCCACAATGTCGACTTAAGTACAAGAGGACTGACACTCTAACTTTCTATGATTTGAACCTCTCCTGTGAGTCCAGTTTTAGATTCCGATGCTTCACTTCAGGTTTACTGTATCCCTTGGCCAATATTATTGACGATGAAACACAGTAATTGCATCCGATTTTAATACAAAGGCACAATGCCGACTTAAGTACAAGAGGACTAACACTCTAACTTTCTATGATTTGAACCTCTCCTGTGAGTCCAGTTATAGATTCCGATGCCTCACTTCAGGTATACTCAGTCCCTTGGACCGTCTTATTGACGATGAAACACAGAAATTGCATCCGAATTTAATACAAAACTCACAATGCCGACTTAAGTACAAGAGGACTGACACTCTAACCTTTTATGATTTGAACCTCTCCTGTGAATCCAGTTTTACATTCCGATGCTTCACTTCAGGTTTACTGTATACCTTGGACCTTCTTATGACAATGAAACACAGATATTGCATCCGAATTTAATACAAAACGCGCAGTGCCGACGTAAGTACAAGAGGACTGACACTCTAACCCTCTATGATTTGAACCTCTCCTGTGAGTCCAGTTTTAGAATCCGATGCTTCACTTCTGGTTTACTGTATCCCTTGGACGTTCTTATTGACGATGAAACACAGTAATTGCATCCGAATTTAATACAAAAGGCACAATGCCGACTTAATTACAAGAGGACTGACACTCTAACTTTCTATTATTTGAACCTCTCCTGTGAGTCCAGTTTTAGTTTCCGATGCTACACTTCAAGTTTTCTGTATCCTTTGTACCTTCTTATTTACGATGAAACACAGAAATTGCATCCGAATTTAATACAAAAATCACATTGCCGACTTAAGTACATGAGGACTGACACTCTAACTTTCTATTATTCGAACCTCTCCTGTGAGTGCAGTTTTAGATTCCGATGCCTCACTTCAGGTTCACTGTATACTGTGGGCATTCTTATTGACGATGAAGCACAGAAATTGCATCCGATTTTAATACAAAAGGCACAATGCCGACTTAAGTACAAGCGGAATGACACTCTAACTTTCTATGATTTGTACCTCTCCTGTGAGTCCAGATTTAGATTCCGATGCTTCACTTCAGGTTTACTGTATCCCTTGGACCTTCTTATTGACGATGAAACTCAGAAACTGCATCCGAATTTAAGACAAAAGGAACAATGCCGACTTAAGTACAAGAGGACTGACACTCTAACTTTCTATGATTTGAACATCTCCTGTGAGTCCAGACTTGGATTATGATGCTTCACTTCAGGCTTACTGTATCCCTTGGACCTTCTTATTGACGATGAAAAACAGAAATTGCATCCGAACTTAATACAAAAGGCACAATGTCGACTTAAGTACAAGAGAACTGACACCCTAACTTTCAATGATTTGAACCTCTAGTGTGAGTCCAGTTATAGATTCCGGTGCTTTACGTCATGTGTACTGTATCCCTTGGACCTTTTTATTGACAATGAAACACAGAAATTGCATCCGAATTAAATACAATAGGCACAATGACGACTTAGAAACAAGAGGACAGACACTCTAACTATCTATGATTTGAACCTCCCCTGTGAGTCCAGACTTGGATTCCGATGCTTCACTTCAGGTTTACTGTATCCCTTGGACCTTCTTATTGACGATCAAACACAGAAATTGCATCCGAATTTAATACAAAAAGCACAATGCCGTCTTAAGTACAAGATGACTGACACTCTAACTTCCTATCATTTGCACCTCTCCTGTGAGTCCAGTCTTAGATTCCGATGCTTCTCTTCAGGTTTACTGTATTTCTTGGACCTTCTTATTGACGATGAAACACAGAAATTGTATCCGAATTCAATGCAAAAGGCACAATGCCGACTTAAGTACAAGAGGACTGACACTCTAACCCTCAATGATTTGAACCTCTCCTGTGAGTCCAGTTCTAGATTCCGATGCTTCACTTCAGGTTTACTCAGTCCCTAGGACCGTCTTATTGACGATGAAACAGAGAAATTGCATCCGAATTTAATACAAAAGGCACAATGCCGACTTAAGTACAAGAGGACTGACACTCTAACTTTCTATGATTTTAATCTCTCCTGTGAGTCCAGTTTTAGATTCCGATGCTTCACTTCAGGTTTACTCAGTCCCTTGGACCGTCTTATTGACGATGAAACACAGAAATTGCATCCGAAATTAATACAAAAGGCACAATGCCGACTTAAGTACAAGAGGACTGACACTCTAACCCTCTATGATTTGAGCCTCACCTGTGAGTCCAGTTTTAGAGGCCAATGCTTCACTTCAGGTTTACTGTATCCTTTGGACGTTCTTACTGACGATGAAACACAGAAATTGTATCCGAATTTAATACAAAAAGCACAATGCCGACTTAAGTACATGAGGACAGACACTCTAACTTTCTATGATTTGAACCTCTCCTGTGAGCCCAATTTTAGATTCCGATGCTTCACTTCAGGTTTACTGAGTCCCTTGGACTTTCTTATTGACGATGAAACACAGAAATTGCATCCGATTTTAATAAAAAAGGCACAATGCCGACTTAAGTACAAGAGGACTGACACTCTAACTTCCTATCATTTGAACCTCTCCTGTGAGTCCAGTCTATGATTCCGACGCTTCTCTTCAGGTTTACTGTATCCCTTGGACCTTCTTATTTACGATGAAACACAGAAATTGTATCCGAATTTAATATGAAAGGCACAATGCCGACTTAAGTACATGAGGACAGACACTCTAACTTTCTATGATTTGAACCTTTCCTGAGTCCAGTTTTAGATTCTGATGCTTCACTCCAGGTTTACTCAGTCATTTGGACCGTCTTATTGACGATGAAACACAGAAACTGCATCCGAAATTAATACAAAAGGCACAATGCCGACTTAAGTACAAGAGGACTGACACTCTAACCCTCTATGATTTGAGCCTCACCTGTGAGTCCAGTTTTAGTGGCCAATGCTTCACTTCAGGTTTACTGTATCCCTTGGACGTTCTTACTGACGATGAAACACAGAAATTGCATCCGAATTTAATACAAAATGCACAATGCGGCCTGAAGTACAATAGGACTGACACTCTAACTTTCTATGATTTGAACCACTCCTGTGAGTGCAGTTTTAGATTCCGATGCTTCACTTCAGGTTTACTGTGTACCTTGGGCCTTCTTAATGACGATGAAGCACAGAAATTGCATCCGATTTTAATACAAAAGGCACAATGCTGACATAAGTACAAGCGGAATGACACTCTAACTTTCTATGATTTGAACCTCTCCTGTGAGTCCTGTTTTAGATTCTGATGCTTCACTTCAGGTTTACTGTATCCGTTGGATGTTCTTATTGACGATGAAACACAGAAATTGCATCTGAATTTAATACAAAAGGCACAATGTCGACTTAAGTACAAGAGGACTGACACTCTATCTTTCTATCATTTGAACCTCTCCTGTGAGTCCAGTTTTAGATTCCTATGCTTCACTTCCGGTTTATTGTATCCCTTGGACCTCCTTATTGACGATGAAACACAGTAATTGCATCCGAAATTAATACAAAAGGCACAATGCCGACTTAAGTACAAGAGGACTGACACTCTAACTTTCTATGATTTGAACCTCTCCTGTGAGTCCAGTTTTAGATTCCGATGCTTCACTTCAGGTTTACTGTATCCCTTGGCCAATATTATTGACGATGAAACACAGAAATTGCATCTGAATTTAATACAAAAGGCACAATGCCGACTTAAGTACACGAAGACTGACACTCTAACTTTCTTTGATTTGAACCTCTCTTGTGAGTCCAGTTTCAGATTCAGATGCTTCACTTCAGGTTTACTGTATCACTTGGACCTTTTATTGACGATGAAACACAGAAATTGCATCCGAATTTAATACAAAAGACACAATGCCGACTTAAGTACAAGAGGTCTGACACTCTAATGTTCTATGATTTGAACCTCTCCTGTGAGTCCCGTTTTAGATTCCGACGCTTCACTTCAGGTTTACTTTATCTCTTGGACCTTCTTATTGACGATTTAACACAGAAATTGCATCCGATTTTAATTCAAAAGGCACAATGCCGACTTAAGTACAAGAGTACTGACACTCGATTTTTCTATGATTTGAACCTCTCCTGTGAGTCCAGTTATAGATTCAGATGCTTCACTTCAGGTTTACTGAGGTCCTTGGACTGTCTTATTGACGATCAAACACAGAAATTGCATCCGAATTTAATACAAAAGGCACAATGCCGACTTAAGTACAAGAGGACTGACACTCTAACTTTCTATGATTTGAACATCTCCTGTGATTCCAGACTTGGATTATGATGCTTCACTTCAGGCTTACTGTATCCCTTGGACCTTCTTATTGACGATGAAACACAGAAATTGCATCCGAACTTAATACAAAAGGCACAATGCCGACTTAAGTACAAGATGACTAACACTCAAACTTCCTATCATTTGCACCTCTCCTGTGAGTCCAGTCTTAGATTCCGATGCTTCTCTTCAGGTTTACTGTATCCCTTGGACCATCTTATTGACGATGAAACACAGAAATTGTATCCGAATTCAATGCAAAAGGCACAATGCCGACTTATGTACAAGAGGACTGACACTCTAACCCTCTATGATTTGAACCTCTCCTGTGAGTCCAGTTCTAGATTCCGATGCTTCACTTCAGGTTTACTCAGTCCCTTGGACCGTCTTATTGACGATGAAACAGAGAAATTGCATCCGAATTTAATACAAAAGGCACAATGCCGACTATAGTACAGGAGGACTGACACTCTAACTTTCTATGATTTGAACCTCTCCTGTGAGTCCAGTTTTAGATTCAGATGCTGCACTTCAGGTTTACTCAGTCCCTTGGACCGTCTTATTGACGATGAAACACAGAAATTGCATCCGAAATTAATACAAAAGGCACAATGCCGACTTAAGTACAAGAGGACTGACACTCTAACCCTCTATGATTTGAGCCTCACCTGTGAGTCCAGTTTTAGAGGCCAATGCTTCACTTCAGGTTTACTGTATCCTTTGGACGTTCTTACTGACGATGAAACACAGAAATTGCATCCGAATTTAATACAAAATGCACAATGCGGCCTGAAGTACAATAGGACTGACACTCTAACTTTCTATGATTTGAACCACTCCTGTGCGTGCAGTTTTAGATTCCGATGTTTCTCTTCAGGTTTACTGTATCCCTTGGACCTTCTTATTGACGATGAAACACAGAAATTGTATCCGAATTTAATGCAAAAGGCACAATGCCGACTTAAGTACAAGAGAACTGACACCCTAACTTTCAATGATTTGAACTTCTCCTGTGAGTCCCGTTTTAGATTCCGACGCTTCACTTCAGGTTTACTGTATCTCTTGGACCTTCTTATTGACGATGAAACACAGAAATTGTATCCGAATTTAATACAAAAGGCACAATGCCGACTTAAGGACATGAGGACAGACACTCTAACTTTCTATGATGTGAACCTCTCCTGTGAGCCCAATTTTAGATTCCGATGCTTCACTTCAGGTTTACTGAGTCCCTTGGACATTCTTATTGACGATGAAACACAGAAATTGCATCCGAATTTAATAAAAAAGGCACAATGCCGACTTAAGTACAAGAGGACTGACACTCTAACTTCCTATCATTTGAACCTCTCCTGTGAGTCCAGTCTTGGATTCCGATGCTTCTCTTCAGGTTTACTGTATCCCTTGTACCTTCTTATTGACGATGAAACACAGAAATTGTATCCGAATTTAATGAAAAAGGCACAATGCCGACTTAAGTACAAGAGGACTGACACTCTAACCCTCTATGATTTGAGCCTCATCTGTGAGTCCAGTTTTAGAATCCGATGCTTCACTTCAGGTTTACTGTATCCGTTGGATCTTCTTATTGACGATGAAACACAGAAATTGCATCTGAATTTAATACAAAAGGCACAATGTCGTCTTAAGTACAAGAGGACTGACACACTAACTTTCTATGATTAGAAACTCTCCTGTGAGTCCATTTTCAGATTCCGATTCTTCACTTCAGGTTTACCGTAATGCTTGGATCTTCGTTTTGACGATGAAACACAGAAATTGCATCCGATTTTAATACAAAGGCACAATGCCGACTTAAGTACAAGAGGACTAACACTCTAACTTTCTATGATTAGAACCTCTCCTGTGAGTCCAGTTATAGATTCCGATGCCTCACTTCAGGTATACTCAGTCCCTTGGACCGTCTTATTGACGATGAAACACAGAAATTGCATCCGAATTTAATACAAAAGGCACAATGCCGACTTAAGTACAAGAGGACTGACACTCTAACCTTTTATGATTTGAACCTCTCCTGTGAGTCCAGTTTTACATTCCGATGCTTCACTTCAGGGTTACTGTATACCTTGGACCTTCTTATGACAATGAAACACAGATATTGCATCCGAATTTAATACAAAACGCGCAGTGCCGACGTAAGTACAAGAGGACTGACACTCTAACACTCTATGATTTGAACCTCTCCTGTGAGTCCAGTTTTAGTTTCCGATGCTACACTTCAAGTTTTCTGTATCCCTTGTACCTTCTTATTTACGATGAAACACAGAAATTGCATCCGAATTTAATACAAAAATAACATTGCCGACTTAATTACATGAGGACTGACACTCTAACTTTCTATTATTCGAACCTCTCCTGTGAGTGCAGTTTTAGATTCCGATGCTTCACTTCAGGTTCACTGTATACCGTGGGCATTCTTATTGACGATGAAGCACAGAAATTGCATCCGATTTTAATACAAAAGGCACAATGCCGACCTAAGTACAAGCGGAATGACACTCTAACTTTCTATGATTTGAACCTCTCCTGTGAGTCCAGATTTAGATTCCGATGCTTCACTTCAGGTTTACTGTATCCCTTATACCTTCGTATTGACGATGAAACACAGAAACTGCATCCGAATTTAAGACAAAAGGCACAATGCCAACTTAAGTACAAGAGGATTGACACTCTAACTTTCTATGATTTGAACATCTCCTGTGAGTCCAGACTTGGATTATGATGCTTCACTTCAGGCTTACAGTATCCCTTGGACCTTCTTATTGACGATGAAACACAGAAATTGCATCCGAACTTAATACAAAAGGCTCAATGTCGACTTAAGTACAAGAGAACTGACACCCTAACTTTCAATGATTTGAACCTCTAGTGTGAGTCCTGTTATAGATTCCGGTGCTTTACGTCATGTGTACTGTATCCCTTGGACCTTTTTATTGACAATGAAACACAGAAATTGCATCCGAATTAAATACAATAGGCACAATGACGACTTAAAAACAAGAGGACAGACACTCTAACTATCTCTGATTTGAACCTCTCCTGTGAGTCCAGACTTGGATTCCGATGCTTCACTTCAGGTTTACTGTATCCCTTGGACCTTCTTATTGACGATCAAACACAGAAATTGCATCCGAATTTAATACAAAAAGCACAATGCCGTCTTAAGTACAAGATGACTGACACTCTAACTTCCTATCATTTGCACCTCTCCTGTGAGTCCAGTCTTAGATTCCGATGCTTCTCTTCAGGTTTACTGTATTTCTTGGACCTTCTTATTGACGATGAAACACAGAAATTGTATCCGAATTCAATGCAAAAGGCACAATGCCGACTTAAGTACAAGAGGACTGACACTCTAACCCTCTATGATTTGAACCTCTCCTGTGAGTCCAGTTCTAGATTCCGATGCTTCACTTCAGGTTTACTCAGTCCCTTGGACCGTCTTATTGACGATGAAACAGAGAAATAACATCCGAATTTAATACAAAAGCCACAATGCCGAGTTAAGTACAAGAGGACTGGCCCTCTAACTTTCTATGATTTGAACCTCTCCTGTGAGTCCAGTTTTAGATTCGGATGCTTCACTTCAGGTTCACTCAGTCCCTTGGACCGTCTTATTGACGATGAAACACAGAAATTGCATCCGAAATTAATACAAAAGGCACAATGCCGACTTAAGTACAAGAGGACTGACACTCTAACCCTCTATGATTTGAGCCTCACCTGTGAGTCCAGTTTTAGAGGCCAATGCTTCACTTCAGGTTTACTGTATCCTTTGGACGTTCTTACTGACGATGAAACACAGAAATTGTATCCGAATTTAATACAAAAAGCACAATGCCGACTTAAGTACATGAGGACAGACACTCTAACTTTCTATGATTTGAACCTCTCCTGTGAGCCCAATTTTAGATTCCGATGCTTCATTTCAGGTTTACTGAGTCCCTTGGACTTTCTTATTGACGATGAAACACAGAAATTGCATCCGAATTTAATAAAAAAGGCACAATGCCGACTTAAGTACAAGAGGACTGACACTCTAACTTCCTATCATTTGAACCTCTCCTGTGAGTCCAGTCTATGATTCCGACGCTTCTCTTCAGGTTTACTGTATCCCTTGGACCTTCTTATTTACGATGAAACACAGAAATTGTATCCGAATTTAATATGAAAGGCACAATGCAGACTTAAGTACATGAGGACAGACACTCTAACTTTCTATGATTTGAACCTCACCTGAGTCCAGTTTTAGATTCCGATGCTTCACTCCAGGTTTACTCAGTCCCTTGGACCGTCTTATTGACGATGAAACACAGAAATTGCATCCGAAATTAATACAAAAGGCACAATGCCGACTTAAGTACAAGAGGACTGACACTCTAACCCTCTATGATTTGAGCCTCACCTGTGAGTCCAGTTTTAGTGGCCAATGCTTCTCTTCAGGTTTACTGTATCCCTTGGACGTTCTTACTGACGATGAAACACAGAAATTGCATCCTAATTTAATACAAAATGCACAATGCGGCCTGAAGTACAATAGGACTGACACTCTAACTTTCTATGATTTGAACCACTCCTGTGAGTGCAGTTTTAGATTCCGATGCTTCACTTCAGGTTTACTGTATACCTTGGGCCTTCTTAATGACGATGAAGCACAGAAATTGCATCCGATTTTAATACAAAAGGCACAATGCTGACATAAGTACAAGCGGAATGACACTCTAACTTTCTATGATTTGAACCTCTCCTGTGAGTCCTGTTTTAGATTCTGATGCTTCACTTCAGGTTTACTGTATCCGTTGGATCTTCTTATTGACGATGAAACACAGAAATTGCATCTGAATTTAATACAAAAGGCACAATGTCGACTTAAGTACAAAAGGACTGACACTCTAACTTTCTATCATTTGAACCTCTCCTGTGAGTCCAGTTTTAGATTCCTATGCTTCACTTCCGGTTTATTGTATCCCTTGGACCTCCTTATTGACGATGAAACACAGTAATTGCATCCGAATTTAATACAAAAGGCACAATGCCGACTTAAGTACAAGAGGACTGGCACTCTAACTTTCTATGATTTGAACCTCTCCTGTGAGTCCAGTTTTAGATTCCGATGCTTCACTTCAGGTTTACTGTATCCCTTGGCCAATATTATTGACGATGAAACACAGAAATTGCATCTGAATTTAATACAAAAGGCACAATGCCGACTTAAGTACAAGAAGACTGACACTCTAACTTTCTTTGATTTGAACCTCTCTTGTGAGTCCAGTTTCAGATTCCGATGCTTCACTTCAGGTTTACTGTATCACTTGGACCTTTTATTGACGATGAAACACAGAAATTGCATCCGAATTAAATACAAAAGACACAATGCCGACTTAAGTACAAGAGGTCTGACACTCTAACATTCTATGATTTGAACCTCTCCTGTGAGTCCCGTTTTGGATTCCGACGCTTCACTTCAGGTTTACATTATCTCTTGGACCTTCTTATTGACGATTTAACACAGAAATTGCATCCGATTTTAATACAAAAGGCACAATGCCGACTTAAGTACAAGAGTACTGACACTCGATTTTTCTATGATTTGAACCTCTCCTGTGAGTCCAATTTTAGATTCCGATGCTTCACTTCAGGTTTACTGAGTCCCTTGGACTTTCTTATTGACGATGAAACACAGAAATTGCATCCGAATTTAATACACTATGCACAATGCTGACTTAAGTATATGAGGACTGACACTCTAACTCAGTATGATTTGAACCACTCCTGAGAGTCCAGTTTTAGATTCCGATGCTTCACTTCAGGTTTACTGTATTCCTTGGACCTTCTTATTGACGATGAAACACAGAAATTGCATCCGA
The DNA here is from genome assembly GCF_023864345.2 of Schistocerca serialis cubense. Taxonomy (NCBI): domain Eukaryota; kingdom Metazoa; phylum Arthropoda; class Insecta; order Orthoptera; family Acrididae; genus Schistocerca; species Schistocerca serialis. The sequence goes on along the minus strand of NC_064640.1, from coordinate 1,045,630,836 downwards.
ATTTAATACAAAAGGCACAATGCCGACTTAAGTACAAGAGGGCTGACACACTAACTTTCTATGATTTGAACCACTCCTGTGAGTCCAGACTTAGATTCCGACGCTTCACTTCAGATTTACTGTAATGCTTGGATCTTCTTATTGACGATGAAACACAGAAATTGCATCCGATTTTAATACAAAAGGCACAATGCCGACTTAAGTGCAAGAGGACTGACACTCTGAGTTTCTATGACTTGAACCTCTCCTGTGAGTCCAGTTTTATATTCCGATGCTTCACTTCAGGTTTACTCAGTTCCTTGGACCGTCTTATTGACGATGAAACACAGAAATTGCATCCGAATTTAATACAAAAGGCACAACGCCGATTTAAGTACAAGAGGACTGACACTCTAACCTTCTATGATTTGAACCTCTCCTGTGAGTCCAGTTTTACATTCCGATGCTTCCCTTCAGGTTTACTGTATACCTTGGACCTTCTTATTGACGATGAAACACAGATATTTCATCCGAATTTAATACAAAAGGCACAATGCCGACTTAAGTACAAGAGTACTGACACTCGATTTTTCTATGATTTGAACCTCTCCTGTGAGTCCAATTTTAGATTCCGATGCTTCACTTCAGGTTTACTGAGTCCCTTGGACTTTCTTATTGACGATGAAACACAGAAATTGCATCCGAATTTAATACACTATGCACAATGCTGACTTAAGTATATGAGGACTGACACTCTAACTCAGTATGATTTGAACCACTCCTGAGAGTCCAGTTTTAGATTCCGATGCTTCACTTCAGGTTTACTGTATTCCTTGGACCTTCTTATTGACGATGAAACACAGAAATTGCATCCGAATTTAATACAAAAGGCACAATGCCGACTTAAGTACAAGAGGGCTGACACACTAACTTTCTATGATTTGAACCACTCCTGTGAGTCCAGACTTAGATTCCGACGCTTCACTTCAGATTTACTGTAATGCTTGGATCTTCTTATTGACGATGAAACACAGAAATTGCATCCGATTTTAATACAAAAGGCACAATGCCGACTTAAGTGCAAGAGGACTGACACTCTGAGTTTCTATGACTTGAACCTCTCCTGTGAGTCCAGTTTTATATTCCGATGCTTCACTTCAGGTTTACTCAGTTCCTTGGACCGTCTTATTGACGATGAAACACAGAAATTGCATCCGAATTTAATACAAAAGGCACAACGCCGATTTAAGTACAAGAGGACTGACACTCTAACCTTCTATGATTTGAACCTCTCCAGTGAGTCCAGTTTTAGATTCCGATGCTTCACATAAGTTTTACTGTATACCTTGGACCTTCTTATTGACGATGAAACACAGATATTTCATCCGAATTTATTACAAAAGGCACAATGCCGACTTCAGTACAAGAGGACTGACACTCTAACTCTCTATTATTTGAACCTCTCCAGTGAGTTCAGTTTTAGAGTCCTATGCTTCGCTTCAGGTTTACTGTATCCCTTGGACGTTCTTATTGATGATGAAACACAGAAATTGCATCCGAATTTAATACAAAAGGCATAATACCTACTTAATTACAAGAGGACTGACACTCTAACTTTCTGTGTTCGAACCTCTCCTGTGAGTCCAGTTTTAGATTCCGATGCTACACTTCAGGTTTACTGTATCCCTTGTGCCTTCTTATTGACGATGAAACACAGAAATTGCATCCGAATTTATTACAAAAGGCACAATGCGGACTTAAGTACAAGAGGACTGACACTCTAACTTTCTATGATTTGAACCTCTCCTGAGTCCAGTTTTAGATTCCGATGCTACACTACAGGTTTACTCTATCCCTCGGACCTTCTTATAGACGATGAAAAACAGAAATAGCATCCGAAATTAATACAAAAGGCACAATTCCGACTTGAGTACAAGAGGACTGACACACCAACTTTCTATGATTTGAACCTCTCCTGTGGGGCCAGACTTAAATTCCGACGCTTCACTTCAGGTTTACTGTATCGCTTGTATCTTCTTATTGACGATGAAACACAGAAATTGCATCCGATATTAATACAAAAGGCACAATGCCGACTTAAGTGCAAGTGGACAGACACTCTAACTTTCTATGATTTGAACCTCTCCTGTGAGTCAAGACTTGGATTCCGATGCTTCACTTCAGGTTTACTGTATCCCTTGGACCATCTTATTGACGATCAAACTCAGAAATTGCATCCGAATTTAATACAAAAGGCACAATGCCGACTTAAGTACAAGAGGACTGACACTCTAACTTCCTATCATTTGAACCTCTCCTGTGAGTCCAGGCTTAGATTCCGATGCTTCTCTTCAGGTTTACTGTATCCCTTGGACCTTCTTATTGACGATGAAACACAGAAATTGTATCCGAATTCAATACAAAAGGCACAATGCCGACTTAAGTACATGAGGACAGACACTCTAACTTCCTATGATTTGGACCTCTCCTGTGAGTCCAGTTTTAGATTCCAATGCTTCACTTCAGGTTTACTAAGTCCCTTGGACCGTCTTATTGACGATGAAACACAGAAATTACATCCGAATTTTATAAAAAAGGCACAATGCCGACTTAAGTACAAGAGGACTGACACTCTAACCTTCTATGATTGGAACCTCTCCTGTGAGTCCAGTTTTAGATTCCGATGCTTCACTTCAGGTTTACTGTATACCTTGGACCTTCTTATTGACGATGAAACACAGATATTGCATCCGAATTTAATACAAAAGGCACAATGCCGACTTAAGTACAAGAGGACTGACACTCTAACCTTCTATGATTTGAACCTCTCCTGTGAGTCTAGTTTAAGATTCCGATGCTTCACTTCAGGTTTACTCAGTCCCTTGGACCGTCTTATTGACGATGAAACACAGATATTGCATCCGAATTTAATACAAAAGGCACAATGCCGACTTAAGTACAAGAGGACTGACACTCTAACCTTCTATGATTTGAACCTCTCCTGTGAGTCCAGTTTTAGATTCCGATGCTTCACTTAAGTTTTACTGTATACCTTGGACCTTCTTATTGACGATGAAACACAGATATATCATCCAAATTTAATACAAAAGGCACAATGCCGACTTCAGTACAAGAGGACTGACACTCTAACTCTCTATGATTTGAACCTCTCCAGTGAGTTCAGTTTTAGAGTCTGATGCTTCACTTCAGGTTTACTGTATCCCTTGGACGTTCTTATTGACGATGAAAAACAGATATAGCATCCGAAATTAATACAAAAGGCACAATTCCGACTTGAGTACAAGAGGACTGACTCACTAACTTTCTATGATTTGAACCTCTCCTGTGGGTCCAGACTTAGATTCCGACGCTTCACTTCAGGTTTACTGTATCGCTTGTATCTTCTTATTGACGATGAAACACAGAAATTGCATACGATTATAATACAAAAGGCACAATGCCGACTTAAGTGCAACAGGACAGACACTCTAACTTTCTATGATTTGAACCTCTCTTGTGAGTCAAGACTTGGATTCCGATGCTTCACTTCACGTTTACTGTATCCCTTGGACCATCTTATTGACGATCAAACACAGAAATTGCATACGATTATAATACAAAAGGCACAATGCCGACTTAAGTACAAGAGGACTGACACTCTAACTCTCTATGATTTGAACCTCACCTGTGAGTCCAGTTTTAGAGTCCGATGCTTCACTTCAGGTTTACTGTATCCCTTGGACGTTCTTACTGACGATGAAACACAGAAATTGCATCCGAATTTAATACAAAATTCACAATGCGGCCTGAAGTACAATAGGACTGACACTCTAACGTTCTATGATTTGTACCACTCCTGTGAGTGCAGTTTTAGATTCCGATGCTTCACTTCAGGTTTACTGTATACCTTGGGCCTTCTTATTGACGATGAAGCACTGAAATTGCATCCGATTTTAATACAAAAGGCACAAAGCTGACATAAGTACAAGCGGAATGACACTCTAACGTTCTATGATTTGAACCTCTCCTGTGAGTACAGTTTTAAAGTCCGAGGCTTCACTTCAGGTTTACTGTATCCCTTGGACGTTCTTATTAATGATGAAACAGAAATTGCATCTGAAATTAATACAAAAGGCACAATGCCGACTTAATTACAAGAGGACTGACTAACTTTCTATGATTTGAACCTCTCCTGTGAGTCCAGTTTTAGATTCCGATGCTACACTTCAGGTTTACTGTATCCCTTGTACCTTCTTATTGACGATCAAACACAGAAATTGCATCCGAATTTAATACAAAAGGCACAATGCCAAATTAAGTACAAGAGGACTTTTGCACTAACTTTCTATGATTTGAACTTCTCCTGTGAGTCCAGACTTAGGTTCCGACGCTTCACTTCCGGTTTACTGTATCCCTTGGACCTTCTTATTGGCGATGAAACACAGAAATTGCATCCGAATTTAAGACAAAAGGCACAATGCCGACTTAAGTACAAGAGGACAGACACTCTAACTTTCTATGATTTGAACCTCTCCTGTGAGTCCAGACTAGGATTCCGATGCTTCACTTCAGGTTTACTGTATCGCTTGGACCATCTTATTGACGATCAAACACAGAAATTGCATCCGAATTTAATACAAAAGGCACAATGCCGACTTAAGTACAAGAGGACTGACACTCTAACCTTCTATGATTTGAACCTCTCCTGTGAGTCCAGTTTTAGATTCCGTGGCTTCACTTCAGGTTTACTGTATACCTTGGCCCTTCTTATTGACGATGATACACAGATATTTCATCCGAATTTAATACAAAAGGCACAATGCCGACTTAAGTACAAGCGGACCGACACTCTAACTCTCTATGATTTGAGCCTCTCTAGTGAGTCCAGTTTTAGATTCCGATGCTTCACTTCAGGATTACTATATACATTTTGCCTTCTTATTGACGATGAAGCACATACATTGCATCCGATTTTAATAAAAAGGCACAAAGCTGACATAAGTACAAGCGGAATGACACTCTAACATTGTGTGATTTGAACCTCTCCTGTGGTTCCAGTTTTAGATTCCGATGCTTCACTTCAGGTTTACTGTATCGCTTGGACCTTCTTATTGACGATGAAACACAGAAATTGCATCCGAATTTAATAGAAAAGGCACAATGCCGTCTTAAGTACAAGAGGACTGACACACTAACTTTCTATGATTTGAACCTCTCTTGTGAGTCCAGTTTCAGATTCCGATGCTTCACTTAAGGTTTAATGTATCACTTGCACCTTTTATTGACGATGAATCACAGAAATTGCATCCGAATTTAATACAAAAGGCACAATGCCGACTTAAGTACAAGAGGACTGATACTCTAACATTCTATGATTTGAACCTCTCCTGTCAGTCCCGTTTTAGATTCCGACGCTTCACTTCAGGTTTACTGTTTCTTTTGGACCTTCTTATTGACGATTAAACACAGAAATTGCATCCGATTTTAATACAAAAGGCACAATGCCGACTTAACTACAAGAGTACAAAACTCGAACTTTCTATGATTTGAACCTCTCCTTTGGTTCCAATTTTAGGTTCCGATGCTTCACTTCAGGTTTACTGAGTCCCTTGGACTTTCTTATTGACGATGAAACACAGAAATTGCATCCGAATTTAATATAATAGGCACAATGCCGACTTATGTACAAGAGGACTGACACTCTAACTCTGTATGATTTGAACCTCTCCTGAGAGTCCAGTTTTAGATTCCGATGCTTCACTTCAGGTTCACTGTATCCCTTGGACCTTCATATTGACGATGAAACACTGAAATTGCATCCGATTTTAATACAAAAGGCACAATGCCGACTTAAGTACAAGAGGACTGACACTCTAACTCTCTATGATTTGAACCTCTCCAGTGAGTCCAGTTTTAGAGTCCGATGCCTCACTTCAGGTTTACTGTATCCCTTGGACGTTCTTATTGATGATGAAACACAGAAATTGCATCCGAATTTAATACAAAAGGCACAATGCCGACTTAATTACAAGAGGACTGACTAACTTTCTATGATTTGATCCTCTGCTGTGAGTCCAGTTTCAGATTCCGATCCTACACTTCAGGTTTACTGTGTCCCTTGCACCTTCTTATTGACGATGAAATACAGAAATTGCATCCGAATTTGTTACAAAAGGCACAATGCCGACTTAAGTACAAGAGGACTGATACTCTAACTTTCTATGATTTGAACCTCTCCTGTGAGTCCAGGTTTTGATTCCGATGCTTCATTTCAGGGTTACTCAGTCCCTTGGGCCGTCTAATTGTCTATGAAACACAGACATTGCATCCGAATTTGATACAAAAGGCACAATGCCGACTTAAGTACAAGAGGACTGACACTCTAAACTCCTATGATTTGAACCTCTCCTGTGAGTCCAGTTTTAGATTCCGATCCTTCACTTTAGGTTTACTGTATAACTTGGACCTTCTTATTGACGATGAAACACATATATTTCATCCGAATTTAATACAAAAGGCGCAATGCCGACTTAAGTGCAAGAGGACTGATACTCCAAGTTTCTATGATTTGAACCTCACTTGTGAGTCCAGTTTTAGAGTCCGATGTTTCACTTCAGGTTTACTGTACCCCTTGGACGTTCTTACAGACATTGAAAAACAGAAATTGCATCCGAATTTAATAGAAAATGCACAATGCGGCCTGAAGTACAATAGGACTGACACTCTAATTTTCTATGATTTGTACCACTCCTGTGAGTCCAGTTTTAGATTCCGATGCTTCACTTCAGGTTTACTGTATCCCTTGTACCTTCTTATTGACGATGAAACACAGAAATTGCATCCGAATTTAATACAAAAGGCACAATGCCGTCTTAAGTACAAGAGGACTGACACACAAACTTTCTATGAGTTGAACCTCTCCTGTGAGTCCAGACATAGATTCCGACGCTTCACTTCAGATTTACTGTATCCCTTGGACCCTATTATTGACGATGAAACACAGAAATTGCATCCGAATTTAATACAAAAGGCCCAATACCGACTTAAGTACAAAATGACTAACACTCTAACTTTCTAAGATTTGAACATCTCATGTGAGTCCAGTTTCAGATACCGATGCTTCAGTTCAGGTTTACTGTATACCTTGGACCTTCTTATTGACGATGAAACACAGATATTGCATCCGAATTTAATACAAAAGGCACAATGCCGACTTAAGTACAAGAGGACTGACACTCTAACTCTCTATGATTTGAACCTCACCTGTGAGTCCAGTTTTAGAGTCCGATGCTTCACTTCATGTTTACTGTATCCCTTGGACGTTCTTACTGACGATGAAACACAGAAATTGCATCCGAAATTAATACAAAATGCACAATGCGGCCTGAAGTACAATAGGACTGACACTCTAACTTTCTAAGGTTTGTACCACTCCTGTGAGTGCAGTTTTAGATTCCGATGCTTCACTTCAGGTTTACTGTATACCTTGGGCCTTCTTATTGACGATGAAGCACTGAAATTGCATCCGATTTTAATACAAAAGGCACAATGCCGACTTAAGTACAAGAGTACTGACACTCGATCTTTCTATGATTTGATCCTCTCCTGTGAGTCCAATTTTAGATTCCGATGCTTCACTTCAGGTTTACTGAGTCCCTTGGACTTTCTTATTGACGATGAAACACAGAAATTGCATCCGAATTTAATACACTAGGCACAATGCCGACTTAAGTACATGAGGACTGACACTCTAACTCAGTATGATTTGAACCACTCCTGAGAGTCCAGTTTTAGATTCCGATGCTTCACTTCAGGTTTACTGTATTCCTTGGACATCCTTATTGACGATGAAACACAGAAATTGCATCCGAATTTAATACAAAAGGCACAATGCCGACTTAAGTACAAGAGGACTGACACACTAACTTTCTATGATTTGAACCACTCCTGTGAGTCCAGACTTAGATTCCGACGCTTCACTTCAGATTTACTGTAATGCTTGGATCTTCTTATTGTCGACGAAACACAGAAATTGCATCCGATTTTAATACAAAAGGCACAATGCCGACTTAAGTGCAAGAGGACTGACACTCTGAGTTTCTATGACTTGAACCTCTCCTGTGAGTCCAGTTTTATATTCCGATGCTTCACTTCAGGTTTACTCAGTCCCTTCGACCGTCTTATTGACGATGAAACACAGAAATTGCATCCGAATTTAATACAAAAGGCACAATGCCGACTTAAGTACAAGAGGACTGACACTCTAACCTTCTATGATTTGAACCTCTCCTGTGAGTCCAGTTTTACATTCCGATGCTTCACTTCAGGTTTACTGTATACCTTGGACCTTCTTATTGACGATGAAACACAGATATTTCATCCGAATTTAATGCAAAATGCACAATGCCGACTTAAGTACAAGAGGACTGACACTCTAACTCTCTATGATTTGAACCTCTCCAGTGAGTCCAGTTTTAGATTCCGATGCATCACATAAGTTTTACTGTATACCTTGGACCTTCTTATTGACGATGAAACACAGATATTTCATCCGAATTTATTACAAAAGGCACAATGAAGACTTCAGTACAAGAGGACTGACACTCTAACTGTCTATTATTTGAACCTCTCCAGTGAGTTCAGTTTTAGAGTCCGATGCTTCACTTCAGGTTTACTGTATCCCTTGGACGTTCTTATTGATGATGAAACACAGAAATTGCATCCGAATTTAATACAAAAGGCATAATGCCTACTTAATTTCAAGAGGACTGACACTCTAACTTTCTGTGTTCGAACCTCTCCTGTGAGTCCAGTTATAGATTCCGATGCTACACTTCAGGTTTACTGTATCCCTTGTACCTTCTTATTGACGATGAAACACAGAAATTGCATCCGATATTATTACAAAAGGCACAATGCCGACTAAAGTACACGAGGACTGACACTCTAACTTTCTATGATTTGAACCTCTCCTGAGTCCAGTTTTAGATTCCGATGCTACACTACAGGTTTACTATATCCCTCGGACCTTCTTACAGACGATGAAAACAGAAATAGCATCCGAAATTAATACAAAAGGCACAATTCCGACTTGAGTACAAGAGGACTGACACACTAACTTTCTATGATTTGAACCTCTCCTGTGGGGCCAGACTTAGATTCCGACGCTTCACTTCAGGTTTACTGTATCGCTTGTATCTTCTTATTGACGATGAAACACAGAAATTGCATCCGATTTTAATACAAAAGGCACAATGCCGACATAAGTGCAAGAGGACAGACACTCTAACTTTCTATGATTTGAACCTCTCCTGTGAGTCAAGACTTGGATTCCGATGCTTCACTTCAGGTTTACTGTATCCCTTGGACCATCTTATTGACGATCAAACACAGAAATTGCATCCGAATTTAATACAAAAGGCACAATGCCGACTTAAGTACAAGAGGACTGACACTCTAACTCTCTATGATTTGAACCTCACCTGTGAGTCCAGTTTTAGAGTCCGATGCTTCACTTCAGGTTTACTGTATCCCTTGGACGTTCTTACTGACGATGAAACACAGAAATTGTATCCGAAAGTAATACAAAATGCACAATGCGGCCTGAAGTACAATAGGACTGACACTCTAACTTTCTAAGATTTGTACCACTCCTGTGAGTGCAGTTTTAGATTCCGATGCTTCACTTCAGGTTTACTGTATACCTTGGGCCTTCTTATTGACGATGAAGCACTGAAATTGCATCCGATTTTAATACAAAAGGCACAATGCCGACTTAAGTACAAGAGTACTGACACTCGATCTTTCTATGATTTGAACCTCTCCTGTGAGTCCAATTTTAGATTCCGATGCTTCACTTCAGGTTTACCGAGTCCCTTGGACTTTCTTATTGACGATGAAACACAGAAATGGCATCCGAATTTAATACACTAGGCACAATGCCGACTTAAGTACATGAGGACTGACACTCTAACTCAGTATGATTTGAACCACTCCTGAGAGTCCAGTTTTAGATTCCGATGCTTCACTTCAGGTTTAATGTATTCCTTGGACCTCCTTATTGACGATGAAACACAGAAATTGCATCCGAATTTAATACAAAAGGCACAATGCCGACTTAAGTACAAGAGGACTGACACACTAACTTTCTATGATTTGAACCACTCCTGTGACTCCAGACTTAGATTCCGACGCTTCACTTCAGATTTACTGTAATGCTTGGATCTTCTTATTGACGATGAAACACAGAAATTGCATCCGATTTTAATAAAATAGGCACAATGCCGACTTAAGTGCAAGAGGACTGACACTCTGAGTTTCTATGACTTGAACCTCTCCTGTGAGTCCAGTTTTATATTCCGATGCTTCACGTCAGGTTCACTCAGTCCCTTGGACCGTCTAATTGACGATGAAACACAGAAATTGCATCCGAATTTAATACAAAAGGCACAATGCCGACTTAAGTACAAGAGGACTGACACTCTAACCTTCTATGATTTGAACCTCTCCTGTGAGTTTAGTTTTACATTCCGATGCTTCACTTCAGGTTTACTGTATACCTTGGACCTTCTTATTGACGATGAAACACAGATATTTCATCCGAATTTAATGCACAAGGCACAATGCCGACTTAAGTACAAGAGGACTGACACTCTAACTCACTATGATTTGAACCTCTCCAGTGAGTCCAGTTTTAGATTCCGATGCATCACATATGTTTTACTGTATCCCTTGGACCCTCTTATTGACGATGAAACACAGATATTTCATCCGAATTTATTACAAAAGGCACAATGCCGACTTCAGTACAAGAGGACTGACACTCTAACTGTCTATTATTTGAACCTCTCCAGTGAGTTCAGTTTTAGAGTCCGATGCTTCACTTCAGGTTTACTGTATCCCTTGGACGTTCTTATTGATGATCAAACACAGAAATTGCATCCGAATTTAATACAAAAGGCATAATGCCTACTTAATTTCAAGAGGACTGACACTCTAACTTTCTGTGTTCGAACCTCTCCTGTGAGTCCAGTTTTAGATTCCGATGCTACACTTCAGGTTTACTGTATCCCTTGTACCTTCTTATTGACGATGAAACACAGAAATTGTATCCGAATTCAATACAAAAGGCACAATGCCGACTTAAGTACAAGAGGACTGACACTCTAACCTTCTATGATTTGAACCTCTCATGTGAGTCCAGTTTAAGATTCCGATGCTTCACTTCAGGTTTACTCAGTCCCTTGGACCGTCTTATTGACGATGAAACACAGATATTGCATCCGAATTTAATACAAAAGGCACAATGCCGACTTAAGTACAAGAGGACTGACACTCTAACTTTCTATGATTTGAACCTCTCCTGTGAGTCCAGTTTTAGATTCCGATGCTTCACTTAAGTTTTACTGTATACCTTGGACCTTCTTATTGACGATGAAACACAGATATTTCATCCGAATTTAATACAAAATGCACAATGCCGACTTCAGTACAAGAGGACTGACACTCTAACTCTCTATGATTTGAACCTCACCAGTGAGTTCAGTTTTAGAGTCTGATGCTTCACTTCAGGTTTACTGTATCCCTTGGACGTTCTTATTGATGATGAAACACAGAAATTGCATCCGAATTTAATACAAAAGGCACAATGACGTCTTAATTACAAGAGGACTGACACTCTAACTTTCTGTGATTTGAACCTCTCCGGTGAGTCCAGTTTTAGATTCCGATGCTACACTTCAGGTTTACTGTATCCCTTGTACCTTCTTATTGACGATGAAACACAGAAATTGCATCCGAATTTATTGCAAAAGGCACAATGCCGACTAAAGTACAAGAGGACTGACACTCTGACTTTCTATGATTTGAACCTCTCCTGAGTCCAGTTTTAGATTCCGATGCTTCACTACATGTTTACTGTATCCCTTGGACCTTCTTATTGACGATGAAAAACAGATATAGCATCCGAAATTAATACAAAAGGCACAATTCCGACTTGAGTACAAGAGGACTGACACACTAACTTTCTATGATTTGAACCTCTCCTGTGGGTCCAGACTTAGATTCCGACGCTTCACTTCAGGTTTACTGTATCGCTTGTATCTTCTTATTGACGATGAAACACAGAAATTGCATACGATTATAATACAAAAGGCACAATGCCGACTTAAGTGCAAGAGGACAGACACTATAACTTTCTATGATATGAACCTCTCTTGTGAGTCAAGACTTGGATTCCGATGCTTCACTTCACGTTTACTGTATCCCTTGGACCATCTTATTGACGATGAAACACAGAAATTGCATCCGAATTTAATACAAAAGGCACAATGCCGACTTAAGTACAAGAGGACTGACACTCTAACTTCCTATCATTTGAACCTCTCCTGTGAGTCCAGGCTTAGATTCCGATGCTTCTCTTCAGGTTTACTGTATCCCTTGGACCTTCTTATTGACGATGAAACACAGAAATTGTATCCGAATTCAATACAAAAGGCACAATGCCGACTTAAGTACATGAGGACAGACACACCAACTTTCTATGATTTGGACCTCTCCTGTGAGTCAAGTTTTAGATTCCTATGCTTCACTTCAGGTTTACTAAGTCCCTTGGACTGTCTTATTGACGATGAAACACAGAAATTACATCCGAATTTAATACAAAAGGCACAATGCCGACTTAAGTACAAGAGGACTGACACTCTAACCTTCTATGACTTGAACCTCTCCTGTGAGTCCGGTTTTAGATTCCGATGCTTCACTTCAGGTTTACTGTATACCTTGGACCTTCTTATTGACGATGAAACACAGATATTGCATCCGAATTTAATACAAAAGGCACAATGCCGACTTAAGTACAAGAGGACTGACACTCTAACTCTCTATGATTTGAACCTCACCTGTGAGTCCAGTTTTAGAGTCCGATGCTTCACTTCAGGTTTACTGTATCCCTTGGACGTTCTTACTGACAATGAAACACTAAAATTGCATCCGAATTTAATACATAATGCATAATGCGGCCTGAAGTACAATAGGACTGACACTCTAATTTTCTATGATTTTTACCACTCCTGTGAGTCCAGTTTTAGATTCCGATGCTTCACTTCAGGTTTACTGTATACCTTGGGCCTTCTTATTGACGATGAAGCACTGAATTGCATCCGATTTTAATACAAAAGGCACAAAGCTGACATAAGTACAAGCGGAATGACACTCTAACTTTCTATGATTTGAACCTCTCCTGTGGTTCCAGTTTTAGATTACGATGCTTCACTTCAGGTTTACTGTATCCCTTGGACCTTCTTATTGACGATGAAACACAGAAATTGCATTCGAATTTAATACAAAAGGCACAATGCCGTCACAAGTACAAGAGGACTGACACACTAACTTTCTATGATTTGAACCTCTCCTGTGTTTCCAGACTTAGATTCCTACGCTTCACTTCAGGTTTACTGTATCCCTTGGACCCTATTATTGACGATGAAACGCAGATATTGCATCCGAATTTAATACAAAAGGCACAATACCGACTTAAGTACAAGAGGACTGACACTCTAACCTTCTATGACTTGAACCTCTCCTGTGAGTCCGGTCTTAGATTCCGATGCTTCACTTCAGGTTTACTGTATACCTTGGACCTTCTTATTGACGATGAAACACAGATATTGCATCCGAATTTAATACAAAAGGCACAATGCCGACTTAAGTACAAGAGGACTGACACTCTAACTCTCTGTGATTTGAACCTCACCTGTGAGTCCAGTTTTAGAGTCCGATGCTTCACTTCAGGTTTACTGTATCCCTTGGACGTTCTTACTGACAATGAAACACAGAAATTGCATCCGAATTTAATACAAAATGCATAATGCGGCCTGAAGTACAATAGGACTGACACTCTAATTTTCTATGATTTGTACCACTCCTGTGAGTCCAGTTTTAGATTCCGATGCTTCACTTCAGGTTTACTGTATACCTTGGGCCTTCTTATTGACGATGAAGCACTGAATTGCATCCGATTTTAATACAAAAGGCACAAAGCTGACATAAGTACAAGCGGAATGACACTCTAACTTTCTAAGATTTGAACCTCTCCTGTGGTTCCAGTTTTAGATTACGATGCTTCACTTCAGGTTTACTGTATCCCTTGGACCTTCTTATTGACGATGAAACACAGATATTGCATTCGAATTTAATACAAAAGGCACAATGCCGTCACAAGTACAAGAGGACTGACACACTAACTTTCTATGATTTGAACCTCTCCTGTGTTTCCAGACTTAGATTCCTACGCTTCACTTCAGGTTTACTGCTTCCCTTGGACCCTATTATTGACGATGAAACACAGAAATTGCATCTGAATTTAATACAAAAGGACCAATACCGACTTAAGTACAAAATGACTGACACTCTAACTTTCTATGATTTGAACCTCATCTGTGAGTGCAGTTTTAGATTCCGATGCTTCACTTCAGATTTACTGTATACCTTGGGCCTTCTTATTGACGATGAAGCACTGAAATAGCATCCGATTTTAATACAAAAGGCACAAAGCTGACATAAGTACAAGCGGAATGACACTCTAACCTTCTATGATTTGAACCTCTCCTGTGAGTACAGTTTTAGATTCCGAGGCTTCACTTCAGGTTTACTGTATCCCTTGGACGTTCTTATTAATGATGAAACAGAAATTGCATCTGAATTTAATACAAAAGGCACAATGCCGACTTAATTACAAGAGGACTGACTAACTTTCTATGATTTGAACCTCTCCTGTGAGTCCAGTTTTAGACTCCGATGCTACACTTCAGGTTTACTGTATCCCTTGTACCTTCTTATTGACGATCAAACACAGAAATTGCATCCGAATTTAATACAAAAGGCACAATGCCGACTTAAGTACAAGAGGACTGATGCACTAACTTTCTATGATTTGAACTTCTCCTGTGAGTCCAGACTTAGGTTCCGACGCTTCACTTCCGGTTTACTGTATCCCTTGGACATTCTTATTGGCGATGAAACACAGAAATTGCATCCGAATTTAAGACAAAAGGCACAATGCCGACTTAAATACAAGAGGACAGACACTCTAACTTTCTATGATTTGAGCCTCTCCAGTGAGTCCAGTTTTAGATTCCGATGCTTCACTTCAGGTTTACTATATACCTTTTGCCTTCTTATTGACGATGAAGCACTTACATTGCATCCGATTTTAATACAAAAGGCACAAAGCTGACATAAGTACAAGCGGAATGACACTCTAACTCTCTATGATTTGAACCTCTCCTGTGGTTCCAGTTTTAGATTCCGATGCTTCACTTCAGGTTTACTGTATCGCTTGGACCTTCTTATTGACGATGAAACACAGAAATTGCATCCGAATTTAATACAAAAAGCACAATGCCGTCTTAAGTACAAGAGGACTGACACACTAACTTTCTATGATTTGAACCTCTCCTGTGAGTCCAGACTTAGATTCCGACGCTTCACTTCAGGTTTACTGTATCCCTTGCACCCTATTATTGACGATGAAACACAGAAATTGCATCCGATTTTAATACAAAAGGCACAATGCCGACTTAAGTACAAGAGGACTGACACTCTAACTCTCTATGATTTGAACCTCTCCAGTGAGTCCAGTTTTAGAGTCCGATGCCTCACTTCAGGTTTACTGTATCCCTTGGACGTTCTTATTGATGATGAAACACAGAAATTGCATCCGAATTTAATACAAAAGGCACAATGCCGACTTAATTACAAGAGGACTGACTAACTTTCTATGATTTGATCCTCTGCTGTGAGTCCAGTTTTAGATTCCGATCCTACACTTCAGGTTTACTGTGTCCCTTGTACCTTCTTATTGACGATGAAATACAGAAATTGCATCCGAATTTGTTACAAGAGGCACAATGCCGACTTAAGTACAAGAGGACTGACACTCTAACTTCCTATCATTTGGACCTCTCCTGTGAGTCCTGGCTTAGATTCCGATGCTTCTCTTCAGGTTTACTGTATCCCTTGGACCTTCTTATTGACGATGAAACACCGAAATTGTATCCGAATTCAATACAAAAGGCACAATGCCGACCTAAGTACATGAGGACAGACTCTCTAACTTTCTATGATTTGGACCTCTCCTGTGAGTCCAGTTTTAGATTCCGATGCTTCACTTCAGGTTTACTAAGTCCCTTGGACCGTCTTGTTGATGATGAAACACAGAAATTACATCCGAATTTAATACAAAAAGCACAATGCCGACTTAAGTAAAAGAGGACTGACACTCTAACCTTCTATGACTTGAACCTCTCCTGTGAGTCCGGTTTTGGATTCCGATGCTTCACTTCAGGTTTACTGTATACCTTGGACCTTCTTATTGACGATGAAACACAGATATTGCATCCGAATTTAATACAAAAGACACAATGCCGACTTAAGTACAAGAGGACTGACACTCTAACTCTCTATGATTTGAACCTCACTTGTGAGTCCAGTTTTAGAGTCCGATGTTTCACTTCAGGTTTGCTGTAGCCCTTGGACGTTCTTACTGACAATGAAACACAGAAATTGCATCCGAATTTAATAGAAAATGCACAATGCGCCCTGAAGTACAATAGGACTGACACTCTAATTTTCTATGATATGTACCACTCCTGTGAGTCCAGTTTTAGATTCCGATGCTTCACTTCAGGTTTACTGTATCCCTTGTACCTTCTTATTGACGATGAAACACAGAAATTGCATCCGAATTTAATACAAAATGCACAATGCCGTCTTAAGTACAAGAGGACTGAGACACTAACTTTCTGTGATTTGAACCTCTCCTGTGAGTCCAGACATAGATTCCGACGCTTCACTTCAGGTTAACTGTATCCCTTGGACCCTATTATTGTCGATGAAACACAGAAATTGCATCCGAATTTAATACAAAAGGCCCAATACCGACTTAAGTACAAAATGACTGACACTCTAACTTTCTAAGATTTGAACCTCTCTTGTGAGTCCAGTTGCAGATTCCGATGCTTCACTTCAGGTTTACTGTATACCTTTGACCTTCTTATTGACGATGAAACACAGATATTGCATCCGAATTTAATACAAAAGGCACAATGCCGACTTAAGTACAAGAGGACTGACACTCTAACTCTCTATGATTTGAACCTCACCTGTGAGTCCAGTTTTAGAGTCCGATGCTTCACTTCAGGTTTACTGTATCCCTTGGACGTTCTTACTGACGATGAAACACAGAAATTGCATCCGAAATTAATACAAAATGCACAATGCGGCCTGAAGTACAATAGGACTGACACTCTAACTTTCTAAGATTTGTACCACTCCTGTGAGTGCAGTTTTAGATTCCGATGCTTCACTTCAGGTTTACAGTATACCTTGGGCCTTCTTATTGACGATGAAGCACTGAAATTGCATCCGATTTTAATACAAAAGGCACAATGCCGACTTAAGTACAAGAGTACTGACACTCGATCTTTCTATGATTTGATCCTCTCCTGTGAGTCCAATTTTAGATTCCGATGCTTCACTTCAGGTTTACTGAGTCCCTTGGACTTTCTTATTGACGATGAAACACAGAAATTGCATCCGAATTTAATATAATAGGCACAATGCCGACTTAAGTACAAGAGGACTGACACTCTAACTCTGTATGATTTGAACCTCTCCTGTGAGTCCAGTTTTAGAGTCCGATGCCTCACTTCAGGTTTACTGTATCCCTTGGACGTTCTTATTGGTGATGAAACACAGAAATTGCATCCGAATTTAATACAAAAGGCACAATGCCGACTTAATTACAAGAGGACTGACTAACTTTCTATGATTTGATCCTCTGCTGTGAGTCCAGTTTTAGATTCCGATCCTACACTTCAGGTTTACTGTGTCCCTTGTACCTTCTTATTGACGATGAAATACAGAAATTGCATCCGAATTTGTTACAAGAGGCACAATGCCAACTTAAGTACAAGAGGACTGATACTCTAACTTTCTATGATTTGAACATCTCCTGTGAGTCCAAGTTTTGATTCCGATGCCTCATACAGGGTTACTCAGTCCCTTGGGCCGTCTAATTGTCTATGAAACACAGAAATTGCATCCGAATTTAATACAAAAGGCACAATGCCGACTTAAGTACAAGAGGACTGACACTCTAAACTCCTATGATTTGAACCTCTCCTGTGAGTCCAGTTTTAGAATCCGATCCTTCACTTTAGGTTTACTGTATAACTTGGACCTTCTTATTGACGATGAAACACAGATATTTCATCCGAATTTAATACAAAAGGCACAATGCCGACTTAAGTACAAGAGGACTGACACTGTAACTTACTGTGATTTGAACCTCTCCGGTGAGTCCAGTTTTAGATTCTGATGCTACACTTCAGGTTTACTGTATCCCTTGTACCTTCTTATTGACGATGAAACACAGAAATTGCATCCGAATCTATTACAAAAGGCACAGTGCCGACTAAAGTACAAGAGGACTGACAGTATATCTTTCTATGATTTGAACCTCTGCTGAGTCCAGTTTTAGATTCCGATGCTTCACTACAGGTTTACTGTAACCCTTGGACCTTCTTATTGACGATGAAAAACAGAAATTGCATCCGAAATTAATACAAAAGGCACAATTCCGACTTGAGTACAAGAGGACTGACACACTAACTTTCTATGATTTGAACCTCTCCTGTGGGTCCAGACTTAGATTCCGACGCTTCACTTCAGGTGTATCGCTTGTATCTTCTTATTGACGATGAAACACAGAAATTGCATCCGATTTTAGTACAAAAGGCACAATGCCGACTTAAGTGCAAGAGGACAGACACTCTAACTTTCTATGATTAGAACCTCTCCTTTGAGTCAATACTTGGATTCCGATGCTTCACTTCAGGTTTACTGTATCCCTTGGACCATCTTATTGACGATCAAACACAGAAATTGCATCCGAATTTAATACAAAAGGCACAATGCCGACTTAAGTACAAGAGGACTGACACTCTAACTTCCTATCATTTGAACCTCTCCTGTGAGTCCAGGCTTAGATTCCGATGCTTCTCTTCAGGTTTACTGTATCCCTTGGACCTTCTTATTGACGATGAAACACAGAAATTGTATCCGAATTCAATACAAAAGGCACAATGCCGACCTAAGTACATGAGGACAGACATTCTAACTTTCTATGATTTGGACCTCTCCTGTGAGTCCAGTTTTAGATTCCGATGCTTCACTTCAGGTTTACTAAGTCCCTTGGACCGTCTTATTGACGATGAAACACAGAAATTACATCCGAATTTAATACAAAAAGCACAATGCCGACTTAAGTAAAAGAGGACTGACACTCTAACCTTCTATGACTTGAACGTCTCCTGTGAGTCCGGTTTTGGATTCCGATGCTTCACTTCAGGTTTACTGTATACCTTGGACCTTCTTATTGACGATGATACACAGATATTGCATCCGAATTTAATACAAAAGGCACAATGCCGACTTAAGTACAAGAGGACTGACACTCTAACTCTCTATGGTTTGAACCTCACTTGTGAGTCCAGTTTTAGAGTCCGATGCTTCACTTCAGGTTTACTGTATCCCTTGGACGTTCTTACTGACAATGAAACACAGAAATTGCATCCGAATTTAATACAAAATGCACAATGCGGCCTGAAGTACAATAGGACTGAAACTCTAATTTTCTATGATTTGTACGACTCCTGTGAGTCCAGTTTAAGATTCCGATGCTTCACTTCAGGTTTACTAAATATCTTGGGCCTTCTTATTGCCGATGAAGCACTGAAATTGCATCCGATTTTAATACAAAACGCACAAAGCTGACATAAGTACAAGCGGAATGACACTCTAACTTTCTATGATTTGAACCACTCCTGTGGTTCCAGTTTTAGATACCTATGCTTCACATCAGGTTTACTGTATCCCTTGTACCTTCTTATTGACGATGAAACACAGAAATTGCATCCGAATTTAATACAAAAGGCACAATGCCGTCTTAAGTACAAGAGGACTGACACACTAACTTTCTATGATTTGAACCTCTCCTGTGAGTCCAGACTTAGATTCCGACGCTTCACTTCAGGTTTACTGTATCCCTTGGACCCAATTATTGACGATGAAACACAGAAATTGCATCCGAATTTAATACGAAAGGCCAAATACCGACTTAAGTACAAGAGGACTGACACTCTAACTCTCTATGATTTGAACCTCACCTGTGAGTCCAGTTTTAGATTCCGATGCTTCACTTCAGGTTTACTGTATACCTTGGGCCTTCTTATTGACGATGAAGCACTGAAATTGCATCCGATTTTAATACAAAAGGCACAAAGCTGACATAAGTACAAGCGGAATGACACTCTAACCTTCTATGATTTGAACCTCTCCTGTGGTTCCAGTTTTAGATTCCGATGCTTCACCTCAGGTTTACTGTATCTCTTGGACCTTCTTATTGACGATGAAACACAGAAATTGCATCCGAATTTAATACAAAAGGCACAATGTCGTCTTAAGTACAAGAGGACTGACACACTAACTTTCTATGATTTGAACCTCTCCTGTGAGTCCAGACTTAGATTCCGACCTTCACTTCAGGTTTACTGTATCCCTTGGACCCTATTATTGACGATGAAACACAGAAATTGCATCCGAATTTAATACAAAAGGCCCAATACCGACTTAAGTACAAGATGACTGACACTCTAACTTTCTATGATTTGAACCTCTCCTGTGGGTCCAGACTTAGATTCCGACGCTTCACTTCAGGTGTATCGCTTGTATCTTCTTATTGACGATGAAACACAGAAATTGCATCCGATTTTAGTACAAAAGGCACAATGCCGACTTAAGTGCAAGAGGACAGACACTCTAACTTTCTATGATTAGAACCTCTCCTTTGAGTCAATACTTGGATTCCGATGCTTCACTTCAGGTTTACTGTATCCCTTGGACCATCTTATTGACGATCAAACACAGAAATTGCATCCGAATTTAATACAAAAGGCACAATGCCGACTTAAGTACAAGAGGACTGACACTCTAACTTCCTATCATTTGAACCACTCCTGTGAGTCCAGGCTTAGATTCCGATGCTTCTCTTCAGGTTTACTGTATCCCTTGGACCTTCTTATTGACGATGAAACACAGAAATTGTATCCGAATTCAATACAAAAGGCACAATGCCGACCTAAGTACATGAGGACAGACACTCTAACTTTCTATGATTTGGACCTCTCCTGTGAGTCCAGTTTTAGATTCCGATGCTTCACTTCAGGTTTACTAAGTCCCTTGGACCGTCTTATTGACGATGAAACACAGAAATTACATCCGAATTTAATACAAAAAGCACAATGCCGACTTAAGTAAAAGAGGACTGACACTCTAACCTTCTATGACTTGAACGTCTCCTGTGAGTCCGGTTTTGGATTCCGATGCTTCACTTAAGGTTTACTGTATACCTTGGACCTTCTTATTGACGATGAAACACAGATATTGCATCCGAATTTAATACAAAAGGCACAATGCCGACTTAAGTACAAGAGGACTGACACTCTAACTCTCTATGGTTTGAACCTCACTTGTGAGTCCAGTTTTAGAGTCCGATGCTTCACTTCTGGTTTACTGTATCCCTTGGACGTTCTTACTGACAATGAAACACAGAAATTGCATCCGAATTTAATACAAAATGCACAATGCGGCCTGAAGTACAATAGGACTGAAACTCTAATTTTCTATGATTTGTACCACTCCTGTGAGTCCAGTTTAAGATTCCGATGCTTCACTTAAGGTTTACTAAATATCTTGGGCCTTCTTATTGCCGATGAAGCACTGAAATTGCATCCGATTTTAATACAAATCGCACAAAGCTGACATAAGTACAAGCGGAATGACACTCTAACTTTCTATGATTTGAACCACTCCTGTGGTTCCAGTTTTAGATACCTATGCTTCACATCAGGTTTACTGTATCCCTTGTACCTTCTTATTGACGATGAAACACAGAAATTGCATCCGAATTTAATACAAAAGGCACAATGCCGTCTTAAGTACAAGAGGACTGACACACTAACTTTCTATGATTTGAACCTCTCCTGTGAGTCCAGACATAGATTCCGACGCTTCACTTCAGGTTTACTGTATCCCTTGGACCCTATTATTGACGATGAAACACAGAAATTGCATCCGAATTTAATACAAAAGGCCCAATACCGACTTAAGTAAAAAATGACTGACACTCAAACTTTCTAAGATTTGAACCTCTCTTGTGAGTCCAGTTTCAGATTCCGATGCTTCACTTCAGGTTTACTGTATACCTTGGACCTTCTTATTGAAGATGAAACACAGATATTGCATCCGAATTTAATACAAAAGGCACAATGCCGACTTAAGTACAAGAGGACTGACACTCTAACTCTCTATGATTTGAACCTCACCTGTGAGTCCAGTTTTAGATTCCGATGCTTCACTTCAGGTTTACTGTATACCTTGGGCCTTCTTATTGACGATGAAGCACTGAAATTGCATCCGATTTTAATACAAAAGGCACAAAGCTGACATAAGTACAAGCGGAATGACACTCTAACTTTCTATGATTTGAACCTCTCCTGTGGTTCCAGTTTTAGATTACGATGCTTCACTTCAGGTTTACTGTATCCCTTGGACCTTCTTATTGACGATGAAACACAGAAATTGCATTCGAATTTAATACAAAAGGCACAATGCCGTCACAAGTACAAGAGGACTGACACACTAACTTTCTATGATTTGAACCTCTCCTGTGTTTCCAGACTTAGATTCCTACGCTTCACTTCAGGTTTACTGCTTCCCTTGGACCCTATTATTGACGATGAAACACAGAAATTGCATCCGAATTTAATACAAAAGGACCAATACCGACTTAAGTACAAAATGACTGACACTCTAACTTTCTATGATTTGAACCTCATCTGTGAGTGCAGTTTTAGATTCCGATGCTTCACTTCAGATTTACTGTATACCTTGGGCCTTCTTATTGACGATGAAGCACTGAAATAGCATCCGATTTTAATACAAAAGGCACAAAGCTGACATAAGTACAAGCGGAATGACACTCTAACCTTCTATGATTTGAACCTCTCCTGTGAGTACAGTTTTAGATTCCGAGGCTTCACTTCAGGTTTACTGTATCCCTTGGACGTTCTTATTAATGATGAAACAGAAATTGCATCTGAATTTAATACAAAAGGCACAATGCCGACTTAATTACAAGAGGACTGACTAACTTTCTATGATTTGAACCTCTCCTGTGAGTCCAGTTTTAGACTCCGATGCTACACTTCAGGTTTACTGTATCCCTTGTACCTTCTTATTGACGATCAAACACAGAAATTGCATCCGAATTTAATACAAAAGGCACAATGCCGACTTAAGTACAAGAGGACTGATGCACTAACTTTCTATGATTTGAACTTCTCCTGTGAGTCCAGACTTAGGTTCCGACGCTTCACTTCCGGTTTACTGTATCCCTTGGACATTCTTATTGGCGATGAAACACAGAAATTGCATCCGAATTTAAGACAAAAGGCACAATGCCGACTTAAATACAAGAGGACAGACACTCTAACTTTCTATGATTTGAGCGTCTCCAGTGAGTCCAGTTTTAGATTCCGATGCTTCACTTCAGGTTTACTATATACCTTTTGCCTTCTTATTGACGATGAAGCACTTACATTGCATCCGATTTTAATACAAAAGGCACAAAGCTGACATAAGTACAAGCGGAATGACACTCTAACTCTCTATGATTTGAACCTCTCCTGTGGTTCCAGTTTTAGATTCCGATGCTTCACTTCAGGTTTACTGTATCGCTTGGACCTTCTTATTGACGATGAAACACAGAGATTGCATCCGAATTTAATACAAAAAGCACAATGCCGTCTTAAGTACAAGAGGACTGACACACTAACTTTCTATGATTTGAACCTCTCCTGTGAGTCCAGACTTAGATTCCGACGCTTCACTTCAGGTTTACTGTATCCCTTGCACCCTATTATTGACGATGAAACACAGAAATTGCATCCGATTTTAATACAAAAGGCACAATGCCGACTTAAGTACAAGAGGACTGACACTCTAACTTCCTATCATTTGGACCTCTCCTGTGAGTCCTGGCTTAGATTCCGATGCTTCTCTTCAGGTTTACTGTATCCCTTGGACCTTCTTATTGACGATGAAACACAGAAATTGTATCCGAATTCAATACAAAAGGCACAATGCCGACCTAAGTACATGAGGACTGAGACACTAACTTTCTATGATTTGAACCTCTCCTGTGAGTCCAGACATAGATTCCGACGCTTCACTTCAGGTTTACTGTATCCCTTGGACCCTATTATTGTCGATGAAACACAGAAATTGCATCCGAATTTAATACAAAATGCCCAATACCGACTTAAGTACAAAATGACTGACACTCTAACTTTCTAAGATTTGAACCTCTCTTGTGAGTCCAGTTTCAGATTCCGATGCTTCACTTCAGGTTTACTGTATACCTTTGACCTTCTTATTGACGATGAAACACAGATATTGCATCCGAATTTAATACAAAAGGCACAATGCCGACTTAAGTACAAGAGGACTGACACTCTAACTCTCTATGATTTGAACCTCACCTGTGAGTCCAGTTTTAGAGTCCGATGCTTCACTTCAGGTTTACTGTATCCCTTGGACGTTCTTACTGACGATGAAACACAGAAATTGCATCCGAAATTAATACAAAATGCACAATGCGGCCTGAAGTACAATAGGACTGACACTCTAACTTTCTTAGATTTGTACCACTCCTGTGAGTGCAGTTTTAGATTCCGATGCTTCACTTCAGGTTTACTGTATACCTTGGGCCTTCTTATTGACGATGAAGCACTGAAATTGCATCCGATTTTAATACAAAAGTCACAATGCCGACTTAAGTACAAGAGTACTGACACTCGATCTTTCTATGATTTGATCCTCTCCTGTGAGTCCAATTTTAGATTCCGATGCTTCACTTCAGGTTTACTGAGTCCCTTGGACTTTCTTATTGACGATGAAACACAGAAATTGCATCCGAATTTAATATAATAGGCACAATGCCGACTTAAGTACAAGAGGACTGACACTCTAACTCTGTATGATTTGAACCTCTCCTGTGAGTCCAGTTTTAGAGTCCGATGCCTCACTTCAGGTTTACTGTATCCCTTGGACGTTCTTATTGGTGATGAAACACAGAAATTGCATCCGAATTTAATACAAAAGGCACAATGCCGACTTAATTACAAGAGGACTGACTAACTTTCTATGATTTGATCCTCTGCTGTGAGTCCAGTTTTAGATTCCGATCCTACACTTCAGGTTTACTGTGTCCCTTGTACCTTCTTATTGACGATGAAATACAGAAATTGCATCCGAATTTGTTACAAGAGGCACAATGCCAACTTAAGTACAAGAGGACTGATACTCTAACTTTCTATGATTTGAACCTCTCCTGTGAGTCCAAGTTTTGATTCCGATGCCTCATTTCAGGGTTACTCAGTCCCTTGGGCCGTCTAATTGTCTATGAAACACAGAAATTGCATCCGAATTTAATACAAAAGGCACAATGCCGACTTAAGTACAAGAGGACTGACACTCTAAACTCCTATGATTTGAACCTCTCCTGTGAGTCCAGTTTTAGATTCCGATCCTTCACTTTAGGTTTACTGTATAACTTGGACCTTCTTATTGACGATGAAACACAGATATTTCATCCGAATTTAATACAAAAGGCACAATGCCGACTTAAGTACAAGAGGACTGACACTGTAACTTACTGTGATTTGAACCTCTCCGGTGAGTCCAGTTTTAGATTCCGATGCTACACTTCAGGTTTACTGTATCCCTTGTACCTTCTTATTGACGATGAAACACAGAAATTGCATCCGAATCTATTACAAAAGGCACAGTGCCGACTAAAGTACAAGAGGACTGACAGTATATCTTTCTATGATTTGAACCTCTGCTGAGTCCAGTTTTAGATTCCGATGCTTCACTACAGGTTTACTGTAACCCTTGGACCTTCTTATTGACGATGAAAAACAGAAATTGCATCCGAAATTAATACAAAAGGCACAATTCCGACTTGAGTACAAGAGGACTGACACACTAACTTTCTATGATTTGAACCTCTCCTGTGGGTCCAGACTTAGATTCCGACGCTTCACTTCAGGTGTATCGCTTGTATCTTCTTATTGACGATGAAACACAGAAATTGCATCCGATTTTAGTACAAAAGGCACAATGCCGACTTAAGTGCAAGAGGACAGTCACTCTAACATTCAATGATTAGAACCTCTCCTTTGAGTCAATACTTGGATTCCGATGCTTCACTTCAGGTTTACTAAGTCCCTTGGACCGTCTTATTGACGATGAAACACAGAAATTACATCCGAATTTAATACAAAAAGCACAATGCCGACTTAAGTAAAAGAGGACTGACACTCTAAACTTCTATGACTTGAACGTCTCCTGTGAGTCCGGTTTTGGATTCCGATGCTTCACTTCAGGTTTACTGTATACCTTGGACCTTCTTATTGACGATGATACACAGATATTGCATCCGAATTTAATACAAAAGGCACAATGCCGACTTAAGTACAAGAGGACTGACACTCTAACTCTCTATGGTTTGAACCTCACTTGTGAGTCCAGTTTTAGAGTCCGATGCTTCACTTCAGGTTTACTGTATCCCTTGGACGTTCTTACTGACAATGAAACACAGAAATTGCATCCGAATTTAATACAAAATGCACAATGCGGCCTGAAGTACAATAGGACTGAAACTCTAATTTTCTATGATTTGTACCACTCCTGTGAGTCCAGTTTAAGATTCCGATGCTTCACTTCAGGTTTACTAAATATCTTGGGCCTTCTTATTGCCGATGAAGCACTGAAATTGCATCCGATTTTAATACAAAACGCACAAAGCTGACATAAGTACAAGCGGAATGACACTCTAACTTTCTATGATTTGAACCACTCCTGTGGTTCCAGTTTTAGATACCTATGCTTCACATCAGGTTTACTGTATCCCTTGTACCTTCTTATTGACGATGAAACACAGAAATTGCATCCGAATTTAATACAAAAGGCACAATGCCGTCTTAAGTACAAGAGGACTGACACACTAACTTTCTATGATTTGAACCTCTCCTGTGAGTCCAGACATAGATTCCGACGCTTCACTTCAGGTTTACTGTATCCCTTGGACCCTATTATTGACGATGAAACACAGAAATTGCATCCGAATTTAATACGAAAGGCCCAATACCGACTTAAGTAAAAAATGACTGACACTCTAACTTTCTAAGATTTGAACCTCTCTTGTGAGTCCAGTTTCAGATTCCGATGCTTCACTTCAGGTTTACTGTATACCTTGGACCTTCTTATTGACGATGAAACACAGATATTGCATCCGAATTTAATACAAAAGGCACAATGCCGACTTAAGTACAAGAGGACTGACACTCTAACTCTCTGAGATTTGAACCTCACCTGTGAGTCCAGTTTTAGATTCCGATGCTTCACTTCAGGTTTACTGTATACCTTGGGCCTTCTTATTGACGATGAAGCACTGAAATTGCATCCGATTTTAATACAAAAGGCACAAAGCTGACATAAGTACAAGCGGAATGACACTCTAACCTTCTATGATTTGAACCTCTCCTGTGGTTCCAGTTTTAGATTCCGATGCTTCACTTCAGGTTTACTGTATCTCGTGGACCTTCTTATTGACGATGAAACACAGAAATTGCATCCGAATTTAATACAAAAGGCACAATGTCGTCTTAAGTACAAGAGGACTGACACACTAACTTTCTATGATTTGAACCTCTCCTGTGAGTCCAGACTTAGATTCCGACCTTCACTTCAGGTTTACTGTATCCCTTGGACCCTATTATTGACGATGAAACACAGAAATTGCATCCGAATTTAATACAAAAGGCCCAATACCGACTTAAGTACAAGATGACTGACACTCTAACTTTCTATGATTTGAACCTCTCTTGTGAGTCCAGTTTCAGATTCCGATGCTTCACTTCAGGTTTAATGTACCACTTGGACCTTTTATTGACGATGAAACACAGAAATTGCATCCGAATTTAATACAAAAGGCACAATGCCGACTTAAGTACAAGAGTACTAACACTCGAACTTTCTATGATTTGAACCTCTCCTGTGGGTCCAATTTTAGGTTCCGATGCTTCACTTCAGGTTTACTGAGTCCCTTGGACTTTCTTATTGACGATGAAACACAGAAATTGCATCCGAATTTAATACAAAAGGCACAATGCCGACTTAATTACAAGAGGACTGACTAACTTTCTATGATTTGATCCTCTGCTGGGAGTCCAGTTTTAGATTCCGATCCTACACTTCAGGTTTACTGTGTCCCTTGTACCTTGTTATTGACGATGAAATACAGAAATTGCATCCGAATTTGTTACAAAAGGCACAATGCCGACTTAAGTACAAGAGGACTGATACTCTAACTTTCTATGATTTGAACCTCTCCTGTGGGTCCAGACTTAGATTCCGACGCTTCACTTCAGGTGTATCACTTGTATCTTCTTATTGACGATGAAACACAGAAATTGCATCCGATTTTAGTACAAAAGGCACAATGCCGACTTAAGTGCAAGAGGACAGACACTCTAACTTTCTATGATTAGAACCTCTCCTTTGAGTCAATACTTGGATTCCGATGCTTCACTTCAGGTTTACTGTATCCCTTGGACCATCTTATTGACGATCAAACACAGAAATTGCATCCGAATTTAATACAAAAGGCACAATGCCGACTTAAGTACAAGAGGACTGACACTCTAATTTCCTATCATTTTAACCACTCCTGTGAGTCCAGGCTTAGATTCCGATGCATCTCTTCAGGTTTACTGTATCCCTTGGACCTTCTTATTGACGATGAAACACAGAAATTGTATCCGAATTCAATACAAAAGGCACAATGCCGACCTAAGTACATGAGGACAGACACTCTAACTTTCTATGATTTGGACCTCTCCTGTGAGTCCAGTTTTAGATTCCGATGCTTCACTTCAGGTTTACTAAGTCCTTTGGACCGTCTTATTGACGATGAAACACAGAAATTACATCCGAATTTAATACAAAAAGCACAATGCCGACTTAAGTAAAAGAGGACTGACACTCTAACCTTCTATGACTTGAACGTCTCCTGTGAGTCCGGTTTTGGATTCCGATGCTTCACTTAAGGTTTACTGTATACCTTGGACCTTCTTATTGACGATAAAACACAGATGTTGCATCCGAATTTAATACAAAAGGCACAATGCCGACTTAAGTACAAGAGGACTGACACTCTAACTCTCTATGGTTTGAACCTCACTTGTGAGTCCAGTTTTAGAGTCCGATGCTTCACTTCAGGTTTACTGTATCCCTTGGACGTTCTTACTGACAATGAAACACAGAAATTGCATCCGAATTTAATACAAAATGCACAATGCGGCCTGAAGTACAATAGGACTGAAACTCTAATTTTCTATGATTTGTACCACTCCTGTGAGTCCAGTTTAAGATTCCGATGCTTCACTTCAGGTTTACTAAATATCTTGGGCCTTCTTATTGCCGATGAAGCACTGAAATTGCATCCGATTTTAATACAAAACGCACAAAGCTGACATAAGTACAAGCGGAATGACACTCTAACTTTCTATGATTTGAACCACTCCTGTGGTTCCAGTTTTAGATACCTATGCTTCACATCAGGTTTACTGTATCCCTTGTACCTTCTTATTGACGATGAAACACAGAAATTGCATCCGAATGTAATACAAAAGGCACAATGCCGTCTTAAGTACAAGAGGACTGACACACTAACTTTCTATGATTTGAACCTCTCCTGTGAGTCCAGACATAGATTCCGACGCTTCACTTCAGGTTTACTGTATCCCCTGGACCCTATTATTGACGATGAAACACAGAAATTGCATCCGAATTTAATACAAAAGGCCCAATACCGACTTAAGTAAAAAATGACTGACACTCTAACTTTCTAAGATTTGAACCTCTCTTGTGAGTCCAGTTTCAGATTCCGATGCTTCACTTCAGGTTTACTGTATACCTTGGACCTTCTTATTGAAGATGAAACACAGATATTGCATCCGAATTTAATACAAAAGGCACAATGCCGACTTAAGTACAAGAGGACTGACACTCTAACTCTCTATGATTTGAACCTCACCTGTGAGTCCAGTTTTAGATTCCGATGCTTCACTTCAGGTTTACTGTATACCTTGGGCCTTCTTATTGACGATGAAGCACTGAAATTGCATCCGATTTTAATACAAAAGGCACAAAGCTGACATAAGTACAAGCGGAATGACACTCTAACCTTCTATGATTTGAACCTCTCCTGTGGTTCCAGTTTTAGATTCCGATGCTTCACTTCAGGTTTACTGTATCTCTTGGACCTCCTTATTGACGATGAAACACAGAAATTGCATCCGAATTTAATACAAAAGGCACAATGTCGTCTTAAGTACAAAAGGACTGACACACTAACTTTCTATGATTTGAACCTCTCCTGTGAGTCCAGACTTAGATTCCGACCTTCACTTCATGTTTACTGTATCCCTTGGACCCTATTATTGACGATGAAACACAGAAATTGCATCCGAATGTAATACAAAAGGCCCAATACCGACTTAAGTACAAGATGACTGACACTCTAACTTTCTATGATTTGAACCTCTCTTGTGAGTCCAGTTTCAGATTCCGATGCCTCACTTCAGGTTTAATGTACCACTTGGACCTTTTATTGACGATGAAACACAGAAATTGCATCCGAATTTAATACAAAAGGCACAATGCCGACTTAAGTACAAGAGTACTAACACTCGAACTTTCTATGATTTGAACCTCTCCTGTGGGTCCAATTTTAGGTTCCGATGCTTCACTTCAGGTTTACTGAGTCCCTTGGACTTTCTTATTGACGATGAAACACAGAAATTGCATCCGAATTTGTTACAAAAGGCACAATGCCGACTTAAGTACAAGAGGACTGATACTCTAACTTTCTATGATTTGAACCTCTCCTGTGAGTCCAGGTTTTGATTCCGATGCTTCATTTCAGGGTTACTCAGTCCCTTGGGCCGTCTAATTGACTATGAAACACAGAAATTGCATCCGAATTTAATACAAAAGGCACAATGCCGACTTAAGTACAAGAGGACTGACACTCTAAACTCCTATGATTTGAACCTCTCCTGTGAGTCCAGTTTTTGATTCCGATCCTTCACTTTAGGTGTACTGTATAACTTGGACCTTCTTATTGACGATGAAACACAGATATTTCATCCGAATTTAATACAAAAGGCACAATGTCGTCCTAAGTACAAGAGGACTGACACACTAACTTTCTATGATTTGAACCTCTCCTTTGGTTCCAATTTTAGGTTCCGATTTTTCACTTCAGGTTTACTGAGTCCCTTGGACTTTCTTATTGACGATGAAACACAGAAATTGCATCCGAATTTTATATAATAGGCACAATGCCGACTTAAGTACAAGAGGTCTGACACTCTATCTTTCTATGATTTGTACCTCTCCTGAGTCCAGTTTTAGATTCCGATGCTTCACTACAGGTTTACTGTATCCCTTGGACCTTCTTATTGACGATGAAAAACAGAAATAGCATCCGAAATTAATACAAAAGGCACAATTCCGACTTGAGTACAAGAGGACTGACACACTAACATTCTATGATTTGAACCTCTCCTGTGGGTCCAGACTTAGATTCCGACGCTTCACTTCAGGTTTACTGTATCGCTTGTATCTTCTTATTGACGATGAAACACAGAAATTGCATCTGATTTTAATACAAAAGGCACATGGCGGACTTAAGTGCAAGAGGACAGACACTCTAACTTTCTATGATTAGAACCTCTCCTGTGAGTCAATACTTGGATTCCGATGCTTCACTTCAGGTTTACTGTATCCCTTGGACCATCGTATTGACGATCAAACACAGAAATTGCATCCGAATTTAATACAAAACGCACAATGCCGACTTAAGTACAAGAGGACTGACACTCTAACTTCCTATCATTTGGACCTCTCCTGTGAGTCCTGGCTTAGATTCCGATGCTTCTCTTCAGGTTTACTGTATCCCTTGGACCTTCTTATTGACGATGAAACACAGAAATTGTATCCGAATTCAATACAAAAGCCACAATGCCGACCTAAGTACATGAGGACAGACTCTCTAACTTTCTATGATTTGGACCTCTCCTGTGAGTCCAGTTTTAGATTCCGATGCTTCACTTCAGGTTTACTAAGTCCCTTGGACCGTCTTGTTGACGATGAAACACAGAAATTACATCCGAATTTAATACAAAAAGCACAATGCCGACTTAAGTAAAAGAGGACTGCCACTCTAACCTTCTATGACTTGAACCTCTCCTGTGAGTCCGGTTTTGGATTCCGATGCTTCACTTCAGGTTTACTGTATACCTTGGACCTTCTTATTGACGATGAAACACAGAAATTGCATCCGAAATTAATACAAAATGCACAATGCGGCCTGAAGTACAATAGGACTGACACTCTAACTTTCTAACATTTGTACCACTCCTGTGAGTGCAGTTTTAGATTCCGATGCTTCACTTCAGGTTTACTGTATACCTTGGGCCGTCTTATTGACGATGAAGCACTGAAATTGCATCCGATTTTAATACAAAAGGCACAAAGCTGACATAAGTACAAGCGGAATGACACTCTAACCTTCTATGATTTGAACCTCTCCTGTGGTTCCAGTTTTAGATTCCGAAGCTTCACTTCAGGTTTACTGTATCTCTTGGACCTTCTTATTGACGATGAAACACAGAAATTGCTTCCGAATTTAATACAAAAGGCACAATGTCGTCTTAAGTACAAGCGGACTGACACACTAACTTTCTATGATTTGAACCTCTCCTGTGAGTCCAGACTTAGATTCCGACGCTTCACTTCAGGTTTACTGTATCCCTTGGACCCTATTATTGACGATGAAACACAGAAATTGCATCCGAATTTAATACAAAAGGCCCAATACCGACTTAAGTACAAGATGACTGACACTCTAACTTTCAATGATTTGAACCTCTCTTGTGAGTCCAGTTTCAGATTCCGATGCTTCACATCAGGTTTAATGTACCACTTGGACCTTTTATTGACGATGAAACACAGAAATTGCATCCGAATTTAATACAAAAGGCACAATGCCGACTTAAGTACAAGAGGACTGATACTCTAACATTATATGATTTGAACCTCTCCTGTGAGTCCCGTTTTAGATTCCGACGCTTCACTTCAGGTTTACTGTACCTTTTGGACCTTCTTATTGATGATGAAACACAGAAATTGCATCCGATTTTAATACAAAAGGCACAATGCCGACTTAAGTACAAGAGTACTAACACTCGAACTTTCTATGATTTGAACCTCTCCTGTGGGTCCAATTTTAGGTTCCGATGCTTCACTTCAGGTTTACTGAGTCCCTTGGACTTTCTTATTGACGATGAAACACAGAAATTGCATCCGAATTTAATATAATAGGCACAATGCCGATTTAAGTACAAGAGGACTGACACTCTAACTCTGAATGATTTGAACCTCTCCTGTGAGTCCAGTTTTAGAGTCCGATGCCTCACTTCAGGTTTACTGTATCCCTTGGACGTTCTTATTGGTGATGAAACACAGAAATTGCATCCGAATTTAATACAAAAGGCACAATGCCGACTTAATTACAAGAGGACTGACTAACTTTCTATGATTTGATCCTCTGCTGTGAGTCCAGTTTTAGATTCCGATCCTACACTTCAGGTTTACTGTGTCCCTTGTACCTTCTTATTGACGATGAAATACAGAAATTGCATCCGAATTTGTTACAAGAGGCACAATGCCAACTTAAGTACAGGAGGACTGATACTCTAACTTTCTATGATTTGAACCTCTCCTGTTAGTCCAAGTTTTGATTCCGATGCTTCATTTCAGGGTTACTCAGTCCCTTGGGCCGTCTAACTGTCTATGAAACACAGAAATTGCATCCGAATTTAATACAAAAGGCACAATGCCGACTTAAGTACAAGAGGACTGACACTCTAAACTCCTATGATTTGAACCTCTCCTGTGAGTCCAGTTATAGATTCCGATCCTTCACTTTAGGTTTACTGTAATACTTGGACCTTCTTATTGACGATGAAACACAGATATTTCATCCGAATTTAATACAAAAGGCACAATGCCGACTTAAGTACAAGAGGACTGACACTGTAACTTACTGTGATTTGAACCTCTCCGGTGAGTCCAGTTTTAGATTCTGATGCTACACTTCAGGTTTACTGTATCCCTTGTACCTTCTTATTGACGATGAAACACAGAAATTGCATCCGAATCTATTACAAAAGGCACAGTGCCGACTAAAGTACAAGAGGACTGACAGTATATCTTTCTATGATTTGAACCTCTGCTGAGTCCAGTTTTAGATTCCGATGCTTCACTACAGGTTTACTGTAACCCTTGGACCTTCTTATTGACGATGAAAAACAGAAATTGCATCCGAAATTAATACAAAAGGCACAATTCCGACTTGAGTACAAGAGGACAGACACACTAACTTTCTATGATTTGAACCTCTCCTGTGGGTCCAGACTTAGATTACGACGCTTCACTTCAGGTGTATCGCTTGTATCTTCTTATTGACGATGAAACACAGAAATTGCATCCGATTTTAGTACAAAAGGCACAATGCTGACTTAAGTGCAAGAGGACAGACACTCTAAATTTCTATGATTAGAACCTCTCCTTTGAGTCAATACTTGGATTCCGATGCTTCACTTCAGGTTTACTGTATCCCTTGGACCATCTTATTGACGATCAAACACAGAAATTGCATCCGAATTTAATACAAAAGGCACAATGCCGACTTAAGTACAAGAGGACTGACACTCTAACTTCCTATCATTTGAACCTCTCCTGTGAGTTCAGGCTTAGATTCCGATGCTTCTCTTCAGGTTTACTGTATCCCTTGGACCTTCTTATTGACGATGAAACACAGATATTGTGTCCGAATTCAATACAAAAGGCACAATGCCGACCTAAGTACATGAGGACAGACACTCTACCTTTCTATGATTTGGACCTCTCCTGTGAGTCCAGTTTTAGATTCCGATGCTACACTTCAGGTTTACTAAGTCCCTTGGACCGTCTTATTGACGATGAAACACAGAAATTACATCCGAATTTAATACAAAAAGCACAATGCCGACTTAAGTAAAAGAGGACTGACACTCTAACCTTCTATGACTTGAACGTCTCCTGTGAGTCCGGTTTTGGATTCCGATGCTTCACTTCAGGTTTACTGTATACCTTGGACCTTCTTATTGCCGATGAAGCACTGAAATTGCATCCGATTTTAATACAAAACGCACAAAGCTGACATAAGTACAAGCGGAATGACACTCTAACTTTCTATGATTTGAACCACTCCTGTGGTTCCAGTTTTAGATACCTATGCTTCACATCAGGTTTACTGTATCCCTTGTACCTTCTTATTGACGATGAAACACAGAAATTGCATCCGAATTTAATACAAAAGGCACAATGCCGTCTTAAGTACAAGAGGACTGACACACTAACTTTCTATGATTTGAACCTCTCCTGTGAGTCCAGACATAGATTCCGACGCTTCACTTCAGGTTTACTGTATCCCTTGGACCCTATTATTGACGATGAAACACAGAAATTGCATCCGAATTTAATACAAAAGGCCCAATACCGACTTAAGTACAAAATGACTGACACTCTAACTTTCTAAGATTTGAACCTCTCTTGTGAGTCCAGTTTCAGATTCCGATGCTTCACTTCAGGTTTACTGTATACCTTGGACCTTCTTATTGACGATGAAACACAGATATTGCATCCGAATTTAATACAAAAGGCACAATGCCGACTTAAGTACAAGAGGACTGACACTCTAACTCTCTATGATTTGAACCTCACCTGTGAGTCCAGTTTTAGATTCCGATGCTTCACTTCAAGTTTACTGTATACCTTGGGCCTTCTTATTGACGATGAAGCACTGAAATTGCATCCGATTTTAATACAAAAGGCACAAAGCTGACATAAGTACAAGCGGAATGACACTCTAACCTTCTATGATTTGAACCTCTCCTGTGGTTCCAGTTTTAGATTCCGATGCTTCACTTCAGGTTTACTGTATCTCTTGGACCTTCTTATTGACGATGAAACACAGAAATTGCATCCGAATTTAATACAAAAGGCACAATGTCGTCTTAAGTACAAGAGGACTGACACACTAACTTTCTATGATTTGAACCTCTCCTGTGAGTCCAGACTTAGATTCCGACCTTCACTTCAGGTTTACTGTATCCCTTGGACCCAATTATTGCCGATGAAACACAGAAATTGCATCCGAATTTAATACAAAAGGCCCAATACCGACTTAAGTACAAGATGACTGACACTCTAACTTTCTATGATTTGAACCTCTCTATTGAGTCCAGTTTCAGATTCCGATGCTTCACTTCAGGTTTAATGTACCACTTGGACGTTTTATTGACGATGAAACACAGAAATTGCATCCGATTTTAATACAAAAGGCACAATGCCGACTTAAGTACAAGAGTACTAACACTCGAACTTCCTATGATTTTAACCTCTCCTGTGGGTCCAATTTTAGGTTCCGATGCTTCACTTCAGGTTTACTGAGTCCCTTGGACTTTCTTATTGACGATGAAACACAGAAATTGCATCCGAATTTAATATAATAGGCACAATGCCGACTTAAGTACAAGAGGACTGACACTCTAACTCTGTATGATTGGAACCTCTACTGTGAGTCCAGTTTTAGAGTCCGATGCCTCACTTCAGGTTTACTGTATCCCTTGGACGTTCTTATTGATGATGAAACACAGAAATTTCATCCGAATTTAATACAAAAGGCACAATGCCGACTTAATTACAAGAGGACTGACTAACTTTCTATGATTTGTTCCTCTGCTTGGAGTCCAGTTTTAGATTCCGATCCTACACTTCAGGTTTACTGTGTCCCTTGAACCTTCTTATTGACGATGAAATACAGAAATTGCATCCGAATTTGTTACAAAAGGCACAATGCCGACTTAAGTACAAGAGGACTGATACTCTAACTTTCTATGATTTGAACCTCTCCTGTGAGTCCAGGTTTTGATTCCGATGTTTCATTTATGGGGTTACTCAGTCCCTTGGGCCGTCTAATTGACTATGAAACACAGAAATTGCATCCGAATTTAATACAAAAGGCACAATGCCGACTTAAGTACAAGAGGACTGACACTCTAAACTCCTATGATTTGAACCTCTCCTGTGAGTCCAGTTTTTGATTCCGATCCTTCACTTTAGGTGTACTGTATAACTTGGACCTTCTTATTGACGATGAAACACAGATATTTCATCCGAATTTAATACAAAAGGCACAATGCCGACTTCAGTACAAGAGGACTGACACTCTAACTCTCTATGATTTGAACCTCTTCAGTGAGTTCAGTTTTAGAGTCCGATGCTTCACTTCAGGTTTACTGTATCCCTTGGACGTTCTTATTGATGATGAAACACAGAAATTGCATCCGAATTTAATACAAAAGGCACAATGCCGACTTAATTACAAGAGGACTGACAATCTAACTTTCTGTGATTTGAACCTCTCCGGTGAGTCCAGTTTTAGATTCCGATGCTACACTTCAGGTTTACTGTATCCCTTGTACCTTTTTATTGACGATGAAACACAGAAATTGCATCCGAATTTATTACAAAAGGCAGAATGCCGACTAAAGTACAAGAGGACTGACACTCTATATTTCTATGATTTGAACCCCTCCTGTGAGTCAAGACTTGGATTCCGATGCTTCACTTCAGGTTTACTGTATCCCTTGGACCATCTTATTGACGATCAAACACAGAAATTGCATCCGAATTTAATACAAAAGGCACAATGCCGACTTAAGTACAAGAGGACTGACACTCTAACTTCCTATCATTTGAACCTCTCCTGTGAGTCCAGGCTTAGATTCCGATGCTTCTCTTCAGGTTTACTGTATCCCTTGGACCTTCTTATTGACGATGAAACACAGAAATTGTATCCGAATTCAATACAAAAGGCACAATGCCGACTTAAGTACATGAGGACAGACACTCTAACTTTCTATGATTTGGACCTCTCCTGTGAGTCCAGTTTTACATTCCGATGCTTCACTTCAGGTTTACTAAGTCCCTTGGACCGTCTTATTGACGATGAAACACAGAAATTACATCCGAATGTAATACAAAAGGCACAATCCCGACTTAAGTACAAGAGGACTGACACTCTAACCTTCTATGACTTGAACCTCTCCTGTGAGTCCGGTTTTAGATTCCGATGCTTCACTTCAGGTTTACTGTATACCTTGGAACTTCATATTGACGATGAAACACAGATATTGCATCCGAATTTAATACAAAATGCACAATGCCGACTTAAGTACAAGAGGACTGACACTCCAATTTTCTATGATTTGAACCTCACTTGTGAGTCCAGTTTTAGAGTCCGATGCTTCACTTCAGGTTTACTGTATCCCTTGGACGTTCTTACTGACAATGAAACACAGAAATTGCATCCGAATTTAATACAAAATGCACAATGCGGCCTGAAGTACAATCGGACTGACACTCTAATTTTCTATGATTTGTACCACTTCTGTGAGTCCAGTTTAAGATTCCGATGCTTCACTTCAGGTTTACTAAATACCTTGGGCCTTCTTATTGACGATGAAGCACTGAAATTGCATCCGATTTTAATACAAAAGGCACAAAGCTGACATAAGTACAAGCGGTATGACACTCTAACTTTCTATGATTTGAACCACTCCTGTGGTTCCAGTTTTAGATTCCGATGCTTCACTTCAGGTTTACTGTATCCCTTGTACCTTCTTATTGACGATGAAACACAGAAATTGCATCCGAATTTAATACAAAAGGCACAATGCCGTCTTAAGTACAAGAGGACTGACACACTAACTTTCTATGATTTGAACCTCTCCTGTGAGTCCAGACTTAGATTCCGACGCTTCACTTCAGGTTTACTGTATCCCTTGGACCCTATTATTGACGATGAAACACAGAAATTGCATCCGAATTTAATACAAAAGGCCCAATACCGACTTAAGTACAAAATGACTGACACTCTAACTTTCTATGATTTGAACCTCTCTTGTGAGTCCAGTTTCAGATTCCGATGCTTCACTTCAGGTTTACTGTATACCTTGGACCTTCGTATTGACGATGAAACACAGATATTGCCTCCGAATTTAATACAAAAGGCACAATGCCGACTTAAGTACAAGAGGACTGACACTCTAACTCTCTATGATTTGAACCTCACCTGTGAGTCCAGTTTTAGAGTCCGATGCTTCACTTCAGGTTTACTGTATCCCTTGGACGTTCTTACTGACGATGAAACACAGAAATTGCATCCGAATTTAATACAAAATGCACAATGCGGCCTGAAGTACAATAGGACTGACACTCTAACTTTCTATGATTTGTACCACTCCTGTGAGTGCAGTTTTAGATTCCGATGCTTCACTTCAGGTTTACTGTATACCTTGGGCCTTCTTATTGACGATGAAGCACTGAAATTGCATCCGATTTTAATACAAAAGGCACAAAGCTGACATAAGTACAAGCGGAATGACACTCTAACCTTCTATGATTTGAACCTCTCCTGTGAGTCCAGTTTTGGATTCCGAGGCTTCACTTCAGGTTTACTGTATCCCTTGGACGTTCTTATTAATGATGAAACACAGAAATTGCATCTGAATTTAATACAAAAGGCACAATGCCGACATAATTACAAGAGGACTGACTAACTTTCTATGATTTGAACCTCTCCTGTGGCTCCAGTTTTAGATTCCGATGCTACACTTCAGGTTTACTGTATCCCTTGTACCTTCTTATTGACGATCAAACACAGAAATTGCATCCGAATTTATTACAAAAGGCACAATGCCGACTTAAGTACAAGAGGACTGACACTCTAACTTTCTATGGTTTGAACCTCACTTGTGAGTCCAGTTTTAGAGTCCGATGCTTCACTTCACGTTTACTGTATCCCTTGGACGTTCTTACTGACAATGAAACACAGAAATTACATCCGAACTTAATACAAAAAGCACAATGCCGACTTAAGTAAAAGAGGACTGACACTCTAACCTTCTATGACTTGAATGTCTCCTGTGAGTCCGGTTTTGGATTCCGATGCTTCACTTCAGGTTTACTGTATACCTTGGACCTTCTTATTGACGATGAAACACAGATATTGCATCCGAATTTAATACAAAAGGCACAATGCCGACTTAAGTACAAGAGGACTGACACTCTAACTCTCTATGGTTTGAACCTCACTTGTGAGTCCAGTTTTAGAGTCCGATGCTTCACTTCAGGTTTACAGTATCCCTTGGACGTTCTTACTGACAATGAAACACAGAAATTGCATCCGAATTTAATAGAAAATGCACAATGCGGCCTGAAGTACAATAGGACTGAAACTCTAATTTTCTATGATTTGTACCACTCCTGTGAGTCCAGTTTTAGATTCCGATGCTTCACTTCAGGTTTACTAAGTACCTTGGGCCTTCTTATTGCCGATGAAGCACTGAAATTGCATCCGATTTTAATACAAAACGCACAAAGCTGACATAAGTACAAGCGGAATGACACTCTAACTTTCTATGATTTGAACCACTCCTGTGGTTCCAGTTTTAGATACCTATGCTTCACATCAGGTTTACTGTATCCCTTGTACCTTTTATTGACGATGAAACACAGAAATTGCATCCGAATTTAATACAAAAGGCACAATGCCGTCTTAAGTACAAGAGGACTGACACACTAACTTTCTATGATTTGAACCTCTCCTGTGAGTCCAGACATAGATTCCGACGCTTCACTTCGGTTTAGTGTATCCCTTGGACCCTATTATTGACGATGAAACACAGAAATTGCATCCGAATTTAATACAAACGGCCCAATACCGACTTAAGTACAAAATGACTGACACTCTAACTTTCTAAGATTTGAACCTCTCTTGTGAGTCCAGTTTCAGATTCCGATGCTTCACTTCAGGTTTACTGTTTACCTTGGACCTTCTTATTGACGATGAATCACAAATATTGCATCCGAATTTAATACAAAATGCACAATGCGGCCTGAAGTACAATAGGACTGACACTCTAACATTCTATGATTTGTACCACTCCTGTGAGTGCAGTTTTAGATTCCGATGCTTCACTTCAGGTTTACTGTATACCTTGGGCCTTCTTATTGACGATGAAGCACTGAAATTGCATCCGATTTTAATACAAAAGGCACAAAGCTGACATAAGTACAAGCGGAATGACACTCTAACCTTCTATGATTTGAACCTCTCCAGTGAGTCCAGTTTTAGATTCCGAGGCTTCACTTCAGGTTTACTGTATCCCTTGGACGTTCTTATTAATGATGAAACACAGAAATTGCATCTGAATTTAATACAAAAGGCACAATGCCGACTTAATTACAAGAGGACTGACTAACTTTCTATGATTTGAACCTCTCCTGTGAGTCCAGTTTTAGATTCCGATGCTACACTTCAGGTTTACTGTATCCCTTGTACCTTCTTATTGACGATCAAACACAGAAATTGCATCCGAATTTATTACAAAAGGCACAATGCCGACTTAAGTACAAGGGGACTGACACTCTAACTTTCTATGGTTTGAACCTCACTTGTGAGTCCAGTTTTAGAGTCCGATGCTTCACTTCGGGTTTACTGTATCCCTTGGACGTTCTTACTGACAATGAAACACAGAAATTACATCCGAACTTAATACAAAAAGCACAATGCCGACTTAAGTAAAAGAGGACTGACACTCTAACCTTCTATGACTTGAACGTCTCCTGTGAGTCCGGTTTGGGATTCCGATGCTTCACTTCAGGTTTACTGTATACCTTGGACCTTCTTATTGACGATGAAACACAGATATTGCATCCGAATTTAATACAAAAAGCACAATGCCGACTTAAGTACAAGAGGACTGACACTCTAACTCTCTATGGTTTGAACCTCACTTGTGAGTCCAGTTTTAGAGTCCGATGCTTCACTTCAGGTTTACTTTATCCCTTGGACGTTCTTACTGACAATGAAACACAGAAATTGCATCCGAATTTAATAGAAAATGCACAATGCGGCCTGAAGTACAATAGGACTGAAACTCTAATTTTCTATGATTTGTACCACTCCTGTGAGTCCAGTTTTAGATTCCGATGCTTCACTTCAGGTTTACTAAATACCTTGGGCCTTCTTATTGCCGATGAAGCACTGAAATTGCATCCGATTTTAATACAAAACGCACAAAGCTGACATAAGTACAAGCGGAATGACACACTAACTTTCTATGATTTGAACCTCTCCTGTGAG
Organism: Schistocerca serialis cubense; assembly: GCF_023864345.2. NCBI lineage: Eukaryota > Metazoa > Arthropoda > Insecta > Orthoptera > Acrididae > Schistocerca > Schistocerca serialis. Next base: position 1,045,588,286 of record NC_064640.1, on the reverse strand, counting down.
TCCAGACATAGATTCCGACGCTTCACTTCAGGTTTACTGTATCCCTTGGACCCTATTATTGACGATGAAACACAGAAATTGCATCCGAATTTAATACAAAAGGCCCAATACCGACTTAAGTACAAAATGACTGACACTCTAACTTTCTAAGATTTGAACCTCTCTTGTGAGTCCAGTTTCAGATTCCGATGCTTCACTTCAGGTTTACTGTATACCTTGGACCTTCTTATTGACGATGAAACACAGATATTGCATCCGAATTTAATACAAAAGGCACATTGCCGACTTAAGTACAAGAGGACTGACACTCTAACTCTCTATGATTTGAACCTCACCTGTGAGTCCAGTTTTAGATTCCGATGCTTCACTTCAGGTTTACTGTATACCTTGGGCCTTCTTATTGACGATGAAGCACTGAAATTGCATCCGATTTTAATACAAAAGGCACAAAGCTGACATAAGTACAGCGGAATGACACTCTAACCTTCTATGATTTGAACCTCTCCTGTGGTTCCAGTTTTAGATTCCGATGCTTCACTTCAGGTTTACTGTATCTCTTGGACCTTCTTATTGACGATGAAACACAGAAATTGCATCCGAATTTAATACAAAAGGCACAATGTCGTCTTAAGTACAAGAGGACTGACACACTAACTTTCTATGATTTGAACCTCTCCTGTGAGTCCAGACTTAGATTCCGACCTTCACTTCAGGTTTACTGTATCCCTTGGACCCTATTATTGACGATGAAACACAGAAATTGCATCCGAATTTAATACAAAAGGCCCAATACCGACTTAAGTACAAGATGACTGACACTCTAACTTTCTATGATTTGAACCTCTCTTGTGAGTCCAGTTTCAGATTCCGATGCTTCACTTCAGGTTTAATGTACCACTTGGACCTTTTATTGACGATGAAACACAGAAATTGCATCCGAATTTAATACAAAAGGCACAATGCCGACTTAAGTACAAGAGGACTGATACTCTAACATTCTATGATTTGAACCTATCCTGTGAGTCCCGTTTTAGATTCCGACGCTTCACTTCAGGTTTACTGTATCTTTTGGACCTTCTTATTGACGATTAAACACAGAAATTGCGTCCGATTTTAATACAAAAGGCACAATGCCGACTTAAGTACAAGAGTACTAACACTCGAAATTTCTATGATTTGAACCTCTCCTGTGGGTCCAATTTTAGGTTCCGATGCTTCACTTCAGGTTTACTGAGTCCCTTGGACTTTCTTATTGACGATGAAACACAGAAATTGCATCCGAATTTAATATAATAGGCACAATGCCGACTTAAGTACAAGAGGACTGACACTCTAACCCTGGATGATTTGAACCTCTCCTGTGAGTCCAGTTTTAGAGTCCGATGCCTCACTTCAGGTTTACTGTATCCCTTGGACGTTCTTATTGATGATGAAACACAGAAATTGCATCCGAATTTAATACAAAAGGCACAATGCCGACTTAATTACAAGAGGACTGACTAACTTTCTATGATTTGATCCTCTGCTGGGAGTCCAGTTTTAGATTCCGATCCGACACTTCAGGTTTACTGTGTCCCTTGTACCTTCTTATTGACGATGAAATACAGAAATTGCATCCGAATTTGTTACAAAAGGCACAATGCCGACTTAAGTACAAGAGGACTGATACTCTAACTTTCTATGATTTGAACCTCTCCTGTGAGTCCTGGTTTTGATTCCGATGCTTCATTTCAGGGTTACTCAGTCCCTTGGGCCGTCTAATTGACTATGAAACACAGAAATTGCATCCGAATTTAATACAAAAGGCACAATGCCGACTTAAGTACAAGAGCACTGACACTCTAAACTCCTATGATTTGAACCTCTCCTGTGAGTCCAGTTTTTGATTCCGATCCTTCACTTTAGGTGTACTGTATAACTTGGACCTTCTTATTGACGATGAAACACAGATGTTTCATCCAAATTTAATACAAAAGGCGCAATGCCGACTTAAGTGCAAGAGGACTGACACTCCAACCTTCTATGATTTGAACCTCTCCTGTGAGTCCAGTTTTAGATTCCGATGCTTCACTTAAGTTTTACTGTATACCTTGGACCTTCTTATTGACGATGAAACACAGATATTTCATCCGAATTTAATACAAAAGGCACAATGCAGTCTTCAGTACAAGAGGACTGACACTCTAACTCTCTATGATTTGAACCTCTCCAGTGAGTTCAGTTTTAGAGTCCGATGCTTCACTTCAGGTTTACTGTATCCCTTGGACGTTCTTATTGATGATGAAACACAGAAATTGCATCCGAATTTAATACAAAAGGCACAATGCCGACTTAATTACAAGAGGACTGACACTCTAACTTTCTGTGATTTGAACCTCTCCGGTGAGTCCAGTTTTAGATTCCGATGCTACACTTCAGGTTTACTGTATCCCTTGTACCTTTTTATTGACGATGAAACACAGAAATTGCATCCGAATTTATTACAAAATGCAGAATGCCGACTAAAGTACAAGAGGACTGACACTCTATCTTTCTATGATTTGAACCTCTCCTGAGTCCAGTTTAAGATTCCGATGCTTCACTACAGGTTTACTGTATCCCTTGGACCTTCTTATTGACGATGAAAAACAGAAATAGCATCCGAAATTAATACAAACGGCACAATTCCGACTTGAGTACAAGAGGACTGACACACTAACTTTCTATGATTTGAACCTCTCCTGTGGGTCCCGACTTAGATTCCGACGCTTCACTTCAGGTTTACTGTATCGCTTGTATCTTCATATTGACGATGAAACACAGAAATTGCATCCGATTTTAATACAAAAGGCACAATGCCGACTTAAGTGCAAGAGGACAGACACTCTAACTTTCTATGATTTGAACCTCTCCTGTGAGTCAAGACTTGGATTCCGATGCTTCACTTCAGGTTTACTGTATCCCTTGGACCATCTTATTGACGATCAAACACAGAAATTGCATCCGAATTTAATACAAAAGGCACAATGCCGACTTCAGTACAAGAGGACTGACACTCTAACTTCCTATCATTTGAACCTCTCCTGTGAGTCCAGGCTTAGATTCCGATGCTTCTCTTCAGGTTTACTGTATCCCTTGGACCTACTTATTGACGATGAAACACAGAAATTGTATCCGAATTCAATACAAAAGGCACAATGCCGATTTAAGTACATGAGGACAGAGACTCTAACTTTCTATGATTTGGACCTCTCCTGTGAGTCCAGTTTTAGTTTCCGATGCTTCACTTCAGGTTTACTAAGTCCCTTGGACCGTCTTATTGACGATGAAACACAGAAATTACATCCGAATTTAATACAAAAGGCACAATGCCGACTTAAGTACAAGAGGACTGACACTCTAACCTTCTATGACTTGAACCTCTCCTGTGAGTCCGGTCTTAGATTCCGATGCTTCACTTCAGGTTTACTGTATACCTTGGAACTTCATATTGACGATGAAACACAGATATTGCATCCGAATTTAATACAAAATGCACAATGCCGACTTAAGTACAAGAGGACTGACACTCCAATTTTCTATGAATTGAACCTCACTTGTGAGTCCAGTTTTAGAGTCCGATGCTTCACTTCAGGTTTACTGTATCCCTTGGACGTTCTTACTGACAATGAAACACAGAAATTGCATCCGAATTTAATACAAAAAGCACAATGCGGCCTGAAGTACAATCGGACTGACACTCTAATTTTCAATGATTTGTACCACTCCTGTGAGTCCAGTTTAAGATTCCGATGCTTCACTTCAGGTTTACTAAATACCTTGGGCCTTCTTATTGACGACGAAGCACTGAAATTGCATCCGATTTTAATACAAAAGGCACAAAGCTGACATAAGTACAAGCGGAATGACACTCTAACCTACTATGATTTGAACCTCTCCTGTGAGTCCAGTTTAAGATTCCGAGGCTTCACTTCAGGTTTACTGTATCCCTTGGACGTTCTTATTAATGATGAAACACAGAAATTGCATCTGAATTTAATACAAAAGGCACAATGCCGACTTAATTACAAGAGGACTGACTAACTTTCTATGATTTGAACCTCTCCTGTGAGTCCAGTTTTAGATTCCGATGCTACACTTCAGGTTTACTGTATCCCTTGTACCTTCTTATTGACGATCAAACACAGAAATTGCATCCGAATTTATTACAAAAGGCACAATGCCGACTTAAGTACAAGATGACTGACACTCTAACTTTCTATGATTTGAACCTCTCCAGTGAGTCCAGTTTTAGATTCCGATGCTTCACTACAGGTTTACTGTTCCCTGGGACCTTCTTATTGACGATGAAACACGGAAATAGCATACGAATTTAATACAAAAGGCACAATGCCGACTTAAGTACAAGAGGGCTGACACACTAACTTTCTATGATTTGAACTTCTCCTGTGAGTCCAGACTTAGGTTCCGATGCTTCACTTCCGGTTTACTGTATCCCTTGGACCCTATTATTGACGATGTAACACAGAAATTGCATCCGAATTTAATACAAAAGGCACAATGCCGTCTTAAGTACAAGAGGACTGACACACTAACTTTCTATGATTTGAGCCTCTCCAGTGAGTCCAGTTTTAGATTCCGATGCTTCACTTCAGGTTTACTGTATACGTTGGGCCTTCTTATTGACGATGAAGCACTTAAACTGCATCCGATTTTAATACAAAAGGCACAAAGCTGACATAAGTACAAGCGGAATGACACTCTAACTTTCTATGATTTGAACCTCTCCTGTGGTTCCAGTTTTAGTTTCCGATGCCTCACTTCAGGTTTACTGTATCCCTTGGACGTTCTTACTGACGATGAAACACAGAAATTGCATCCGAATTTACTACAAAATGCACAATGCGGCCTGAAGTACAATAGGACTGACACTCTAACTTTCTATGATTTGTACCACTCCTGTGAGTGCAGTTTTAGATTCCGATGCTTCACTTCAGGTTTACTGTATACCTTGGGCCTTCTTATTGACGATGAAGCACTGAAATTGCATCCGATTTTAATACAAAAGGCACAAAGCTGACATAAGTACAAGCGGAATGACACTCTAACCTACTATGATTTGAACCTCTCCTGTGAGTCCAGTTTAAGATTCCGAGGCTTAACTTCAGGTTTACTGTATCCCTTGGACGTTCTTATTAATGATGAAACACAGAAATTGCATCTGAATTTAATACAAAAGGCACAATGCCGACTTAATTACAAGAGGACTGACTAACTTTCTATGATTTGAACCTCTCCTGTGAGTCCAGTTTTAGATTCCGATGCTACACTTCAGGTTTACTGTATCCCTTGTACCTTCTTATTGACGATCAAACACAGAAATTGCATCCGAATTTATTACAAAAGGCACAATGCCGACTTAAGTACAAGATGACTGACACTCTAACTTTCTATGATTTGAACCTCTCCAGTGAGTCCAGTTTTAGATTCCGATGCTTCACTACAGGTTTACAGTTCCCTGGGACCTTCTTATTGACGATGAAACACGGAAATAGCATACGAATTTAATACAAAAGGCACAATGCCGACTTAAGTACAAGAGGGCTGACACACTAACTTTCTATGATTTGAACTTCTCCTGTGAGTCCAGACTTAGGTTCCGACGCTTCACTTCCGGTTTACTGTATCCCTTGGACCCTATTATTGACGATGTAACACAGAAATTGCATCCGAATTTAATACAAAAGGCACAATGCCGTCTTAAGTACAAGAGGACTGACACACTAACTTTCTATGATTTGAGCCTCTCCAGTGAGTCCAGTTTTAGATTCCGATGCTTCACTTCAGGTTTACTGTATACGTTGGGCCTTCTTATTGACGATGAAGCACTTAAATTGCATCCGATTTTAATACAAAAGGCACAAAGCTGACATAAGTACAAGCGGAATGACACTCTAACTTTCTATGATTTGAACCTCTCCTGTGGTTCCAGTTTTAGTTTCCGATGCTTCACTTCAGGTTTACTGTATCGCTTGGACCTTCTTATTGACGATGATACACAGAAATTGCATCCGAATTTAATACAAAAGGCACAATGCCGTCTTAAGTACAAGAGGACTGACACACTAACTTTCTATGATTTGAACCTCTCCTGTGAGTCCATGCTTAGATTCCGACGCTTCACTTCAAGTTTAATGTATCCCTTGGACCCTATTATTGACGATGTAACACAGAAATTGCATCCGAATTTAATACAAAAGGCCCAATACCGACTTAAGTACAAGATGACTCACACTCTAATTATCTATGATTTGAACCTGTCTTGTGAGTCCAGTTTCAGATTCCGATGCTTTTCTTCCGGTTTACTGTATCCCTTGGACCTTCTTATTGACGATGAAACACAGAAATTGCATCCGAATTTAATACAAAAGGCACAATGCCGACTTAAGTACAAGAGGACTGACACTCTAACTATCTATGATTTGAACCTCTCCAGTGAGTCCAGTTTTAGAGTCCGATGCTTCACTTCAGGTTTACTGTATACCTTGGACGTTCTTATTGATGATGAAACACAGAAATTGCATCCGAATTTAATACAAAAGTCACAATGCCGACTTAATTACAAGAGGACTGACACTCTAACTTTCTGTGATTTGAACCTCTCCTGTGAGTCCAGTTTCAGATTCCGATGCTACACTTCAGGTTTACTGTATCCCTTGTACCTTCTTATTGACGACGAAACACAGAAATTGCATCCGAATTTATTATAAAAGGCACAATGCCGACTTAAGTACAAGAGGACTGAGACTCTAACTTTCTATGATTTGAACCTCTGCTGTGAGTCCAGTTTTAGATTCCGATGCTTCACTACAGCTTTACCGTATCCCTTGGACCTTCTTATTGACGATGAAAATACAGAAATAGCATCCGAATTTAATACAAAAGGCACAATGCCGACTTAATTACAAGAGGACTGACTAACTTTCTATGATTTGATCCTCTGCTGTGAGTCCAGTTTTAGATTCCGATCCTACACTTCAGGTTTACTGTGTGCCTTGTACCTTCTTATTGACGATGAAGTACAGAAATTGCATCCGAATTTGTTACAAAAGGCACAATGCCGACTTAAGTACAAGAGGACTGATACTCTAACTTTCTATGGTTTGAACCTCTCCTGTGAGTCCAGGTTTTGATTCCGATGCTTCTTTTCAGGGTTACTCAGTCCCTTGGTTCGTCTTATTGACTATGAAACACAGTAATTGCATCCGAATTTAATACAAAAGGCACAATGCCGACTTAAGTACAAGAGGACTGACACTCTAAACTCCTATGTTTTGAATCTCTCCTGTGAGTCCAGTTTTAGATTCCGATCCTTCACTTTAGGTTTACTGTATAACTTGGACCTTCTTATTGACGATGAAACACAGATATTTCATCCGAATTTAATTCAAAAGGCACAATGCCGACTTAAGTACAAGAGGACTGACACTCTAACTCTCTATGATTTGAACCTCTCCAGTGAGTCCAGATTTAGAGTCCGATGCTTCACTTCAGGTTTACTGTATCCCTTGGACGTTCTTATTGATGATGAAACACAGAAATTGCATCCGAATTTAATACAAAAGTCACAATGCCGACTTAATTACAAGAGGACTGACACTCTAACTTTCTGTGATTTGAACCTCTCCTGTAAGTCCAGTTTTAGTTTCCGATGCTACACTTCAGGTTTACTGTATCCCTTGTACCTTCTTATTGACGATGAAACACAGAAATTGCATCCGAATTTATTACAAAAGGCACAATGCCGACTTAAGTACAAGAGGACTGATACTCTAACTTTCTATGATTTGAACCTCTGCTGTGAGTCCAGTTTTAGATTCCGATGCTTCACTTCAGGTTTACTGTATCCCTTGGACGTTCTTAATGACGATGAAACACAGAAATTGCATCCGAATTTAATACAAAATGCACAATGCGGCCTGAAGTACAATAGGACTGACACTCTAACTTTCTATGATTTGTACCACTCCTGTGAGTGCAGTTTTAGATTACGATGCTTCACTTCAGGTTTACTGTATACCTTGGGCTTTCTTATTGACGATGAAGCACTGAAATTGCATCCGATTTTAATACAAAAGGCACAAAGTTGACATAAGTACAAGCGAAATGACACTCTAACCTTCTATGATTTATATCTCTACTGTGAGTCCAGTTTTAGATTTCGAGGCTTCACTTCAGGTTTACTGTATCCCTTGGACGTTCTTATTAATGATAAAACACAGAAATTGCATCTGAATTTAATACAAAAGGCACAATGCCGACTTATTTACAAGAGGACTGACTAACTTTCGATGATTTGAACCTCTCCTGTGAGTCCAGTTTTAGATTCCGATGCTACACTTCAGGTTTACTGTATCCCTTGTACCTTCTTATTGACGATCAAACACAGAAATTGCATCCGAATTTATTACAAAAGGCACCACGCCGACTTAAGTACAAGAGGACTGACACCCTAACTTTCTATGATTTGAACCTCTCCAGTGAGTCCAGTTTTAGATTCCGATGCTTCACTACAGGTTTACTGTTCACTTGGACCTTCTTATTGACGATGAAACACAGAAATAGCATACGAATTTAGTACAAAAGGCACAATGCCGACTTAAGTACAAGAGGACTGACACACTAACTTTCTATGATTTGAACTTCCCCTGTGAGTCCAGACTTAGGTTCCGACGCTTCACTTCCGGTTTACTGTATCCCTTGGACCTTCTTATTGGCGATGAAACACAGAAATTGCATCCGAATTTAAGACAAAAGGCACAATGCCGACTTAAGTACAAGAGGACAGACACTCTAACTTTCTATGATTTGAACCTCTCCTGTGAGTCCAGACTTGGATTCCGATGCTTCACTTCAGGTTTACTGTATCGCTTGGACCTTCTTATTGACGATCAAACACAGAAATTGCATCCGAATTTAATACAAATGGCACAATGCCGACTTAAGTACAAGAGGACTGACACTCTAACTTTCTATGATTTGAACCTCTCTTGTGAGTCCAGTTTGAGATTCCGATGATTCACTTCTGGTTTAATGTATCACTTGGACCTTTTATTGACGATGAAACACAGAAATTGCATTCGAATTTAATACAAAAGGCACAATGCCGACTTAAGTACAAGAGGACTGATACTCTAACATTCTATGATTTGAATCTCTCCTGTGAGTCCCGTTTTAGATTCCGACGCTTCACTTCAGGTTTACTGTATCTTTTGGACCTTCTTATTGACGATTAAACACAGAAATTGCATCCGATTTTAATACAAAAGGCACAATGCCGACTTAAGTACGAGAGGACTAACACTCTAACTTTCTATGATTTGAACCTCTCCTGTGGGTCCAATTTTAGGTTACGATGCTTCACTTCAGGTTTACTGAATCCCTTGGACTTTCTTATTGACGATGAAACACAGAAATTGCATCCGAATTTAATATAATAGGCACAATGCCGTCTTAAGTACAAGAGGAGTGACACTCTAACTCTGTATGATTTGAACCTCTCCTGAGAGTCCAGTTTTAGATTCCGATGCTTCACTTCAGGTTCACTGTATCGCTTGGACCTTCTTATTGACGATGAAACACTGAAATTGCATCCGATTTTAATACAAAAGGCACAATGCCGACTTAAGTACAAGAGGACTGACACTCTAACTCTCTATGATTTGAACCTCTCCAGTGAGACCAGTTTTAGAGTCCGATGCCTCACTTCAGGTTTACTGTATCCCTTGGACGTTCTTATTGATGATGAAACACAGAAATTGCATCCGAATTTAATACAAAAGTCACAATGCCGACTTAAGTACAAGAGGACTGATACTCTAACTTTCTATGGTTTGAACCTCTCCTGTGAGTCCAGGTTTTGATTCCGATGCTTCTTTTCAGGGTTACTCAGTCCCTTGGTTCGTCTTATTGACTATGAAACACAGTAATTGCATCCATATTTAATACAAAAGGCACAATGCCGACTTAAGTACAAGAGGACTGACACTCTAAACTCCTATGTTTTGAATCTCTCCTGTGAGTCCAGTTTTAGATTCCGATCCTTCACTTTAGGTTTACTGTATAACTTGGACCTTCTTATTGACGATGAAACACAGATATTTCATCCGAATTTAATTCAAAAGGCACAATGCCGACTTAAGTACAAGAGGACTGACACTCTAACTCTCTATGATTTGAACCTCTCCAGTGAGTCCAGATTTAGAGTCCGATGCTTCACTTCAGGTTTACTGTATCCCTTGGACGTTCTTATTGATGATGAAACACAGAAATTGCATCCGAATTTAATACAAAAGTCACAATGCCGACTTAATTACAAGAGGACTGACACTCTAACTTTCTGTGATTTGAACCTCTCCTGTAAGTCCAGTTTTAGTTTCCGATGCTACACTTCAGGTTTACTGTATCCCTTGTACCTTCTTATTGACGATGAAACACAGAAATTGCATCCGAATTTATTACAAAAGGCACAATGCCGACTTAAGTACAAGAGGACTGATACTCTAACTTTCTATGATTTGAACCTCTGCTGTGAGTCCAGTTTTAGATTCCGATGCTTCACTTCAGGTTTACTGTATCCCTTGGACGTTCTTAATGACGATGAAACACAGAAATTGCATCCGAATTTAATACAAAATGCACAATGCGGCCTGAAGTACAATAGGACTGACACTCTAACTTTCTATGATTTGTACCACTCCTGTGAGTGCAGTTTTAGATTACGATGCTTCACTTCAGGTTTACTGTATACCTTGGGCTTTCTTATTGACGATGAAGCACTGAAATTGCATCCGATTTTAATACAAAAGGCACAAAGTTGACATAAGTACAAGCGAAATGACACTCTAACCTTCTATGATTTATATCTCTACTGTGAGTCCAGTTTTAGATTTCGAGGCTTCACTTCAGGTTTACTGTATCCCTTGGACGTTCTTATTAATGATAAAACACAGAAATTGCATCTGAATTTAATACAAAAGGCACAATGCCGACTTAATTACAAGAGGACTGACTAACTTTCGATGATTTGAACCTCTCCTGTGAGTCCAGTTTTAGATTCCGATGCTACACTTCAGGTTTACTGTATCCCTTGTACCTTCTTATTGACGATCAAACACAGAAATTGCATCCGAATTTATTACAAAAGGCACCACGCCGACTTAAGTACAAGAGGACTGACACCCTAACTTTCTATGATTTGAACCTCTCCAGTGAGTCCAGTTTTAGATTCCGATGCTTCACTACAGGTTTACTGTTCACTTGGACCTTCTTATTGACGATGAAACACAGAAATAGCATACGAATTTAGTACAAAAGGCACAATGCCGACTTAAGTACAAGAGGACTGACACACTAACTTTCTATGATTTGAACTTCTCCTGTGAGTCCAGACTTAGGTTCCGACGCTTCACTTCCGGTTTACTGTATCCCTTGGACCTTCTTATTGGCGATGAAACACAGAAATTGCATCCGAATTTAAGACAAAAGGCACAATGCCGACTTAAGTACAAGAGGACAGACACTCTAACTTTCTATGATTTGAACCTCTCCTGTGAGTCCAGACTTGGATTCCGATGCTTCACTTCAGGTTTACTGTATCGCTTGGACCTTCTTATTGACGATCAAACACAGAAATTGCATCCGAATTTAATACAAATGGCACAATGCCGACTTAAGTACAAGAGGACTGACACTCTAACTTTCTATGATTTGAACCTCTCTTGTGAGTCCAGTTTGAGATTCCGATGATTCACTTCTGGTTTAATGTATCACTTGGACCTTTTATTGACGATGAAACACAGAAATTGCATTCGAATTTAATACAAAAGGCACAATGCCGACTTAAGTACAAGAGGACTGATACTCTAACATTCTATGATTTGAATCTCTCCTGTGAGTCCCGTTTTAGATTCCGACGCTTCACTTCAGGTTTACTGTATCTTTTGGACCTTCTTATTGACGATTAAACACAGAAATTGCATCCGATTTTAATACAAAAGGCACAATGCCGACTTAAGTACGAGAGGACTAACACTCTAACTTTCTATGATTTGAACCTCTCCTGTGGGTCCAATTTTAGGTTACGATGCTTCACTTCAGGTTTACTGAATCCCTTGGACTTTCTTATTGACGATGAAACACAGAAATTGCATCCGAATTTAAGGGGATACGGAATCACCTATCCCCGCAATGTTAATATATGCCTACTATAGGGAACATTTTCTCACAAACTACTGGAGACAGAGAGGTAAAAATTTTACTGTATGTGCATTCATATGTTACAACAATACTGAAACAACAGTTTATTGTCAAAGTATTTTCTTACAGAGATATTGTACTTTTATTTTTAAGTAAATTTTTTCCATCGCTTTTTACTAGACTATCACCCCTAAGTCTTTTGTAAATCAAGTAATTAAAAAATCGTTGTTTCAGTATGTAATAGGGACCTATGTCACTACGTCATAAAAATTTCAGACTTCTAGGTTGACCAGTACCTGAGATAATGTTCCTAGATGAAGTAAAAAGTAAACTTACGGGAAATGGAGAAAGAAGATTAAAACATTCCTGATCCGTAGCTAATACCCCCTTCACAGTCTTCATAATCATCTTCAAGTCTTCTTTTGGCACCCCTCTGCACCTTTCTTGCTTTCTTCACTAATGTCTTGATTATATTATCAGCATGCCTTAGTCTGTGCTGATCTAAAAAGAACATAGCACGTACCGTACGGGAACCAACACACATACCCAACTTTTGAAGGACCTGGCATTTAGTTATATTTCCAAGATTGAAGGTTGCCACAGCATCATACACACCAAAATGTAGTGTATTAATTCCGACAAACACTGTATTTGGGAGACGATGCCATATCACACTATTCAAGCACTCGTTAGGGTTCTGCGTTTTTCCGTGAAGACATTTCATCAGAAGACTTCTGTCAGCCAGATCTCTGAAAATGGGCTTTATTTCTGCCATGATGGCTGATGGTAGACTGTGGTGGTGAATGTATTTCTCTCGTGTTGTTAGTCCCCTATTGTATTTACACCAGCTGTTTTCACCTTTGGGGCACAAACCATGTTGTGGATGCTCATCCGTGGATGCGGTGTGGAAATATAAAGCCCATATAGCTCTCCTCATTTCTTCAAGATTGCCTGTATTTTGCCTGATTGCAAGGCCATAGCAGTTCTGAATGTGGTCTATTATGGAATCAGTCAATCTTCCTCTGCCATCCAAGGTTTTCCCATCATCTAGTTTTTTCCCTTTCATAACTGATTTTAACCTTCTCAGCCTGGCACCCATTCTCTTCTGCACATGTCCTATACATTCAAGTTTGCTTATATTTACACTGTTCCCATATGGTTTGCTTTCCAAAACTTCTTTGAATGCTTTAGAGTCACCATCTCCCAGATATTTGACATAGCGAACATTATACCACTGTGAAGAGCGATGAAAAATTTTCTTCACCCCAGCAACCTCCATGCCACCACTACTACCATAATAATTAGCAATACAGTCATCACTGTGTTCATTTTTCAGCCTGCCTGTGCACCTACAGTATTTAGACATTATTGCAACATCAATAACCTTGCCAGTATCAACACTAGTTGCTGTTACAACACCATTGTTGGAGGTGTGGCCCCTTTTCTGCCACGTGCCATCAAACGCCACTGTGAGGTCACGACTGCCGTCATTTTCTTCCACTGCTTCTTCCACAGCAACCTGCATTGACTTCTGTGCTACATCTTCAACTGCAGATCCTAGTACATAATTGTAAGCTTCAAACTTTGAAGGTGCACTTGGAAGATTTAGAACACCACATAGCATATCACCAGCTGCTTTGCCCTTACCAATTGCTCGCAATCCATAAACTAACCTAATATTTACACTATAAAGTTCAGTTTTCTTGTATCCATTATTTACAGTTACTGAAACCGAACTTGGAAACTTACAGCTGTATTTACAAACACTGCATATTAAATTAAACTGGGCAGCCAGGCCAACATGGGATTCTACTTTCAGAGAAACGTTTCCTTGACATTTTTTGCAGCACAAACTGTTTTCAAGAGCTTCACACAATATATTCGTATCAATGAGTTCAAAAACTTCATTCCCTCTATCAAGTAAATTATATTTCTCTTCCAAATCTCTTAGTTTTTCATGAGAAGCTCTGTTTTCATTTGGTGTAAGTTCGTTCGGCAAATCAGTAATAAGTGGATTCACATTTTCCAACAGTGATGATGATGAACTGCTTTGCTTTGCTAATGAATCATTATTTCTTTTCTTTTGCCAGTTCACACGCTTTTTAAATACTTTTGCTTTAGCTCTAGGCATTTTCACTGCGAAAAATGAAGCACTAAATACGAAATAACTCAACAACAACTACTTTCTTATATCACACTGTTTACAAAACAGTCCCGCCACAAAGTCAAAGAGTAACTTGAGGAAACCAGAGAGAAACATTTTCGGGCAACTAGTGTATAAATAGTCGCTGGAAACCGGGATATTTGAATTCATGTCACTTTAAAGGTACTGCCAAAAAGTTCATGGTCAGCCACGAGAGACGTGTATACTAAAGCGCAATACCCGATCTCACAAATATATAAAAATAAAATAGTTATAATTGTAGTAGAGCTATGTATGATACGTCATTTTAAAGAGGAAACATGGCAGAATATAATACGCCCATAAAAAAATTTCGATTTTTTAACCCAAAATCCGATTCCGTATCCCCTTAATATAATAGGCACAATGCCGTCTTAAGTACAAGAGGAGTGACACTCTAACTCTGTATGATTTGAACCTCTCCTGAGAGTCCAGTTTTAGATTCCGATGCTTCACTTCAGGTTCACTGTAACGCTTGGACCTTCTTATTGACGATGAAACACTGAAATTGCATCCGATTTTAATACAAAAGGCACAATGCCGACTTAAGTACAAGAGGACTGACACTCTAACTCTCTATGATTTGAACCTCTCCAGTGAGACCAGTTTTAGAGTCCGATGCCTCACTTCAGGTTTACTGTATCCCTTGGACGTTCTTATTGATGATGAAACACAGAAATTGCATCCGAATTTAATACAAAAGTCACAATGCCGACTTAATTACAAGAGGACTGACACTCTAACTTTCTGTGATTTGAACCTCTCCTGTGAGTCCAGTTTTAGATTCCGATGCTACACTTCAGGTTTACTGTATCCCTTGTACCTTCTTATTGACGACGAAACACAGAAATTGCATCCGAATTTATTATAAAAGGCACAATGCCGACTTAAGTACAAGAGGACTGACACTCTAACTTTCTATGATTTGAACCTCTGCTGTGAGTCCAGTTTTAGATTCCGATGCTTCACTACAGCTTTACTGTATCCCTTGGACCTTCTTATTGACGATGAAAATACAGAAATAGCATCCGAATTTAATACAAAAGGCACAATGCCGACTTAAGTACAAGAGCACTGTCACTCTAACTCTCTATGATTTGAACCTCTCCAGTGAGTCCAGTTTTAGAGTCCGAAGCTTCACTTCAGGTTTATAGTATCCCTAGGACGTTCTTATTGATGATGAAACACAGAAATTGCATCCGAATTTAATACAAAAGTCACAATGCCGACTTAATTACAAGAGGACTAACACTCTAACTTTCTGTGATTTGAACCTCTCCTGTGAGTCCAGTTTTAGATTCCGATGCAACACTTCAGGTTTACTGTATCCCTTGTACCTTCTTATTGACGATGAAACACAGAAATTGCATCCGAATTTATTACAAAAGGCACAATGCCGACTTAAGTACAAGAGGACTGACACTCTAACCTCCTACGATTTGAACCTCTGCTGTGAGTCCAGTTTTAGATTCCGATGCTTCACTACAGCTTTACTGTATAACTTGGACCTTCTTATTGATGATGAAACACAGATATTTCATCCGAATTTAATACAAAAGGCACAATGCCGACTTAAGTACAAGAGGACTGACACTCTAACTCTCTATGATTTGAACCTCTCCAGTGAGTCCAGTTTTAGAGTCCGATGCTTCACTTCAGGTTTACTGTATCCCTTGGACGTTCTTATTGATGATGAAACACAGAAATTGCATCCGAATTTAATACAAGAGTCACAATGCCGACTTAATTACAAGAGGACTGACACTCTAACTTTCTGTGATTTGAACCTCTCCTGTGAGTCCAGTTTGAGATTCCGATGCTACACTTCAGGTTTACTGTATCCCTTGTACCTTCTTATTGACGATGAAACACAGAAATTGCATCCGAATTTATTACAAAAGGCACAATGCCGACTTAAGTACAAGAGGACTGACACTCTAACTTTCTATGATTTGAACCTCTGCTGTGAGTCCAGTTTTAGATTCCGATGCTTCACTACAGCTTTACTGTATTCCTTGAACCTTCTTATTGACGATGAAAATACAGAAATAGCATCCGAATTTAATACGAAAGGCACAATGCCAACTTAAGTACAAGAGGACTGACACACTAACGTTCTATGATTTGAACCTCTCCTGTGAGTCCAGACTTAGGTTTCGACGCTTCACTTCAGGTTTACTGTATCCCTTGGACCTTCTTATTGACGATGAAACACAGAAATTGCATCCGAATTTAATACAAATGGGACAATGCCGTCTTAAGCAGAAGAGGACTGACACACTAACTTTCTATTATTTGAACCTCTTCTGTGAGTCCAGACTTAGGTTCCGACGCTTCACTTCAGGTTTACTGTCTCCCTTGGACCTTCTTATTGACGATGAAACACAGAAATTGCATCCGAATTTAATACAAAAGGCACAATGCCGTCTTAAGTACAAGAGGACTGACACCATAACTTTCTATGATTTGAACCTCTCCTGTGAGTCCAGACTTTGATTCCGACGCTTCACTTCAGGTTTACTGTATCCCTTGGACCCTATTATTGACGATGAAACACAGAAATTGCATCCGAATTTAATACAAAAGGCCCAATAAGGACTTAAGTACAAAATGACTGACACTGTAACTTTCTATGATTTGAACCTCTCTTGTGAGTCCAGTTTCAGATTCCGATGCTTCACTTCAGGTTTACTGTATCCCTTGGACGTTCTTACTGACGATGAAACACAGAAATAGCATCCGAATTTAATACAAAATGCACAATGCGGCCTGAAGTACAATAGGACTGACACTCTAACTTTCTATGATTTGTACCACTCCTGTGAGTGCAGTTTTAGATTCCGATGCTTCACTTCAGGTTTACTGTATACCTTGGGCCTTCTTATTGACGATGAAGCACAGAAATTGCATCCGATTTTAATACAAAAGGCACAAAGTTGACATAAGTACAAGCGGAATGAAACTCTAACCTTCTATGATTTGAACCTCTCCCGTGAGTCCAGTTTTAGATTCCGAGGCTTCACTTCAGGTTTACTGTATCCCTTGGACCTTCTTATTAATGATAAAACACAGAAAATGCATCTGAATTTAATACAAAAGGCACAATGCCGACTTAATTACAAGAGGACTGACTAACTTTCGATGATTTGAACCTCTCCTGTGAGTCCAGTTTTAGATTCCGATGCTACACTTCATGTTTACTGTATCCCTTGTACCTTCTTATTGACGATCAAACTCAGAAATTGCATCCGAATTTATTACAAAAGGCACAATGCCGACTTAAGTACAGGAGGACTGACACCCTAACTTTCTATGATTTGAACCTCTCCTGTGAGTCCAGTTTTAGATTCCGATGCTTCACTAATGGTTTACTGTTCACTTGGACCTTCTTATTGACGATGAAACACAGAAATAGCATACGAATTTAGTACAAAAGGCACAATGCCGCCTTAAGTACAAGAGGACAGACACTCTAACTTTCTATGATTTGAACCTCTCCTGTGAGTCCAGACTTGGATTCCGATGCTTCACTTCAGGTTTACTGTATCGCTTGGATCTTCTTATTGACGATCAAACACAGAAATTGCATCCGAATTTAATACAAAAGGCACAATGCCGACTAAAGTACAAGAGGACTGACACTCTAACCTTCTATGATTTGAACCTCTCCTGTGAGTCCAGTTTTAGATTCCGAGGCTTCACTTGAGGTTTACTGTATACCTTGGACCTTCTTATTGACGATGAAACACAGATATTTCATCCGAAATTAATACAAAAGGCACAATGCCGACTTAAGTACAAGCGGACTGACACTCTAACTTTCTATGATTTGAACCTCTCTTGTGAGTCCAGTTTCAGATTCCGATGATTCACTTCTGGTTTAATGTATCACTTGGACCTTTTATTGACGATGAAACACAGAAATAGCATTCGAATTTGATACAAAAGGCACAATGCCGACTTAAGTACATGAGGACTGATACTCTAACATTCTATGATTTGAACCTCACCTGTGAGTCCCGTTTTAGATTCCGACGCTTCACTTCAGGTTTACTGTATCTTTTGGACCTTGTTATTGACGATGAAACACTGAAATTGCATCCGATTTTAATACAAAAGGCACAATGCCGACTTAAGTACAAGAGGACTGACACTCTAACCCTCTATGATTTGAACCTCTCCAGTGAGACCAGTTTTAGAGTCCGATGCCTCACTTCAGGTTTACTGTATCCCTTGGACGTTCTTATTGATGATGAAACACAGAAATTGCATCAAAATTTAATACAAAAGGCACAATGCCGACTTAATTACAAGAGGACTGACTAACTTCCTATGATTTGATCCTCTGCTGTGAGTCCAGTTTTAGATTCCGATCCTACACTTCAGGTTTACTGTGTCCCTTGTACCTTCTTATTGAAGATGAAATACAGAAATCGCATCCGAATTTGTTACAAAAGGCACAATGCCGACTTAAGTACAAGAGGACTGATACTCTAACTTTCTATGATTTGAACCTCTCCTGTGAGTCCAGGTTTAGATTCTGATGCTTCATTTCAGGGTTACTCAGTCCCTTGGGCCGTCTTATTGACTATGAAACACAGAAATTGCATCTGAATTTAATACAAAAGGCACAATGCCGACTTAAGTACAAGAGGACTGACACTGTAAACTCCTATGATTTGAACCTCTCCTGTGAGTCCAGACTTGGATTCCGATGCTTCACTTCAGGTTTACTGTATCGCTTGGACCTTCTTATTGACGATCAAACACAGAAATTGCATCCGAATTTAATACAAAAGGCACAATGCCGACTTAAGTACAAGAGGACTGACACTCTAACCTTCTATGATTTGAACCTCTCCTGTGAGTCCAGTTTTAGATTCCGATGCTTCACTACCGGTTTACTGAGTCCCTTGGACTTTCTTATTGACGATGAAACACAGAAATTGCATCCGAATTTAATACAATAGGCACAATGCCGACTTAAGTTCAAGAGGACTGACACTTTAACTCTGTATGATTTGAACCTCTCCTGAGAGTCCAGTTTTAGATTCCGATGCTTCACTTCAGGTTTACTGTATCCCTTGGACCTTCTTATTGACGATGAAACACAGAAATTGCATCCGAATTTAATACAAAAGGCACAATGCCGCCTTAAGTACAAGAGGACTGACACCCTAACTTTCTATGATTTGAACTTCTCCTGTGAGTCCAGACTTAGGTTCCGACGCTTCACTTCCGGTTTACTGTATCCCTTGGATCTTCTTATTGGCGATGAAACACAGAAATTGCATCCGAATTTAAGACAAAAGGCACAATGCCGCCTTAAGTACAAGAGGACAGACACTCTAACTTTCTATGATTTGAACCTCTCCTGTGAGTCCAGACTTGGATTCCGATGCTTCACTTCAGGTTTACTGTATCGCTTGGACCTTCTTATTGACGATCAAACACAGAAATTGCATCCGAATTTAATACAAAAGGCACAATGCCGACTTAAGTACAAGAGGACTGACACTCTAACCTTCTATGATTTGAACCTCTCCTGTGAGTCCAGTTTTAGATTCCGAGGCTTCACTTCAGGTTTACTGTATACCTTGGACCTTCTTATTGACGATGAAACACAGATATTTCATCCGAATTTAATGCAAAAGGCACAATGCCGACTTAAGTACAAGCGGACTGACACTCTAACTTTCTATGATTTGAACCTCCCTTGTGAGTCCAGTTTCAGATTCCGATGATTCACTTCTGGTTTAATGTATCACTTGGACCTTTTATTGACGATGAAACACAGAAATTGCATTCGAATTTAATACAAAAGGCACAATGCCGACTTAAGTACAAGAGGACTGACACTCTAACTCTCTATGATTTGAACCTCTCCAGTGAGACCAGTTTTAGAGTCCGATGCCTCACTTCAGGTTTACTGTATCCCTTGGACGTTCTTATTGATGATGAAACACAGAAATTGCATCAAAATTTAATACAAAAGGCACAATGCCGACTTAATTACAAGAGGACTGACTAACTTCCTATGATTTGATCCTCTGCTGTGAGTCCAGTTTTAGATTCCGATCCTACACTTCAGGTTTACTGTGTCCCTTGTACCTTCTTATTGAAGATGAAATACAGAAATCGCATCCGAATTTGTTACAAAAGGCACAATGCCGACTTAAGTACAAGAGGACTGATACTCTAACTTTCTATGATTTGAACCTCTCCTGTGAGTCCAGGTTTAGATTCCGATGCTTCATTTCAGGGTTACTCAGTCCCTTGGGCCGTCTTATTGACTATGAAACACAGAAATTGCATCCGAATTTAATACAAAAGGCACAATGCCGACTTAAGTACAAGAGGACTGACACTCTAAACTCCTATGATTTGAACCTCTCCTGTGAGTCCAGTTTTAGATTCCGATCCTTCACATTAGGTTTACTGTATAACTTGGACCTTCTTATTGACGATGAAACACAGATATTTCATCCGAATTTAATACAAAAGGCACAATGCCGACTTAACTACAAGAGGACTGACACTCTAACTCTCTATGATTTCAACTTCTCCAGTGAGTCCAGTTTTAGAGTCCGATGCTTCACTTCAGGTTTACTGTATCCCTTGGACGTTCTTATTGATGATGAAACACAGAAATTGCATCCGAATTTAATACAAAAGTCACAATACCGACTTAATTACAAGAGGACTGACACTCTAACTTTCTGTGATTTGAACCTCTCCTGTGAGTCCAGTTTTAGATTCCGATGCTACACTTCAGGTTTACTGTATCCCTTGTACCTTCTTATTGACGATGAAAAACAGAAATTGCATCCGAATTTATTACAAAAGGCACAATGCCGACATAAGTACAAGAGGACTGACACTCTAACTTTCTATGATTTGAACCTCTGCTGTGAGTCCAGTTTTAGATTCCGATGCTTCACTACAGCTTTACTGTATCCCTTGGACCTTCTTATTGACGATGAAAATACAGAAATAGCATCCGAATTTAATACAAAAGGCACAATGCCGACTTAAGTACAAGAGGACTGACACACTAACGTTCTATGATTTGAACCTCTCCTGTGAGTCCAGACTTAGGTTCCGACGCTTCACTTCAGGTTTACTGTATCCCTTGGACCTTCTTATTGACGATGAAACACAGAAATTGCATCCGAATTTAATACAAATGGGACAATGCCGTCTTAAGTACAAGAGGACTGACACACTAACTTTCTATTATTTGAACCTCTCCTGTGAGTCCAGACTTAGGATCCGACGCTTTACTTCAGGTTTACTGTATCCCTTGGACCTTCTTATTGACGATGAAACACAGAAATTGCATCCGAATTTAATACAAAAGGCACAATGCCGTCTTAAGTACAAGAGGACTGACACACTAACTTTGTATCATCTGAACCTCTCCTGTGAGTCCAGTTTTAGATTCCTATGCTTCACTTCAGGTTTATTGTATCCCTTGATATTCCTTATTGACGATGAAACACAGTAATTGCATCCGAATTTAATACAAAAGGCACAATGCCGACTTAAGTACAAGAGGACTGACACTCTAACTTTCTATCATTTGAACCTCTCCTGTGAGTCCAGTTTTAGATTCCTATGCTTCACTTCAGGTTTATTGTATCCCTTGGACCTCCTTATTGACGATGAAACATAGTAATTGCATCCGAATTTAATACAAAAGGCACAATGCCGACTTAAGTACAAGAGGACTGACACTCTAACTTTCTATGATTTGAACCTGTGCTGTGTGTCCAGTATTAGATTCCGATGCTTCACTTCAGGTTTACTGTATCCCTTGGACCCTATTATTGACGATGAAACACAGAAATTGCATCCGAATTTAATACAAAAGGCACAATGCCGACTTAAGTACAAGAAGACTGACACTCTAACTTTTTATGATTTGAACCTCTCTTGTGAGTCCAGTTTCAGATTCCGATGCTTTACTTCAGGTTTACTGTATCACTTGGACCTTTTATTGACGATGAAACACAGAAATTGCATCCGAATTTAATACAAAAGGCACAATGCCGACTTAAGTTCAAGAAGACTGACACTCTAACTCTCTATGATTTGAACCACTCTTGTGAGTCCAGTTTCAGATTCCGATGCTTCACTTTAGGTTTACTGTATCACTTGGACCTCTTATTGACGATTAATCACAGAAATTGGATTCGATTTTAATAAAAAAGGCACAATGCCGACTTAAGTACAAGAGTAGTGATACTCGAACTTTCTATGATTTGTACCTCTCCTGTGAGTCCAATTTTAGATTCCGATGCTTCACTACAGGTTTACTGAGTCCCTTGGACTTTCTTATTGACGATGAAACACAGAAATTGCATCCGAATTTAATACAATGGGCACAATGCCGAGTTAAGTTCAAGAGGACTGACACTCTAACTCTGTATGATTTGAACCTCTCCTGAGAGTCCAGTTTTAGATTCCGATGCTTCACTTCAGGTTTACTGTATCCCTTGGACCTTCTTATTGACGATGAAACACAGAAATTGCATCCGAATTTAATACAAAAGGCACAATGCCGACTTAAGCACAAGAGGACTGACACACTAACTTTCTATGATTTGAACCTCTCCTGTGAGTCCAGACTTAGATTCCGACGCGTCACTTCAGGTTTACTGTATCGCTTGGATCTTCTTATTGACGATTAAACACAGAAATTGCATCCGATTTTAATCCAAAAGGCACATTGCCGACTTAAGTGCAAGATTACTGACACTCTAAGTTTCTATGATTTGAACCTCTCCTGTGAGTCCAGTTTTAGATTCCGATGCTTCACTTCAGGTTTACTCAGTCCCTTGGACCGTCTTCTTGACGATGAAACACAGAAATTGCATCCGAATTTAATACAAAAGGCACAATGCCGACTTAAGTACAAGAGGACTGACACTCTAACCTTCTATGATTTGAACCTCTCCTGTGAGTCCAGTTTTAGATTCCGAGGCTTCACTTCAGGTTCACTGTATATATTGGACCTTCTTATTGACGATGAAACACAGATATTTCATCCGAATTTAATACAAAAGGCACAATGCCGACTTAAGTACAAGCGGACTGACACTCTAACTCTCTATGATTTGAGCCTCTCCAGTGAGTCCAGTTTTAGAGTCCGATGCTTCACTTCAGGTTTACTGTATCCCTTGGACGTTCTTATTGATGATGAAACACAGAAATTGCATCTGAATTTAATACAAAAGGCACAATGCCGACTTAATTACAAGAGGACTGACTAACTTTCTATGATTTGAACCTCTCCTGTGAGTCCAGTTTTAGATTCCGATGCTACACTTCAGGTTTACTGTATCCCTTGTACCTTCTTATTGACGATGAAACGCAGAAATTGCATCCGAATTTATTACAAAAGGCACAATGCCGACTTAAGTACAAGAGGACTGACACTCTAACTTTCTATGATATGAACCTCTCCTGTGAGTCCAGTTTTAGATTCCGATGCTTCACTTCAGATTTACTCAGTCCCTTGGACCGTCTTAATGACGATGAAACACAGAAATTGCATCCGAATTTAATACAATAGGCACAATGCCGACTTAAGTACAAGAGGACTGACACTCTAACCTTCTATGATTTGAACCTCTCCTGTGAGTCCAGTTTTAGATTCCGAGGCTTAACTTCAGGTTTACTGTATACCTTGGACCTTCTTTTTGACGATGAAACACAGATATTTCATCCGAATTTAATACAAAAGGCACAATGCCGACTTAAGTACAAGAGGACTGATACTCTACCTCTCTCTGATTTGAGCCTCTCCAGTGAGTCCAGTCTCAGAGTCCGATGCTTCACTTCAGGTTTACTGTATCCCTTGGACGTTCTTATTGATGATGAAACACAGAAATTGCATCTGAATTTAATACAAAAGGCACAATGCCGACTTAATTACAAGAGGACTGACTAACTTTCTATGATTTGAACCTCTCCTGTGAGTCCAGTTTTAGATTCCGATGCTACACTTCAGGTTTACTGTATCCCTTGTACCTTCTTATTGACGATCAAACACAGAAATTGCATCCGAATTTATTACAAAAGGCACAATGCCGACTTAAGTACAAGAGGACTGACACTCTAATTTTCTATGATTTGAACCTCTCCTGTGTGTCCAGTTTTAGAGTCCGATGCTTCACTTCAGGTTTACTCAGTCCCTTGGACCGTCTTAATGACGATGAAACACAGCAATTGCATCCGAATTAAATACAAAAGGCAGAATGCCGACTTAAGTACAAGAGGACTGACACTCTAACCTTCTATGAATTGAACCTCTCCTGTGAGTCCAGTTTTAGATTCCGGGGCTTCACTTCAGGTTTACTGTATACCTTGGACCTTCTTATTGACGATGAACACAGATATTTCAGGCAACGCTCGGGAAAGTTCCATGCCGCCCGCACGGTTTGCTCGGTCCTGACCAATCACGGTGGAGGAAGCCGCGTGGTGCGTCGAATATACCCGGCCGCCCGTCGCCGAGCCGGCTCTCTTGTATTCTTGCTCACCCGCGAGTCGGATGCGCGCCCTGCAGCTTTGAACATCCCCCCGCTTCTCCCGGTGCTGCGGCACTGTGGACTTAGTTTTGGCAGACAACCACTTTCGGTAGCTTCGCGAACAATTTTCGCCAAATTATAAGCTCTGGCTCACCCTCACCTCCCTAGGCCTTTGTAGCCCCTTTCATCATGCTTTAGCCAATAAATGGCCTTTCTCTAAAATTTACACTATTATTCCATAACGCCCACTGCCTGCCCATACCCGCCATCCTGTACAATTGGTGTCAGGAGTGGGATGCGCTCCCGTAGTGACTTTGTCGCTACACTAAATTTTTCCCGGCAAGACGCCGTACACTTCGCGCATGGAATGCGCCAACCGGCCGCCACGTGTGCTCCACGTGGGCCGTGGCTGCTCCACTAAACACGCACAGGGCGCGCGCTGCAGCAAGGCAGCCCACGCTAGTCAGCCACGTGAGCTGGACGCCGCCGCGCTGCCCGCTGCTTGAGTTGGAGGGGCCTGCGCTGCGCTGCGCTGCGCGACAGGGCCGGGGCGCCGTCATCCTCCGTCGCCGTGCCGCCCACCGTCGCCCGCCGCTGTCAACGACGCGCCTGGGGGCTGCCGCCATCGCCGACCGGCCGAGCCAGCGCCGTCCGCCGCCAACACATTTGCCGCCGCCCACGGGTCCGGACGCCGTCGCCGCCGCCCGCCGACCACCGCTCGCCGCCACTGCACCATGCCGTCGCCGCCACCAATGCGTCGCACCATCGCCGTCACCATGTAAGTCGCCGCGATGCTTACAACTATATCTTCGACGATCTTCCGCCGCTGGATTGAGAATCTTTGTGGCCGTCCTTTTTTTGTAACAATCATTACTTTTTTCTGGTCACTAGCGTCCCATAAAATTGTAAACATGCCGATGGGAACACGAGCGACGGAACGGGATACCCCCGTAGAGGCACCGGCCTCGCAAGACCCGCTCGAGGCCATAAATATGCAAATGCGCCAGTTATTCGCACAAAATCAGGAGCTACTTGAGCAAAACCGCGTCTTGAAACAGACGCTGGAAGCTAGTGCGCGAACTTCCATACCTGTAGCTAGCTCCACCCCTGTAACAAATTCTCAAACAGAGGCAACTAACACTAATTCTGTCTCTAATACAAACGCCACAATTTCTGCTAACATGGCGACTGTAAGCAATATTCCTGCGGCTGATTTCATTCCCACCTTTTCTGGGAAGTCCCACGAAAATGTAGCTATGTTCTTACAAAATATTCGTGATGTGGGTCGCACGTGTGCCTGGCCGGATGATATATTGGTCAATGTAGCCAGACTCAAGTTGACAGGGGAAGCCCGAATGTTCATAGAAACAGTGGACGAATTGCGTGACACGCACGAATTTGAAGTATTGGCCCGCGGATTGACTACGCGTTATTCCGATACCAGAGGTACCGCATATTACAGAGATCAATTATCAACCCTTACGCAGAAGCCTAATGAGGATTTTGATGCCTTTGCAGATCGCATACGAGCAGTGTCTTGTCGTACCTACAAGCTAGGTGAAAATGCCAGTGAAAACAGAATTTTGCGCTCAGAAGCCGAAGCGCGTGCAATTGATGCATTTGTTCGCGGTATTGACCCCCGCATCGGAGGCGAAGTCAAAGCTGCCTCCCCCACTTCTCTGTTTGAAGCTGTTCGTTTGGCAATGCTACGTGAAGAGGTGTTGCGTTTTTGCGCTGCCGCCCCGCGCCCAACGAACCCAGTACCGGTCCCAGCAGAAGAAGTATTTTGTCAGCGTTGTGGGAAGCCCAACCATACGGCAATGCGCTGTCGCGTATTGCACTATTTGCCAGACAGTAGGTCATGCTAATAATGTTTGCCCCACAAAGTCTCCATTTTCTAATCAGATGCGCGGCCACCGCCGCAACGTGGGGTCGAATCAGAGAAACGCTTGGGGGGCAGGTTCCGCCACCTACCCGCGCCCCCGACAAAAATAATACACCCGGTTAGGACCGAAAAATGTAAAGAGGTGGAACACGTTAGTCTATTTGGCGTACTCGGGAACAAATCAGTTAGAATTTTAGTTGATACTGGTGCTCAAGTTAGTGTATTGTTTGTGCAGAAAAATGATCGAAGGGTGTTACAGCCACCCCAGTACAATATCAGTGGCCTTGGAGAGGAAGTAATTGTCCCTGCAGGTTCGTGTGTAGTGAATCTGCAAATAGACGGTGGTAAATACAGTCAGAGGATGGAGGTAGTGAGGCTAAAGAAGGGTGAATTTGACATCATACTAGGGAATGACTTCCTGCACCGTTATCAGGGGAGAGTGGATTATCGAAGGCGAACTGTGCAGTTCGGCGAAGCAATTCACCGATTTGGCAGTGCGCACCCCCGTCAGACGCGAGGGAGCTGCGAAAGGCGCCGTTCACAGTCTCCCATAAAACCGCAGATGTGGGTGATAAAAACCACTGACCCTGTGAGGATAAAAGGCGGAAGTGGAAAGATTCTCTGGATAGATGTCAAAAATCAAGAACAGCCTAATACAGACATTCTGGTTGACCCGCTCACCCAGAATGATGTTTTAGATCGTCAGTCAGTACATATAAAGAGAAGTATCTGCCGACCGGAAAGGAGACAGAAGGGTTTTGCGATACCAGTAAGTATAGATAATTTTGGTGGAGAAGATGTTGTGATACCGAAGGGTACTATTGTTGCCAGTGGTCAGGAAATTTTTGAGGAAATAAGAGGAGCTGAGAAGCAGCGAAATAAAGATAAGAAAGGAAGGAAAGGAAAGAAATGTTCAGTTAGAGAAGTGCGATATGTCGCGTCGACGATAACGAGTCAGTTAGCAGAGAAGTTAGGTCATTTAAACAGTGAGGAGAAAAGGATGTTGCAGCCGGTATTAGAGGAATTTTCGTGGTTGTTTGAAGGGAGGCAATTTCTACCGGCTACGGATTTGGTTCAGCACGAAATTCCGACCGGAGAAGCTCGGCCAATTGCACAAAAACCTTACCGTATACCATATAATTTGCAGTCTGTAGTTGAAGATACGATTCAGCAGCAATTAGCTGCAGGAATCATACAACCCTCCTCGAGTGCGTGGGCGTCCCCCGTGGTCGTTGTGCCAAAGAAATCAGTAAATGGGGAGAAAGCCTATCGCCTATGTGTCGATATGCGGACAGTAAATCGGGTAACGACACCAGACACATATCCGTTACCGCGCATTGATGAAATATTGGACCGACTGGGCAACTGTAAGTATTTTACCACCCTTGATTTGCGTTCTGGGTACCATCAGATCCCTGTTGCACCCCAGGACCGCCATAAAACTGCTTTTGTTTTACCTACAGGATTGTATGAATTTGTAAGGATGCCATTTGGATTGAGAAACGCCCCTGCCACTTTTCAAAGATTTGCAGACTTGCTGCTGCGTGGGTTGAAACCTACAACCTGCTTGGTGTATGTAGATGACATTATTATTTTTTTCTAAAACGATAAAAGAACATGCAGAAAGACTGAGGGATGTTTTGCAAAGGTTAAAAGGAGCTCATTTGAGTGTAAAATTAGAAAAGTGTGCTTTCGCTCAGTCACAAGTACAATATTTAGGTCATATTATAAGTGGAGAAGGTGTCAAACCGGACCCCCGTTTGACCACCGCAGTAAAGGAATTTCCAGCACCGACAAATGTCAAAGAACTACAGTCATTTTTAGGCCTTGCAAACTACTACAGACGTTTTGTGAATAATTATGCCACCCTTGCTAAGTCCCTGACTAATTTATTGAAAAAAGGAGTTAGTTTTATTTGTACCAAAGAATGTGATAAAGCTATGCAACAAATTCAACATGTTTTAACTAGAGCCCCTGTACTAGCGTACCCGGATTTTGAAAAACCATTCATACTGTCAGTGGACGCCTCGGATTATGCTGTAGGAGCCATCCTGTCACAAGAAATAGATGGCGAAGAACGACCAATTGGTTATGCGTCTCGACAGCTTAATAAAGCAGAGTCAAATTACAGCACAATTGAGAAGGAGCTTCTAGCACTCATGTTTGGTGTAACTTATTTCCGATGTTATTTGTATGGGAGAAAATTCACTGTCATCACTGATCACGCCGCGTTACAGTGGATGTTGAGCTTAAAAGACCCTAGTAGTAGGCTAACTCGTTGGGCTTTGAAATTGAGCGAATTTGAGTATGAGGTGAAACACAAACCGGGCAAGTTACATCAGAACGCTGACGCATTAAGCCGAAAGGTCAGAGTGATCGTAGCTAATGACGTTTCTATTGAAGAATTAAGGGAGGCACAGCAAAGAGACGTCGAATGTCAGAAATATGTGGCTTTGCCTGAATTTTCCGTTGAAGAAGGAATTTTATATCGAAAGACCCACTTGGGTAAACAGGCAGTAATCCCGAAAGAATTACGTTCCAAGATTATCGCATAGTGTCACGATAGCCTGCAGGCATGTCATAACAGCCTTCGCGCCACAAACTGCCGAATAGCCGCCCGTTATTTCTGGGCAGGAAGACGGAAAGACGTGCAAAAGTATATACAAAATTGTCTACCTTGTGTTAAGAGGTCATTACCACCTCGAACGAAAGTGCCTTTAGAGCAGGTAACAGAAGCCACTTAACCCTGGGCAGTAGTAGCAGCAGATATTGTCGGTCCTTTCCCTGTGAGCCCCCAAAATAATCGGTATATTCTGTCCCTTATATATCATTTCTCTAGGTTCTTGATTCTCATTCCTATACCAGATATGTCCGCTGAAACAGTAGCGCGTGCTTTTGTCACCCATTTGGTGTTACCATACGGAAGCCCTGAAGCTGTACTCACAGACCAGAGTACGAATTTCATGTCTGCGGTATTTACCGAAGTTTGTCGGTTATTGCGAATTAAAAAGTGGCGAACGACACCGTTCCACCCAAAAGCAAACGGACGCCTGGAACGAGTCCACCGCACCGTTATGCGCATGCTGTCTTACTATGTTAATAAACATCACTCTGACTGGGATAAGTATGTTCAATACGTTACGTCAGCATATAACAGCCGGGTCCATGAAGCTACAGGGTACTCACCTTATGAAGCAGTATATGGCCGCCCTATGAATTCGCCTTTTGAAATTGACAAACTGCCCCCTGGAATTAAATCCAAAGATGTGAAAGGTCTAGCTCGACGTCTAAAATCCATTTGGAAAAAAGTAAGAGGGAACAATGCCCGAGCCACCGCCCAACAGTTAAAGAGAAGTAATCAAAAAGCAAAAATGCCTGAGTCAAAGTAGGAGACCTAGTTATGTTGAGCAATCCAGTAGTAAAAAAGGGAAGAACCAAAAAGTTTACACCTACTTATGAAGGACCGTACCGTATCATCCGGCTTACTTCACCAGTAAATGCGGAAATTCAGTTAGCGGAACGCACAGTGATCGTTCATTTTGACAGATTGAAACTGTATAAAGGACCCGAGCCACCCCCACCTAACAGTGAAACTGGGCCTATTACGCCAGTAGTTCCACCCAAAAAAGCAAGAAAGAAGGTAATACAACCACCTAGACAGCAACGTAGATATGCTCTAAGGTCAAACCCCTATGATTTGCGTTCCTGAAAGTAGGTCTGGAATGGTATGTAAACAGTTGGAAAAGTCCTGCATGCAGCAAGAGAATTAATTGACGGAAAACACCGTAGTTACTATACATTTAATTAAATTGTGCATGTTAGTTATAAGTAGACATAAGAATTGGCAACTGTTGGTAACTGGTAATAGAATTTATGACGTCACATGTTAATGGAAGTGACTGAAGTTATGTAATCATTTTGTCTTGTCATTTAACGTCTCCAGTACTGTTATCGTAGCAGTCGAGAATTAAAACCACAAACATTCTTTAATCATGGAATTAAGGGGAAAGTTGTCCTTTTCAACAGAACACTTAGAGAAAGAATCAGTTAATCTAGAATATATCAAAGGGATTCATATTTCACCTGTTAATTTAGTGAATAGTGCACGAACACAGGTATTAAAGCTTTACCATAAAAACTTGATAGTAACACGCCTTCGTAAATGCCAGTAGATCAATGACTACATGCTCGCGTCTACCTGTCCTTTGAAAGATGCCCTATTACATATATGTTTTGCTAAATGATCATACAATGATAAAAACATGAATAAATACGTCCAAGTTAAACAACAAATAGGCTACTCTAAAGTAAAAGGAGTCTTCCTCAAGTACTGTTTTATTGTTTTCATGATGCGATGTTGAACAGACAACAAGGTAAGTTTTTTGGTACCACGTATTTCTGTTTATCAAATGCCACGGAAGGAGTCGCGTAAATACCGCCGCTGCTGTTTACAGCTGTTCACATGCGCCGAGCCCCGCCCCTCTCTGTCAGCTGGCGACGCGGCCCCCTTCCCTGCCCTTCCCTCTCACCAGCCTGCAGAGAGAGCGGCCATTGCAGTTCTCCCTTCCCCACCCGCCGCCTCTGTCTTTGGTGCGTGCAGCATCTGCACCTCTCCCCTCGCCCCTCCTCAACGCCCAACCATCACCCTGCAGGCCACGTGCCTCAGCCACGCTACACATTCCTACATTCGTACGTTGCAGTTTAAACAGCAAACCTAAAGTGATAGTTATAGAAATAAAATCACCAGCTTAATATTGCCCTACAGATTTTATTAGTCTTATCTAAAGACGGGAATCTATGTGTATTGTCTATTTGAATTTTCAGTATGGAACAAAAAACATGAGAGAGAACTTTTCCTGGTACGCATTGTCTAAACCATCAGGATTGGTAAATGTTGGAATTTCAGATAGATCTCCGGCTATGTTGTATCACCACCACGGTTAATAAAGGGATCTATATGGCGTCAAGAAAGC
Organism: Schistocerca serialis cubense; assembly: GCF_023864345.2. Classification (NCBI taxonomy): domain Eukaryota; kingdom Metazoa; phylum Arthropoda; class Insecta; order Orthoptera; family Acrididae; genus Schistocerca; species Schistocerca serialis. The sequence goes on along the minus strand of NC_064640.1, from coordinate 1,045,556,477 downwards.
CGGCACTTGCCGCAATATCTGTCCTGTAAACGACCGCTGTGTGGGGAACGCGTTAGCCAAGGAGTTGGGTTTGGAATGCCATTGCAAAATATAGTTTATATAGAAGCCTAACACCTGCCATTTACCTAAATTTTGAAGAACAGAGTGTTTAAGTAAAATAGTTGTAAGCCGATAGTTTTGTGACCTCTAGCGATTGAAGTTATTAGAGTCCTTTAGAAAAGAACATCCTCCATGTATAACTGTCGTGAACAACATAAGATAACTTTGGAAGGAAATTTTGTGACTGTACCGAGAGATAAACTCCACGCGTAGCTAGAGGACGGACCCAGCGTGAACGCCAGTTCTGCCACCCAGCCAGTGAAACCGGACGCAGCCGTACTGTCAGCTGTGCTGTCAGCAACTTGCAATCTCACGAGCGCGACGCGTGTCGCACCTTAGCACCTCAAGCTGCACTGAATCTTAACACAGAAATTCTTAACCATTATATAACGAACCCTTTGAATAACTTTGCGCACATTTTCAATAGTAAGGAACATACTTTGCTCCCTACACACTCTTTATATGACAGATGAACTCTAATTTTATTAAAAACCAAAGCACCGACAGGTAAGTCATATCGACATCTTCGAGATGCAACCAGCTTCGTCGAGCCGCCAATATTGATTATATGGAAGCAGGTAAGTGAGGGAATTAACAAAAGGAACAACAATCATATCCCTGAACGATTGACTGGGTGACTGATGATCGTCAATATTTGCAAATACAAATCAATACAGGAAACGGTTTATCGCACGTTTAATAATTTTTGGGCTGTTCATTGAAGGAGACATAAAATAATTTTTCATCAGAATCTTGTTACAGGAAGTATTAACGGGACATTACTCTATTCCACAGCATTACACATAACATTGCCATGACTTAACGACAGTTTTCTTCTAGGTAAAAGTACCAAAGTCTATTAGTTGGTATGAAGACACAAACGAGAGCATAAAGGAATACCAAGGGATGCTTACATTCATTTTGCTACGAAATGTAACTGGAGAGTAAGGTAGTTTTGTTTGAAGGAAATAATATTTTAAACTTTTGCTTTTGTTACGGTTTTGCCACCGCTTATATCACTATGACGAGTTGCCAATTACTTATGTCAAATTGCTTGTGTCTAATTGATTACGTCCAATTACTTATGTCTAATTACTTGTGTCCAATTACTTAAGTCCATGTATTATCTTATTGTTGTTCATTTTGACTGTTTTATTACTACCTATGTAGAGAATTTTGCTAAAGTTTTGCCAGCACCAGTAATTTAGTATTTGTATCAACCTAGTGTTTCCATGTGTCGCTGTGTTACTATACTGATGAGGAAAATAATATTGTAGGATTTCAAGCATGCTAGAGTAAGTTCCCGAGTACTGCCAATTATCTGGTTAATAATAATGATGATGTCTTAGGTGACAAATTGTTTTAGAAGAGTAGTTTAGGATGTAACCATGCTTTATTTTGATTTGTATTTGAATGTTTATCTGGAGGGACATACCACATACACCACCCCGCGAGGGCACGTACCTTACGTGACGCGGCTGGCACCCACGCGGTCCCTTAGCTGTCTGTGTCGTTTCTTCACTTTTCCGTTCCGCGACATAGTCTGTTCTACCCACTTTCATCTTTCCACTATCAACAGAACAACCCTTGAAGAGTCATGCTACACCCGCAAGGGCACGTATCTTACGTGACGCGGCTGGCACCCGCGCGGTCCCTTAGCTGTCTGTGTCGTTCCTTCACTTTTCCGTTTCGCGGCATAGTCCGTTCTACCCACTTTGATCTGTCACAGACACAAAACTATTCAGCCCAGACTTTGATCTTCCATCTCCAAGAAGAGTTCACGAGAACAGTGTTCCGTGCTCTCTGACGACAGCTGATCAGGCAACGTCAGACGCGAACCGCGTCTAGCCCGCAGCTAAACGCCAGTAAGCGGAAATCTCTGTTCAAAACCTTGAGCCTTCTTTGTTTTCTCGTTGTATTTTCCGAAGGAATACCGACTATTGAAGTAGTAGCATTTAACTGTATGACGTGTCCCAGGACACTGCGATACAAGCAAGGATAGACGGAGTTTTAAGCAATCAGCTGGGCCCGAGGAGGCCAGCACTACGGAGTTACAGAGACGGCGAGTTTAGTCGCAAAATGTTGAGAGGATAAAGACGGCGAATTTGGTAGCAAAGTAAAGTTAGTCGTAAAATGCTGAGAGGATAAAGACGGCGAATTTGGTCGCAAAGTTAGCCGCAAAATGTTGAGAGGATAAAGACGGCGAATTTGGTCGCGCAGTAAGGTATTTTATGTAAGATATGCAGAGTTTGAGGAAGAAATATGAAGCAGCTATCTTGGAGTCGCGGAATTGTCATTTACACAGTTAAGTAGGCGATAATGTCGTGTCAACGATGCGCCTTGCACTGTACCTTCATAAAGGGAAAGTCCTTTAGAAATTACGCTCAACTTAGTCTTTTCTAATCCAATTCCTTACGCTTTCTGTTTGCACTACGAAAATCTCTAGCTTCTCGTCGAGTTTTATTTCTCTCCTCTCGTTAGCTACAACGTTGACATCCTACGACACAATCTACGCCCCACCTGCACCAATCTGGTGTCACTTTTCTTTGTCAGTCTCACTTAATGGTGTTCAGCAAATATATTGAGTTACGAGAAAATTCTTCTCAAAATGTGAATGTTGTTACACTTGGATGGTTAGCCCAAGGAGACAGTTAACTTTTTTTTTAGTTATTGATATGGTATTTGTGCTTCATTTCTATATTTATGTATGTTAATGTAATTTTAAACAGAACCCACTGTAACAGCTCATCTAGCTTTATGTCACGCGTAAACCCACTTCTACTTTGTTGCATTTGACAGTCGGCATTTGACAGTCATAGACCCCTCAGCTGCCGCGTGCAGCCCTGACGACGCGCTGGCTTTTGAAGTTATCTGCCGCGCCTTTCTGACGTAGCCTCCGCGCAGGTCTTTAGCAAACGGTTCCCGTTGGAACACCACTTATAGCCTTACATGCCACTACGCCTTACTTAGTATTCGCACCCCTTTAATTATGCTTTTATACCTGAAAGCTCATTCATGATTCCCTTGTCAGCTAACGTTCAAGTTTTACCTAAAAAATCAAATAATCAGATCCTAACGTCAATTGATGATTTGCTAAAACATGAAAACGGACAAATTTCTTACGTTCGCCTGTTGGCACTTAAATGAAAAGTAAACAGCCACAAACTAAACTCAACAATAAAGAGAAAACAAGAACCTATCAGGCATGTGCCCTCCCTTAGTTTTAAGAGTGCAATTCTAATATTGGAGAAATTAGTGTAGTGTAGTGAAGTGTTCCCTTAGTAATAACTCCCTTTTCAACTGTGTTTTGAAACGTGTGAATCTCCCCTCATACTCCCCCTGCGCTGAGTTCCAGCGCACGGACCTGGCCACGGCCACGCACCCTTCCTGCCGGCAGCCTGCGCGCTGCCCGCTGAGGACAACACCCCACGCCGCCTCGCGTCTGTCGCCCTCGCCGTGACTCATCAGTGGTGATGTGTTTAAATTTTCAACTAATTCAAACTAAAGCAAAAAAAAAGACATTTTTACCTCATCTTAGCAACAAGAACACTTACCATGTTTACCTAATTTACACTGTTATGTTTTGTTCTAATTTTCTTTTGATATTCTATGATATTTTATGATGTTCTGATGTTTTACGATGTTTTGATGTTTTATGATGATTCTTGTATACACACAATATTGTTGACATGTGTAAGTTCCCTTGCGACCCTTAGGAGGTCTTTAGAGTCTCTATACCCTCCCATAGATTAAGACCCCTGCCGTCTTCCGTGAGGGCCATTCTTAATCAAGTAATTTTTACTTTGCTTTACAAGCTAAATTTGTTTACATTCAAATAATAATTACATTGAGCGAATTCACGTACGTTCTCCGCTCCCACGGAGGGGGAGGAATGTAAAGGATGAGCCAGACAATAGGAGATTTTACTTTATTATATGAGCCTCCAACCAGTAACTTCATTTTTCGATTACGGCCAAGCCACGGCCGGCAGTGTTAGCTGCCTGTAAATTCTTTCATCCCACGGTCTAGTAACAGGAAGTCAGCACCGACGAAGGGCACCTTGTTCACGCGCCTCTCTCGTGTGCTGACGAGGTAACGCCACCCCTGGCGTCGCTTAGCAGGCAACGCTCTGGAAAGTTCCATGCCGCCCGCACGGTTTGCTCGGTCCTGACCAATCACGGTGGAGGAAGCCGCGTGGTGCATCGAATATACCCGGCCGCCCGTCGCCTAGCCGGCTATCTTGTATTCTTGCTCACCCGCGAGTCAGATGCGCGCCCTGCAGCATTGAACATCCCCCCGCTTCTCCCGGTGCTGCGGGACTGTGGACTTAGTTTTGGCAGACAACCACTTTCGGTAGCTACGCGAACAATGATCGCCAAATTGTAAGCTCTGGCTCACCCTCACCTCCCTAGGCCTATGTAGCCCCTTTCATCATGCTTTAGCCAATAAATGGCCTTTCTCTAAAATTTACACTATTATTCCATAACGCCCACCGCCTGCCCATACCCGCCATCCTGTACAGGTTTACTGTATCTCTTGGACCTTCTTATTGACGATTAAACACAGATATTGCATCCGATTTTAATACAAAAGGCACAATGCCGACTTAAGTACAAGAGTACTGACACTCGAACTTTCTATGATTTGAAGCCCTCCTGTGAGTCCAATTTTAGATTCCGATGCTTCACTTCAGGTTTACTGAGTCCCTTGGACTTTCTTATTGACGATGAAACACAGAAATTGCATCCCAATTTAATACAATTGGCACAATGCCGACTTAAGTACAAGAGGACTGACACACTAACTTTCTATGATTTGAACCTCTCCTGTGAGTCCAGACTTAGATTCCGACGCTTCACTTCAGGTTTACTGTATCCCTTGGACCTTCTTATTGACGATGAAACACAGAAATTGCATCCGAATTTAAGACAAAATGCACAATGCCGACTTAAGTACAAGAGGACAGACACTCTAACATTCTATCATTTGAACCTCTCCTGTGAGTCCAGTTTTAGATTCCGATGGTTCACTTCAGGTTTACTGTATCCCTTGGACCCTTTTATTAACGATGAAACACAGAAATTGCATCCGAATTTAATACAAAAGGCACAATGTCGACTTAAGTACAAGAAGCCTGACACTCTAACTTTCTATGATTTGAACCTCTCTTGTGAGTCCAGTTTCAGATTCCGATGCTTCACTTCAGGTTTACTGTATCACTTGGACCTTTTTATTGACGATTAAACACAGATATTGCATCCGATTTTAATACAAAAGGCACAATGCCGACTTAAGTACAAGAGTACTGACACTCGAACTTTCTATGATTTGAAGCTCTCCTGTGAGTCCAATTTCAGAATCCGATGCTTCACTTCAGGTTTACTGAGTCCCTTGGACTTTCTTATTGACGATGAAGCACAGAAATTGCATCCCAATTTAATACAATAGGCACAATGCCGACTTAAGTACAAAAGGACTGACACTCTAACTCTGTATGATTTGAACCTCTCCTGAGAGTCCAGTTTTAGATTCCGATGCTTCACTTCAGGTTTACTGTATCCCTTCGACAATCTTATTGACGATGAAACACAGAAATTGCATCCGAATTTAATACAAAAGGCACAATGCCGACTTAAGTACAAGAGGACTGATACTCTAACTTTCTATGATTTGAACCTCTCCTGTGAGTCCAGTTTTAGATTCCTATGCTTCACTTCAGGTTTATTGTATCCCTTAGACCTTCTTATTGACGATGACACACAGTAATTGCATCCGAATTTATAAAATGGCACAATGCCGACTTAAGTACAAGAGGACTGACACTCTAATTTTCTATGATTTGAACCTCTCCTGAGAGTCCAGTTTTAGATTCCGATGCTTCACTTCAGGATTACTGTATGCCTTGGACCTTCTTATTGATGATGAAACACAGAAATTCCATCCGAATTTAATACAAAAGGCACAATGCCGACTTAAGTACAAGAGGACTGACACTCTACCTTTCTATGATTTGAACCTCTCCTGTGAGTCCAGTTTTAGATTCCGATGCTTCACTTCAGGTTTACTGTATCCCTTGGACCTTCTTATTGACGATGAAACGCAGAAATTGCATCCGAATTTAATACAAAAGGCACAATGCCGTCTTAAGTACAAGAGGACTGACACACTAACTTTCTATGATTTGAACCACTCCTGTGAGTCCAGACTTAGATTCCGACGCTTAACTTCAGGTTTACTGTATCCCTTGGACCTTCTTATTGACGATGAAACACAGAAATAGCATCCGAATTTAAGACAAAATGCACAATGCCGACTTAAGTACAAGAGGACTGACACTCTAACTTTCGATCATTTGAAAGTCTCCTGTGAGTCCAGTTTTAGATTCCGATGCTTCACTTCAGGTTTACCGTATCACTTGGACCTTTTTATTGACGATGAAACACAGAAATTGCATCCGAATTCAATACAAAAGGCACAATGCCGACTTAAGTACAAGAGGACTGACACTCTAACATTCTATGATTTGAACCTCTCCAGTGAGTCCCGTTTTAGATTCCGACGCTTCACTTCAGGTTTACTGTATCTCTTGGATCTTCTTATTGACGATTAAACACAGAAATTGCATCCGATTTAAATACAAAAGGCACAATGCCGACTTAAGTACAAGAGTACTGACTTTCGAACTATCTATGATTTGAACCTCTCCTGTGAGTCAATTTTAGCTTCCGATGCTTCACTTCAGGTTTACTGAGTCCCTATGACTTTCTTATAGACGATGAAACACAGAAATTGCAACCGAATTTAATACAATAGGCACAATGCTGACTTAAGTACATGAGGACTGACACTCTAACTCTGTATGATTTGAACTTCTCCTGAGAGTCCAGTTTTAGATTCCGATGCTTCACTTCAGGTTTACTGTATCCCTTGGAAATTCTTATTGACGATGAAACACAGAAATCGCATCCGAATTTAATACAAAAGACACAATGCCGACATAAGTACAAGAGGACTGACACTCTAACATTCTATGATTTGAACCTCTCCAGTGAGTCCCGTTTTAGATTCCGACGCTTCCTTCAGGTTTGCTGTATCTCTTGGACCTTCTTATTGACGATTAAACACACAAATAGCATCCGATTTTAGTACAAAAGGCACAATGCCGACTTAAGTACAAGAGTACTGACACTCGAACTTTCTATGAATTGAACCTCTCCTGTGAGTCCGATTTTAGCTGCCGATGCTTCACTTCAGGTTTACCGAGTCCCTTGGACTTTCTTATTGACGATGAAACACAGAAATTGCTTCCGAATTCAATACAATAGGCACAATAGCGACTTAAGTACAAGAGGACTGACACTCTAACTCTGTATGATTTGAACCTCTTCTGAGAGTCCAGTTTTATATTCCGATGCTTCACTTCAGGATTACTGTATCCCTTGGACCCTATTATTGACGATGAAACACAGATATTCCATCCGAATTTAATACAAAAGGCACAATGCCGACTTAAGTACAAGAGGACTGACACTCTAACTTTCTATGATTTGAACCTCTCCTGTGAGTCCAGTTTTAGATTCCGATGCTTCACTTCAGGTTTACTGTATCCCTAGGACCTTCTTATTGACTATGAAATGCAGAAATTGCATCCGAATTTAATACAAAAGGCACAATGCCGTCTTAAGTACAAGAGGACTGACACACTAACTTTCTATGATTTGAACCACTCCTGTGAGTCCAGACTTAGATTCCGACCCTTAACTTCAGGTTTACTGTATCCCTTGGACCTTCTTATTGACGATGAAACACAGAAATTGCATCCGAATTTAAGACAAAATGCACAATGCCGACTTAAGTACAAGAGGACTGACACTCTAACTTTCGATCATTTGAACCTCTCCTGTGAGTCCAGTTTTAGATTCCGATGCTTCACTTCAGGTTTACTGTATCCCTTGGACCCTATTATTGACGATGAAACACAGAAATTGCATCCCAATTTAGTACAAAAGGCACAATGTCGACTTAAGTACAAGAAGACTGACACTCTAACTTTCTATGATTTGAACCTCTCTTGTGAGTCCAGTTTAAGATTCCGATGCTTCACTTCAGGTTTACTGTATCACTTGGACCTTTTTATTGACGATGAAACACAGAAATTGCATCCGAATTTAATACAAAAGGCACAATGCCGACTTAAGTACAAGAGGACTGACACTCTAACTTTCTATGATTTGAACCTCTCCTGTGAGTCCAGTTTTAGATTCCGATGCTTCACTTCAGGTTTACTGTATCCCTTGGACCCTATTATTGACGATGAAACACAGAAATTCCATCGGAATTTAATACAAAAGGCACAATGCCGACTTAAGTACAAGAGGACTGACACTCTAACTTTCTATGATTTGAACCTCTCCTGTGAGTCCAGTTTTAGATTCAGATGCTTCACTTCAGGTTTACTGTATCCCTTGGACCTTCTTATTGACGATGAAACGCAGAAATTGCATCCGAATTTTATACAAAAGGCACAATGCCGTCTTAAGTACAAGAGGAATGACACACTAACTTTCTATGATTTGAACCACTCCTGTGAGTCCAGACTTAGATTCCGACCTTAAACTTCAGGTTTACTGTATCCCTTGGACCTTCTTATTGACGATGAAACACAGAAATTGCATCCGAATTTAAGACAAAAAGCACAATGCCGACTTAAGTACAAGAGGATTGACACTCTAACTTTCGATCATTTGAACCTCTCATGTGAGTCCAGTTTTAGATTCTGATGCTTCACTTCAGGTTTACTGTATCCCTTGGACCCTATTATAGACGATGAAACTCAGAAATTGCATCCGAATTTAATACAAAAGGCACAATGTCGACTTAAGTACAAGAAGACTGACACTCTAACTTTCTATGATTTGAACCTCTCCAGTGAGTCCCGTTTTAGATTCCGACCCTAAACTTCAGGTTTACTGTATCTCTTGGACCTTCTTATTTGACGATTAAACACAGATATTGCATCCGATTTTAATACAAAAGGCACAATGCCGACTTAAGTACAAGACTGCTTACACTCGAACTTTCTATGATTTGAACCTCTCCTGTGAGTCCAATTTTAGCTTCCGATGCTTCACTTCAGGTTTACTGAGTCCCTTGGACTTTCTTATTGACGATGAAACACAGAAATTGCATCCGAATTTAATACAATAGGCACAATGCCGACTTATGTACAAGAGGACTGACACTCTAACTCTGTATGATTTGAACCTCTCCTGAGAGTCCAGTTTTAGATTCCGATGCTTCACTTCAGGTTTACTGTATCCCTTGGACATTCTTATTGACGATGAAACACAGAATTTGCATCCGAATTTAATAAAAAGGCACAATGTCGACTTAAGTACAAGAGGACTGACACTCTAATTTTCTATGATTTGAACCTCTCCTGAGAGTCCAGTGTTAGATTCCGATGCTTTACTTGAGGATTACTGTATGCCTTGGACCCTCTTATTGACGATGAAACACAGAAATTCCATCCGAATTTAATGCAAAAGGCACAATGCCGACTTAAGTACAAGAGCACTGACATTCTAACTTTCTATGATTTAAACCTCTCTTGTGAGCCCAGTTTCAGATTCCGAGGCATCACTTCAGGTTTACTGTATCACTTGGACCTTTTTATTGACGATGAAACACAGAAATTGCATCCGAATTCAATACAAAAGGCACAATGCCGACTTAAGTACAAGAGGACTGACACTCTAACATTCTATGATTTGAACCTCTCCAGTGAGTCCCGTTTTAGATTCCGACGCTTCACTTCAGGTTTACTGTATCTCTTGGACCTTCTTATTGACGATTAAACACAGAAATTGCATCCGATTTTAATACAAAAGGCACAATGCCGACTTAAGTACAAGAGTACTGACTTTCGAACTATCTATGATTTGAACCTCTCCTGTGAGTCCAATTTTAGCTTCCGATGCTTCACTTCAGGTTTACTGAGTCCATATGACTTTCTTATAGACGATGAAACACAGAAATTGCAACCGAATTTAATACAATAGGCACAATGCTGACTTAAGTACAAGAGGACTGACACTCTAACTCTGTATGATTTGAACTTCTCCTGAGAGTCCAGTTTTAGATTCCGATGCTTCACTTCAGGTTTACTGTATCCCTTGGAAATTCTTATTGACGATGAAACACAGAAATCGCATCCGAATTTAATACAAAAGACACAATGCCGACTTAGGTACAAGAGGACTGACACTCTAACATTCTATGATTTGAACCTCTCCAGTGAGTCCCGTTTTATTTTCCGACGCTTCACTTCAGGTTTGCTGTATCTCTTGGACCTTCTTATTGACGATTAAACACAGAAATAGCATCCGAATTTAATACAAAAGGCACAATGTCGACTTAAGTACAAGAGTACTGACACTCGAACTTTCTATGATTTGAACCTCTCCTGTGAGTCCAATTTTATCTTCCGATGCTTCACTTCAGGTTTACCGAGTCCCTTGGACTTTCTTATTGACGATGAAACACAGAAATTGCTTCCGAATTCAATACAATAGGCACAATAGCGACTTAAGTACAAGAGGACTGACACTCTTACTCTGTTTGATTTGAACCTCTCCTGAGAGTCCAGTTTTATATTCCGATGCTTCAAATCAGGTTTCCTGTATCCCTTGGACATTCTTATTGACGATGAAACACAGAAATTGCATCCGAATTTAATACAAAAGGCACAATGCCGACTTAAGTACAAGAGGACTGACACTCGAACTTTCTATCATTTGAACCTCTCCTGTGAGTCCAGTTTTAGATTCCTATGCATCACTTCAGGTTTATTGTATCCCTTAGTTCTTCTTGTTGACGATGACACACACTAATTGCATCCGAATTTAATACAAAATGCACAATGCCGACTTAAGTACAAGAGGACTGACACTCTAACTCTCTATGATTTTAACCTCTCCTGTGAGTCCAGTTTTAGATTCCGATGCTTTACTTCAGGTTTACTGTATCCCTTGGACCTTCTGATTGACGATAAAACACAGATATTGCATCTGAATTTAATACAAAAGGCACCATGCCGACTTAAGTACTAGAGGACTGACACTCTAACTCTCTATGATTTTAACCTCTCCTGTGAGTCCAGTTTTAGAGTCCGGTGCTTCACTTCTGGTTTACTGTATCCCTTGGACCTTCTGATTGACGATGAAACACAGATATTGCATCCGATTTTAATACAAAAGGCACAATGCCGACTTAAGTACAAGACTGCTTACACTCGAACTTTCTATGATTTGAACCTCTCCTGTGAGTCCAATTTTAGCTTCCGATGCTTCACTTCAGGTTTACTGAGTCCCTTGGACTTTCTTATTGACGATGAAACACAGAAATTGCATCCGAATTTAATACTATAGGCACAATGCCGACTTATGTACAAGAGGACTGACACTCTAACTCTGTATGATTTGAACCTCTCCTGAGAGTCCAGTTTTAGATTCCGATGCTTCACTTCAGGTTTACTGTATCCCTTGGACATTCTTATTGACGATGAAACACAGAATTTGCATCCGAATTTAATAAAAAGGCACAATGTCGACTTAAGTACAAGAGGACTGACACTCTAATTTTCTATGATTTGAACCTCTCCTGAGAGTCCAGTGTTAGATTCCGATGCTTTACTTGAGGATTACTGTATGCCTTGGACCCTCTTATTGACGATGAAACACAGAAATTCCATCCGAATTTATGCAAAAGGCACAATGCCGACTTAAGTACAAGAGGACTGACACTCTAACTTTCTATGATTTGAACCTCTCCTGTGAGTCCAGTTTTAGATTCCGATACTTCACTTCAGGTTTACTGTATCCCTTGGACCTTCTTATTGACGATGAAACACAGAAATTGCATGTGAATTTAATACAAAAGGCACAATGCCGACTTAAGTACAAGAGGACTGACACTCTAACTTTCTATGATTTGAACCTCTCCTGTGAGTCCAGTTTTAGATTCCGATACTTCACTTCAGGTCTACTGTTTCCCTTGGACCTTCTTATTGACGATGAAACACAGAAATTGCATGTGAATTTAATACAAAAGGCACAATGCCGACTTAAGTACAAGAGGACTGACACTCTAACTTTCTATGATTTGAACCTCTCCTGTGATTCCAGACTTAGATTCCGACGCTTCACTTCAGGTTTACTGTATCCCTTGGACCGTCTCAATGACGATGAAACACAGAAATTGCATCCGAATTTAAGACAAAATGCACAATGCCGACTTAAGTACAAGAGGACTGACACTCTAGCTTTCTATCATTTGAACCTCTCCTGTGAGTCCAGTTTTAGATTCCTATGCTTCACTTCAGGTTTAATGTATCCCTTGGACCTCCTTATTGACGATGAAACAAAGTAATAGCATCCGAATTTATTACAAAAGGCACAATGCCGACTTAAGTACAAGAGCACTGACATTCTAACTTTCTATGATTTAAACCTCTCTTGTGAGCCCAGTTTCAGATTCCGAGGCATCACCTCAGGTTTACTGTATCACTTGGACCTTTTTATTGACGATGAAACAGAGAAATTGCATCCGAATTCAATACAAAAGGCACAATGCCGACTTAAGTACAAGAGGACTGACACTCTAACATTCTATGATTTGAACCTCTCCAGTGAGTCCCGTTTTAGATTCCGACGCTTCACTTCAGGTTTACTGTATCTCTTGGACCTTCTTATTGACGATTAAACACAGAAATTGCATCCGATTTTAATACAAAAGGCACAATGCGGACTTAAGTACAAGAGTACTGACTTTCGAACTATCTATGATTTGAACCTCTCCTGTGAGTCCAATTTTAGCTTCCGATGCTTCACTTCAGGTTTACTGAGTCCATATGACTTTCTTATAGACGATGAAACACAGAAATTGCAACCGAATTTAATACAATAGGCACAATGCTGACTTAAGTACAAGAGGACTGACACTCTAACTCTGTATGATTTGAACTTCTCCTGAGAGTCCAGTTTTAGATTCCGATGCTTCACTTCAGGTTTACTGTATCCCTTGGAAATTCTTATTGACGATGAAACACAGAAATCGCATACGAATTTAACACAAAAGACACAATGCCGACTTAAGTACAAGAGGACTGACACTCTAACATTCTATGATTTGAACCTCTCCAGTGAGTCCCGTTTTATTTTCCGACGCTTCACTTCAGGTTTGCTGTATCTCTTGGACCTTCTTATTGACGATTAAACACAGAAATAGCATCCGAATTTAATACAAAAGGCACAATGTCGACTTAAGTACAAGAGTACTGACACTCGAACTTTCTATGATTTGAACCTCTCCTGTGAGTCCAATTTTATCTTCCGATGCTTCACTTCAGGTTTACCGAGTCCCTTGGACTTTCTTATTGACGATGAAACACAGAAATTGCTTCCGAATTCAATACAATAGGCACAATAGCGACTTAAGTACAAGAGGACTGACACTCTAACTCTGTATGATTTGAACCTCTCCTGAGAGTCCAGTTTTATATTCCGATGCTTCAAATCAGGTTTACTGTATCCCTTGGACATTCTTATTGACGATGAAACACAGAAATTGCATCCGAATTTAATACAAAAGGCACAATGCCGACTTAAGTACAAGAGGACTGACACTCGAACTTTCTATCATTTGAACCTCTCCTGAGAGTCCAGTTTTAGATTCCGATGCTTTACTTCAGGTTTACTGTATCCCTTGGACCTTCTGATTGACGATGAAACACAGATATTGCATCTGAATTTAATACAAAAGGCACCATGCCGACTTAAGTACTAGAGGACTGACACTCTAACTCTCTATGATTTTAACCTCTCCTGTGAGTCCAGTTTTAGAGTCCGGTGCTTCACTTCTGGTTTACTGTATCCCTTGGACGTTCTTATTGACGATGAAACACAGTAATTGCTTCCGAATCTAACACAAAAGGCACAATGCCGACATAATTACAAGCGGACTGACACTCTAACTTTCTATGATTTGAACCTCTCCTGTGATTCCAGTTTTAGATTCCGATGCTTCACTTCAGGTTTACTGTATTCCTTGGACCTTCTTATTGACGATGAAACACAGTAATTGCTTCCGAATTTAATACAAAAGGCACAATGCCAACTTAATTACAAGACGCCTGACACTCTAACTTTCTTTGATTTGAACCTCTCCTGTGAGTCCAGTTTTAGATTCCGATGCTTCACTTCAGGTTTACTGTATCCCTTGGACCTTCTTATTGACGATGAAACACAGAAATTGCATCCGAATTCAAGACAAAAAGCACAATGCCGACTTAAGTACAAGAGGACTGACACTCTAACTTTCGATGATTTGAACCTCTCCTGTGAGTCCAGACTTGGGGTCCGATGCTTCACTACAGGTTTACTGTATCCCTTGGACCTTCTTATTGACGATGAAACACAGAAATTGCATCCGAATTTAATACAAATGCACAATGACGACTTAAGTACAAGAGGACTGACACCCCAAATTTCTATGATTTGAACCTCTACTGTGAGTCCAGTCTTAGATTTCGATGCTTCTCTTCAGGTTTTCTGTATCCCTTGGACCTTCTTATTGACGATGGAACACAGATATTGCATCCCAATTTAATACTAAAGGCACAATGCCGACTTAAGTACAAGCGGACTGACACTCTAACATTCTATAATTTGAACATCTCCTGTGAGTCCAGTTTTAGATTCCGATGCTTTACTTCAGGTTTACTGTATCCCTTGGACACTTTTATTGACGATGAAACACAGAAGTTGCACCCGAATTAAATACAAAGGGCACAATTCCGACTTAAGTACAAGAGGACTGACACTCTAACATTCTATGATTTGAACCTCTCCTGTGAGTCCAGTTTTAGATTCCGATGCCTCACTTCAGGTTTACTGTATCGCTTCGATCTTCTTATTGACGATGAAACACAGAAATTGCATCCGATTTTAATACAAAAGGGACAATGCCGACTTAAGTACAAGAGGATTAACACTCTAACTTTCTATGATTTGAACCTCTCCTGTGAGTCCAGTTTTAGATTCCGATGATTCACTTCAGCTTTACACAGTCCCTAGGACCGTCTTATTGACGATGAAACACATAAATAGCATCCGAATTTAATACAAAATGCACAATGCGGCCTGAAGTACAGGTGGACTGACACTCTAAGTTTCTATGATTTGAACCTCTCCTGTGAGTCCAGTTTTAGATTCCGATGCGTCACTTCAGGTTTACTGTATCGCTTGGACCTTCTTATTGACGATGAAAACAGAAATTGCATCCGAATTTAATACAAAAGGCACAATGCCGACTTAAGAACAAGAGGACTGACACTCTAACTTTCTATGATTTGTACCTCTCCTGTGAGTCCAGACTTGGGGTCCGATGCTTCACTTCAGGTTTACTGTATCCCTTGGACCTTCTTATTGACGATGAAACACAGAAATTGCATCCGAATTTAATACAAAAGGCACAATGCCGACTTAAGTACAAGAGGACTGACACTCTAACTTTCTATGATTTGAACCTCTACTGTGAGTCCAGTCTTAGATTTCGATGCTTCTCTTCAGGTTTTCTGTATCCCTTGGACCTTCTTATTGACGATGAAACACAGAAATTGCATCCCATTTTAATACAAAAGGCACAATGCCGACTTAAGTACAAGAGGACTGACACTCTAACCTTCTATGATTTGAACCTTTCCTGTGAGCCCAGTTTTAGATTCCGATGCTTCACTTCAGGTTTACAGTATACCTTGGACCTTCTTATTGACGATGAAACACAGATATTGCATCCGAATTTAATAAAAAGGCACCATGCCGACTTAAGTACTAGAGGACTGACACTCTAACTCTCTATGATTTTAACCTCTCCTGTGAGTCCAGTTTTAGGGTCCGGTGCTTCACTTCTCGTTCACTGTATCCCTTGGACGTTCTTATTGACGATGAAACACAGTAATTGCTTCCGAATCTAACACAAAAGGCACAATGCCGACATAATTACAAGAGGACTGACACTCTAACCTTCTATGATTTGAACCTCTCCTGTGAGTCCAGTTTTAGTTTCCGATGCTTCACTTCAGGTTTACAGTATACCTTTGACCTTCTTAATGACGATGAAACACAGATATTGCATCCGAATTTAATACAAAAGGCACCATGCCGACTTCAGTACAAGAGGACTGACACTCTAACTTTCTATGATTTGTACCTCTCCTGTGAGTCCAGTTTTGGATTCCGATGCTTCACTTCAGGTTTACAGTACCCCTTGGACCTTCTTATTGACGATGAAACACAGAAATTGCATCCGAATTTAAGACAAAAAGCACAATGCTGACTTAAGTACAAGAGGACTGACACTCTAACTTTCGATGATTTGAACCTCTCCTGTGAGTCCAGACTTGGGATCCCATGCTTCACTTCAGGTTTACTGTATCCATTGGACATTCTTATTGACGATGAAACACAGAAATTGCATCCGAATTTAATACAAAAGGCACAATGCCGACTTAAGTACAAGAGGACTGACACTCCAACTTTCTATGATTTGAACCTCTACTGTGAGTCCAGTCTTAGATTTCGATGCTTCTCTTCAGGTTTTCTGTATCCCTTGGACCTTCTTATTGACGATGAAACACAGATATTGCATCCCAATTTAATACTAAAGGCACAATGCCGACTTAAGTACAAGCGGACTGACACTCTAACATTCTATAATTTGAACATCTCCTGTGAGTCCAGTTTTAGATTCCGATGCTTTACTTCAGGTTTACTGTATCCCTTGGACACTTTTATTGACGATGAAACACAGAAATTGCACCCGAATTAAATACAAAAGGCACAAATCCGACTTAAGTACAAGAGGACTGACACTGTAACATTCTATGATTTGAGCCTCTCCTGTGAGTCCAGTTTTAGATTCCGATGCTTCACTTCAGGTTTACTGAATCGCTTCGATCTTCTTATTGACGATGAAACACAGATATTGCATCCGATTTTAATACAAAAGGGACAATGCCGACTTAATTACAAGAGGACTAACACTCTAACTTTCTATGATTTGAACCTCTCCTGTGAGTCCAGTTTTAGATTCCGATGATTCACTTCAGGTTTACACAGTCCCTAGGACCGTGTTAATGACGATGAAACACAGAAATAGCATCCGAATTTAATACAAAATGCACAATGCGGCCTGAAGTACAAGAGGACTGACACTCTTTCAATGATTTGAACCACTCCTGTGAGTCCAGTTTTAGATTCCGATACTTCACTTCAGGTTTACTGTATCCCTTGGACCTTCTTATTGACGATGAAACACAGAAATTGCATCCTAATTTAATACAAAAATCACAATGCGGACTTGAGTACAAGAGGACAGACACTCTGACTTTCTATGATTTTAACCTCTCCTGTGTGTCCAGTTTTAGATTACGATGCTTCACTTCAGGTTTACTGTATCGCTTCGACCTTCTTATTGACGATGAAAACAGAAATTGCATCCGAATTTAATACAAAAGGCACAATGCCGACTTAAGTACAAGAGGACTGCCACTCTAACTTTCTATGATTTGTACCTCTCCTGTGAGTCCAGACTTGGGGTCCGATGATTCACTTCAGGTTTACTGTATCCCTTGGACCTTCTTATTGACGATGAAACGCAGAAATTGCATCCGAATTTAATACAAAAGGGACAATGCCGACTTAAGTACAAGAGGACTGACACTCTAACTTTCTATGATTTGAACCTCTACTGTGTGTCCAGTCTTAGATTTCGATGCTTCTCTTCAGGTTTTCTGTATCCCTTGGACCTTCTTATTGACGATGAAACACAGAAATTGCATCCCAATTTAATACAAAAGGCACAATGCCGACTTAAGTACAAGCGGACTGACCCTCTGACATTCTATAATTTGGACATCTCCTGTGAGTCCAGTTTTAGATTCCGATGCTTTACTTCAGGTTTCCTGTATCCCTTGGACTCTTTTATTGACGATGAAACACAGAAATTGCATCCGAATTAAATACAAAAGGCACAATTCCGACTTAAGTACAAGAGGACTGACACTCTAACATTCTATGATTTGAACCTCTCCTGTGAGTCCAGTTTTACATTACGATGCTTCACTTCAGGTTTACTGTATCGCTTCGATCTTCTTATTGACGATGAAACCAAGAAATTGCATCCGATTTTAATACAAAAGGCACAATGCCGACATAAGTACAAGAGGACTGACACTCTAACCTTCTATGATTTGATCCTCTCCTGTGAGTCCAGTTTCAGTTTCCGATGCTTCACTTCTGGTTAACTGTATCCCTTGGACGTTCTTATTGACGCTGAAACACAGTAATTGCTTCCGAATCTAACACAAAAGGCACAATGCCGACTTAATTACAAGAGGACTGACACTCTAACATTCTATGATTTGAACCTCTCCAGTAGTTCCAGTTTTAGATTCCGATACTTCACATCAGGTTTACTGCATCCCTTGGACCTTCTTATTGACGAGGAAACACAGTAATTGCGTCCGAATTTAATACAAAAGGCACAATGCCGACTTAATTACAAGAGGACTGACACTCTAACTTTCTTTGAATTGAACCTCTCCTGTGAGTCCAGTTTTAGATTCCGATGCTTCACTGCAGGTTTACTGTATCCCTTGGACCTTCTTATTGACGATGAAAACAGAAATTACATCCGAATTTAATACAAAAGGCACAATGCCGACTTAAGTACAAGAGGACTGACACTCTAACTTTCTATGAATTGAACCTCTTCTGTGAGTCCAGTTTTAGATTCCGATGCCTCACTTCAGGTTTACTGTATCCCGTGGACTATCTTATTGACGATGAAACACAGACATTGCATCCGAATTTAATACAAAATCCACAATGCGGCCTGAAGTACAAGATGACCGACACTCTAACTTTCTATGATTTGAACCACTCCTGTGAGTCCAGTTTTAGATTGCGATGCTTCACTTCAGGTTTACTGTATCCGGTGGACCTTCTTATTGACAATGAAACACAGAAATTGCATCTGAATTTAATACAAAAACCACAATGCGGACTTAAGTACATGAGGACTGCCACTCTAACTTTCAATGATTTGAAACTCTCCTGTGAGTGCTGTTTTAGGTTCCGATGCTTCACTTCACGTTTACCGTATCCCGTGGATCTTTTTATTGACGATGAAAGCAGAAATTGCATCCGAATTTAATACAAAAGGCACAATGCCGACTTAAGTACAAGAGGACCGACACACTAAGTTTCTATGATTTGAACCTCTCCTGTGAGTCCAGACTTAGATTCCGACGCATCACTTCAGGTTTACTGTATGCCTTGGACCTTCTTATTGACGATGAAACACAGAAATTGCATCCGAATTTAAGACAAAAGGCACAATGCCGACTTAAGTACAAGAGGACTGACACTCTAACTTTCTATGATTTGAACCTCTCCTGTGAGTCCAGACTTGGATTCCGATGCATCACTTCAGGTTTTCTGTATCCCTTGGATCTTCTTAATGACGATCAAACACAGAAATTGCATCCGAATTTAATACAAAAGGCACAATGCCGACATAAGTACAAGAGGACTGACACTCTAAACTTCTATGATTTGAACCTCTCCTGTGAGTCCAGTTTTAGATTCCGATGCTTCACTTCAGGTTTACTGTATACCTTGGACCTTCTTATTGACGATGAAACACAGATATTGCATCCGAATTTAATATAAAAGGCACCATGCCGATTTAAGTACTAGATCACTGACACTCTAACTCTCTATGATTTTAACCTCTCCTGTGGTTCCAGTTTTAGATTCCGATGCTTCACTTCATATTTACTGTATCCCTTGGACCTTCTTATTGACGATGAAACACAGTAATTGCTTCCGAATTTAATACAAAAGGCACAATGCCGACTTAATTATAAGAGGACTGACACTCTAACTTTCTTTGATTTCAACCTCTCCTGTGAGTCCAGTTTTAGATTCCGATGCTTCACTTCAGGTTTACTGTATCGCTTGGACATTCTTATTGACGATGAAAACAGCAATTACATCCGAATTTAATACAAAAGGCACAATGCCGACTTAAGTACAAGAGGTCTGACACTCTAACTTTCTATGAATTGAACCTCTTCTGTGAGTCCAGTTTTAGATTCCGATGCCTCACTTCAGGTTTACTGTATCCCGTGGAATTTCTTATTGACGATGAAACACAGAAATTGCATCCGAATTTAATACAAAATGCACAATGCGGCCTGAAGTACAAGAGGACTGACACTCTAATTTTCTTTGATTTGAACCACTCCTGTGAGTCCAGTTTTAGATTGCGATGCTTCACTTCAGGTTTACTGTATCCCTTGGACCTTCTTACTGACAAAGAAACACAGAAATTGCATCCGAATTTTATACAAAAACCACAATGCGGACTTAAGTACATGAGGACTGACACTCTAACTTTCTATGATTTGAACGTCTCCTGGGAGTCCAGTTTTAGATTCCGGTGCTTTACTTCAGGTTACTGTATCCCTTGGACCTTTTTATTGACGATGAAACATAGAAATTGCATCCAAATTAAATACAAAAGGCAAAATGCCGACTTAAGTACAAGAGGACAGACACTCTAACATTCTATGATGTGAACCTCTCCTGTGAGTTCAGTTTTAGATTCCGATGTTTAACTTCAGGTTTACTGTATCGCTTGGATCTTCTTATTGACGATGAAACACAGAAATTTCATCCGAATTTAATACAAAAGGCACAATGGCGAATAAGTACAAGAGGACTAACACTCCAACTTTCTATGATTTCAACCTCTCCTGTGAGTCCAGTTTCAGATTCCGATGCTTCACTTCTGGTTTACTGTATCGCTTGGATCTTCGTATTGACGATGAAACACAGAAATTGCATCCGATTTTAATACAAAAGGCACAATGCCGACTTAAGTACAAAAGGACTAACACTCTAACTTTCTATGATTTGAACCTCTCCTGTGTGTCCAGTTTTAGATTCCGATGCTTCACTTCAGGTTTACTGTATCCCTTGGACCTTCTTATTGACGATGAAAACAGAAATTGCATCCGAATTTAATACAAAAGGCCCAGTACCGACATAAGTACAAGAGGACTGACACTCTAACTTTCTTTGATTTGTACCTCTCCTGTGAGTCCAGTTTTAGATTCCGATGCTTCACTTCAGGTTTACTGTATCCCTTGGACCTTCTTATTGACGATGAAACACAGAAATTGCATCTGAATTTAAGACAAAAAGCACAATGCCGACTTAAGTACAAGAAGGACTGACACTCTAACTTTCGATGATTCGAACCTCTCCTGTGGGTCCAGACTTGGATTCCGATACTTCACTTCAGGTTTACTGTATCCCTTGGACTTTCTTATTGACGATGAAACACAGAAATTGCATCCGAATTTAACACAAAAGGCACAATGCCGACTCAAGTTAAAGAGGACTGACACTCTCACTTTCTATGATTTGAACCACTGCTGTGAGTCCAGTTTTAGATTCCGATGCTTCACATCAGGTTTACTGTATTCCTTGCACCTTCTTATTGACGAAGAAACACGGAAGTTGCATCCGAATTTAATACAAAATGCACAATGCGGACTTAAGTACAAGAGGACTGACTCTCTCACTTTCTACGATTTGAACCTCTCCTGTGAGTCCAGTTTTAGATTCCAATGCTTCACTTCAGGTTTACTGTATCCCTTGGACCTTCTTATTGACGATGAAACACAGAAATTGCATCCTAATTTAATACAAAAGCACAATGCGGACTTGAGTGCAAGAGGACTGACACTCTAACTTTCTATGATTTGAACGTCTCCTGTGTGTCCAGTTTTAGATTCCGATGCTTCACTTCAGGTTTACTGTATCCCTTGGCCCTTCTTATTGACGATGAAAACAGAAATTGCATCCGAATTTAATACAAAAGGCACAATGCCGACTTAAGTGCAAGAGGACTGACACTCTAACTTTCTATGATTTGTACCTCTCCTGTGAGCCCAGTTTTGGATTCCGATGCTTCACTTCAGGTTTACTGTATCCCTTGGACCTTCTTATTGACGATGAAACACAGAAATTGCATCCGAATTTAATACAAAAGGCACAATGCCGACTTAAGTACAAGAGGACTGACACTCTAACTTTCTATGATTTGAACCTCTACTGTGAGTCCAGTCTTAGATTCCGATGCTTCTCTTCAGGTTTACTGTATCCCTTTCATTTTCTTATTGACGATGAAACACAGAAATTGCATCCCAATTTAATACAAAAGGCACAATGCCGACTTAAGTACAAGAGGACTGACACTCTAACCTTCTATGATTTGAACCTCTCCTGTGAGTCCAGTTTTAGATTCCGATGCTTCACTTCAGGTTTACTGTATACCTTGGAGCTTCTTATTGACGATGAAACACAGATATTGCATCCGAATTTAATAGAAAAGGCACAATGCCGACTTAAGTTCTAGAGGACTGACACTCTAACTCTCTATGATTTTAACCTCTCCTGTGAGTCCAGTTTTAGAGTCCGGTGCTTCACTTCTGGTTTACTGTATCCCTTGGACGTTCTTATTGACGATGAAACACAGTAATTGCTTCCGAATCTAACACAAAAGGCACAATGTCGACTTAATTACAAGAGGACTGACACACTAACTTTCTATGATTTGAACCTCTCCTGTGATTCCAGTTTTAGATTCCGATGCTTCACTTCAGGTTTACTGTATCCCTTGGACCTTCTTATTGACGATGAAACATAGTAATTGCTTCCGAATTTAATACAAAAGGCACAATGCCGACTTAATTACAAGAGGACTGACACTCTAACTTTCTATGATTTGAACCTCTACTGTGAGTCCAGTCTTAGATTCCGATGCTTCTCTTCAGGTTTACTGTATCCCTTGGACCTTCTTATTGACGATGAAACACAGAAATTGCATCCCAATTTAATACAAAAGGCACAATGCCGACTTAAGTACAAGCGGACTGACACTCTAACATTCTATACTTTGAACATCTCCTGTGAGTCCAGTTTTAGATTCCGATGCTTCACTTCAGGTTTACTGTATCCCTTGGACCTTCTTATTGACGATGAAACACAGAAATTGCATCCGAATTTAAGACAAAAAACACAATGCCGACTAAACTACAAGAGGACTGACACTCTAACTTTCGATGATTTGAACTTCTCCTGTGAGTCCAGACTTGGGGTCCGATGCTTCACTTCAGGTTTACTGTATCCCTTTGACCTTCTTATTGACGATGAAACACAGAAATTGCATCCGAATTTAATACAAAAGGCACAATGCCGACTTAAGTACAAGAGGACTGACACTCTAACTTTCTATGATTTGAACCTCTACTGTGAGTCCAGTCTTAGATTTCGATGCTTCTCTTCAGGTTTTCTGTATCCCTTGCACCTTCTTATTGACGATGAAACACAGAAATTGCATCCCAATTTAATACAAAAGGCACAATGCCGACTTAAGTACAAGCGGACTGACACTCTAACATTCTATAATTTGAACATCTCCTGTGAGTCCAGTTTTAGATTCCGATGTTTTATTCAGGTTTACTGTATCCCTTGGACACTTTTATTGACGATGAAACACAGAAATTGCATTCGAATTAAATACAAAATGCACAATTCCGACTTAAGTACAAGAGGACTGACACTCTAACATAGTATGATTTGAACCTCTCCTGTGAGTCCAGTTTTAGATTGCGATGCTTCACTTCAGGTTTACAGTATCGCTTCGATCTTCTTATTGACGATGAAACACAGAAATTGCATCCGATTTTAATACAAAAGGCACAATGCCGACATAAGTACAAGAGGACTAACACTCAAACTTTCTATGATTTGAACCTCTCCTGTGAGTCCAGTTTTAGAGTCCGGTGCTTCACTTCTGGTTTACTGAATCCCTTGGACGTTCTTATTGATGATGAAACACAGTAATTGCTTCCGAATCTAACACAAAACGCACAATGCCGACTTAATTACAAGAGGACTGACACTCTAACTTTCGATGATTTGAACTTCTCCTGTGAGTCCAGACTTGGGATCCGATGCTTCACTTCAGGTTCACTGTATCCCTTTGACCTTCTTATTGACGGTGAAACACAGAAATTGCATCTGAATTTAATACAAAAGGCACAATGCCGACTTAAGTACAAGAGGACTGACACTCTAACTTTCTATGATTTGAACCTCTACTGTGAGTCCAGTCTTAGATTCCGATGCTTCTCTTCAGGTTTACTGTATCCCTTTCATTTTCTTATTGACGATGAAACACAGAAATTGCATCCCAATTTAATACAAAAGGCACAATGCCGACTTAAGTACAAGAGGACTGACACTCTAACCTTCTATGATTTGAACCTCTCCTGTGAGTCCAGTTTTAGATTCCGATGCTTCACTTCAGGTTTACTGTATACCTTGGAGCTTCTTATTGTCGATGAAACACAGATATTGCATCCGAATTTAATACAAAAGGCACAATGCCGACTTAAGTTCTAGAGGACTGACACTCTAACTCTCTATGATTTTAACCTCTCCTGTGAGTCCAGTTTTAGAGTCCGGTGCTTCACTTCTGGTTTACTGTATCCCTTGGACGTTCTTATTGACGATGAAACACAGTAATTGCTTCCGAATCTAACACAAAAGGCACAATGTCGACTTAATTACAAGAGGACTGACACACTAACTTTCTATGATTTGAACCTCTCCTGTGATTCCAGTTTTAGATTCCGATGCTTCACTTCAGGTTTACTGTATCCCTTGGACCTTCTTATTGACGATGAAACATAGTAATTGCTTCCGAATTTAATACAAAAGGCACAATGCCGACTTAATTACAAGAGGACTGACACTCTAACTTTCTATGATTTGAACCTCTACTGTGAGTCCAGTCTTAGATTCCGATGCTTCTCTTCAGGTTTACTGTATCCCTTGGACCTTCTTATTGACGATGAAACACAGAAATTGCATCCCAATTTAATACAAAAGGCACAATGCCGACTTAAGTACAAGCGGACTGACACTCTAACATTCTATACTTTGAACATCTCCTGTGAGTCCAGTTTTAGATTCCGATGCTTCACTTCAGGTTTACTGTATCCCTTGGACCTTCTTATTGACGATGAAACACAGAAATTGCATCCGAATTTAAGAAAAAAGCACAATGCCGACTAAACTACAAGAGGACTGACACTCTAACTCTCGATGATTTGAACTTCTCCTGTGAGTCCAGACTTGGGGTCCGATGCTTCACTTCAGGTTTACTGTATCCCTTTGACCTTCTTATTGACGATGAAACACTGAAATTGCATCCGAATTTAATACAAAAGGCACAATGCCGACTTAAGTACAAGAGGACTGACACTCTAACTTTCTATGATTTGAACCTCTACTGTGAGTCCAGTCTTAGATTTCGATGCTTCTCTTCAGGTTTTCTGTATCCCTTGCACCTTCTTATTGACGATGAAACACAGAAATTGCATCCCAATTTAATACAAAAGGCACAATGCCGACTTAAGTACAAGCGGACTGACACTCTAACATTCTATAATTTGAACATCTCCTGTGAGTCCAGTTTTAGATTCCGATGTTTTACTTCAGGTTTACTGTATCCCTTGGACACTTTTATTGACGATGAAACACAGAAATTGCATTCGAATTAAATACAAAATGCACAATTCCGACTTAAGTACAAGAGGACTGACACTCTAACATAGTATGATTTGAACCTCTCCTGTGAGTCCAGTTTTAGATTGCGATGCTTCACTTCAGGTTTACTGTATCGCTTCGATCTTCTTATTGACGATGAAACACAGAAATTGCATCCGATTTTAATACAAAAGGCACAATGCCGACATAAGTACAAGAGGACTAACACTCAAACTTTCTATGATTTGAACCTCTCCTGTGAGTCCAGTTTTAGAGTCCGCTGCTTCACTTCTGGTTTACTGTATCCCTTGGACGTTCTTATTGATGATGAAACACAGTAATTGCTTCCGAATCTAACACAAAAGGCACAATGCCGACTTAATTACAAGAGGACTGACACTCTAACTTTCGATGATTTGAACTTCTCCTGTGAGTCCAGACATGGGGTCCGATGCTTCACTTCAGGTTTACTGTATCCCTTTGACCTTCTTATTGACGATGAAACACAGAAATTGCATCCGAATTTAATACAAAAGGCACAATGCCGACTTAAGTACAAGAGGACTGACACTCTAACTTTCTATGATTTGAACCTCTACTGTGAGTCCAGTCTTAGATTCCGATGCTTCTCTTCAGGTTTACTGTATCCCTTTCATTTTCTTATTGACGATGAAACACAGAAATTGCATCCCAATTTAATACAAAAGGCACAATGCCGACTTAAGTACAAGAGGACTGACACTCTAACCTTCTATGATTTCAACCTCTCCTGTGAGTCCAGTTTTAGATTCCGATGCTTCACTTCAGGTTTACTGTATACCTTGGAGCTTCTTATTGACGATGAAACATAGATATTGCATCCGAATTTAATACAAAAGGCACAATGCCGACTTAAGTTCTAGAGGACTGACACTCTAACTCTCTATGATTTTAACCTCTCCTGTGAGTCCAGTTTTAGAGTCCGGTGCTTCACTTCTGGTTTACTGTATCCCTTGGACGTTCTTATTGACGATGAAACACAGTAATTGCTTCCGAATCTAACACAAAAGGCACAATGTCGACTTAATTACAAGAGGACTGACACACTAACTTTCTATGATTTGAACCTCTCCTGTGATTCCAGTTTTAGATTCCGATGCTTCACTTCAGGTTTACTGTATCCCTTGGACCTTCTTATTGACGATGAAACATAGTAATTGCTTCCGAATTTAATACAAAAGGCACAATGCCGACTTAATTACAAGAGGACTGACACTCTAACTTTCTATGATTTGAACCTCTACTGTGAGTCCAGTCTTAGATTCCGATGCTTCTCTTCAGGTTTACTGTATCCCTTGGACCTTCTTATTGACGATGAAACACAGAAATTGCATCCCAATTTAATACAAAAGGCACAATGCCGACTTAAGTACAAGCGGACTGACACTCTAACATTCTATACTTTGAACATCTCCTGTGAGTCCAGTTTTAGATTCCGATGCTTTACTTCAGGTTTACTGTATCCCTTGGACACTTTTATTGACGATGAAACACAGAAATTGCATCCGAATTAAATACAAAAGGCACAATGCCGACTTACGTACAAGAGGACTGACACTCTAACTTTCTATGATTTGTACCTCTCCTGTGAGCCCAGTTTTGGATTCCGATGCTTCACTTCAGGTTTACTGTATCCCTTGGACCTTCTTATTGACGATGAAACACAGAAATTGCATCCGAATTTAAGACAAAAAGCACAATGCCGACTAAACTACAAGAGGACTGACACTCTAACTTTCGATGATTTGAACTTCTCCTGTGAGTCCAGACTTGGGGTCCGATGCTTCACTTCAGGTTTACTGTATCCCTTTGACCTTCTTATTGACGATGAAACACAGAAATTGCATCCGAATTCAATACAAAAGACACAATGCCGACTTAAGTACAAGAGGACTGACACTCTAACTTTCTATGATTTGAACCTCTACTGTGAGTCCAGTCTTAGATTTCGATGCTTCTCTTGAGGTTTTCTGTATCCCTTGCACCTTCTTATTGACGATGAAACACAGAAATTGCATCCCAATTTAATACAAAAGGCACAATGCCGACTTAAGTACAAGCGGACTGACACTCTAACAATCTATAATTTGAACATCTCCTGTGAGTCCAGTTTTAGATTCCGATGTTTTACTTCAGGTTTACTGTATCCCTTGGACACTTTTATTGACGATGAAACACAGAAATTGCATTCGAATTAAATACAAAATGCACAATTCCGACTTAAGTACAAGAGGACTGACACTCTAACATAGTATGATTTGAACCTCTCCTGTGAGTCCAGTTTTAGATTGCGATGCTTCACTTCAGGTTTACTGTATCGCTTCGATCTTCTTATTGACGATGAATCACAGAAATTGCATCCGATTTTAATACAAAAGGTACAATGCCGACATAAGTACAAGAGGACTAACACTCAAACTTTCTATGATTTGAACCTCTCCTGTGAGTCCAGTTTTAGAGTCCGGTGGTTCACTTCTGATTTACTGTATCCCTTGGACGTTCTTATTGATGATGAAACACAGTAATTGCTTCCGAATCTAACACAAAAGGCACAATGCCGACTTAATTACAAGAGGACTGACACTCTAACTTTCGATGATTTGAACTTCTCCTGTGAGTCCAGACTTGGGGTCGGATGCTTCACTTCAGGTTTACTGTATCCCTTTGACCTTCTTATTGACGATGAAACACAGAAATTGCATCCGAATTTAATACAAAAGGCACAATGCCGACTTAAGTACAAGAGGACTGACACTCTAACTTTCTATGATTTGAACCTCTACTGTGAGTCCAGTCTTAGATTTCGATGCTTCTCTTCAGGTTTTCTGTATCCCTTGCACCTTCTTATTGACGATGAAACACAGAAATTGCATCCCAATTTAATACAAAAGGCACAATGCCGACTTAAGTACAAGCGGACTGACACTCTAACATTCTATAATTTGAACTTCTCCTGTGAGTCCAGTTTTAGATTCCGATGTTTTACTTCAGGTTTACTGTATCCCTTGGACACTTTTATTGACGATGAAACACAGAAATTGCATCCGAATTAAATACAAAATGCACAATTCCGACTTAAGTACAAGAGGACTGACACTCTAACATAGTATGATTT
This sequence comes from Schistocerca serialis cubense, assembly GCF_023864345.2. NCBI lineage: Eukaryota > Metazoa > Arthropoda > Insecta > Orthoptera > Acrididae > Schistocerca > Schistocerca serialis. The sequence goes on along the minus strand of NC_064640.1, from coordinate 1,045,527,473 downwards.
GAACCTCTCCTGTGAGTCCAGTTTTAGATTGCGATGCTTCACTTCAGGTTTACTGTATCGCTTCGATCTTCTTATTGACGATGAAACACAGAAATTGCATCCGATTTTAATACAAAAGGCACAATGCCGACATAAGTACAAGAGGACTAACACTCAAACTTTCTATGATTTGAACCTCTCCTGTGAGTCCAGTTTTAGAGTCCGGTGCTTCACTTCTGGTTTACTGTATCCCTTGGACGTTCTTATTAATGATGAAACACAGTAATTGCTTCCGAATCTAACACAAAAGGCACAATGCCGACTTAATTACAAGAGGACTGACACTCTAACTTTCTATGATTTGAACCTCTCCTGTGATTCCAGTTTTAGATTCCGATGCTTCACTTCAGGTTTACTGTATACCTTGGACCTTCTTATTGACGATGAAACACAGAAATTGCATCCGAATTTAATACAAAAGGCACAATGCCGACTTAAGTACAAGAGGACTGACACTCTAACTTTCTATGATTTGAACCTCTACTGTGAGTCCAGTCTTAGTTTCCGATGCTTCTCTTCAGGTTTACTGTATCCCTTTCACCTTCTTATTGACGATGAAACACAGAAATTGCATCCCAATTTAATACAAAAGGCACAATGCCGACTTAAGTACAAGAGGACTGACACTCTAACCTTCTATGATTTGAACCTCTCCTGTGAGTCCAGTTTTAGATTCCGATGCTTCACTTCAGGTTTACTGTATACCTTGGAGCTTCTTATTGACGATGAAACACAGATATTGCATCCGAATTTAATACAAAAGGCACAAAGCCGACTTAAGTACTAGAGGACTGACACTCTAACTCTCTATGATTTTAACCTCTCCTGTGAGTCCAGTTTTAGAGTCCGGTGCTTCACTTCTGGTTTACTGTATCCCTTGGACGTTCTCATTGACGATGAAACACAGTAATAGCTTCCGAATCTAACACAAAAGGCACAATGTCGACTTAACTGCAAGAGGACTGACACTCTAACTTTCTATGATTTGAACCTCTCCTGTGTTTCCAGTTTTAGATTCCGATGCTTCACTTCAGGTTTACTGTATCCCTTGGAACTTCTTATTGACGATGAAACACAGTAATTGCTTCCGAATTTAATACAAAAGGCACAATGCCGACATAAGTACAATAGGACTGACACTCTAACTTTCTTTGATTTGTACCTCTCCTGTGAGTCCAGTTTTAGACTCCGATGCTTCACTTCAGGTTTACTGTATCCCATGGACCTTCTTACTGACGATGAAACACAGAAATTGCATCCGAATTTAATACAAAAGGCACAATGCCGACTTAAGTACAAGAGGACTGACACTCTAACCTTCTATGATTTTAACCTCTCCTGTGAGTCCAGTTTTAGATTCCGATGCTTCACTTCAGGTTTACTGTATACCTTGGACCTTGTTATTGACTATGAAACACAGATATTGCATCCGAATTTAATACAAAAGGCACCATGCCGATTTAAGTACTAGAGGACTGACATGCTAACTCTCTATGATTTTAACCTCTCCTGTGAGTCCAGTTTTAGAGTCCGGTGCTTCAATTCTGGTTTACTGTATCCCTTAGACGTTCTTATTGACGATGAAACACAGTAATTGCTTCCGAATCTAACACAAAAGGCACAATGCCGACTTAATTACAAGAGGACTGACACTCTAACTTTCTTTGATTTGAACCTCTCCTGTGATTCCACTTTCAGATTCCGATGCTTCACTTCAGGTTTACTGTATCCCTTGGACCTTCTTATTGACGATGAAAACAGAAATTGCACCAGAATTTAACACAAAATTCACAATGCCGACTTAAGTACATGAGGACTGACACTCTTTCAATGATTTGAACCTCTTCTGTGAGTCCAGTTTTAGATTCCGATGTCTCACTTCAGGTTTACTGTATCCCTTGAACTTTCTTATTGACGTTGTATCACAGAAATTGCATCCGAATTTAATACAGAATGCACAATGCGACCTGAAGTACAAGAGGACTGACACTCTAACTTACTATGATTTCATCCACTCCTGTGAGTCCAGTATTAGATTCCGATGCTTCACTTCAGGTTTATTGTATCCCTTGGACCTTCTTATTGACGATGAAACACGGAAATAGCATCCTAATTTAATACAAAAGGCACAATGCGGTCTTGAGTACACTCTAACTTTCTATGATTTGTACCTCTCCTGTGTGTCCAGTTTTAGATTCCGATGCTTCACTTCAGGTTTACTGTATCCCTTGGACCTTCTTATTGACGATGAAACACAGAAATTGCATCCGAATTTAAGACAAAAAGCACAATGCCGACTTAACTACAAGAGGACTGACACTCTAACTTTCGATGATTTGAACCTCTCCTGTGAGTCCAGACTTGGGGTCCGATGCTTCACTTCAGGTTTACTGTATCCCTTGGACCTTCTTATTGACGATGAAACACAGAAATTGCATCCGAATTTAATACAAAAGGCACAATGCCGACTTAAGTACAAGAGGACTGACACTCTAACTTTCTATGATTTGAACCTCTACTGTGAGTCCAGTCTTAGATTTCGATGCTTCTCTTCAGGTTTTCTGTATCCCTTGCACCTTCTTATTGACGATGAAACACAGAAATTGCATCCCAATTTAATACAAAAGGCACAATGCCGACTTAAGTACAAGCGGACTGACACTCTAACATTCTATAATTTGAACATCTCCTGTGAGTCCAGTTTTAGATTCCGATGCTTTACTTCAGGTTTACTGTATCACTTGGACACTTTTATTGACGATGAAACACAGAAATTGCATCCGAATTAAATATAAAAGTCACAATTTCGACTTAAGTACAAGTGGACTGACACTCTAACATTCTATGATTTGAACCTCACCTGTGAGTCCAGTTTTAGATTGCGATGCTTCACTTCAGGTTTACTGTATCGCTTCGATCTTCTTATTGACGATGAAACACAGAAATTGCATCCGATTTTAATACAAAAGGCACAATGCCGACTTAAGTACAAGAGGACTAACACTCAAACTTTCTATGATTTGAACCTGTCCTGTGAGTCCAGTTTTTCATTCCGATGCTTCACGTCAGGTTTACACAGTCCCTTGGACCGTCTTATTGACGATGAAACACAGAAATAGCATCCGAATTTAATACAAAAGGCACAATGCCGACTTAAGTACAAGAGGACTGACACTCTAGCCTTCTATGATTTGAACCTCTCCTGTGAGTCCTGTTTTAGATTCCGATGCTTCACTTCAGGTTTACTGTATACCTTGGACCTTCTTATTGACGATGAAACACAGATATTGCATCCGAATTTAACACAAATGGCACCATGCCGACTTAAGTACTAGAGGACTGACACTCTAACTTTCTATGATTTGAACCTCTCCTATGATTCCAGTTTTAGATTCCGATGCTTCACTTCAGGTTTACTGTATCCCTTGGACCTTCTTATTGACGAAGAAACACAGTAATTGCTTCCGAATTTAATACAAAAGGCACAATGCCGACTTAATTACAAGAAGACTGACACTCTAACTTTCTTTGATTTGAACCTCTCCTGTGAGTCCAGTTTTAGTTTCCGATGCTTCACTTCAGGTTTACTGTATCCCCTGGACCTTCTTATTGACGATGAAAACAGAAATTACATCCTAATTTAATACAAAAAGCACAATGCGGACTTAAGTACAAGAGGACTGACACTTTAACTTTCTATGAATTGAACCTCTTCTGTGAGTCCAGTTTTAGATTCCGATGCCTCACTTCAGGTTTACTGTATCCCTTGGACTTTCTTATTGACGATGAAACACAGAAATTGCATCCTAATTTAATACAAAAGGCACAATGCGGACTTGAGTACAAGAGGACTGACACTCTAACTTTCTATGATTTGAACCTCTCCTATGTGTCCAGTTTTAGATTCCGATGCTTCACTTCTGGTTTACTATATCGCTTGGACCTTCTTATTGACGATGAAAACAGAAATTGCATCCGAATATAATACAAAAGGCACAATGCCGACTTAAGTACAAGAGGACTGACACTCTAACTTTCTATGATTTGTACCTCTCCTGTGAGTCCAGTTTTGGATTCCGATGCTTCACTTCAAATTTACAGTATCCCTTGGACCTTCTTATTGACGATGTAACACAGAAATTGCATCCGAATTTAAGACAAAAAGCACAATGCCGACTTAAGTACAAGAGGACTGACACTCTAACTTTCGATGATTTGAACCTCACCTGTGAGTCCAGACTTGGGGTCCGATGCTTCACTTCAGGTTTACTGTATCCCTTGGACCATCTTACTGACGATGAAACACAGAAATTGCATCCAAATTTAATACAAAAGGGACAATGCCGACTTAAGTACAAGAGGACTGACCCTCTAACTTTCTATGATTTGAACCTCTACTGTGAGTCCAGTCTTAGATTTCGATGCTTCTCTTCAGGTTTTCTGTATCCCTTGGACCTTCTTATTGACGATGAAACACAGAAACTGCATCTCAATTTAATACAAAAGGCACAATGCCGACTTAAGTACAAGAGGACTAACACTCTAACTTTCTATAATTTGAACCTCTCCTGTGAGTCCAGTTTTTGATTCCGATGCTTCACTTCAGGTTTACACAGTCCCTTGGACCGTCTTATTGACGATGAAACACAGAAATAGCATCCGAATTTAATACAAAAGGCACAATGCCGACTTAAGTACAAGAGGACTGACACTCTAACCTTCTATGATTTGAACCTCTCCTGTGAGTCCAGTTTTAGATTCCGATGCTTCACTTCAGGTTTACTGCATCCCTTGGACACTTTTATTGACGATGAAACACAGAAATTGCATCCGAATGAAATACAAAAGGCACAATTCCGACTTCAGTACAAGAGGACTGACATACTAACATTCTATGATTTGAACCTCTTCTGTGAGTCCAGTTTTAGATTCCGATGCTTCACTTCAGGTTTACTGTATCGCTTCGATCTTCTTATTTACGATGAAACACGGAAATTGCATCCGATTTTAATACAAAAGGGACAATGCCGACTTAAGTACAAGAGGACTAACATTTCTAACTTTCTATGATTTGAACCTCTCCTGTGAGTCCAGTTTTAGATTCCGAAGCTTCACTTCAGGTTTACACAGTCCCTTGGACCGTCTTTTTGACGATGAAACACAGAAATAGCATCCGAATTTAATACAAAATTCACAATGCGGCCTGAAGTACAAGAGGACTGACACTCTAACTTTCTATGATTTGAACCACTCCTGTGAGTCCAGTTTTAGATTCCGATGCTTCACTTCAGGTTTACTGTATCCCTTGGACCTTCTTATTGACGATGAAAGACAGAAATTGCATCCTAATTTAATACAAAATTCACAATGCGGCCTGAAGTACAAGAGGACTGACACTCTAACTTTCTATGATTTGAACCACTCCTGTGAGTCCAGTTTTAGATTCCGATGCTTCACTTCAGGTTTACTGTATCCCTTGGACCTTCTTATTGACGATGAAAGACAGAAATTGCATCCTAATTTAATACAAAAGGCACAATGCGGACTTGAGTACAAGAAGACTGACACACAAACTTTCTATGATTTGAACCTCTCCTGTGTGTCCAGTTTTAGATTCCGATGCTTCACTTCAGGTTTACTGTATCGCGTGGACCTTCTTATTGACGATTAAAACAGAAATTGCATCCGAATTTAATACAAAAGGCACAAGGCCGACTTAAGTACAAGAGGACTGACACTCTAACTTTCGATGATTTCAACCTCTCCTGTGAGTCCCGACTAGGGGTCCGATGCTTCTCTTCAGGTTTACTGTATCCCTTGGACGTTCTTATTGACGATGAAACACAGAAATTGCATCCGAATTTTATACAAAAGGCACAATGCCGAATTAAGTACTAGAGGACTGACACTCTAAATTTCTATGATTTGAACCTCCACTGTGAGTCCAGTCTTAGATTTCGATGCTTCTCTTCAGGTTTTCTGTATCCCTTGGACCTTCTTATTGACGATGAAACACAGAAATTGCATCCCAATTTAATACAAAAGGCACAATGCTGACTTAAGTACATGCAGACTGACACTCTGACATTCTATAATTTGAACATCTCCTGTGAGTCCAGTTTTAGATTCCGATGCTCTACTTCAGGTTTACTGTATCCCTTAGACACATTTATTGAAGATGAAACACAGAAATTGCATCCGAATTAAATACAAAAGGCACAATTCCGACTTAAGTACAAGAGGACTGACACTCTAACATACTATGATTTGAACCTCTCCTGTGAGTCCAGTTTTAGATTCCGATGCTTCACTTCAGGTTTACTGCATCGCTTCGATCTTCTTATTGACGATGAAACACAGAAATTGCATCCGATTTTAATACAAAAGGCACAATGCCGACCTAAGTACAAGTGGACTAACACTCTAACTTTCTATGATTTGAACCTCTCCTGTGAGTCCAGTTTTTGATTCCGATGCTTCACTTCAGGTTTACACAGCCCCTTGGACCGTCTTATTGACGATGAAACACAGAAATAGCATCCGAATTTAATACAAAAGGCACAATGCCGACTTAAGTACAAGAGGACTGACACTCTAACCTTCTATGATTTGAACCTCTCCTGTGAGTCCAGTTTTAGATTCCGATGCTTCACTTCAGGTTTACTGTATCCCTTGGACCTTGTTATTGACGATGAAAACAGAAATTACATCCGAATTTAATACAAAAAGCACAGTGCGGACTTATGTACAAGAGGACTGACACTTTAACTTTCTATGAATTGAACCTCTTCTGTGAGTCCAGTTTTAGATACCGATGCCTCACTTCAGGTTTACTGTATCCCGTGGACTTTCTTATTGACGATGAAACACAGAAATTGCATCCGAATATAATACAAAATGCACAATGGGGCCTGAAGTACAAGAGGACTGACACTCTAACTTTCTATGATTTGAACCACTCATGTGAGTCCAGTTTTAGATTGCGATGCTTCACTTCAGGTTTACTGTATCCCTTGGACCTTCTTATTGACGATGAAACACAGAAATTGCATCCTAATTAAATACAAAAGGCACAATGCGGACTTGAGTACAAGGGGACTGACACTCTAACTTTCTATGATTTGAACCTCTCCTGTGTGTCCTGTTTTAGATTCCGATGCTTCACTTCTGGTTTACTGTTTCGCTTGGACCTTCATATTGACGATGAAAACAGAAATTGCATCCGAATTTAATACAAAAGGCACAATGCCGACTTAAGTACAACAGGACTGACACTCTAAGTTTCTATGATTTGTATCTCTCCTGTGAGTCCAGTTTTGGATTCCGATGCTTCACTTCAAGTTTACAGTATCCCTTGGACCTTCTTATTGACGATGAAACACAGAAATTGCATCCGAATTTAAGACAAAAAGCACAATCCCGACTTAAGTACAAGAGGACTGACACTCTAACTTTCGATGATTTGAACCTCTCCTGTGAGTCCAGACTTGGGGTCCGATGCTTCCCTTCAGGTTTACTGTATCCCTTGGACCTTCTTATTGACGATGAAACACAGAAATTGCTTCCGAATTTAATACAAAAGGCACAATGCCGACTTAAGTACAAGAGGACTGACACTCTAACTTTCTATGATTTGAACCTCTACTGTGAGTCCAGTCTTAGATTTCGATGCTTCTCTTCAGGTTTTCTGTATCACTTGGACCGTCTTATTGACGATGACACACAGAAACTGCATCTCAATTTAATACAAAAGGCACAATGCCGACTTAAGTACAAGCGGACTGACACTCTAACATTCTATAATTTGAATATCTCATGTGAGTCCAGTTTTAGATTCCGATGCTTTACTTCAGGTTTACTGTATCCCTTGGACACTTTTATTGACGATGAAACACAGAAATTGCATCCGAATTAAATACAAAAGGCACAATTCCGACTTAAGTACAAGAGGACTGACACACTAACATTCTATGATTTGAACCTCTCCTGTGAGTCCAGTTTTAGATTCCGATGCTTCACTTCAGGTTTTCTGTATCGCTTCGATCTTCTTATTTACGATGAAACACGGAAATTGCATCCGATTTTAATACAAAAGGGACAATGCCGACTTAAGTACAAGAGGACTAACATTTCTAACTTTCTATGATTTGAACCTCTCCTGTGAGTCCAGTTTTAGATTCCGATGATTCACTTCAGGTTTACACAGTCCCTTGGACCGTCTTATTGACGATGAAACACAGAAATAGCATCCGAATTTAATACAAAATTCACAATACGGCCTGAAGTACAAGAGGACTGACACTCTAACTTTCTATGATTTGAACCACTCCTGTGAGTCCAGTTTTAGATTCCGATGCTTCACTTCAGGTTTACTGTATCCCTTGGACCTTCTTATTGACGATGAAACACAGAAATTGCATCCTAATTTAATACAAAAGGCACAATGCGGACTTGAGTACAAGAGGACTGACACTCTAACTTTCTATGATTTGAACCTCTCCTGTGTGTCCAGTTTTAGATTCCGATGCTTCACTTCAGGTTTACTGTATCGCTTGGACCTTCTTATTGACGATGAAAACAGAAATTGCATCCGAATATAATACAAAAGGCACAATGCCGACTTAAGTACAAGAGGACTGACTCTCTAACTTTCTATGATTTGTACCTCTCCTGTGAGTCCAGTTTTGGATTCGGATGCTTCACTTCAGGTTTACAGTATCCCTTGGACCTTCTTATTGACGATGAAACACAGAAATTGCATCCAAATTTAAGACAAAAGGCACAAGGCCGGCTTAAGTACAAGAGGACTGACACTCTAACTTTCGATGATTTGAACCTCTCCTGTGAGTCCCGACTTGGGGTCCGATGCTTCACTTCAGGTTTACTGTATCCCTTGGACCTTCTTATTAACGATGAAACACAGAAATTGCATCCGAATTTTATACAAAAGGCACAATGCCGACTTAAGTACAAGAGGATTGACACTCTAACTTTCTATGATTTGAACCTCTACTGTGAGTCCAGTCTTAGATTTCGATGCTTCTCTTCAGGCTTTCTGTATCCCTTGGACCTTCTTATTGACGATGAAACACCGAAATTACATCCCAATTTAATACAAAAGGCACAATGCTGACTTAAGTACAAGCAGACTGACACTCTGACATTCTATAATTTGAACATCTCCTGTGAGTCCAGTTTTAGATCCCGATGCTTTACTTCAGGTTTACTGTATCCCTTAGACACTTTTATTGATGATGAAACACAGAAATTGCATCTGAATTAAATACAAAAGGCACAATTCCGACTTAAAAACAAGAGGACTGACACTCTAACATACTATGATTTGAACCTCTCCTGTGAGTCCAGTTTTAGATTCCGATGCTTCATTTCAGGTTTACTGCATCGCTTCGATGTTCTTATTGACGATGAAACACAGAAATTGCATCCGGTTTTAATACAAAAGGCACAATGCCGACCTAAGTACAAGAGGACTAACACTCTAACTTTCTATGATTTGAACCTCTCCTGTGAGTCCCGACTTGGGGTCCGATGCTTCACTTCAGGTTTACTGTATCCCTTGGACCTTCTTATTAACGATGAAACACAGATATTGCATCCGAATTTAATACAAAAGGCACCATGCCGACCTAAATACCAGAGGACTGACACTCTAACTCTGTATGATTTTAACCTCTCCTGTGAGTCCAGTTTTAGAGTCCGGTGCTTCACTTCTGGTTTACTGTATCCCTTGGACGTTCTTATTGACGATGAAACACAGTAATTGCTTCCGAATCTAACACAAAAGGCACAATGCCGACTTAATTACAAGAGGACTGACACTCGAACTTTCTATGTTTTGAACCTCTCCTGTGATTCCAGTTTTAGATTCCGATGCTTCACTTCAGGTTTACTGTATCCCTTGAACCATCTTATTGACGATGAAACACAGTAATTGCTTCCGAATTTAATACAAAAGGCACAATGCCGACTTAATTACAAGAGGACTGACTCTCTAACTTTCTTTGATTTGAACCTCTCCTGTGAGTCCAGTTTTAGATTCCGATGCTTCACTTCAGGTTTACTGTATCCCTTGGACCTTCTTATTGACGATGAAACACAGAAAATGCTTCCGAATTTAATACAAAAGGCACAATGCCGACTTGAGTACAAGAGGACTGACACTCTAACTTTCTATGATTTGAACCACTCCTGTGTGTCCAGTTTTAGATTCCGATGCTTCACTTCTGTTTTACTGTATCGCTTGGACCTTCTTATTGACGATGAAAACAGAAATTGCATCCGAATTTAATACAAAAGGCACAATGCCGACTTAAGTACAAGAGGACTGACACTCTAACTTTCGATGATTTGAACCTCTCCTGTGAGTCCAGACTTGGGGTCCGATGCTTCACTTCAGGTTTACTGTATCGCTTGGATCTTCGTATTGTCGATGAAACACAGAAATTGCATCCGATTTTAATACAAAAGGCACAATGCCGACTTAAGTACAAGAGGACTAACACTCTAACTTTCTATGCTTTGAACCTCTCCTGTGAGTCCATTTTTAGATTTCCATGCTTCACTTCAGGTATACTCAGTCCCTTGGACCGTCTTAATGACGATGAAACACAGAAATTGCATCCGAATTTAATACAAAAGGCATAATGCCGACTTAAGTACATGAGGACTGACACTCTTTCTATGATTTGAACTTCATCTGTGAGTCCAGTTTTAGATTCCGATGTCTCACTTCAAGTTTACTGTATCCCTTGGACCTTCTTATTGACGATGAAACACAGAAATTGCATCCTAAATTAATACAAAAGGCACAATGCGGACTTGAGTACAAGAGGACTGACACTCTAACTTTCTATGATTTGAACCTCTCCTGTGTGTCCAGTTTTAGATTCCGATGCTTCACTTCAGGTTTACTGTATCCCTTGGACCTTCTTATTGACGATGAAAACAGAAATTGCATCCGAATTTAATACAAAAGGCACAATGCCGACATAAGTACAAGAGGACTGACACTCTAACTTTCTTTGATTTTTACCTCTCCTGCGAGTCCAGTTTTAGATTCCGATGCTTCACTTCAGGTTTACTGTATCCCTTGGACCTTCTTATTGACGATGAAGCACAGAAATTGCATCCGAATTTAAGACAAAATGCACAATGCCGTCTTAAGTACAAGAAGGTCTGACACTCTAACTTTCGATGATTCGAACCTCTCCTGTGAGTCCAGACTTGGATTCCGATGCTTCACTTCAGGTTTTCTGTATCGCTTGAACTTTCTTATTGACGATCAAACACAGAAATTGCATCCGAATTTAACACAAAAGGCACAATGCCGACTTAAGTTAAAGAGGACTGACACTCTAACTTTCTTTGATTTTTACCTCTCCTGTGAGTCCAGTTTCAGATTCCGATGCTTCACTTCAGGTTTACTGTATCTCTTGGATCTTCGTTTTGACGATGAAACACAGAAATAGCATCCGAATTTAATACAAAATTCACAATACATCCTGAAGTACAAGAGGACTGACACTCTAATTTTCTATGATTTGAACCACTCCTGTGAGTCCAGTTTTAGATTCCGATGCTTCACTTCAGGTTTACTGTATCCCTTGGACCTTCTTATTGACGATGAAACACAGAAATTGCATCCTAATTTAATACAAAAGGCACAATGCGGACTTGAGTACAAGAGGACTGACACTCTAAATTTCAATGATTTGAACCTCTCCTGTGTGTCCAGTTTTAGATTCCGATGCTTCACTTCAGGATTACTGTATCGCTTGGACCGTCTTATTGACGATGAAAACAGAAATTGCATCCGAATATAATACAAAAGGCACAATGCCGACTTAAGTACAAGAGGACTGACTCTCTAACTTTCTATGATTTGTACCTCTCCTGTGAGTCCAGTTTTGGATTCGGATGCTTCACTTCAGGTTTACAGTAACCCTTGGACCTTCTTATTGACGATGAAACACAGAAATTGCATCCAAATTTAAGACAAAAGGCACAAGGCCGACTTAAGTACAAGAGGACTGACACTCTAACTTTCGATGATTTGAACCTCTCCTGTGAGTCCCGACTTGGGGTCCGATGCTTCACTTCAGGTTTACTGTATCCCTTGGACCTTCTTATTGACGATGAAACACAGAAATTGCATCCGAATTTTATACAAAAGGCACAATGCCGACTTAAGTACAAGAGGATTGACACTCTAACTTTCTATGATTTGAACCTCTACTGTGAGTCCAGTCTTAGATTTCGATGCTTCTCTTCAGGTTTTCTGTATCCCTTGGACCTTCTTATTGACGATGAAACACAGAAATTGCATCCCAATTTAATACAAAAGGCACAATGCTGACTTAAGTACAAGCAGACTGACACTCTGACATTCTATAATTTGAACATCTCCTGTGAGTCCAGTTTTAGATCCCGATGCTTTACTTCAGGTTTACTGTATCCCTTAGACACTTTTATTGATGATGAAACACAGAAATTGCATCCGAATTAAATACAAAAGGCACAATTCCGACTTAAAAACAAGAGGACTGACACTCTAACATACTATGATTTGAACCTCTCCTGCGAGTCCAGTTTTAGATTCCGATGCTTCACTTCAGGTTTACTGCATCGCTTCGATCTTCTTATTGATGATGAAACACAGAAATTGCATCCGGTTTTAATACAAAAGGCACAATGCCGACCTAAGTACAAGAGGACTAACACTCTAACTTTCGATGATTTGAACCTCTCCTGTGAGTCCAGACTTGGGGTCCGATGCTTCACTTCAGGTTTACTGTATCGCTTGGATCTTCGTATTGTCGATGAAACACAGAAATTGCATCCGATTTTAATACAAAATGCACAATGCCGTCTTAAGTACAAGAAGGTCTGACACTCTAACTTTCGATGATTCGAACCTCTCCTGTGAGTCCAGACTTGGATTCCGATGCTTCACTTCAGGTTTTCTGTATCGCTTGAACTTTCTTATTGACGATGAAACACAGAAATTGCATCCGAATTTAACACAAAAGGCACAATGCCGACTTAAGTACAAGAGGACTGACACTCTAACTTTCTATGATTTGTACCTCTCATGTGAGTCCAGTTTTGAATTCCGATGCTTCACTTCAAGTTTACAGTATCCCTTGGACCTTCTTATTGACGATGTAACACAGAAATTGCATCCGAATTTAAGACAAAAAGCACAATGCCGACTTAAGTACAAGAGGACTGACACTCTAACTTTCGATGATTTGAACCTCTCCTGTGAGTCCAGACTTGGGGTCCGATGCTTCACTTCAGGTTTACTGTATCGCTTGGATCTTCGTATTGTCGATGAAACACAGAAATTGCATCCGATTTTAATACAAAAGGCACAATGCCGACTTAAGTACAAGAGGACTAACATTCTAACTTTCTATGCTTTGAACCTCTCCTGTGAGTCCATTTTTAGATTTCCATGCTTCACTTCAGGTATACTCAGTCCCTTGGACCGTCTTAATGACGATGAAACACAAAAATTGCATCCGAATTTAATACAAAAGGCATAATGCCGACTTAAGTACATGAGGACTGACACTCTTTCTATGATTTGAAATTCATCTGTGAGTCCAGTTTTAGATTCCGATGTCTCACTTCAAGTTTACTGTATCCCTTGGACCTTCTTATTGACGATGAAACACAGAAATTGCATCCTAAATTAATACAAAAGGCACAATGCGGACTTGAGTACAAGAGGACTGACACTCTAACTTTCTATGATTTGAACCTCTCCTGTGTGTCCAGTTTTAGATTCCGATGCTTCACTTCAGGTTTACTGTATCCCTTGGACCTTCTTATTGACGATGAAAACAGAAATTGCATCCGAATTTAATACAAAAGGCACAATGCCGACATAAGTACAAGAGGACTGCCACTCTAACTTTCTTTGATTTTTACCTCTCCTGTGAGTCCAGTTTTAGATTCCGATGCTTCACTTCAGGTTTACTGTATCCCTTGGACCTTCTTAATGACGATGAAACACAGAAATTGCATCCGAATTTAAGACAAAATGCACAATGCCGTCTTAAGTACAAGAAGGTCTGACACTCTAACTTTCGATGATTCGAACCTCTCCTGTGAGTCCAGACTTGGATTCCGATGCTTCACTTCAGGTTTTCTGTATCGCTTGAACTTTCTTATTGACGATGAAACACAGAAATTGCATCCGAATTTAACACAAAAGGCACAATGCCGACTTAAGTACAAGTGGACTGACACTCTAACTGTCTATGATTTGTACCTCTCATGTGAGTCCAGTTTTGAATTCCGATGCTTCACTTCAAGTTTCCAGTATCCCTTGGACCTTCTTATTGACGATGTAACACAGAAATTGCATCCGAATTTAAGACAAAAAGCACAATGCCGACTTAAGTACAAGAGGACTGACACTCTAACTTTCGATGATTTGAACCTCTCCTGTGAGTCCAGACTTGGGGTCCGATGCTTCACTTCAGGTTTACTGTATCGCTTGGATCTTCGTATTGTCGATGAAACACAGAAATTGCATCCGATTTTAATACAAAAGGCACAATGCCGACTTAAGTACAAGAGGACTAACACTCTAACTTTCTATGCTTTGAACCTCTCCTGTGAGTCCATTTTTAGATTTCCATGCTTCACTTCAGGTATACTCAGTCCCTTGGACCGTCTTAATGACGATGAAACACAGACATTGCATCCGAATTTAATACAAAATTCATAATGCCGACTTAAGTACATGAGGACTGACACTCTTTCTATGATTTGAACTTCATCTGTGAGTCCAGTTTTAGATTCCGATGTCTCACTTCAAGTTTACTGAATCCCTTGGACCTTCTTATTGACGATGAAACACAGAAATTGCATCCTAAATTAATACAAAAGGCACAATGCGGACTTGAGTACAAGAGGACTGACACTCTAACTTTCTATGATTTGAACCTCTCCTGTGTGTCCAGTTTTAGATTCCGATGCTTCGCTTCAGGTTTACTGTATCCCTTGGACCTTCTTATTGACGATGAAAACAGAAATTGCATCCGAATTTAATACAAAAGGCACAATGCCGACATAAGTACAAGAGGACTGACACTCTAACTTTCTTTGATTTTGACCTCTCCTGTGAGTCCAGTTTTAGATTCCGATGCTTCACTTCAGGTTTACTGTATCCCTTGGACCTTCTTATTGACGATGAAACACAGAAATTGCATCCGAATTTAAGACAAAATGCACAATGCCGTCTTAAGTACAAGAAGGTCTGACACTCTAACTTTCGATGATTCGAACCTCTCCTGTGAGTCCAGACTTGGATTCCGATGCTTCACTTCAGGTTTTCTGTATCGCTTGAACTTTCTTATTGACGATGAAACACAGAAATTGCATCCGAATTTAACACAAAAGGCACAATGCCGACTTAAGTACAAGAGGACTGACACTCTACCTTTCTATGATTTGTACCTCTCATGTGAGTCCAGTTTTGAATTCCGATGCTTCACTTCAAGTTTACAGTATCCCTTGGACCTTCTTATTGACGATGTAACACAGAAATTGCATCCGAATTTAAGACAAAAAGCACAATGCCGACTTAAGTACAAGAGGACTGACACTCTAACTTTCGATGACTTGAACCTCTCCTGTGAGTCCAGACTTGGGGTCCGATGCTTCACTTCAGGTTTACTGTATCGCTTGGATCTTCGTATTGTCGATGAAACACAGAAATTGCATCCGATTTTAATACAAAAGGCACAATGCCGACTTATGTACAAGAGGACTAACACTCTAACTTTCTATGCTTTGAACCTCTCCTGTGAGTCCATTTTTAGATTTCCATGCTTCACTTCAGGTATACTCAGTCCCTTGGACCGTCTTAATGACGATGAAACACAGAAATTGCATCCGAATTTAATACAAAAGGCATAATGCCGACTTAAGTACATGAGGACTGACACTCTTTCTATGATTTGAACTTCATCTGTGAGTCCAGTTTTAGATTCCGATGTCTCACTTCAAGTTTACTGTATCCCTTGGACCTTCTTATTGACGATGAAACACAGAAATTGCATCCTAAATTAATACAAAAGGCACAATGCGGACTTGAGTACAAGAGGACTGACACTCTAACTTTCTATGATTTGAACCTCTCCTGTGTGTCCAGTTTTAGATTCCGATGCTTCACTTCAGGTTTACTGTATCCCTTGGACCTTCTTATTGACGATGAAAACAGAAATTGCATCCGAATTTAATACAAAAGGCACAATGCCGACATAAGTACAAGAGGACTGACACTCTAACTTTCGATGATTTGAACCTCTCCTGTGAGTCCCGACTTGGGGTCCGATGCTTCACTTCAGGTTTACTGTATCCCTTGGACCTTCTTATTGACGATGAAACACAGAAATTGCATCCGAATTTTATACAAAAGGCACAATGCCGACTTAAGTACAAGAGGATTGACACTCTAACTTTCTATGATTTGAACCTCTACTGTGAGTCCAGTCTTAGATTTCGATGCTTCTCTTCAGGTTTTCTGTATCCCTTGGACCTTCTTTTTGACGATGAAACACAGAAATTGCATCCCAATTTAATACAAAAGGCACAATGCTGACTTAAGTACAAGCAGACTGACACTCTGACATTCTATAATTTGAACATCTCCTGTGAGTCCAGTTTTAGATCCCGATGCTTTACTTCAGGTTTACTGTATCCCTTAGACACTTTTATTGATGATGAAAGACAGAAATTGCATCCGAATTAAATACAAAAGGCACGATTCCGACTTAAAAACAAGAGGACTGACACTCTAACATACTATGATTTGAACCTCTCCTGTGAGTCCAGTTTTAGATTCCGATGCTTCACTTCAGGTTTACTGCATCGCTTCGATCTTCTTATTGATGATGAAACACAGAAATTGCATCCGGTTTTAATACAAAAGGCACAATGCCGACCTAAGTACAAGAGGACTAACACTCTAACTTTCGATGATTTGAACCTCTCCTGTGAGTCCAGACTTGGGGTCCGATGCTTCACTTCAGGTTTACTGTATCGCTTGGATCTTCGTATTGTCGATGAAACACAGAAATTGCACCCGATTTTAATACAAAAGGCACAATGCCGACTTAAGTACAAGAGGACTAACACTCTAACTTTCTATGCTTTGAACCTCTCCTGTGAGTCCATTTTTAGATTTCCATGCTTCACTTCAGGTATACTCAGTCCCTTGGACCGTCTTAATGACGATGAAACACAGACATTGCATCCGAATTTAATACAAAATTCATAATGCCGACTTAAGTACATGAGGACTGACACTCTTTCTATGATTTGAACTTCATCTGTGAGTCCAGTTTTAGATTCCGATGTCTCACTTCAAGTTTACTGTATCCCTTGGACCTTCTTATTGACGATGAAACACAGAAATTGCATCCTAAATTAATACAAAAGGCACAATGCGGACTTGAGTACAAGAGGACTGACACTCTAATTTTCTATGATTTGAACCTCTCCTGTGTGTCCAGTTTTAGATTCCGATGCTTCGCTTCAGGTTTACTGTATCCCTTGGACCTTCTTATTGACGATGAAAACAGAAATTGCATCCGAATTTAATACAAAAGGCACAATGCCGACATAAGTACAAGAGGACTGACACTCTAACTTTCTTTGATTTTTACCTCTCCTGTGAGTCCAGTTTTAGATTCCGATGCTTCACTTCAGGTTTACTGTATCCCTTGGACCTTCTTATTGACGATGAAACACAGAAATTGCATCCGAATTTAAGACAAAATGCACAATGCCGTCTTAAGTACAAGAAGGTCTGACACTCTAACTTTCGATGATTCGAACCTCTCCTGTGAGTCCAGACTTGGATTCCGATGCTTCACTTCAGGTTTTCTGTATCGCTTGAACTTTCTTATTGACGATGAAACACAGAAATTGCATCCGAATTTAACACAAAAGGCACAATGCCGACTTAAGTACAAGAGGACTGACACTCTAACTTTCTATGATTTGTACCTCTCATGTGAGTCCAGTTTTGAATTCCGATGCTTCACTTCAAGTTTACAGTATCCCTTGGACCTTCTTATTGACGATGTAACACAGAAATTGCATCCGAATTTAAGACAAAAAGCACAATGCCGACTTAAGTACAAGAGGACTGACACTCTAACTTTCGATGATTTGAACCTCTCCTGTGAGTCCAGACTTGGGGTCCGATGCTTCACTTCAGGTTTACTGTATCGCTTGGATCTTCGTATTGTCGATGAAACACAGAAATTGCATCCGATTTTAATACAAAAGGCACAATGCCGACTTAAGTACAAGAGGACTAACACTCTAACTTTCTATGCTTTGAACCTCTCCTGTGAGTCCATTTTTAGATTTCCATGCTTCACTTCAGGTATACTCAGTCCCTTGGACCGTCTTAATGACGATGAAACACAGAAATTGCATCCGAATTTAATACAAAAGGCATAATGCCGACTTAAGTACATGAGGACTGACACTCTTTCTATGATTTGAACTTCATCTGTGAGTCCAGTTTTAGATTCCGATGTCTCACTTCAAGTTTACTGTATCCCTTGGACCTTCTTATTGACGATGAAACACAGAAATTGCATCCTAAATTAATACAAACGGCACAATGCGGACTTGAGTATAAGAGGACTGACACTCTAACTTTCTATGATTTGAACCTCTCCTGTGTGTCCAGTTTTAGATTCTGATGCTTCACTTCAGGTTTACTGTATCCCTTGGACCTTCTTATTGACGATGAAAACAGAAATTGCATCCGAATTTAATACAAAAGGCACAATGCCGACATAAGTACAAGAGGACTGACACTCTAATTTTCGATGATTTGAACCTCTCCTGTGAGTCCCGACTTGGGGTCCGATGCTTCACTTCAGGTTTACTGTATCCCTTGGACCTTCTTATTGACGATGAAACACAGAAATTGCATCCGAATTTTATACAAAAGGCACAATGCCGACTTAAGTACAAGAGGATTGACACTCTAACTTTCTATGATTTGAACCTCTACTGTGAGTCCAGTCTTAGATTTCGATGCTTCTCTTCAGGTTTTCTGTATCCCTTGGACCTTCTTTTTGACGATGAAACATAGAAATTGCATCCCAATTTAATACAAAAGGCACAATGCTGACTTAAGTACAAGCAGACTGACACTCTGACATTCTATAATTTGAACATCTCCTGTGAGTCCAGTTTTAGATCCCGATGCTTTACTTCAGGTTTACTGTATCCCTTAGACACTTTTATTGATGATGAAAGACAGAAATTGCATCCGAATTAAATACAAAAGGCACAATTCCGACTTAAAAACAAGAGGACTGACACTCTAACATACTATGATTTGAACCTCTCCTGTGAGTCCAGTTTTAGATTCCGATGCTTCACTTCAGGTTTACTGCATCGCTTCGATCTTCTTATTGATGATGAAACACAGAAATTGCATCCGGTTTTAATACAAAAGGCACAATGCCGACCTAAGTACAAGAGGACTAACACTCTAACTTTCGATGATTTGAACCTCTCCTGTGAGTCCAGACTTGGGGTCCGATGCTTCACTTCAGGTTTACTGTATCGCTTGGATCTTCGTATTGTCGATGAAACACAGAAATTGCATCCGATTTTAATACAAAAGGCACAATGCCGACTTAAGTACAAGAGGACTAACACTCTAACTTTCTATGCTTTGAACCTCTCCTGTGAGTCCATTTTTAGATTTCCATGCTTCACTTCAGGTATACTCAGTCCCTTGGACCGTCTTAATGACGATGAAACACAGAAATTGCATCCGAATTTATTACAAAAGGCATAATGCCGACTTAAGTACATGAGGACTGACACTCTTTCTATGATTTGAACTTCATCTGTGAGTCCAGTTTTAGATTCCGATGTCTCACTTCAAGTTTACTGTATCCCTTGGACCTTCTTATTGACGATGAAACACAGAAATTGCATCCTAAATTAATACAAAAGGCACAATGCGGACTTGAGTACAAGAGGACTGACACTCTAACTTTCTATGATTTGAACCTCTCCTGTGTGTCCAGTTTTAGATTCCGATGCTTCACTTCAGGTTTACTGTATCCCTTGGACCTTCTTATTGACGATGAAAACAGAAATTGCATCCGAATTTAATACAAAAGGCACAATGCCGACATAAGTACAAGAGGACTGACACTCTAACTTTCTTTGATTTTTACCTCTCCTGTGAGTCCAGTTTTAGATTCCGATGCTTCACTTCAGGTTTACTGTATCCCTTGGACCTTCTTATTGACGATGAAACACAGAAATTGCATCCGAATTTAAGACAAAATGCACAATGCCGTCTTAAGTACAAGAAGGTCTGACACTCTAACTTTCGATGATTCGAACCTCTCCTGTGAGTCCAGACTTGGATTCCGATGCTTCACTTCAGGTTTTCTGTATCGCTTGAACTTTCTTATTGACGATGAAACACAGAAATTGCATCCGAATTTAACACAAAAGGCACAATGCCGACTTAAGTTAAAGAGGACTGACACTCTAACTTTCTTTGATTTTTACCTCTCCTGTGAGTCCAGTTTCAGATTCCGATGCTTCACTTCAGGTTTACTGTATCGCTTGGATCTTCGTTTTGACGATGAAACACAGAAATAGCATCCGAATTTAACACAAAATTCACAATACGGCCTGAAGTACAAGAGGACTGACACTCTAACTTTCTATGATTTGAACCACTCCTGTGAGTCCAGTTTTAGATTCCGATGCTTCACTTCAGGTTTACTGTATCCCTTGGACCTTCTTATTGACGATGAAACACAGAAATTGCATCCTAATTTAATACAAAAGGCACAATGCGGACTTGAGTACAAGAGGACTGACACTCTAACTTTCTATGATTTGAACCTCTCCTGTGTGTCCAGTTTTAGATTCCGATGCTTCACTTCAGGTTTACTGTATCGCTTGGACCTTCTTATTGACGATAAAAACAGAAATTGCATCCGAATATAATACAAAAGGCACAATGCCGACTTAAGTACAAGAGGACTGACTCTCTAACTTTCTATGATCTGTACCTCTGCTGTGAGTCCAGTTTTGGATTCGGATGCTTCACTTCAGGTTTACAGTATCCCTTGGACCATCTTATTGACGATGAAACACAGAAATTGCATCCAAATTTAAGACAAAAGGCACAAGGCCGACTTAAGTACAAGAGGACTGACACTCTAACTTTCGATGATTTGAACCTCTCCTGTGAGTCCCGACTTGGGGTCCGATGCTTCACTTCAGGTTTACTGTATCCCTTGGACCTTCTTATTGACGATGAAACACAGAAATTGCATCCGAATTTTATACAAAAGGCACAATGCCGACTTAAGTACAAGAGGATTGACACTCTAACTTTCTATGATTTGAACCTCTACTGTGAGTCCAGTCTTAGATTTCGATGCTTCTCTTCAGGTTTTCTGTATCCCTTGGACCTTCTTATTGACGATGAAACACAGAAATTGCATCCCAATTTAATACAAAAGGCACAATGCTGACTTAAGTACAAGCAGACTGACACTCTGACATTCTATAATTTGAACATCTCCTGTGAGTCCAGTTTTAGATCCCGATGCTTTACTTCAGGTTTACTGTATCCCTTAGACACTTTTATTGATGATGAAACACAGAAATTGCATCCGAATTAAATACAAAAGTCACAATTCCGACTTAAAAACAAGAGGACTGACACTCTAACATACTATGATTTGAACCTCTCCTGTGAGTCCAGTTTTAGATTCCGATGCTTCACTTCAGGTTTACTGCATCGCTTCGATCTTCTTATTGACGATGAAACACAGAAATTGCATCCGGTTTTAATACAAAAGGCACAATGCCGACCTAAGTACAAGAGGACTAACACTCTAACTTTCTATGATTGGAACCTCTCCTGTGAGTCCAGTCTTATATTCCGATGCTTCTCTTCAGGTTTACTGTATCCCTTGGACCTTCTTATTGACGATGAAACACAGATATTGCATCCGAATTTAATACAATAGGCACAATGCCGACTTAAGTACATGAGGACTGACACTCTAACTTTCTATGATTTGAACGTCTCCTGGGAGTCCAGTTTAGGACTCCGGTGCTTTACTTCAGGTTACTGTATCCCTTGGACCTTCTTATGGACGATGAAAACAGAAATTGCATCCGAATTTAATACAAAAGGCACAATGCCGACTTAAGTACAAGAGGACTGACACTCTAACTTTCTATGATTTGAACCTCTCCTGTGAGTCCAGTCTTATATTCCGATGCTTCTCTTCAGGTTTACTGTAACCCCCTGGACCTTCTTATTGACGATGAAACACAGAAATTGCATCCGAATTTAATACAATAGGCACAATGCCGACTTAAGTACATGAGGACTGACACTCTAACTTTCTATGATTTGAACGTCTCCTGGGAGTCCAGTTTTAGACTCCGGTGCTTTACTTCAGGTTACTGTATCCATTGGACATTTTTATTGACGATGAAACAAAGAAATTGCATCCGAATTAAATACAAAAGGCACAATGCCGACTTAAGTACAAGAGGACTGACACTCCCACTTTCTATGATTTGAACCTCTCCTGTGAGTCCAGTTTCAGATTCCGATGCTTCACTTCAGGTATACTGTATCGCTTGGATCTTCGTTTTGACGATGAAACACAGAAATAGCATCCGAATTTAATACAAAATTCACAATACGGCCTGAAGTACAAGGGGACTGACACTCTAACTTTCTATGATTTGAACCACTCCTGTGAGTCCAGTTTTAGAGTCCGGTGCTTCACTTCTGGTTTACTGTATCCCTTGGACGTTCTTATTGACGATGAAACACAGTAATTGCTTCCGAATCTAACACAAAAGGCACAATGCCGACTTAATTACAAGAGGACTGACACTCTAACTTTCTATGAATTGAACCTCTTCTGTGAGTCCAGTTTTAGATTCCGATGCCTCACTTCAGGTTTACTGTATCCCGCGGACTTTCTTATTGACGATGAAACACAGAAATTGCATCCTAATTTATTACAAAATGCACAATGCGGTCTGAAGTACAAGAGGACTGACACTCTAACTTTCTATGATTTGAACCACTCCTGTGAGTCCAGTTTTAGATTGCGATGCTTCACTTCAGGTTTACTGTATCCCTTGGACCTACTTATTGACAATGAAACACAGAAATTGCATCCGAATTTAATACAAAAGGCACAATGCCGACATAAGTACAAGAGGACTGACACTCCAACTTTCTATAATTTGAACCTCTCCTGTGAGTCCAGTTTCAGATTCCGATGCTTCACTTCATGTTTACTGTATCGCTTGGATCTTCGTATTGTCGATGAAACACAGAAATTGCATCCGATTTTAATACAAAAGGCACAATGCCGACTTAAGTACAAGAGGACTAACACTCTAACTTTCTATGATTTGAACCTCTCCTGTGAGTCCATTTTTAGATTTCGATGCTTCACTTCAGGTATACTCAGTCCCTTGGACCGTCTTAATGACGATGAAACACAGAAATTGCATCCGAATTTAATACAAAAGGCATAATGTCGACTTAAGTACAAGAGGACTGACAATCTAACTTTCTTTGATTTGTACCTCTCCTGTGAGTCCAGTTTTAGATTCCGATGCTTCACTTCAGGTTTACTGTATCCCTTGGACCTTCTTATTGACGATGAAACACAGAAATTGCATCGTAAATTAATACAAAAGGCACAATGCGGACTTGAGTACAAGAGGACTGACACTCTAACTTTCTATGATTTGAACCTCTCCTGCGTGTCCAGTTTTAGATTCCGATGCTTCACTTCAGGTTTACTGTATCCCTTGGACCTTCTTATTGACGATGAAAACAGAAATTGCATCCGAATTTAATACAAATGGCACAATGCCGACATAAGTACAAGAGGACTGACAATCTAACTTTCTTTGATTTGTACCTCTCCTGTGAGTCCAGTTTTAGATTCCGATGCTTCACTTCAGGTTTACTGTATCCCTTGGACCTTCTTATTGACGATGAAACACAGAAATTGCATCCGAATTTAAGACAAAATGCACAATGCCGTCTTAAGTACAAGAAGGTCTGACACTCTAACTTTCGATTATTCGAACCTCTCCTGTGAGTCCAGACTTGGATTCCGATGCTTCACTTCAGGTTTTCTGTATCGCTTGAACTTTCTTATTGACGATGAAACACAGAAATTGCATCCGAATTTAACACAAAAGGCACAATGCCGACTTAAGTTAAAGAGGACTGACAGTCTCACTTTCTATGATTTGAACCTCTGCTGTGAGTCCAGTTTTAGATTCCGATGCTTCACATCAGGTTTACTGTATACCTTGCACCTTCTTATTGACGATGAAACACGGAAATTGCATCCGAATTTAATACAAAAGGCACAATGCGGACTTAAGTACAAGAGGACTGACACTCTCACTTTCTACGATTTGAACCTCTCCTGTGAGTCCAGTTTTAGATTCCAATGCTTCACTTCAGGTTTACTGTATACCTTGCCCTTCTTACTGACGATGGAACACAGAAATTGCATCCGAATTTAATACAAAAGGCACAAAGCCGACTTATGTACAGGAGGACTGACACTCTAACTTTCTATGATTTGAACCTCTACTGTGAGTCCAGTCTTAGATTCCGATGCTTCTCTTCAGGTTTACTGTGTCCCTTGGACCTTCTTATTGACGATGAAACACAGAAATTGCATCCCAATTTAATACAAAAGGCACAATGCCGACTTAAGTACAAGCGGACTCACACTATAACATTCTATAATTTGAACATCTCCTGTGAGTCCAGTTTTAGATTCCGATGCTTAATTCAGGTTTACTGTATCCCTTGGACACTTTTATTGACGATGAAACACAGAAATTGCATCCGAATTAAATACAAAATGCACAATGAATACTTAAGTACAAGAGGACTGACACTCTAACTTTCTATGATTTGAACCTGTCCTGTGAGTCCAGTTTTAGATTCCGATGCTTCACTTCAGGTTTACACAGTCCCTTGGACCGTCTTATTGACAATGAAACACAGAAATAGCATCCGAATTTAATACAAAATGCACAAAGCGGCCTGAAGTACAAGAGGACTGACACTCTAACTTTCTATGATTTGAACCACTCCTGTGAGTCCAGTTTTAGATTCCGATGCAACACTTCAGGTTTACTGCATCCCTTGGACCTTCTTATTGACGATGAAACACAGAAATTGCATCCGAATTTAATACAATAGGCACAATGCGGACTTGATTACAAGAGGACTGACACTCTAACTTTCTATGATTTGAACCTCTCCTGTGTGTCCAGTTTTAGATTCCGATGCTTCACTTCAGGTTTACTGTATCCCTTGGACCTTCTTATGGACGATGAAAACAGAAATTGCATCCGAATTTAATACAATAAGCACAATGCCGACTTAAGTACATGAGGACTGACACTCTAACTTTCTATGATTTGAACGTCTCCTGGGAGTCCAGTTTTAGACTCCGGTGCTTTACTTCAGGTTACTGTATCCCTTGGACCCTTTTATTGACGATGAAACAAAGAAATTGCATCCGAATTAAATACAAACGGCACAATGCCGACTTAAGTACAAGAGGACTGACACTCTAACATTCTATGATTTGAACCTCTCCTGTGAGTTCAGTTTTAGATTCCGATGTTTCACTTCAGGTTTACTGTATCGCTTGGAACTTCTTATTGACGATGAAACACAGAAATTGCATCCGAATTTAATAGAAAAGGCACAATGCCGACTTAAGTACAAGAGGACTGACACTCCAACTTTCTATGATTTGAACCTCTCCTGTGAGTCCAGTTTCAGATTCCGATGCTTCACTTCAGGTTTACTGTATCGCTTGTATCTTCTTATTGACGATGAAACACAGAAATTGCATCCAATTTTAATACAAAAGGCACAATGCCGACTTAAGTGCAAGAGGACAGACACTCTAACTTTCTATGATTAGAACCTCTCCTGTGAGTCAATACTTGGATTCCGATGCTTCACTTCAGGTTTACAGTATCCCTTGGACCATCTTATTGACGATCAAACACAGAAATTGCATCCGAATTTAATACAAAAGGCACAATGCCGACTTAAGTACAAGAGGACTGACACTCTAACTTCCTATCATTTGAACCTCTCCTGTGAGTCCAGGCTTAGATTCCGATGCTTCTCTTCAGGTTTACTGTATCCCTTGGACCTTCTTATTGACGATGAAACACAGATATTGCATCCGAATTTAATACAAAACGCGCAGTGCCGACGTAAGTACAAGAGGACTGACACTCTAACTCTCTATGATTTGAACCTCTCCTGTGAGTCCAGTTTTAGAATCCGATGCTTCACTTCTGGTTTACTGTATCCCTTGGACGTTCTTATTGACGATGAAACACAGTAATTGCATCCGAATTTAATACAAAAGGCACAATGCCGACTTAATTACAAGAGGACTGACACTCTAACTTTCTATGATTTGAACCTCTCCTGTGAGTCCTGTTTTAGATTCCGATGCTACACTTCAAGTTTGCTGTATCCCTTTTACCTTCTTATTTACGATGAAACACAGAAATTGCATCCGAATTTAATACAAAAATCACAATGCCGACTTAAGTACATGAGGACTGACACTCTAACTTTCTATTATTCGAACCTCTCCTGTGAGTGCAGTTTTAGATAACGATGCTTCACTTCAGGTTCACTGTATACCTTGGGCATTCTTATTGACGATGAAGCACAGAAATTGCATCCGATATTAATACAAAAGGCACAATGCCGACTTAAGTACAAGCGGAATGACACTCTAACTTTCTATGATTTGAACCTCTCCTGTTAGTCCAGATTTAGATTCCGATGCTTCACTTCAGGTTTACTGTATCCCTTGGACCTTCTTATTGACGATGAAACACAGAAATTGCATCCGAATTTAATACAAATGGCACAATGCCGACTGAAGTACAAGAGGACTGACACTCTAACTTTCTATGATTTGAACATCTCCTGTGAGTCCAGACTTGGATTCCGATGCTTCACTTCAGGCTTACTGTATCCCTTGAACCTTCTTATTGACGATGAAACACAGAAATTGCATCCGAATTTAATACAAAAGGCACAATGCCGACTTAAGTACAAAAGAACTGACACTCTAACTTTCAATGATTTGAACCTCTCCTGTGAGTCCAGTTATGGATTCCGGTGCTTTACTTCAGGTGTACTGTATCCCTTGGACCTTTTTATTGAGGATGAAACACAGAAATTGCATCCGAATTAAATACAAAACGCACAATGCCGACTTAAAAACAAGAGGACAGACACTCTAACTCTCTATGATTTGAACCTCTCCTGTGAGTCCAGACTTGGATTCTGATGCTTCACTTCAGGTTTACTGTATCCCTTGGACCTTCTTATTGACGATCAAACACAGATATTGCATCCGAATTTAATACAAAAGGCACAATGCCGACTTAAGTACAAGAGGACTGACACTCTAACTTCCTATCATTTGAACCTCTCCTGTGAGTCCAATCTTAGATTCCGATGCTTCACTCTAGGTTTACTGTTTACCTTGGGCCTTCTTATTGACGATGAAGCACAGAAATTGCATCCAATTTTAATACAAAAGACACAATGCTGACTTAAGTACAAGCGGAATGACACTCTAACTTTCTATGATTTGAACCTCTCCTGTGAGTCCAGTTTTAGATTCCGATGCTTCACTTCAGGTTTACTGTATCCGTTGGATCTTCTTATTGACGATGAAACACAGAAATTGCATCCGAATTTAATACAAAAGGCACAATGCCGACTTAAGTACAAGAGGACTGACACTCTAACATTCTATGATTTGAACCACTCCTGTAAGTTCAGTTTTAGATTCCGGTGTTTCACTTCAGGTTTACTGTATCGCTTGGATCTTCTTATTGACGATGAAACACAGAAATTGCATCCGAATTTAATACAAAAGGCACAATGCCGATTTAAGTACAAGAGGACTGACACTCCAACTTTCTATGATTTGAACCTCTCCTGTGAGTCCAGTTTCAGATTCCGATGCTTCACTTCAGGTTTACTGTATCGCTTGGATCTTCGTTTTGACGATGAAACACAGAAATTGCATCCGATTTTAATACAAAAGGCACAATGCCGACTTAAGTACAAGAGGACTGACACTCTAATATTCTATGATTTGAACCTTTCCTGTGAGTCCCGTTTTAGATTCCGACGCTTCACTTCAGGTTTTCTGAGTCCCTTGGACTTTCTTATTGACGATGAAACACAGAAATTGCAACCGAATTTAATACGAAAGGCACAATGCCGACTTAAGTACAAGAGGACTGACACTCTATCTTCCTATCATTTGAACCTCTCCTGTGAGTCCAGTCTTAGATTCCGATGCTCCTCTTCAGGTTTACTGTATCCCTTGGACCTTCTTATTGAAGATGAAATTCAGAAATTGTATCCGAATTTAATACAAAAGGCACAATGCCGACTTAAGTACATGAGGACAGACACTCTAACTTTCTATGATTTGAACCTCTCCTGTGAGTCCAGTTTTAGATTCCGGTGCTTCACTTCAGGTTTACTCAGTCCCTTGGACCATCTTATTGACGATGAACCACAGAAATTGCATCCGAATTTAATACAAAAGGCACAATGCCGACTTAAGTACAAGAGGACCGACACTCTAACCTTGTATGATTTGAACCTCTCCTGTGAGTCCAGTTTTACATTCCGATGCTTCACTTCAGGTTCACTGTATACCTTGGGCATTCTTATTGACGATGAAGCACAGAAATTGCATCCGATATTAATACAAAAGGCACAATGCCGACTTAAGTACAAGCGGAATGACACTCTAACTTTCTATGATTTGAACCTCTCCTGTGAGTCCAGATTTAGAATCCGATGCTTCACTTCAGGTTCACTGTATCCTTTGGACCTTCTTATTGACGATGAAACACAGAAATTGCATCCGAATTTAATACAAAAGGCACAATGCCGACTTAAGTACAAGAGGACTGACACTCTAACTTTCCATGTGTTGAACCTCTCCTGTGAGTCCAGACTTAGATTCCGACGCTTCACTTCAGGTTTACTGTATCCCTTGGACCTTCTTATTGACGATGAAACACAGAAATTGCATCCGAATTTAAGACAAAAGGCTCAATGCCGACCTAAGTACAAGAGGACTGACACTCTAACTTTCTATGATTTGAACATCTCCTGTGAGTCCAGACTTGGATTCCGATGCTTCACTTCAGGTTTACTGTATCCCTTGGACTTTCTTATTGACGATCAAACACAGAAATTGCATCCGAATCTAATACAAAAGGCACAATGCCGACTTAAGTACAAAAGGACTGACACTCTAACTTCCTATCATTTGAACCTCTCCTGTGAGTCCAGTCTTAGATTCCGAAGCTTCTCTTCAGGTTTACTGTATCCCTTGGACCTTCTTATTGACGATGAAACACAGAAATTGTATCCGAATTTAATACAAAAAGCACAATGCCGACTTATGTACATGAGGACAGACACTCAAACATTCGAGGATTTGAACCTCTCCTGTGAGTTCAGTTTTAGATTCCGATGCTTCACTTCAGGTTTACTCAGTCCCTTCGACCGTCTTATTGACGATGAAACACAGAAATTGCATCCGAATTTAATGCAAAAGGCACAATGCCGACTTAAGTAAAAGAGGACTGACACTCTAACCCTCTATGATTTGAACCTCACCTGTGAGTCCAGTTTTAGAGTCCAATGCTTCACATCAGGTTTACTGTATCCCTTGGACGTTCTTACTCACGATGAAAGACAGAAATTGCATCCCGAATTAAATACAAAATGCACAATGCGGCATGAAGTACAATAGGACTGACACTCTAACTTTCTATGATTTGAACCACTCCAGTGAGTGCAGTTTTAGATTCCGATGCTTCACTTCAGGTTTACTGTTTACCTTGGGCCTTCTTATTGACGATGAAGCACAGAAATTGTATCCGAATTTAATACAAAAGGCACAATGCCGACTTAAGTACAAGAAGACTGACACTCTAACTTTCTTTGATTTGAAACTGTCTTGTGAGTCCAGTTTCAGATTCCGAAGCTTCACTTCAGGTTTACTGTATCACTTGGATCTTTTATTGACGATGAAACACAGTAATTGCATCCGAATTTAATACAAAAGGCACAATGCCGACTTAAGTACAAGAGGACTGACACTCTAATATTCTATGATTTGAACCTCTCCTGTGAGTCCCGTTTTAGATTCCGAAGCTTCTCTTCAGGTTTACTGTATCCCTTGGACCTTCTTATTGAAGATGAAATACAGAAATTGTATCCGAATTTAATACAAAAGGCACAATGCCGACTTAAGTACATGAGGACAGACACTCTAACTTTCTATGATTTGAACCTCTCCTGTGAGTCCAGTTTTAGATTCCGATGCTTCACTTCAGGTGTACTCAGTCCCTTGGACCATCTTATTGACGATGAAACACAGAAATTGCATCCGAATTTAATACAAAAGGCACAATGCCGACTTAAGTACAAGTGGACTGACACTCTAACCTTCTATGATTTGAACCCCTCCTGTGAGTCCAGTTTTAGATTCCGATGCTTCACTTCAGGTTTACTGTATACCTTGGACCTTCTTATTGACGATGAAACACAGATATTGCATCCGAATGTAATACAAAAGGCACAATGCCGACTTAACTACAAGAGGACTGACACTCTAACCATCTATGATTTGAACCTCACCTGTGAGTCCAGTTTTAGAGTCCAATGCTTCACTTCAGGTTTACTCTATCCCTTGGACGTTCTTACTGACGCTGAAACACAGAAATTGCATTTGAATTTAATACAAAATGCACAATGCGGCCTGAAGTACAATAGGACTGACACTCTAGTTTTCTATGATTTGAACCACTCCTGTGAGTGCAGTTTTAGATTCCGATGCTTCACTTCAGGTTTACAGTATACCTTGGGCCTTCTTAATGACGATGAAGCACAGAAATTGCATCCGATTTTAATACAAAAGGCACAATGCTGACATAAGTACATGCGGAATGATACGCTAACTTTCTATGATTTGAACCTCTCCTGTGAGTCCAGTTTTAGATTCCGATGCTTCTCTTCAGGTTTACTGAATTCCTTTGACCTTCTTATTGACGATGAAACACAGAAATTGTATCCGAAATTAATACAAAAGGCACAATGCCGCCTTAAGTACATGAGGACAGAAACTCTAACACTCTATGATAAGCACCACTCCTGTGAGTCCAGTTTTAGATTCCGATGCTTCACTTCAGGTTTACTCAGTCCCTTCGACCGTCTTATTGACGATGAAACACAGAAATAGCATCCGAATTTAATACAAAAGGCTCAATGCCGACTTAAGTACAAGAGGACTGACACTCTAACCCTCTATGATTTGAACCTCACCTGTGAGTCCAGTTTTAGAGTCCAATGCTTCACTTCAGGTTTACTGTATCCCTTGGACGTTCTTACTGACGATGAAACACAGAAATAGCACCCGAATTTAATGCAAAATGCACAATATGGCCTGAAGTACAATAAGACTAACACTCAAACTTTCTATGATTTGAACCACTCCTGTGAGTGCAGTTTTAGATTCCGATGCTTCACTCTAGGTTTACTGTTTACCTTGGGCCTCCTCATTGACGATGAAGCACAGAAATTGCATCCAATTTTAATACAAAAGACACAATGCTGACTTAAGTACAAGCGGAATGACACTCTAACTTTCTATGATTTGAACCTCTCCTGTGAGTCCAGTTTTAGATTCCGATGCTTCACTTCAGGTTTACTGTATCCGTTGGATCTTCTTATTGACGATGAAACACAGAAACTACATCTGAATTTAATACAAAAGGCACAATGCCGTCATAAGTACAAGAGGACTGACACACTAACTTTCTATGATTTGAAACTCTCCTGTGAGTCCAGACTTAGATTCCGACGCTTCACTTCAGGTTTACTGTATCCCTTGGACCTTCTTATTGACGATGAAACACAGAAATTGCATCCGAATTTAAGACAAAATGCACAATGCCGACTTAAGTACAAGAGGACGGACACTCTAACTTTCTATCATTTGAACCTCTCCTGTTAGTCCAGTCTTAGATTCCTATGCTTCTCTTCAGGTTTACTGTATCCCTAGGACAATATTATTGACGATGAAACACAGAAATTGCATCTGAATTTAATACAAAAGGCACAATGCCGACTTAAGTACAAGAGGACTGACACTCTAACTTTCTATGATTTGAACCTCTCCTGTGAGTCCAGTTATAGATTCCGACGCATCACGTCAGGTTTACTGTATCCCTAGGACAATATTACTGACGATGAAACACAGAAATTGCATCTGAATTTAATACAAAAGGCACAATGCCGACTTAAGTACAAGAAGACTGACACTCAAACTTTCTTTGATTTGAACCTGTCTTGTGAGTCCAGTTTCAGATTCCGAAGCTTCACTTCAGGTTTACGGTATCACTAGGATCTTTTATTGACGATGAAACACAGATATTGCATCCGAATTTAATACAAAAGGCACAATGCCGACTTAAGTACAAGAGGACTGACTCTCTAACCTTCTATGATTTGAACCTCTCCTGTGAGTCCAGTTTTAGATTCCGATGCTTCACTTCAGGTTTACTGTATACCATGGACCTTGTTATTGACGATGAAACACAGATATTGCATCCGAATGTAATACAAAAGGCACAATGCCGACTTAAGTACAAGAGGACTGACACTCTAACCATCTATGATTTGAACCTCACCTGTGAGTCCAGTTTTAGAGTCCAATGCTTCACTTCAGGTTTACTCTATCCCTTGGACGTTCTTACTGACGCAGAAACACAGAAATTCCATCTGAATTTAATACAAAATGCACAATGCGGCCTAAAGTACAATAGGACTGACACTCTAGTTTTCTATGATTTGAACCACTCCTGTGAGTGCAGTTTTAGATTGCGATGCTTCACTTCAGGTTTACAGTATACCTTGGGCCTTCTTAATGACGATGAAGCACAGAAATTGCATCCGATTTTAATACAAAAGGCACAATGCTGACATAAGTACAAGTGGAATGACACTCTAACTTTCTATGATTTGAACCTCTCCTGTGAGTCCAGTTTTAGATTCCGATGCTTCACTTCAGGTTTACTGTATCCGTTGGATCTTCTTATTGACGATGAAACACAGAAATTGCATCCGAATTTAATACAAAATGCACAATGCCGTCTTATGTACAAGAGGACTGACACACTAACTTTCTATGATTTGAAACTCTCCTGTGAGTCCAGACTTAGATTCCGACGCTTCACTTCAGGTTTACTGTATCCCTTGGACCTTCTTATTGACGATGAAACACAGAAATTGCATCCGAATTTAAGACAAAAGGCACAATACCGACTTAAGTACAAGAATACTGACACTCTAACTTTCTTTGATTTGAACCTCTCTTGTCAGTCCAGTTTCATATTCCGATGCTTCACTTCAGGTTTACTCAGTCCCTTGGACCATCTTATTGACGATGAAACACAGAAATTGCATCCGAATTTAATACAAAAGGCACAATGCCGACTTAAGTACAAGAGGACTGACACTCTAACCTTCTATGATTTGAACCTCTCCTGTGAGTCCAGTTTTAGATTCCGATGCTTCACTTCAGGTTTACTGTATACCTTGGACCTTCTTCTTGACGATGAAACACAGATATTGCATCCGAATGTAATACAAAAGGCACAATGCCGACTTAAGTACAAGAGGACTGACACTCTAACCATCTATGATTTGAACCTCTCCTGTGAGTCCCGTTTTAGATTCCGACGCTTCACTTCAGGTTTACTGTAACTCTTGGACATTCTTATTGACGATTAAACACAAAAATTGCATCCGATTTTAATACAAAAGGCACAATGGCGACTTAAGTACAAGAGTACTGACACTTGAACTTTCTATTATATGAACCTCTCCTGTGAGTCCAATTTTAGATTCCGATGCTGCACTTCAGGTTTACTGAGTCCCTTGGACTTTCTTATTGACGATGAAACACAGAAATTGCATCCGAATTTAATACAAAAGGCACAATGCCGACTTAAGTACAAGAGGACTGACACTCTAACCTTCTGTGATTTGAACCTCTCCTGTGAGTCCAGTTTTACTTTCCGATGCTTCACTTCAGGTTTACTGTATACCTTGGACCTTCTTATTGACGATGAAAAACAGAAATAGCATCCGAAATTAATACAAAAGGCACAATTCCGACTTGAGTACAAGAGGACTGACAATCTAACTTTCTATGATTTGAACCTCTCCTGTGGGTCCAGACTTAGAGTCCGACGCTTCACTTCAGGTTTACTGTATCGCTTGTATCTTCTTATTGACGATGAAACACAGAAATTGCATCCGATTTTAATACAAAAGGCACAATGCGGACTTAAGTGCAAGAGGACAGACACTCTAACTTTCTATGATTTGAACCTCTCCTGTGAGTCAAGACTTGTATTCCGATGCTTCACTTCAGGTTTACTGTATCCCTTGGACCATCTTATTGTTGATCAAACACAGAAATTGCATCCGAATTTAATACAAACGGCACAACGCCGACTTAAGTACAAGAGGACTGACACTCTAACTTCCTATCATTTGAACGTCTCCTGTGAGTCCAGGCTTAGATTCCGATGCTTCTCTTCAGGTTTACTGTATCCCTTAGACCTTCTTATTGACGATGAAACACAGAAATTGTATCCGAATTCAATACAAAAGGCACAATGCCGACTTAAGTACATGAGGACAGACACACTAACTTTCTATGATTTGGACCTCTCCTGTGAGTCCAGTTTTAGATTCCGATGCTTCACTTCTGGTTTACTATATCCCTTTCACCTTCTTATTGACGATGAAACACAGAAATTGCATCCCAATTGAATACAAAAGGCACAATGCCGACTTAAGTACAAGAGGACTGACACTCTAACTTTCTATGATTTGTACCTCTACTGTGAGTCCAGTCTTAGATTCCGATACTTCTCTTCAGGTATACTGTATCCCTTTCACCTTCTTATTGACGATGAAACACAGAAATTGCATCCCAATTTAATACAAAAGGCACAATGCCGACTTAAGTACAAGAGGACTGACTCTCTAACCTTCTGTGATTTGAACCACTCCTGTGAGTCCAGTTTTAGATTCCGATGCTTCAATTCAGGTTTACTGTATACCTTGGACCTTCTTATTGACGATGAAAAACAGAAATAGCATCCGAAATTAATACAAAAGGCACAATTCTGACTTGAGTACAAGAGGACTGAGACACTAACTTTCTATGATTTGAACCTCGCCTGTGGGTCCAGACTTACATTCCGACGCTTCACTTCAGGTTTACTGTATCGCTTGTATCTTCTTATTGACGATGAAACACAGAAATTGCATCCGATTTTAATACAAAAAGCACAATGCCGACTTAAGTGCAAGAGGACAGACACTCTGAGTTTCTATGACTTGAACCTCTCCTGTGAGTCCAGTTTTAGATTCCGATGCTTCGCTTCAGGTTTACTCAGTCCCTTGGACCGTCTTATTGATGATGAAACACAGAAATTGCATCCGAATATAATACAAAAGGCACAATGCCGACTTAAGTACAAGAGGACTGACACTCTAACCTTCTATGATTTGAACCTCTCCTGTGAGTCCAGTTTTAGATTCCGATGCTTCACTTCAGGTTTACTGTATACCTTGGACCTTCTTATTGACGATGAAACACAGATATTGCATCCGAATGTAATACAAAAGGCACAATGCCGACTTAAGTACAAGAGGACTGACACTCTAACCATCTATGATTTGAACCTCACTTGTGAGTCCAGTTTTAGAGTCCAATGCTTCACTTCAGGTTTACTCTATCCCTTGGACGTTCTTACTGACGATGACACACAGAAATTGCATCTGAATTTTATACAAAATGCACAATGCGGCCTGAAGTACAATAGGACTGACACTCTAGTTTTCTATGATTTGAACCACTCCTGTGAGTGCAGTTTTAGATTCCGCTGCTTCACTTCAGGTTTACAGTATACCTTGGGCCTTCTTAATGACGATGAAGCACAGAAATTGCATCCGATTTTAATACAAAAGTCACAATGCTGACATAAGTACAAGCGGAATGACACTCTAAATTTCTATGATTTGAACCTCTCCTATGAGTCCAGTTTTAGATTCCGATGCTTCACTTCAGGTTTACTGTATCCGTTGGATCTTCTTATTGACGATGAAACACAGAAATTGCATCCGAATTTAATACAAAAGGCACAATGCCGTCTTATGTACAAGAGGACTGACACACTAACTTTCTATGATTTGAAACTCTCCTGTGAGTCCAGACTTAGATTCCGACGCTTCACTTCAGGTTTACTGTATCCCTTGGACCATCTTATTGACGATGAAACACAGAAATTGCATCCGAATTTAAGACAAAAGGCACAATGCCGACTTAAGTACAAGAAGACTGACACTCTAACTTTCTTTGATTTGAACCTCTCTTGTCAGTCCAGTTTCATATTCCGATGCTTCACTTCAGGTTTACTGTATCACTTGGACCTTTTATTGACGATGAAACACATAAATTCCATCCGATTTTAATACAAAAGGCACAATGCCGACTTAAGTACAAGAGTACTGACACTCGAACTTTCTATTATATGAACCTCTCCTGTGAGTCCAATTTTAGATTCCGATGCTGCACTTCAGGTTTACTGAGTCCCTTGGACTTTCTTATTGACGATGAAACACAGAAATTGCATCCGAATTTAATACAAAAGGCACAATGCCGACTTAAGTACAAGAGGTCTGACACACTAACATTCTATGATTTGAACCTCTCCTGTGAGTCCCGTTTAAGATTCCGACGCTTCACTTCAGGTTTACTGTATCTCTTGGACCTTCTTATTGTCGATTAAACACAGAAATTGCATCCGATTTTAATACAAAAGGCACAATGCCGACTTAAGTACAAGAGTACTGACACTCGATCTTTCAATGATTTGAACCTCTCCTGTGAGTCCAATTTTAGATTCCGATGCTTCACTTCAGGTTTACTGAGTCCCTTGGACTTTCTTATTGACGATGAAACACAGAAATTGCATCCGAATTAAATACACTAGGCACCATGCCAACTTAAGTACATGAGGACTGACACTCTAACTCTGTATGATTTGAACCTCTCCTGAGAGTCCAGTTTTAGATTCCGATGCTTCACTTCAGGTTTACTGTATTCCTTGGACCTTCTTATTGACGATGAAACACAAAAATTGCATCCGAATTTAATACAAAAGGCACAATGCCGACTTAAGTACAAGAGGAGTGACACACTAACTTTCTATGATTTGAACCTCTCCTGTGAGTCCAGATTTA
This sequence comes from Schistocerca serialis cubense, assembly GCF_023864345.2. Taxonomy (NCBI): domain Eukaryota; kingdom Metazoa; phylum Arthropoda; class Insecta; order Orthoptera; family Acrididae; genus Schistocerca; species Schistocerca serialis. The sequence continues at coordinate 1,045,489,888 of NC_064640.1, read as the reverse complement.
GATTCCGACGCTTCACTTCAGGTTTACTGTATCGCTGGGATCTTCTTATTGACGATGAAACACAGAAATAGCATCCGATTTTAATACAAAAGGCACAATGCCGACTTAAGTGCAAGAGGACTGACACTCTGAGTTTCTATAACTTAAACCTCTCCTGTGAGTGCAGTTGTAGATTCCGATGCTTCACTTCAGGTTTACTCAGTCCCTTGGACCGTCTTATTGATGATGAAACACAGAAATTGCATCCGAATTTAATACAAAAGGCACAATGCCGACTTAAGTACAAGAGGACTGACACTCTAACCTTCTGTGATTTGAACCTCTCCTGTGAGTCCAGTTTTACTTTCCGATGCTTCACTTCAGGTTTACTGTATACCTTGGACCTTCATATTGACGATGAAAATCAGAAATAGCATCCGAAATTAAAACAAAAGGCACAATTCCGACTTGAGTACAAGAGGACTGACAATCTAACTTTCTATGATTTGAACCTCTCCTGTGGGTCCAGACTTAGTGTCCGACGCTTCACTTCTGGTTTACTGTATCGCTTGTATCTTCTTATTGACGATGAAACACAGAAATTGCATCCGATTTTAATACAAAAGGCACAATGCGGACTTAAGTGCAAGAGGACAGACACTCTAACTTTCTATGATTTGAACCTCTCCTGTGAGTCAAGACTTGGATTCCGATGCTTCACTTCAGGTTTACTGTATCCCTTGGACCATCTTATTGATGATCAAACACAGAAATTGCATCCGAATTTAATACAAACGGCACAACGCCGACTTAAGTACAAGAGGACTGACACTCTAACTTCCTATCATTTGAACCTCTCCTGTGAGTCCAGGCTTAGATTCCGATGCTTCTCTTCAGGTTTACTGTATCCGTTGGACCTTCTTATTGACGATGAAACACAGAAATTGTATCCGAATTCAATACAAAAGGCACAATGCCGACTTAAGTACATGAGGACAGACACACTAACTTTCTATGATTTGGACCTCTCCTGTGAGTCCAGTTTTAGATTCCGATGCTTCACTTCAGGTTTACTATATCCCTTTCACCTTCTTATTGACGATGAAACACAGAAATTGCATCCCAATTGAATACAAAAGGCACAATGCCGACTTAAGTACAAGAGGACTGACACTCTAACTTTCTATGATTTGTACCTCTACTGTGAGTCCAGTCTTAGATTCCGATACTTCTCTTCAGGTATACTGTATCCCTTTCACCTTCTTATTGACGATGAAACACAGAAATTGCATCCCAATTTAATACAAAAGGCACAATGCCGACTTAAGTACAAGAGGACTGACTCTCTAACCTTCTATGATTTGAACCACTCCTGTGAGTCCAGTTTTAGATTCCGATGCTTTAATTCAGGTTTACTGTATACCTTGGACCTTCTTATTCACGATGAAAAACAGAAATAGCATCCGAAATTAATACAAAAGGCACAATTCTGACTTGAGTACAAGAGGACTGACACACTAACTTTCTATGATTTGAACCTCGCCTGTGGGTCCAGACTTACATTCCGACGCTTCACTTCAGGTTTACTGTATCGCTTGTATCTTCTTATTGACGATGAAACACAGAAATTGCATCCGATTTTAATACAAAAAGCACAATGCCGACTTAAGTGCAAGAGGACAGACACTCGGAGTTTCTATGACTTGAACCTCTCCTGTGAGTCCAGTTTTAGATTCCGATGCTTCGTTCAGGTTTGCTCAGTCCCTTGGACCGTCTTATTGATGATGAAACACAGAAATTGCATCCGAATATAATACAAAAGGCACAATGCCGACTTAAGTACAAGAGGACTGACACTCTAACCTTCTATGATTTGAACCTCTCCTGTGAGTCCAGTTTTAGATTCCGATGCTTCACTTCAGGTTTACTGTATACCTTGGACCTTCTTATTGACGATGAAACACAGATATTGCATCCGAATGTAATACAAAAGGCACAATGCCGACTTAAGTACAAGAGGACTGACACTCTAACCATCTATGATTTGAACCTCACCTGTGAGTCCAGTTTTAGAGTCCAATGCTTCACTTCAGGTTTACTCTATCCCTTGGACGTTCTTACTGACGATGACACACAGAAATTGCATCTGAATTTTATACAAAATGCACAATGCGGCCTGAAGTACAATAGGACTGACACTCTAGTTTTCTATGATTTGAACCACTCCTGTGAGTGCAGTTTTAGATTCCGCTGCTTCACTTCAGGTTTACAGTATACCTTGGGCCTTCTTAATGATGATGAAGCACAGAAATTGCATCCGATTTTAATACAAAAGGCACAATGCTGACATAAGTACAAGCGGAATGACACTCTAACTTTCTATGATTTGAACCTCTCCTGTGAGTCCAGTTTTAGATTCCGATGCTTCACTTCAGGTTTACTGTATCCGTTGGATCTTCTTATTGACGATGAAACACAGAAATTGCATCCGAATTTAATACAAAAGGCACAATGCCGTCTTATGTACAAGAGGACTGACACACTAACTTTCTATGATTTGAAACTCTCCTGTGAGTCCAGACTTAGATTCCGACGCTTCACTTCAGGTTTACTGTATCCCTTGGACCTTCTTATTGACGATGAAACACAGAAATTGCATCCGAATTTAAGACAAAAGGCACAATGCCGACTTAAGTACAAGAAGACTGACACTCTAACTCTCTTTGATTTGAACCTCTCTTGTCAGTCCAGTTTCATATTCCGATGCTTCACTTCAGGTTTACTGTATCACTTGGACCTTTTATTGACGATGAAACACATAAATTCCATCCGATTTTAATACAAAAGGCACAATGCCGACTTAAGTACAAGAGTACTGACACTCGAACTTTCTATTATATGAACCTCTCCTGTGAGTCCAATTTTAGATTCCGATGCTGCACTTCAGGTTCACTGAGTCGCTTGGACTTTCTTATTGACGATGAAACACAGAAATTGCATCCGAATTTAATACAAAAGGCACAATGCCGAATTAAGTACAAGAGGTCTGACACACTAACATTCTATGATTTGAACCTCTCCTGTGAGTCCCGTTTAAGATTCCGACGCTTCACTTCAGGTTTACTGTATCTCTTGGACCTTCTTATAGTCGATTAAACACAGAAATTGCATCCGATTTTAATACAAAAGGCACAATGCCGACTTAAGTACAAGAGTACTGACACTCGATTTTTCAATGATTTGAACCTCTCCTGTGAGTCCAATTTTAGATTCCGATGCTTCACTTCAGGTTTACTGAGTCCCTTGGACTTTCTTATTGACGATGAAACACAGAAATTGCATCCGAATTAAATACACTAGGCACCATGCCAACTTAAGTACATGAGGACTGACACTCTAACTCTGTATGATTTGAACCTCTCCTGAGAGTCCAGTTTTAGATTCCGATGCTTCACTTCAGGTTTACTGTATTCCTTGGACCTTCTTATTGACGATGAAACACAAAAATTGCATCCGAATTTAATACAAAAGGCACAATGCCGACTTAAGTACAAGAGGAGTGACACACTAACTTTCTATGATTTGAACCTCTCCTGTGAGTCCAGATTTAGATTCCGACGCTTCACTTCAGGTTTACTGTATCGCTTGGATCTTCTTATTGACGATGAAACACAGAAATTGCATCCGATTTTAATACAAAAGGCACAATGCCGACTTAAGTGCAAGAGGACTGACACTCTGAGTTTCTATAACTTGAACCTCTCCTGTGAGTGCAGTTTTAGATTCCGATGCTTCACTTCAGGTTTACTCAGTCCCTTGGACCGTCTTATTGATGATGAAACACAGAAATTGCATCCGAATTTAATACAAAAGTCACAATGCCGACTTAAGTACAAGAGGACTGACACTCTAACCTTCTGTGATTTGAACCTCTCCTGTGAGTCCAGTTTTACTTTCCGATGCTTCACTTCAGGTTTACTGTATACCTTGGACCTTCATATTGACGATGAAAAACAGAAATAGCATCCGAAATTAATACAAAAGGCACAATTCCGACTTGAGTACAAGAGGACTGACAATCTAACTTTCTATGATTTGAACCTCTCCTGTGGGTCCAGACTTAGTGTCCGACGCTTCACTTCTGGTTTACTGTATCGCTTGTATCTTCTTATTGACGATGAAACACAGATATTGCATCCGAATGTAATACAAAAGGCACAATGCCGACTTAAGTACAAGAGGACTGACACTCTAACCATCTATGATTTGAACCTCACCTGTGAGTCCAGTTTTAGAGTCCAATGCTTCACTTCAGGTTTACTCTATCCCTTGGACGTTCTTACTGACGATGACACACAGAAATTGCATCTGAATTTTATACAAAATGCACAATGCGGCCTGAAGTACAATAGGACTGACACTCTAGTTTTCTATGATTTGAACCACTCCTGTGAGTGCAGTTTTAGATTCCGCTGCTTCACTTCAGGTTTACAGTATACCTTGGGCCTTCTTAATGATGATGAAGCACAGAAATTGCATCCGATTTTAATACAAAAGGCACAATGCTGACATAAGTACAAGCGGAATGACACTCTAACTTTCTATGATTTGAACCTCTCCTGTGAGTCCAGTTTTAGATTCCGATGCTTCACTTCAGGTTTACTGTATCCGTTGGATCTTCTTATTGACGATGAAACACAGAAATTGCATCCGAATTTAATACAAAAGGCACAATGCCGTCTTATGTACAAGAGGACTGACACACTAACTTTCTATGATTTGAAACTCTCCTGTGAGTCCAGACTTAGATTCCGACGCTTCACTTCAGGTTTACTGTATCCCTTGGACCTTCTTATTGACGATGAAACACAGAAATTGCATCCGAATTTAAGACAAAAGGCACAATGCCGACTTAAGTACAAGAAGACTGACACTCTAACTCTCTTTGATTTGAACCTCTCTTGTCAGTCCAGTTTCATATTCCGATGCTTCACTTCAGGTTTACTGTATCACTTGGACCTTTTATTGACGATGAAACACATAAATTCCATCCGATTTTAATACAAAAGGCACAATGCCGACTTAAGTACAAGAGTACTGACACTCGAACTTTCTATTATATGAACCTCTCCTGTGAGTCCAATTTTAGATTCCGATGCTGCACTTCAGGTTCACTGAGTCGCTTGGACTTTCTTATTGACGATGAAACACAGAAATTGCATCCGAATTTAATACAAAAGGCACAATGCCGAATTAAGTACAAGAGGTCTGACACACTAACATTCTATGATTTGAACCTCTCCTGTGAGTCCCGTTTAAGATTCCGACGCTTCACTTCAGGTTTACTGTATCTCTTGGACCTTCTTATAGTCGATTAAACACAGAAATTGCATCCGATTTTAATACAAAAGGCACAATGCCGACTTAAGTACAAGAGTACTGACACTCGATTTTTCAATGATTTGAACCTCTCCTGTGAGTCCAATTTTAGATTCCGATGCTTCACTTCAGGTTTACTGAGTCCCTTGGACTTTCTTATTGACGATGAAACACAGAAATTGCATCCGAATTAAATACACTAGGCACCATGCCAACTTAAGTACATGAGGACTGACACTCTAACTCTGTATGATTTGAACCTCTCCTGAGAGTCCAGTTTTAGATTCCGATGCTTCACTTCAGGTTTACTGTATTCCTTGGACCTTCTTATTGACGATGAAACACAAAAATTGCATCCGAATTTAATACAAAAGGCACAATGCCGACTTAAGTACAAGAGGAGTGACACACTAACTTTCTATGATTTGAACCTCTCCTGTGAGTCCAGATTTAGATTCCGACGCTTCACTTCAGGTTTACTGTATCGCTTGGATCTTCTTATTGACGATGAAACACAGAAATTGCATCCGATTTTAATACAAAAGGCACAATGCCGACTTAAGTGCAAGAGGACTGACACTCTGAGTTTCTATAACTTGAACCTCTCCTGTGAGTGCAGTTTTAGATTCCGATGCTTCACTTCAGGTTTACTCAGTCCCTTGGACCGTCTTATTGATGATGAAACACAGAAATTGCATCCGAATTTAATACAAAAGTCACAATGCCGACTTAAGTACAAGAGGACTGACACTCTAACCTTCTGTGATTTGAACCTCTCCTGTGAGTCCAGTTTTACTTTCCGATGCTTCACTTCAGGTTTACTGTATACCTTGGACCTTCATATTGACGATGAAAAACAGAAATAGCATCCGAAATTAATACAAAAGGCACAATTCCGACTTGAGTACAAGAGGACTGACAATCTAACTTTCTATGATTTGAACCTCTCCTGTGGGTCCAGACTTAGTGTCCGACGCTTCACTTCTGGTTTACTGTATCGCTTGTATCTTCTTATTGACGATGAAACACAGAAATTGCATCCGATTTTAATACAAAAGGCACAATGCGGACTTAAGTGCAAGAGGACAGACACTCTAACTTTCTATGATTTGAACCTCTCCTGTGAGTCAAGACTTGGATTCCGATGCTTCACTTCAGGTTTACTGTATCCCTTGGACCATCTTATTGATGATCAAACACAGAAATTGCATCCGAATTTAATACAAACGGCACAACGCCGACTTAAGTACAAGAGGACTGACACTCTAACTTCCTATCATTTGAACCTCTCCTGTGAGTCCAGGCTTAGATTCCGATGCTTCTCTTCAGGTTTACTGTATCCCTTGGACCTTCTTATTGACGATGAAACACAGAAATTGTATCCGAATTCAATACAAAAGGCACAATGCCGACTTAAGTACATGAGGAGAGACACACTAACTTTCTATGATTTGGACCTCTCCTGTGAGTCCAGTTTTAGATTCCGATGCTTCACTTCAGGTTTACTATATCCCTTTCACCTTCTTATTGACGATGAAACACAGAAATTGCATCCCAATTGAATACAAAAGGCACAATGCCGACTTAAGTACAAGAGGACTGACACTCTAACTTTCTATGATTTGTACCTCTACTGTGAGTCCAGTCTTAGATTCCGATACTTCTCTTCAGGTATACTGTATCCCTTTCACCTTCTTATTGACGATGAAACACAGAAATTGCATCCCAATTTAATACAAAAGGCACAATGCCGACTTAAGTACAAGAGGACTGACTCTCTAACCTTCTATGATTTGAACCACTCCTGTGAGTCCAGTTTTAGATTCCGATGCTTCAATTCAGGTTTACTGTATACCTTGGACCTTCTTATTGACGATGAAAAACAGAAATAGCATCCGAAATTAATACAAAAGGCACAATTCTGACTTGAGTACAAGAGGACTGACACACTAACTTTCTATGATTTGAACCTCGCCTGTGGGTCCAGACTTACATTCCGACGCTTCACTTCAGGTTTACTGTATCGCTTGGATCTTCTTATTGACGATGAAACACAGAAATTGCATCCGATTTTAATACAAAAGGCACAATGCCGACTTAAGTGCAAGAGGACAGACACTCTGAGTTTCTATGACTTGAACCTCTCCTGTGAGTCCAGTTTTAGATTCCGATGCTTCGCTTCAGGTTTACTGTATACCTTGGACCTTCTTATTGACGATGAAAAACAGAAATAGCATCCGAAAATAATACAAAAGGCACAATTCCGACTTGAGTACAAGAGGACTGACACACTAACTTTCTATGATTTGAACCTCTCTTGTGGGTCCAGACTTAGATTCCGATGCTTCACTTCAGGTTTACTGTATCCCTTTCACCTTCTTATTGACGAGGAAACACAGAAATTGCATCCCCATTTAATACAAAAGGCACAATGCCGACTTAAGTACAAGAGGACTGACACTCTAACTTTCTATGATTTGTACCTCTCCTGTGAGTCCAGTTTTGGATTCCGATGCTTCACTTCAGGTTTACTGTATCCCTTGGACCATCTTATTGACGATCAAAAACAGAAATTGCATCCGAATTTAATACAAACGGCACAACGCCGACTTCAGTACAAGAGGACTGACACTCAAACTTCCTATCATTTGAACCTCTCCTGTGAGTCCAGGCTTAGATTCCGATGCTTCTCTTCAGGTTTACTGTATCCCTTGGACCTTCTTATTGACGATGAAACACAGAAATTGTATCCGAATTCAATACAAAAGGCACAATGCCGACTTAAGTACATGAGGACAGACACACTAACTTTCTATGATTTGGACCTCTCCTGTGAGTCCAGTTTTAGATTCCGATGCTTCACATCAGGTTTACTGTATCCCTTTCACCTTCTTATTGACTATGAAACACAGAAATTGCATCCCAATTTAATACAAAAGGCACAATGCCGACTTAAGTACAAGAGGACTGACACTCTAACCTTCTATGATTTGAACCTATCCTGTGAGTCCAGTTTTAGATTCCGATGCTTCACTTCAGGTTTACTGTATACCTTGGACCTTCTTATTGACGATGAAACACAGATATTGCATCCGAATTTAATACAAAAGGCACAATGCCAACTTAAGTACTAGAGGACTGACACTCTAACTCTCTATGATATTAACCTCTCCTGTGAGTCCAGTTTTAGAGTCCGGTGCTTCACTTCTGGTTTACTGCATCCCTTGGACGTTCTTATTGACGATGAAACACAGTAATTGCTTCCGAATTTAATACAAAAGGCACAATGCCGACTTAATTACAAGAGGACTGACACTCTAACTTTCTTTGATTTGAACCTCTCCTGTGAGTCCAGTTTTAGATTCCGATGCTTCACTTCAGGTTTGCTGTATCCCTTGGACCTTCTTATTGACGATGAAAACAGAAATTGCATCCGTATTTAATACAAAAGGCACAATGCCGACTTAAGTACAAGAGGACTGACACTCCAACTTTCTATGATTTGAACCTCTCCTGTGAGTCCATTTTCAGATTCCGATGCTTCACCTCAGGTTTACTGTATCGCTTGGATCTTCGTTTTGACGATGAAACACAGAAATTGCATCCGATTTTAATACAAAGGCACAATGCCGACTTAAGTACAAGAGGACTAACACTCTAACTTTCTATGATTTGAACCTCTCCTGTGAGTCCAGTTTTAGATTCCGATGCCTCACTTCAGGTAAACTCAGTGCCTTGGACCGTCTTATTGACGATGAAACACAGAAATTGCATCCGAATTTAATACAAAAGGCACAATGCCGACTTAAGTACAAGAGGACTGACACTCTAACCTTTTATGATTTGAACCTCTCCTGTGAGTCCAGTTTTACATTCCGATGCTTCACTTCCGGTTTACTGTATACCTTGGACCTTCTTATTGACGATGAAACACAGATATTGCATCCGAATTTAATACAAAACGCGCAGTGCCGACGTAAGTACAAGAGGACTGACACTCTAACTCTCTATGATTTGAACCTCTCCTGTGAGTCCAGTTTCAGAATCCGATTCTTGACTTCTGGTTTACTGTATCCCTTGGACGTTCTTATTGACGATGAAACACAGTAATTGCATCCGAATTTAATACAAAAGGCACAATGCCGACTTAATTGCAAGAGGACTGACACTCTAACTTTCTATGATTTGAACCTCTCCTGTGAGTCCAGACTTAGATTCCGACGCTTCACTTCAGGTTTACTGTACCCCTTGGATCTTCTTATTGACGATGAAACACAGAAATTGCATCCGAATTTAAGACAAAAGGCACAATGCCGACTTAAGTACAAGAGGACTGACACTCTAACTTTCTATGATTTGAACATCTCCTGTGAGTCCAGACTTGGATTATGATGCTTCACTTCAGGCTTACTGTATCCCTTGGACCTTCTTATTGACGATGAAGCACAGAAATTGCATCCGAACTTAATACAAAAGGCACAATGCCGACTTAAGTACAAGAGAACTGACACTCTAACTTTCAATGATTTGAACCTCTCCTGTAAGTCCAGTTATAGATTCCGGTGCTTTACTTCAGGTGTACTGTATCCCTTGGACCTTTTTATTGACGATGAAACACAGAAATTGCATCCGAATTAAATACAAAAGGCACAATGCCGACTTAAAAACAAGAGGACATACACTCTAACTTTCTATGATTTGAACCTCTCCTGTGAGTCCAGACTTGGATTCCGATGATTCACTTCAGGTTTACTGTATCCCTTGGACCTTCTTATTGACGATCAAATACAGAAATTGCATCCGAATTTAATACAAAATGCACAATGCCGACTTAAGAACAAGAGGACTGACACTCTAACCCTCTATGATTTGAACCTCTCCTGTGAGTCCAGTTCTAGATTCCGATGCTTCACTTCAGGGTTACTCAGTCCCTTGGACCGTCTTATTGACGATGAAACACAGAAATTGCATCCGAATTTAATACAAAAGGCACAATGCCGACTTAAGTACAAGAGGACTGACACTCTAACCCTCTGTGATTTGAGCCTCACCTTTGAGTCCAGTTTTAGAGGCCAATGCTTCACTTCAGGAATACTATATCCCTTGGACGTTCTTACTGACGATGAAACACAGAAATTGCATCCGAATTTAATACAAAATGCACAATGTGGCATGAAGTACAATAGGACTGACACTCTAACTTTCTATGATTTGAACCACTCCTGTGAGTGCAGTTTTAGATTCCGATGCTTCACTTCAGGTTTACTGTATATCTTGGGCCTTCTTAATGACGATGAAGCACAGAAATTGCATCCGATTTTAATACAAAAGACACAATGCTGACATAAGTACAAGCGGAATGACACTCTAACTTTCTATGATTTGAACCTCTCCTGTGAGTCCAGTTTTACATTCCGATACTTCACTTCAGGTTTACTGTATACCTTGGACCTTCTTATGACGATGAAACACAGATATTGCATCCGAATTTAATACAAAACGCGCAGTGCCGACGTAAGTACAAGAGGACTGACACAATAACTCTATGATTTGAACCTCTCTTGTGAGTCCAGTTTTAGAATCCGATGCTTCATTTCTGGTTTACTGTATCCCTTGGACGTTCTTATTGACGATGAAACACAGTAATTGCATCCGAATTTAATACAAAAGGCACAATGCCGACTTAATTACAAGAGGACTGACACTCTAACTTTCTATTATTTGAACCTCTCCTGTGAGTCCAGTTTTAGTTTCCGATGCTACACTTCAAGTTATCTGTATCCCTTGTACCTTCTTATTTACGATGAAACACAGAAATTGCATCCGAATTTAATACAAAAATCACATTGCCGTCTTAAGTACATGAGGACTGACACTCTAACTTTCTATTATTCGAACCTCTCCTGTGAGTGCAGTTTTAGATTCCGATGCTTCACTTCAGGTTCACTGTATACCGTGGGCATTCTTATTGACGATGAAGCACAGAAATTGCAACCGATTTTAATACAAAAGGCACAATGCCGACTTAAGTACAAGCGGAATGACACTCTAACTTTCTATGATTTGAACCTCTCCTGTGAGTCCAGATTTAGATTCCGATGCTTCACTTCAGGTTTACTGTATGCCTTGGACCTTCTTATTGACGATGAAACACAGGAATTGCATCCGAATTTGATACAAAAGGCACAATGCCGACCTAAGTACAAGAGGACTGACACTCTAACTTTCTATGATATGAACCTCTCCTGTGAGTCCAGACTTAGATTCCGACGCTTCACTTCAGGTTAACTGTATCCCGTGGACCTTCTTATTGACGATGAAACACAGAAACTGCATCCGAATTTAAGACAAAAGGCACATGCCGACTTAAGTACATGAAGACTGACACTCTAAATTTCTATGATTTGAACATCTCCTGTGAGTCCAGACTTGGATTATGATGCTTCACTTCAGGCTTACTGTATCCCTTGGACCTTCTTATTGACGATGAAACACAGAAATTGCATCCGAACTTAATACAAAAGGCACAATGCCGACTTAAGTACAAGAGAACTGACACCCTAACTTTCAATGATTTGAACCTCTCCTGTGAGTCCAGTTATAGATTCCGGTGCTTTACTTCAGGTGTACTGTATCCCTTGGACCTTTTTATTGACAATGAAACACAGAAATTGCATCTGAATTAAATACAATAGGCACAATGCCGACTTAAAAACAAGAGGACAGACATTCTAACTTTCTATGATTTGAACCTCTCCTGTGAGTCCAGACTTGAATTCCGATGCTTCACTTCAGGTTTACTGTATCCCTTGGACCTTCTTATTGACGATCAAACACAGAAATTGCATCCGAATTTAATACAAAATGACCAATGCCGACTTAAGTACAAGATGACTGACACTCTAACTTCCTATCATTTGCACCTCTCCTGTGAGTCCAGTCTTAGATTCCGATGCTTCTCTTCAGGTTTACTGTATCCCTTGGACCTTCTTATTGACGATGAAACACAGAAATTGTATCCGAATTCAATGCAAAAGGCACAATGCCGACTTAAGTACAAGAGGACTGACACTCTAACCCTCTATGATTTGAACCTCTCCTGTGAGTCCAGTTCTAGATTCCGATGCTTCACTTCAGGTTTACTCAGTCCCTTGGACCGTCTTATTGACGATGAAACAGAGAAATTGCATCTGAATTTAATACAAAAGGCACAATGCCGACTTAAGTACATGAGGACAGACACTCTAACCCTCTATGATTTGAGCCTCACCTGTGAGTCCAGTTTTAGAGGCCAATGCTTCACTTCAGGTTTACTGTATCCTTTGGACGTTCTTACTGACGATGAAACACAGAAATAGCATCCGAATTTAATACAAAACGCACAATGCGGCCTGAAGTACAATAGGACTGACACTCTAACTTTCTATGATTTGAACCACTCCTGTGCGTGCAGTTTAAGATTCCGATGCTTTTCTTCAGGTTTACTGTATCCCTTGGACCTTCTTATTGACGATGAAACACAGAAATTGTATCCGAATTTAATGCAAATGGCACAATGCCGACTTAAGTACAAGAGAACTGACACCCTAACTTTCAATGATTTGAACTTCTCCTGTGAGTCCCATTTTAGATTCCGACGCTTCACTTCAGGTTTACTGTATCTCTTGGACCTTCTTATTGACGATGAAACACAGAAATTGTATCCGAATTTAATACAAAAAGCACAATGCCGACTTAAGTACATGAGGACAGACACTCTAACTTTCTATGATTTGAACCTCTCCTGTGAGCCCAATTTTAGATTCCGATGCTTCACTTCAGGTTTACTGAGTCCCTTGGACTTTCTTATTGACGATGAACCACAGAAATTGCATCCGAATTTAATAAAAAAAGGCACAATGCCGACTTAAGTACAAGAGGACTGACACTCTAACTTCCTATCATTTGAACCTCTCCTGTGAGTCCAGTCTTGGATTCCGATGCTTCTCTTCAGGTTTACTGTATCCCTTGGACTTATTTATTTACGATGAAACACAGAAATTGTATCCGAATTTAATATGAAAGGCACAATGCCGACTTAAGTACATGAGGACAGACACTCTAACATTCTATGATTTGAACCTCTCCTGAGTCCAGTTTTAGATTCCGATGCTTCACTCCAGGTTTACTCAGTCCCTTGAACCGTCTTATTGACAATGAAACACAGAAATTGTATCCGAATTCAATGCAAAAGGCACAATGCCGACTTAAGTACAAGAGGACTGACACTCTAACCCTCTATGATTTGAACCTCTCCTGTGAGTCCAGTTCTAGATTCCGAAGCTTCACTTCAGGTTTACTCAGTCCCTTGGACCGTCTTATTGACGATGAAACACAGAAATTGCATCCGAATTTAAGACAAAAGGCACAATGCCGACTTAAGTACAAGCGGAATGACACTCTAACTTTCTATGATTTGAACCTCTCCTGTGAGTCCAGTTTTACATTCCGATACTTCACTTCAGGTTTACTGTATACCTTGGACCTTCTTATGACGATGAAACACAGATATTGCATCCGAATTTAATACAAAACGCGCAGTGCCGACGTAAGTACAAGCGGACTGACACAATAACTCTCTATGATTTGAACCTCTCTTGTGAGTCCAGTTTTAGAATCCGATGCTTCATTTCTGGTTTACTGTATCCCTTGGACGTTCTTATTGACGATGAAACACAGTAATTGCATCCGAATTTAATACAAAAGGCACAATGCCGACTTAATTACAAGAGGACTGACACTCTAACTTTCTATTATTTCAACCTCTCCTGTGAGTCCAGTTTTAGTTTCCGATGCTACACTTCAAGTTTTCTGTATCCCTTGTACCTTCTTATTTACGATGAAACACAGAAATTGCATCCGAATTTAATACAAAAATCACATTGCCGTCTTAAGTACATGAGGACTGACACTCTAACTTTCTATTATTCGAACCTCTCCTGTGAGTGCAGTTTAAGATTCCGATGCTTCACTTCAGGTTCACTGTATACCGTGGGCATTCTTATTGACGATGAAGCACAGAAATTGCAACCGATTTAAATACAAAAGGCACAATGCTGACATAAGTACAAGCGGAATGACACTCTAACTTTCTATGATTTGAATCTCTCCTGTGAGTCCTGTTTTAGATTCTGATGCTTCACTTCAGGTTTACTGTATCCGTTGGATCTTCTTATTGACGATGAAACACAGAAATTGCATCTGAATTTAATACAAAAGGCACAATGCCGACTTAAGTACAAGAGGACTGACACTCTAACTTTCTATCATTTGAACCTCTCCTGTGAGTCCAGTTTTAGATTCCTATGCTTCACTTCCGGTTTATTGTATCCCTTGGACCTCCTTATTGACGATGAAACACAGTAATTGCATCCGAATTTAATACAAAAGGCACAATGCCGACTTAAGTACAAGAGGACTGACACTCTAACTTTCTATGATTTGAACCTCTCCTGTGAGTCCAGTTTTAGATTCCGATGCTTCACATAAGTTTTACTGTATACCTTGGACCTTCTTATTGACGATGAAACACAGATATTTCATCCGAATATATTACAAAAGGCTCATTGCCGACAACAGAACAAAAGGACTGACACTCTAACTCTCCATTATTTGAACCTCTCCAGTGAGTTTAGTTTTAGAGTCCGATGCTTCACTTCAGGTTTACTGTATCCCTTGGACGTTCTTATTGATGATGAAACACAGAAATTGCATCCGAATTTAATACAAAAGGCATAATGCCGACTTAATTACAAGAGGACTGACACTCTAACTTTCTGTGATTCGAACCTCTCCTGTGAGTCCAGTTTTAGATTCCGATGCTACACTTCAGGGTTACTGTATCCCTTGTACCTTCTTATTGACGATGAAACACAGAAATTGCATCCGAATTTATTACAAAAGACACAATGCCGACTAAGGTACACGAGGACTGACACTCTAACTTTCTATGATTAGAACCTCTCCTGAGTCCAGTTTTAGATTCCGATGCTACACTACAGGTTTACTGTATCCCTCGGACCTCCTTATAGACGATGAAACACAGTAATTGCATCCGAATTTAATACAAAAGGCACAATGCCGACTTAAGTACAAGAGGACTGACACTCTAACTTTCTATGATTTGAACCTCTCCTGTGAGTCCAGTTTTACATTCCGATACTTCACTTCAGGTTTACTGTATACCTTGGAACTTCTTATGACGATGAAACACAGATATTGCATCCGAATTTAATACAAAACGCGCAGTGCCGACGTAAGTACAAGCGGACTGACACAATAACTCTCTATGATTTGAACCTCTCTTTTGAGTCCAGTTTTAGAATCCGATGCTTCATTTCTGGTTTACTGTATCCCTTGGACGTTCTTATTGACGATGAAACACAGTAATTGCATCCGAATTTAATACAAAAGGCACAATGCAGACTTAATTACAAGAGGACTGACACTCTAACTTTCTATTATTTGAACCTCTCCTGTGAGTCCAGTTTTAGTTTCCGATGCTACACTTCAAGTTTTCTGTATCCCTTGTACCTTCTTATTTACGATGAAACACAGAAATTGCATCCGAATTTAATACAAAAATCACATTGCCGTCTTAAGTACATGAGGACTGACACTCTAACTTTCTATTATTCGAACCTCTCCTGTGAGTGCAGTTTAAGATTCCGATGCTTCACTTCAGGTTCACTGTATACCGTGGGCATTCTTATTGACGATGAAGCACAGAAATTGCAACCGATTTAAATACAAAAGGCACAATGCTGACATAAGTACAAGCGGAATGACACTCTAACTTTCTATGATTTGAACCTCTCCTGTGAGTCCTGTTTTAGATTCTGATGCTTCACTTCAGGTTTACTGTATCCGTTGGATCTTCTTATTGACGATGAAACACAGAAATTGCATCTGAATTTAATACAAAAGGCACAATGCCGACTTAAGTACAAGAGGACTGACACTCTAACTTTCTATCATTTGAACCTCTCCTGTGAGTCCAGTTTTAGATTCCTATGCTTCACTTCCGGTTTATTGTATCCCTTGGACCTCCTTATTGACGATGAAACACAGTAATTGCATCCGAATTTAATACAAAAGGCACAATGCCGACTTAAGTACAAGAGGACTGACACTCTAACTTTCTATGATTTGAACCTCTCCTGTGAGTCCAGTTTTAGATTCCGATGCTTCACATAAGTTTTACTGTATACCTTGGACCTTCTTATTGACGATGAAACACAGATATATCATCCGAATATATTACAAAAGGCTCATTGCCGACAACAGAACAAAAGGACTGACACTCTAACTCTCTATTATTTGAACCTCTCCAGTGAGTTTAGTTTTAGAGTCCGATGCTTCACTTCAGGTTTACTGTATCCCTTGGACGTTCTTATTGATGATGAAACACAGAAATTGCATCCGAATTTAATACAAAAGGCATAATGCCGACTTAATTACAAGAGGACTGACACTCTAACTTTCTGTGATTCGAACCTCTCCTGTGAGTCCAGTTTTAGATTCCGATGCTACACTTCAGGTTTACTGTATCCCTTGTACCTTCTTATTGACGATGAAACACAGAAATTGCATCCGAATTTATTACAAAAGGCACAATGCCGACTAAAGTACACGAGGACTGACACTCTAACTTTCTATGATTAGAACCTCTCCTGAGTCCAGTTTTAGATTCCGATGCTACACTACAGGTTTACTGTATCCCTCGGACCTCCTTATAGACGATGAAACACAGTAATTGCATCCGAATTTAATACAAAAGGCACAATGCCGACTTAAGTACAAGAGGACTGACACTCTAACTTTCTATGATTTGAACCTCTCCTGTGAGTCCAGTTTTAGATTCCGATGCTTCACTTCAGGTTTACTGTATCCCTTGGCCAATATTATTGACGATGAAACACAGAAATTGCATCTGAATTTAATACAAAAGGCACAATGCCGACTTAAGTACAAGAAGACTGACACTCTAACTTTCTTTGATTTGAACCTCTCTTGTGGGTCCAGTTTCAGATTCCGATGCTTCACTTCAGGTTTACTGTATCACTTGGACCTTTTATTGACGATGAAACACAGAAATTGCATCCGAATTTAATACAAAAGACACAATGCCGACTTAAGTACAAGAGGTCTGACACTCTAACATTCTATGATTTGAACCTCTCCTGTGAGTCCCGTTTTAGATTCCGACGCTTCCCTTCAGGTTTACTTTATCTCTTGGACCTTCTTATTGACGATTAAACACAGAAATTGCATCCGATTTTAATACAAAAGGCACAATGCCGACTTAAGTACAAGAGTACTGACACTCGATCTTTCTATGATTTGAACCTCTCCTGTGAGTCCAATTTTAGATTCCGATGCTTCACTTCAGGTTTACTGAGTCCCTTGGACTTTCTTATTGACGATGAAACACAGAAATTGCATCCGAATTTAATACACTAGGCACAATGCCGACTTAAGTACATGAGGACTGAGACTCTAACTCAGTATGATTTGAACCACTCCTGAGAGTCCAGTTTTAGATTCCGATGCTTCACTTCAGGTTTACTGTATCCCTTGGACCATCTTATTGACGATCAAACACAGAAATTGCATTCGAATAATACAAAAGGCACAATGCCGACTTAAGTACATGAGGACAGACACTCTAACTTCCTATGATTTGGACCTCTCCTGTGAGTCCAGTTTTAGATTCCGATGCTTCACTTCAGGTTTACTAAGTCCCTTGGACCGTCTTATTGACGATGAAACACAGAAATTACATCCGAATTTAATAAAAAAGGCACAATGCCGAATTAAGTACATGAGGACTGACACTCTAACCTTCTATGATTTGAACCTCTCCTGTGAGTCCAGTTTTAGATTCCGATGCTTCACTTCAGGTTTACTGTATACCTTGGACCGTCTTATTGACGATGAAACACAGATATTGCATCCGAATTTAATACAAAAGGCACAATGCCGACTTAAGTACAAGAGGACTGACACTCTAACCTTCTATGATTTGAACCTCTCCTGTGAGTCCAGTTTTAGATTCCGATGCTTCACTTAAGTTTTACTGTATACCTTGGATCTTCTTATTGACGATGAAACACAGATATTTCATCCGAATTTAATACAAAAGGCACAATGCCGACTTCAGTACAAGAGGACTGACACTCTAACTCTCTATGATTTGAACCTCTCCAGCGAGTTCAGTTTTAGAGTCTGATGCTTCACTTCAGGTTTACTGTATCCCTTGGACGTTCTTATTGATGATGAAACACAGAAATTGCATCCGAATTTTATACAAAAGGCACAATGCCGACTTAATTACAAGAGGACTGACACTCTAACTTTCTGTGATTTGAACCTCTCCGGTGAGTCCAGTTTTAGATTCCGATGCTACACTTCAGGTTTACTGTATCCCTTGTACCTTCTTATTGACGATGAAACACAGAAATTGCATCCGAATTTATTACAAAAGGCACAATGCCGACTTAAGTGCAAGAGGACAGACACTCTAACTTTCTATGATTTGAACCTCTCTTGTGAGTCAAGACTTGGATTCCGATTCTTCACTTCACGTTTACTGTATACCTTGGACCATCTTATTGACGATCAAACACAAAAATTGCATCCGAATTTAATACAAAAGGCACAATGCCGACTTAAGTACAAGAGGACTGACACTCTAACTTCCTATCATTTGAACCTCTCCTGTGAGTCCAGGCTTAGATTCCGATGCTTCTCTTCAGGTTTACTGTATCCCTTGGACCTTCTTTTGACGATGAAACACAGAAATTGTATCCGAATTCAATACAAAAGGCACAATGCCGACTTAAGTACATGAGGACAGACAATCTAACTTTCTATGATTTGGACCTCTCCTGTGAGTCAAGTTTTAGATTCCGATGCTTCACTTCAGGTTTACTAAGTCCCTTGGACTGTCTTATTGACGATGAAACACAGAAATTACATCCGAATTTAATACAAATGGCACAATGCCGACTTAAGTACAAGAGGACTGACACTCTAACCTTCTATGACTTGAACCCCTCCTGTGAGTCCGGTTTTAGATTCCGATGCTTCACTTCAGGTTTACTGTACACCTTGGACCTTCTTATTGACGATGAAACACAGATATTGCATCCGAATTTAATACAAAAGGCACAATGCCGACTTATGTACAGGAGGACTGACACTCTAACTCTCTATGATTTGAACCTCACCTGTGAGTCCAGTTTTAGAGTCCGAATCTTCACTTCAGGTTTACTGTATCCCTTAGACGTTCTTACTGACAATGAAACACAGAAATTGCATCCGAATTTAATACAAAATGCACAATGCGGCCTGAAGTACAATAGGACTGACACTCTAATTTTCTATGATTTGTACCACTCCTGTGAGTCCAGTTTTAGATTCCGATGCTTCACTTCAGGTTTACTGTATCGCTTGGGCGTTCTTATTGACGATGAAGCACTGAATTGCATCCGATTTTAATACAAAAGGCACAATGCCGTCTTAAGTACAAGAGGACTGACACACTAGCTTTCTATGATTTGAACCTCTCCTGTGAGTCCAGACTTAGATTCCTACGCTTCACTTCAGGTTTACTGTATCCCTTGGACCCTATTATTGACGATGAAACACAGAAATTGCATCCGAATTTAATACAAAAGACCCAATACGGACTTAAGTACAAAATGACTGACACTCAAACTTTCTATGATTTGAACCTCTCTTGTGAGTCCAGTTTCAGATTCCGATGCTTCACTTCAGGTTTTCTGTATACCTTGGACCTTCTTATTGACGATGAAACACAGATATTGCATCCGAATTTAATACAAAAGGCACTATGCCGACTTAAGTACAAGAGGACTGACACTCTAACTCTCTATGATTTGAACCTCACCTGTGAGTCCAGTTTTAGAGTCGGATGCTTCACTTCAGGTTTACTGTATCCCTTGGACGTTCTTACTGACGATGAAACACAGAAATTGCATCCGAATTTAATACCTAATTCACAATGTGGCCTGAAGTACAATAGGACTGACACTCTAACTTTCTATGATTTGTACCACTCCTGTGAGTGCAGTTTTAGATTCCGATGCTTCACTTCAGGTTTACTGTATACCTTGGGCCTTCTTATTGACGATGAAGCACTGAAATTGCATCCGATTTTAATACAAAAGGCACAAAGCTGACATAAGTACAAGCGGAATGACACTCTAACCTTCTATGATTTGAACCTCTCCTGTGAGTACAGTTTTAGATTCCGAGGCTTCACTTCAGGTTTACTGTATCCCTTGGACGTTCTTATTAATGATGAAACACAGAAATTGCATCTGAATTTAATACAAAAGGCACAATGCCGACTTAATTACAAGAGGACTGACTAACTTTCTATGATTTGAACCTCTCCTGTGAGTCCAGTTTTAGATTCCGATGCTACACTTCACGTTTACTGTATCCCTTGTACCTTCTTATTGACGATCAAACACAGAAATTGCATCCGAATTTAATACAAAAGGCACAATGCCGACTTAAGTACAAGAGGACTGACGCACTAACTTTCTATGATTTGAACTTCTCCTGTGAGTCCAGACTTAGGTTCCGACACTTCACTTCCGTTTTACTCTATCCCTTGGACCTTCTTATTGGCGATGAAACACAGAAATTGCATCCGAATTTAAGACAAAAGGCACAATGCCGACTTAAGTACAAGAGGACAGACACTCTAACTTTCTATGATTTGAACCTCTCCTGTGAGTCCAGTTTTACATTCCGATGCTTCACTTCAGGTTTACTGTATCGCTTGGACCATCTTATTGACGATCAAACACAGAAATTGCATCCGAATTTAATACAAAAGGCACAATGCCGACTTAAGTACAAGCGGACTGACACTCTAACTCTCTATGATTTGAGCCTCTCCAGTGAGTCCAGTTTTAGATTCCGATGCTTCACTTCAGGTTTACTATATACCTTTTGCCTTCTTATTGACGATGAATCACTTACATTGCATCCAATTTTAATACAATAGGCACAAAGCTGACATAAGTACAAGCGGAATGACACTCTAACTTTCTATGATTTGAACCTCTCCTGTCGTTCCAGTTTTAGATTCCGATGCTTCACTTCAGGTTTACTGTATCGCTTGGACCTTCTTATTGACGATGAAACACAGAAATTGCATCCGAATTTAATACAAAAGGCACAATGCCGTCTTAAGTACAAGAGGACTGACACACTAACTTTCTATGATTTGAACCTCTCCTGTGAGTCCAGACTTAGATTCCGACGCTTCACTTCAGGTTTACTGTATCCCATGGACCCTATTATTGACGATGAAACACAGAAATTGCATCCGAATTTAATACAAAAGGCCCAATACCGACTTAAGTACAAGATGACTGACACTCTAACTTTCTATGATTTGAACCTCTCTTGTGAGTCCAGTTTCAGATTCCGATGCTTCACTTCAGGTTTAATGTATCACTTGGACCTTTTATTGACGATGAAACACAGAAATTGCATCCGAATTTAATACAAAAGGCACAATGCCGACTTAAGTACAAGAGGACTGATACTCTAACATTCTATGATTTGAACCTCTCCTGTGAGTCCCGTTTTAGATTCCGACGCTTCACTTCAGGTTTACTGTATCTTTTGGACCTTCTTATTGACGATTAAACACAGAAATTGCATCCGATTTTAATACAAAAGGCACAATGCCGACTTAAGTACAAGAGTACAAACAATCGAACTTTCTATGATTTGAACGTCTCCTTTGGTTCCAATTTTAGGTTCCGATGCTTCATTTCAGGTTTACTGAGTCCCTTGGACTTTCTTATTGACGATGAAACACAGAAATTGCATCCGAATTTAATATAATAGGCACAATGCCGACTTAAGTACAAGAGGACTGACACTGTAACTCAGTATGATTTGAGCCTCTCCTGAGAGTCCAGTTTTAGATTCCGATGCTTCACTTCAGGTTCACTGTATCCCTTGGACCTTCTTATTGACGATGAAACACTGAAATTGCATCCGATTTTAATACAAAAGGCACAATGCCGACTTAAGTACAAGAGGACAGACACTCTAATTTTCTATGATTTGAACCTCTCCTGTGGTTCCAGTTTTACATTCCGATGCTTCACTTCAGGTTTACTGTATCGCTTGGACCATCTTATTGACGATCAAACACAGAAATTGCATCCGAATTTAATACAAAAGGCACAATGCCGACTTAAGTACAAGCGGACTGACACTCTAACTCTCTATGATTTGAGCCTCTCCAGTGAGTCCAGTTTTAGATTCCGATGCTTCACTTCAGGTTTACTATATACCTTTTGCCTTCTTATTGACGATGAATCACTTACATTGCATCCGATTTTAATACAAAAGGCACAAAGCTGACATAAGTACAAGCGGAGTGACACTCTAACTTTCTATGATTTGAACCTCTCCTGTGGTTCCAGTTTTAGATTCCGATGCTTCACTTCAGGTTTACTGTATCGCTTGGACCTTCTTATTGACGATGAAACACAGAAATTGCATCCGAATTTAATACAAAAGGCACAATGCCGTCTTAAGTACAAGAGGACTGACACACAAACTTTCTTTGATTTGAACCTCTCCTGTGAGTCCAGACTTAGATTCCGACGCTTCACTTCAGGTTTACTGTATCCCATGGACCCTATTATTGACGATGAAACACAGAATTTGCATCCGAATTTAATACAAAAGGCCCAATACCGACTTAAGTACAAGATGACTGACACTCTAACTTTCTATGATTTGAACCTCTCTTGTGAGTCCAGTTTCAGATTCCGATGCTTCACTTCAGGTTTAATGTATCACTTGGAACTTTTATTGACGATGAAACACAGAAATTGCATCCGAAATTAATACAAAAGGCACAATGCCGACTTAAGTACAAGAGGACTGATACTCAAACATTCTATGATTTGAACCTCTCCTGTGAGTCCCGTTTTAGATTCCGACGCTTCACTTCAGGTTTACTGTATCTTTTGGACCTTCTTATTGACGATTAAACACAGAAATTGCATCCGATTTTAATACAAAAGGCACAATGCCGACTTAAGTACAAGAGTACAAACACTCGAACTTTCTATGATTTGAACGTCTCCTTTGGTTCCAATTTTAGGTTCCGATGCTTCACTTCAGGTTTACTGAGTCCCTTGGACTTTCTTATTGACGATGAAACACAGAAATTGCATCCGAATTTAATATAATAGGCACAATGCCGACTTAAGTACAAGAGGACTGACACTGTAACACAGTATGATTTGAACCTCTCCTGAGAGTCCAGTTTTAGATTCCGATGCTTCACTTCAGGTTCACTGTATCCCTTGGACCTTCTTATTGACGATGAAACACTGAAATTGCATCCGATTTTAATACAAAAGGCACAATGCCGACTTAAGTACAAGAGGACTGACACACTAACTCTCTATGATTTGAACCTCTCCAGTGAGTCCAGTTTTAGAGTCCGATGCCTCACTTCAGGTTTACTGTATCCCTTGACGTTCTTAGTGATGATGAAACACAGAAATTGCATCCGAATTCAATACAAAAGGCACAATGCCGACTTAATTACAAGAGGACTGACAAACTTTCTATGATTTGATCCTCTGCTGTGAGTCCAGTTTTAGATTCCGATCCTACACTTCAGGTTTACTGTGTCCCTTGTACCTTCTTATTGACGATGAAATACAGAAATTGCAGCTGAATTTGTTACAAAAGGCACAATGACGACTTAAGTACAAGAGGACTGATACTCTAACTTTCTATGATTTGAACCTCTCCTGTGAGTCCAGGTTTTGATTCCGATGCTTCATTTCAGGGTTACTCAGTCCCTTGGGCCGTCTAATTGTCTATGAAACACAGAAATTGCATCCGAATTTAATACAAAAGGCACAATGCCGACTTAAGTACAGGAGGACTGACACTCTAAACTCCTATGATTTGAATCACTCCTGTGAGTCCAGTTTTAGATTCCGATCCTTCACTTTAGGTTTACTGTATAACTTGGACCTTCTTATTGACGATGAAACACAGATATGTCATCCGAGTTTAATACAAAAGGCGCAATGCCGACTTAAGTGCAAGAGGACTGACACTCCAAGTTTCTATGATTTGAACCTCTCCTGTGAGTACAGTTTTAGATTCCGATGCTTCACTTCAGGTTTACTCAGTCCCTTGGACCGTCTTATTGACGATGAAACACAGATATTGCATCCGAATTTAATACAAAAGGCACGATGCCGACTTAAGTACAAGAGGACTGACACTGTAACTTTCTGTGATTTGAACCTCTCCGGTGAGTCCAGTTTTAGATTCCGATGCTACACTTCAGGTTTACTGTATCCCTTGTACCTTCTTATTGACGATGAAACACAGAAATTGCATCCGAATTTATTACAAAAGGCACAGTGCCGACTAAAGTACAAGAGGACTGACACTCTATCTTTCAATGATTTGAACCTCTCCTGAGTCCAGTTTTAGATTCCGGTGCTTCACTACAGGTTTACTGTATCCCTTGGACCTTCTTATTGACGATGAAAAACAGAAATAGCATCCGAAATTAATACAAAAGGCACAATTCCGACTTGAGTACAAGAGGACTGACACACTAACTTTCTATGATTTGAACCTCTCCTGTGGGTCCAGCCTTAGATTCCGACGCTTCACTTCAGGTTTACTGTATCGCTTGTATCTTCTTATTGACGATGAAACACAGAAATTGCATCCAATTTTAATACAAAAGGCACAATGCCGACTTAAGTGCAAGAGGACAGACACTCTAACTTTCTATGATTAGAACCTCTCCTGTGAGTCAATACTTGGATTCCGATGCTTCACTTCAGGTTTACAGTATCCCTTGGACCATCTTATTGACGATCAAACACAGAAATTGCATCCGAATTTAATACAAAAGGCACAATGCCGACTTAAGTACAAGAGGACTGACACTCTAACTTCCTATCATTTGAACCTCTCCTGTGAGTCCAGGCTTAGATTCCGATGCTTCTCTTCAGGTTTACTGTATCCCTTGGACCTTCTTATTGACGATGAAACACAGATATTGCATCCGAATTTAATACAAAAGGCACAATGCCGACTTAAGTACAAGAGGACTGACACTCTAACTTTCTGTGATTTGAACCTCACTTGTGAGTCCACTTTTAGAGTCCGATGCTTCACTTCAGGTTTACTGTATCCCTTGGACGTTCTTACTGACAATGAAACACAGAAATTGCATCCGAATTTAATAGAAAATGCACAATGCGGCCTGAAGTACAATAGGACTGACACTCTAATTTTCTATGATTTGTACCACTCCTGTGAGTCCAGTTTTAGATTCCGATGCTTCACTTCAGGTTTACTAAATATCATGGGAATTCTTATTGCCGATGAAGCACTGAAATTGCATCCGATTTTAATACAAAAGGCACAAAGCTGACATAAGTACAAGCGGAATGACACCCTAACTTTCTATGATTTGAACCACTCCTGTGGTTCCAGTTTTAGATACCGATGCTTCCCTTCAGGTTTACTGTATCCCTTGTACCTTCTTATTGACGATGAAACACAGAAATTGCATCCGAATTTAATACAAAAGGCACAATGCCGTCTTAAGTACAAGAGGACTGACACACTAACTTTCTATGATTTGAACCTCTCCTGTTGGTCCAGAAATAGATTCCGACGCTTCACTTCAGGTTTCTGTATCCCTTGGACCCTATTATTGACGATGAAACACAGAAATTGCATCCGAATTTAATACAAAAGGCACAATGTCGTCTTAAGTACAAGAGGACTGACACACTAACTTTCTGTGATTTGAACCTCTCCTGTGAGTCCAGACTTAGATTCCGACGCTTCACTTCAGGTTTACTGTATCCCTTGGACCTTTATTATTGACGATGAAACACAGAAATTGCATCCGAATTTAATACAAAAGGCCCAATACCGACTTAAGTACAAGATGACTGACACTCTAACTTTCTATGATTTGAACCTCTCTTGTGAGTCCAGTTTCAGATTCCGATGCTTCACTTCAGGTTTAATGTACCACTTGGACCTTTTATTGACGATGAAACACAGAAATTGCATCCGAATTTAATACAAAAGGCACAATGCCGACTTAAGTACAAGAGGACTGATACTCTAACATTCTATGATTTGACCCTCTCCTGTGAGTCCCGTTTTAGATTCCGACGCTTCACTTCAGGTTTACTGTATCTTTTGGACCTTCTTATTGACGATTAAACACAGAAATTGCATCCGATTTTAATACAAAAGGCACAATGCCGACTTAAGTACAAGAGTACTAACACTCGAACTTTCTATGATTTGAACGTCTCCTTTGGTTCCAATTTTAGGTTCCGATGCTTCACTTCAGGTTTACTGAGTCCCTTGGACTTTCTTATTGACGATGAAACACAGAAATTGCATCCGAATTTAATATAATAGGCACAATGCCGACTTAAGTACAAGAGGACTGACACTGTAACACAGTATGATTTGAACCTCTCCTGAGAGTCCAGTTTTAGATTCCGATGCTTCACTTCAGGTTCACTGTATCCCTTGGACCTTCTTATTGACGATGAAACACTGAAATTGCATCCGATTTTAATACAAAAGGCACAATGCCGACTTAAGTACAAGAGGACTGACACACTAACTCTCTATGATTTGAACCTCTCCAGTGAGTCCAGTTTTAGAGTCCGATGCCTCACTTCAGGTTTACTGTATCCCTTGACGTTCTTAGTGATGATGAAACACAGAAATTGCATCCGAATTCAATACAAAAGGCACAATGCCGACTTAATTACAAGAGGACTGACAAACTTTCTATGATTTGATCCTCTGCTGTGAGTCCAGTTTTAGATTCCGATCCTACACTTCAGGTTTACTGTGTCCCTTGTACCTTCTTATTGACGATGAAATACAGAAATTGCAGCTGAATTTGTTACAAAAGGCACAATGCCGACTTAAGTACAAGAGGACTGATACTCTAACTTTCTATGATTTGAACCTCTCCTGTGAGTCCAGGTTTTGATTCCGATGCTTCATTTCAGGGTTACTCAGTCCCTTGGGCCGTCTAATTGTCTATGAAACACAGAAATTGCATCCGAATTTAATACAAAAGGCACAATGCCGACTTAAGTACAGGAGGACTGACACTCTAAACTCCTATGATTTGAATCACTCCTGTGAGTCCAGTTTTAGATTCCGATCCTTCACTTTAGGTTTACTGTATAACTTGGACCTTCTTATTGACGATGAAACACAGATATGTCATCCGAGTTTAATACAAAAGGCGCAATGCCGACTTAAGTGCAAGAGGACTGACACTCCAAGTTTCTATGATTTGAACCTCTCCTGTGAGTACAGTTTTAGATTCCGATGCTTCACTTCAGGTTTACTCAGTCCCTTGGACCGTCTTATTGACGATGAAACACAGATATTGCATCCGAATTTAATACAAAAGGCACGATGCCGACTTAAGTACAAGAGGACTGACACTGTAACTTTCTGTGATTTGAACCTCTCCGGTGAGTCCAGTTTTAGATTCCGATGCTACACTTCAGGTTTACTGTATCCCTTGTACCTTCTTATTGACGATGAAACACAGAAATTGCATCCGAATTTATTACAAAAGGCACAGTGCCGACTAAAGTACAAGAGGACTGACACTCTATCTTTCTATGATTTGAACCTCTCCTGAGTCCAGTTTTAGATTCCGGTGCTTCACTACAGGTTTACTGTATCCCTTGGACCTTCTTATTGACGATGAAAAACAGAAATAGCATCCGAAATTAATACAAAAGGCACAATTCCGACTTGAGTACAAGAGGACTGACACACTAACTTTCTATGATTTGAACCTCTCCTGTGGGTCCAGCCTTAGATTCCGACGCTTCACTTCAGGTTTACTGTATCGCTTGTATCTTCTTATTGACGATGAAACACAGAAATTGCATCCAATTTTAATACAAAAGGCACAATGCCGACTTAAGTGCAAGAGGACAGACACTCTAACTTTCTATGATTAGAACCTCTCCTGTGAGTCAATACTTGGATTCCGATGCTTCACTTCAGGTTTACAGTATCCCTTGGACCATCTTATTGACGATCAAACACAGAAATTGCATCCGAATTTAATACAAAAGGCACAATGCCGACTTAAGTACAAGAGGACTGACACTCTAACTTCCTATCATTTGAACCTCTCCTGTGAGTCCAGGCTTAGATTCCGATGCTTCTCTTCAGGTTTACTGTATCCCTTGGACCTTCTTATTGACGATGAAACACAGATATTGCATCCGAATTTAATACAAAAGGCACAATGCCGACTTAAGTACAAGAGGACTGACACTCTAACTTTCTGTGATTTGAACCTCACTTGTGAGTCCACTTTTAGAGTCCGATGCTTCACTTCAGGTTTACTGTATCCCTTGGACGTTCTTACTGACAATGAAACACAGAAATTGCATCCGAATTTAATAGAAAATGCACAATGCGGCCTGAAGTACAATAGGACTGACACTCTAATTTTCTATGATTTGTACCACTCCTGTGAGTCCAGTTTTAGATTCCGATGCTTCACTTCAGGTTTACTAAATATCATGGGAATTCTTATTGCCGATGAAGCACTGAAATTGCATCCGATTTTAATACAAAAGGCACAAAGCTGACATAAGTACAAGCGGAATGACACCCTAACTTTCTATGATTTGAACCACTCCTGTGGTTCCAGTTTTAGATACCGATGCTTCCCTTCAGGTTTACTGTATCCCTTGTACCTTCTTATTGACGATGAAACACAGAAATTGCATCCGAATTTAATACAAAAGGCACAATGCCGTCTTAAGTACAAGAGGACTGACACACTAACTTTCTATGATTTGAACCTCTCCTGTTGGTCCAGAAATAGATTCCGACGCTTCACTTCAGGTTTACTGTATCCCTTGGACCCTATTATTGACGATGAAACACAGAAATTGCATCCGAATTTAATACAAAAGGCACAATGTCGTCTTAAGTACAAGAGGACTGACACACTAACTTTCTGTGATTTGAACCTCTCCTGTGAGTCCAGACTTAGATTCCGACGCTTCACTTCAGGTTTACTGTATCCCTTGGACCTTTATTATTGACGATGAAACACAGAAATTGCATCCGAATTTAATACAAAAGGCCCAATACCGACTTAAGTACAAGATGACTGACACTCTAACTTTCTATGATTTGAACCTCTCTTGTGAGTCCAGTTTCAGATTCCGATGCTTCACTTCAGGTTTAATGTACCACTTGGACCTTTTATTGACGATGAAACACAGAAATTGCATCCGAATTTAATACAAAAGGCACAATGCCGACTTAAGTACAAGAGGACTGATACTCTAACATTCTATGATTTGACCCTCTCCTGTGAGTCCCGTTTTAGATTCCGACGCTTCACTTCAGGTTTACTGTATCTTTTGGACCTTCTTATTGACGATTAAACACAGAAATTGCATCCGATTTTAATACAAAAGGCACAATGCCGACTTAAGTACAAGAGTACTAACACTCGAACTTTCTATGATTTGAACCTCTCCTGTGGGTCCAATTTTAGGTTCCGATGCATCACTTCAGGTTTACTGAGTCCCTTGGACTTTCTTATTGACGATGAAACACAGAAATTGCATCCGAATTTAATATAATAGGCACAATGCCGACTTAAGTACAAGAGGACTGACACTCTAACTCTGTATGATTTGAACCTCTCCTGTGAGTCCAGTTTTAGAGTCCGATGCCTCACTTCAGGTTTACTGTATCCCTTGGACGTTCTTATTGATGATGAAACACAGAAATTGCATCCGAATTTAACACAAAAGGCACAATGCCGACTTAATTACAAGAGGACTGACAAATTTTCTATGATTTGATCCTCTGCTGGGAGTCCAGTTTTAGATTCCGATCCTACACTTCAGGTTTACTGTGTCCCTTGTACCTTCTTATTGACGATGAAATACAGAAATTGCATCCGAATTTTGTTACAAAAGGCACAATGCCGACTTAAGTACAAGAGGACAGATACTCTAACTTTCTATGATTTGAGCCTCTCCTGTGAGTCCAGGTTTTGATTCCGATGCTTCATTTCAGGGTTACTCAGTCCCTTGGGCCGTCTAATTGACTATGAAACACAGAATTTGCATCCGAATTTACTACAAAGGGCACAATGCCGACTTAAGTACAAGAGGACTGACACTCTAAACTCCTAGGATTTGAACCTCTCCTGTGAGTCCAGTTTTAGATTCCGATGCTTCACTGAAGTTTTACTGTATACCTTGGACCTTCTTATTGACGATGAAACACAGATATTTCATCCGAATTTAATACAAAAGGCACAATGCTGACTTCAGTACAAGAGGACTGACACTCTAACTCTCTATGATTTGAACCTCTCCAGTGAGTTCAGTTTTAGAGTCCGATGCTTCACCTCAGGTTTACTGTATCCCTTGGACGTTCTTATTGATGATGAAACATAGAAATTGCACTCGAATTTAATACAAAAGGCACAATGCCGACTTAATTACAAGAGGTCTGACACTCTAACTTTCTGTGATTTGAACCTCTCCGGTGATTCCAGTTTTAGATTCCGATGCTACACTTCAGGATGACTGTATCCCTTGTACCTTCTTATTGACGATGAAACACAGAAATTGCATCCGAATTTATTACAAAAGGCACAATGCCGACTAAAGTACAAGAGGACTGACACTCTATCTCTCCATGATTTGAACCTCTCCTGAGTCCAGTTTTAGATTCCGATGCTTCACTACAGGTTTACTGTATCCCTTGAACCTTCTTATTGACGATGAAAAACAGAAGTAGCATCCGAAATTAATACAAAAGGCACAATTCCGACTTGAGTACAAGAGGACTGACACACTAACTTTCTATGATTTGAACCTCTCCTGTGGGTCCAGACTTAGATTCCGACGCTTCACTTCAGGTTTACTGTATCGCTTGTATCTTCTTATTGACGATGAAACACAGAAATTGCATCCGATTTTAATACAAAAGTCACAATGCCAACATAAGTGCAAGAGGACAGACACTCTAACTTTCTATGATTTGAACCTCTCCTGTGAGTCAAGACTTGGATTCCGATGCTTCACTTCAGGTTTACTGTATCCCTTGGACCATCTTAATTACGATCAAACACAGAAATTGCATCCGAATTTAATACAAAAGGCACAATGCCGACTTAAGTACAAGAGGACTGACACTCTAACTTCCTATCATTTGAACCTCTCCTGAGAGTCCAGGCTTAGATTCCGATGCTTCTCTTCAGGTTTACTGTATCCCTTCGACCTTCTTATTGACGATGAAACACAGAAATTGTATCCGAATTCAATACAAAAGGCACAATGCCGACTTAAGTACATGAGGACAGACACTCTAACTTTCTATGATTTGGACCTCTCCTGTGAGTCCAGTTTTAGATTCCGATGCTTCACTTTAGGTTTACTAAGTCCCTTGGACCGTCTTATTGACGATGAAACACAGAAATTACATCCGAATTTAATACAAAAGGCCCAATACCGACTTAAGTCCAAAATGACTGAAACTCTAACTTTCTATGATTTGAACCTCTCTTGTGAGTCCAGTTTCAGATTCCGATGCTTCACTTCAGGTTTACTGTACACCTTGGACCTTCTTATTGACGATGAAACACAGATATTGCATCCGAATTTAATACAAAAGACACAATGCCGACTTAAGTACAAGAGGACTGACACTCTAACTCTCTATGATTTGAACGTCACCTGTGAGTCCAGTTTTAGAGTCCGATGCTTCACTTCAGGTTTACTGTATCCCTTGGACGTTCTTACTGACGATGAAACACAGATATTGCATCCGAAATTAATACAAAATGCACAATGCGGCCTGAAGTACAATAGGACTGACACTCTAACTTTCTAAGATTTGTACCACTCCTGTGAGTGCAGTTTTAGATTCCGATGCTTCACTTCAGGTTTACTGTATACCTTGGGCCTTCTTATTGACGATGAAGCACTGAAATTGCATCCGATTTTAATACAAAAGGCACAAAGCTGACATAAGTACAAGCGGAATGACACTCTAACCTTCTATGATTTGAACCTCTCCTGTGGTTCCAGTTTTAGATTCCGATGCTTCACTTCAGGTTTACAGTATCTCTTATACCTTCTTATTGACGATGAAACTCAGAAATTGCATCCGAATTTAATACAAAAGGCACAATGTCGTCTTAAGTACAAGAGGACTGACACACTAACTTTCTATGATTTGAACCTCTCCTGTGAGTCCAGACTTAGATTCCGACGCTTCACTTCAGGTTTACTGTATCCCTTGGACCTTTATTATTGACGATGAAACACAGAAATTGCATCCGAATTTAATACAAAAGGCCCAATACCGACTTAAGTACAAGATGACTGACACTCTAACTTTCTATGATTTGAACCTCTCTTGTGAGTCCAGTTTCAGATTCCGATGCTTCACTTCAGGTTTAATGTACCACTTGGACCTTTTATTGACGATGAAACACAGAAATTGCATCCGAATTTAATACAAAAGGCACAATGCCGACTTAAGTACAAGAGGACTGATACTCTAACATTCTATGATTTGAACCTCTCCTGTGAGTCCCGTTTTAGATTCCGACGCTTCACTTCAGGTTTACTGTATCATTTGGACCTTCTTATTGACGATTAAACACAGAAATTGCATCCGATTTCAATACAAAAGGCACAATGCCGACTTATGTACAAGAGTACTAACACTCGAACTTTCTATGATTTGAACCTCTCCTGTGGGTCCAATTTTAGGTTCCGATGCATCACTTCAGGTTTACTGAGTCCCTTGGACTTTCTTATTGACGATGAAACACAGAAATTGCATCCGAATTTAATATAATAGGCACAATGCCGACTTAAGTACAAGAGGACTGACACTCTAACTCTGTATGATTTGAACCTCTCCTGTGAGTCCAGTTTTAGAGTCCGATGCCTCACTTCAGGTTTACTGTATCCCTTGGACGTTCTTATTGATGATGAAACACAGAAATTGCATCCGAATTTAACACAAAAGGCCCAATGCCGACTTCATTACAAGAGGACTGACTAACTTTCTATGATTTGATCCTCTGCTGGGAGTCCAGTTTTAGATTCCGATCCTACACTACAGGTTTCATGTGTCCCTTGTACCTTCTTATTGACGATGAAATACAGAAAATGCATCCGAATTTGTTACAAAAGGCACAATGCCGACTTAAGTACAAGAGGACTGATACTCTAACTTTCTATGATTTGAGCCTCTCCTGTGAGTCCAGGTTTTGATTCCGATGCTTCATTTCAGGGTTACTCAGTCCCTTGGGCCGTCTAATTGACTATGAAACACAGAAATTGCATCCGAATTTACTACAAAGGGCACAATGCCGACTTAAGTACAAGAGGACTGACACTCTAAACTCCTATGATTTGAAACTCTCCTGTGAGTCCAGTTTTAGATTCCGATCCTTCACTTTAGGTTTACTGTATAACTTGGACCTTCTTATTGACGATGAAACACAGATATTTCAACCGAATTTAATACAAAAGGCGCAATGCCGACTTAAGTGCAAGAGGACTGACACTCCAAGTTTCTACGATTTGAACCTCTCCTGTGAGTACAGTTTTAGATCCCGATGCTAAACTTCAGGTTTACTCAGTCCCTTGGACCGTCTTATTGACGATGAAACACAGAAATTACATCCGAATTTAATACAAAAGGCACAATGCCGACTTAAGTACAAGAGGACTGACACTCTAACTTCCTATCATTTGAACCTCTCCTGTGAGTCCAGGCTTAGATTCCGATGCTTCTCTTCAGGTTTACTGTATCCCTTGGACCTTCTTATTGACGATGAAACACAGAAATTGTATCCGAATTCAATACAAAAGGCACAATGCCGACTTAAGTACATGAGGACAGACACTCTAACTTTCTATGATTTGGACCTCTCCTGTGAGTCCAGTTTTAGATTCCGATGCTTCACTTCAGGTTTACTAAGTCCCTTGGACCGTCTTATTGACGATGAAACACAGAAATTACATCCGAATTTAATACAAAAGGCCCAATACCGACTTAAGTACAAAATGACTGAAACTCTAACTTTCTATGATTTGAACCTCTCTTGTGAGTCCAGTTTCAGATTCCGATGCTTCACTTCAGGTTTACTGTATACCTTGGACCTCCTTATTGACGATGAAACACAGATATTGCATCCGAATTTAATACAAAAGGCACAATGCCGACTTAAGTACAAGAGGACTGACACTCTAACTCTCTATGATTTGAACCTCACCTGTGAGTCCAGTTTTAGAGTCCGATGCTTCACTTCAGGTTTACTGTATCCCTTGGACGTTCTTACTGACGATGAAACACAGAAATTGCATCCGAATGTAATACAAAATGCACAATGCGGCCTGAAGTACAATAGGACTGACACTCTAACTTTCTATTATTTGTACCACTCCTGTGAGTGCAGTTTTAGATTCCGATGCTTCACTTCAGGTTTACTGAATACCTTGGGCCTTCTTATTGACGATGAAGCACTGAAATTGCATTCGATTTTAATACAAAAGGCACAAAGCTGACATGAGTACAAGCGGAATGACACTCTAACCTTCTATGATTTGAACCTCTCCTGTGAGTCCAGTTTTAGATTCCGAGGCTTCACTTCAGGTTTACTGTATCCCTTGGACGTTCTTATTAATGATGAAACACAGAAATTGCATCTGAATTTAATACAAAAGGCACAATGCCGACTTAATTACAAGAGGACTGACTAACTTTCTATGATTTGAACCTCTCCTGTGAGTCCACTTTTAGATTCCGATGCTACACTTCAGGTTTACTGTATCCCTTGTACCTTCTTATTGACGATCAAACACAGAAATTGCATCCGAATTTATTACAAAAGGCACAATGCCGACTTAAGTACAAGAGGACTGACACTCTAACTTTCTATGATTTGAACCTCTCCAGTGAGT
Organism: Schistocerca serialis cubense; assembly: GCF_023864345.2. Lineage (NCBI taxonomy): Eukaryota > Metazoa > Arthropoda > Insecta > Orthoptera > Acrididae > Schistocerca > Schistocerca serialis. Next base: position 1,045,454,384 of record NC_064640.1, on the reverse strand, counting down.
CCAGTTTTAGATTCCGATGCTTCACTACAGGTTTACTGTTCCCTTGGACCTTCTTATTGACGATGAAACACGGAAATAGCATACGAATTTAATACAAAAGGCACAATGCCGACTTAAGTACAAGAGGACTGACACACTAACTTTCTATGATTTGAACTTCTCCTGTGAGTCCAGACTTAGGTTCTGACGCTTCACTTCCGGTTTACTGTACCCCTTGGACCTTCTTATTGGCGATGAAACACAGAAATTGCATCCGAATTTAAGAGAAAAGGCACAATGCCGACTTAAGTACAAGAGGACAGACACTCTAACTTTCTATGATTTGAACCTCTCCTGTGAGTCCACACTTGGATTCCGATGCTTCACTTCAGGTTTACTGTATCGCTTGGACCTTCTTATTGACGATCAAACACAGAAATTGCATCCGAATTTAATACAAAAGGCACAATGCCGACTTAAGTACAAGAGGACTGACACTCTAACCTTCTATGATTTGAACCTCTCCTGTGAGTCCAGTTTTAGATTCCGAGGCTTCACTTCAGGTTTACTGTATACCTTGGACCTTCTTATTGACGATGAAATACAGATATTTCACCGAATTTAATACAAAAAGCACAATGCCGACTTAAGTACAAGCGGACTGACACTCTAACTCTCTATGATTTGAGCCTCTCCAGTGAGTCCAGTTTTAGATTCCGATGCTTCACTTCAGGTTTACTGTATACCTTGGGCCTTCTAATTGACGAAGAAGCACTTAAATTGAATCCGATTTTAATACAAAAGGCACAAAGCTGACATAAGTACAAGCGGAATGACACTCTAACTTTCTATGATTTGAACCTCTCCTGTGGTTCCAGTTTTAGATTCCGATGCTTCACTTCAGGTTTACTGTATCGCTTGGACCTTCTTATTGACGATGAAACACAGAAATTGCATCCGAATTTAATACAAAAGGCACAATGCCGTCTTAAGTACAAGAGGACTGACACACTAACTTTCTATGATTTGAACCTCTCCTGTGAGTCCAGACTTAGATTCCGACGCTTCACTTCAGGTTTACTGTATCCCTTGGACCCTATTATTGACGATGTAACACAGAAATTGCATCCGAATTTAATACAAAAGGCACAATGCCGACTTAAGTACAAGAGGACTGACCCTCTAAACTCCTATGATTTGAACCTCTCCTCTGAGTCCAGTTTTAGATTCCGATCCTTCACTTTAGGTTTACTGTATAACTTGGACATCTTATTGACGATGAAACACAGATATTTCATCCGAATTTAATACAAAAGGCACAATGCCGACTTAAGTACAAGAGGACTGACACTCTGACTATCTATGATTTGAACCCCTCCAGTGAGTCCAATTTTAGAGTCCGATGCTTCACTTCAGGTTTACTGTATCCCTTGGACGTTCTTATTGATGATGAAACACAGAAATTGCATCCGAATTTAATACAAAAGGCACAATGCCGACTTAATTACAAGAGGACTGACTAACTTTCTATGATTTGATCCTCTGCTGTGAGCCCAGTTTTAGATTCCGATCTTACACTTCAGGTTTACTGTGTCCCTTGTACCTTCTTATTGACGATGAAATACAGAAATTGCATCCGAATTTGTTACAAAAGGCACAATGCCGACTTAAGTACAAGAGGACTGATACTCTAACTTTCTATGATTTGAACCTCTCCTGTGAGTCCAGGTTATGATTCCGATGCTTTTTTTCAGGGTTACTCAGTCCCCTGGGCCGTCTTATTGACTATGAAACACAGAAATTGCATCCGAATTTAATACAAAAGGCACAATGCCGACTTAAGTACAAGAGGACTGACACTCTAAACTCCTATGATTTGAATCTCTCCTGTGAGTCCAGTTTTAGATTCCGATCCTTCACTTTAGGTTTACTGTATAACTTGGACCTTTTTATTGACGATGAAACACAGATATTTCATCCGAATTTAATACAAAAGGCACAATGCCGACTTAAGTACAAGAGGACTGACACTCTAACTCTCTATGATTTGAACCTCTCCAGTGAGTCCAGTTTTAGAGTCCGATGCTTCACTTCAGGTTTACTGTATCCCTTGGACGTTCTTATTGATGATGAAACACAGAAATTGCATCCGAAGTTAATACAAAAGTCACAATGCCGACTTAATTACAAGAGGATAGACACTCTAACTTTCTGTGATTTGAACCTCTCCTGTGAGTCCAGTTTTAGATTCCGATGCTACACTTCAGGTTTACTGTCTCCCTTGTACCTTCTTATTGACGATGAAACACAGAAATTGCATCCGAATTTATTACAAAAGGCACAATGCCGACTTAAGTACAAGAGGACAGACACTCTAAATTTCTTTGATTTGAACCTCTGCTGTGAGTCCAGCTTTAGATTCCGATGCTTCACTACAGCTTTACTGTATCCCTTGGACCTTCTTATTGACGATGAAAATACAGAAATAGCATCCGAATTTAATACAAAAGGCACAATGCCGACTTAAGTACAAGAGGACTGACACACTAAAGTTCTATGATTTGAACCTCTCCTGTGAGTCCAGACTTAGGTTCCGACGCTTCACTTCAGGTTTACTGTATCCCTTGGACCTTCTTATTGACGATGAAACACAGAAATTGCATCCGAATTTAATACAAATGGGACAATGCCGTCTTAAGTAGAAGAGGACTGACACACTAACTTTCTATTATTTGAACCTCTCCTGTGAGTCCAGACTTGGATTCCGATGCTTCACTTCAGGTTTCCTGTATCGCTTGGACCTTCTTATTGACGATCAAACACAGAAATTGCATCCGAATTTAATACAAAAGGCACAATGCCGACTTAAGTACAAGAGGAGTGACACTCTAACTCTGTATGATTTGAACCTCTCCTGAGAGTCCAGACTTGGATTCCGATGCTTCACTTCAGGTTTACTGTATCGCTTGGACCTTCTTATTGACGATCAAACACAGAAATTGCATCCGAATTTAATACAAAAGGCACAATGCCGACTTAAGTACAAGAGGACTGACACTTTCACCTTCTATGATTTGAACTTCTCCTGTGAGTCCAGTTTTAGATTCCGAGGCTTCACTTCAGGTTTACTGTATACCTTGGACCTTCTTATTGACGATGAAACACAGATATTTCATCCGAATTTAATACAAAACGCACAATGCCGACTTAAGTACAAGCGGACTGACACTCTAACTTTCTATGATTTGAACCTCTCTTGTGAGTCCAGTTTCAGATTCCGATGATTCACTTCTGGTTTAATGTATCACTTGGACCTTTTATTGACAATGAAACACAGAAATTGCATTCGAATTTAATACAAAAGGCACAATGCCGACTTAAGTACAAGAGGACTGATACTCTAACATTCTATGATTTGAACCTCTCCTGTGAGTCCCGTTTTAGATTCCGACGTTTCACTTCAGGTTTACTGTATCTTTTGGACCTTCTTATTGACGATTAAACACAGAAATTGCATCCGATTTTAATACAAAAGGCACAATGCCGACTTAAGTACAAGAGTACTAACACTCGAACTTTCTATGATTTGAACCTCTCCTGTGGGTCCAATTTTAGGTTCCGATGCTCCACTTCAGGATTACTGAATCCCTTGGACTTTCTTATTGACGATGAAACACAGAAATTGCATCCGAATTTAATAAAATAGGCACAATGCCGTCTTAAGTACAAGAGGAGTGACACTCTAACTCTGTATGATTTGAACCTCTCCTGAGAGTCCAGTTTTAGATTCCGATGCTTCACTTCAGGTTCACTGTATCCCTTGGACCTTCTTATTGACGATGAAACACTGAAATTGCATCCGATTTTAATACAAAAGGCACAATGCCGACTTAAGTACAAGAGGACTGATACTCTAACTTTCTATGATTTGAACCTCTCCTGTGAGTCCAGGTTTTGATTCCGATGCTTCTTTTCAGGGTTGCTCAGTCCCTTGGGCCGTCTTATTGACTATGAAACACAGAAAATACATCCGAATTTAATACAAAACGCACAATGCCGACTTAAGTACAAGAAGACTGACACTCTAAACTCCTATGATTTGAATCTCTCCTGTGAGTCCAGTTTTAGATTCCGATCCTTCACTTTAGGTTTACCGTATAACTTGGACGTTCTTATTGACGATGAAACACAGATATTTCATCCGAATTTAATACAAAAGGCACAATGCCGACTTAAGTACAAGAGGACTGACACTCTAACTCTCTATGATTTGAACCTCTCCAGTGAGTCCAGTTTTAGAGTCCGATGCTTCACTTCAGGTTTACTGTATCCGTTGGACGTTCTTATTGATGATGAAACACAGAAATTGCATCCGAATTTAATACAAAAGTCACAATGCCGACTTAATTACAAGAGGACTGACACTCTAACTTTCTGTGATTTGAACCTCTCCTGTGAGTCCAGTTTTAGTTTCCGATGCTACACTTCAGGTTTGCTGTATCACTTGTACCTTCTTATTGACGATGAAACACAGAAATTGCATCCGAATTTATTACAAAAGGCACAATGCCGACTTAATTACAAGAGGACTGACACTCTATCTTTCTATGATTTGAACCTCTGCTGTGAGTCCAGTTTTAGATTCCGATGCTTCACTACAGCTTTACAGTATCCCATGGGCCTTCTTATTGACGATGAAAATACAGAAATAGCATCCGAATTTAATACAAAAGGCACAAAGCCGACTTAAGTACAAGAGGACTGACACACTAACGTTCTATGATTTGAACCTCTCCTGTGAGTCCAGACTTAGGTTCCGACGCTTCACTTCAGGTTTACTGTATCCCTTGGACCTTCTTATTGACGATGAAACACAGAAATTGCATCCGAATTTAATACAAATGGGACAATGCCGTCTTAAGTAGAAGAGGACTGACACACTAACTTTCTATTATTTGAACCTCTCCTGTGAGTCCAGACTTAGGTTCCGACGCTTCACTTCAGGTTTACTGTCTCCCTTGGACTTTCTTATTGACGATGAAACACAGAAATTGCATCCGAATTTAATACAAAAGGCACAATGCCGTCTTAAGTACCAGAGGACTGACACACTAAGTTTCTATGATTTGAACCTCTCCTGTGAGTCCAGACTTTGATTCCGACGCTTCACTTCAGGTTTACTGTATCCCTTGGACCCTATTGTTGACGATGAAACACAGAAATTGCATCCGAATTTAATACAAAAGGCCCAATACCGACTTAAGTACAACATGACTGACATTCTAACTTTCTATGATTTGAATCTCTCTTGTGAGTCCAGTTTCAGATTCCGATGTTTCACTTCAGGTTTACTGTATCCCTTGGACGTTCTTACTGACGATGAAACACAGAAATTGCATCCGAATTTAATACAAAATGCACAATGCGGCCTGAAGTACAATAGGACTGACACTCTAACTTTCTATGATTTGTACCACTCCTGTGAGTGCAGTTTTAGATTCCGATGCTTCACTTCAGGTTTACTGTATACCTTGGGCCTTCTTATTGACGATGAAGCACTGAAATTGCATCCGATTTTAATACAAAAGGCACAAAGTTGACATTAGTACAAGCGGAATGACACTCTAACCTTCTATGATTTGAACCTCTCCTGTGAGTCCAGTTTTAGATTCCGAGGCTTCACTTCAGGTTTACTGTATCGCTTGGACCTTCTTATTGACGATCAAACACAGAAATTGCATCCGAATTTAATACAAAGGGCACAATGCCGACTTAAGTACAAGAGGACTGACACTCTAACCTTCTATGATTTGAACCTCTCCTGTGAGTCCAGTATTAGATTCCGAGGCTTCACTTCAGGTTTACTGTATACCTTGGACCTACTTATTGACGATGAAACACAGATATTTCATCCGAATTTAATACAAAAGGCACAATGCCGACTTAAGTACAAGCGGACTGACACTCTAACTTTCTATGATTTGAACCTCTCTTGTGAGTCCAGTTTCAGATTCCGATGATTCACTTCTGGTTTAATGTATCACTTGGACCTTTTATTGACGATGAAACACAGAAATTGCATTCGAATTTAATACAAAAGGCACAATGCCGACATAAGTACAAGAGGACTGATACTCTAACATTCTATGATTTGAACCTCTCCTGTGAGTCCCGTTTTAGATTCCAACGCTTCACTTCAGGTTTACTGTATCTTTTGGACCTTCTTATTGACGATTAAACACAGAAATTGCATCCGATTTTAATACAAAAGGCACAATGCCGACTTAAGTACAAGAGGACTGACACTCTAACTCTCTATGATTTGAACCTCTCCAGTGAGACCAGTTTTAGAGTCCGATGCCTCACTTCAGGTTTACTGTATCCCTTGGACGTTCTTATTGATGATGAAACACAGAAATTGCATCAAAATTTAATACAAAAGGCACTATGCCGACTTAATTACAAGAGGACTGACTAACTTCCTATGATTTGATCCTCTGCTGTGAGTCCAGTTTTAGATTCCGATCCTACACTTCAGGTTTACTGTGTCCCTTGTACCTTCTTATTGACGATGAAATACAGAAATCGCATCCGAATTTGTTACAAAAGGCACAATGCCGACTTAAATACAAGAGGACTGACACTCTAAACTCCTATGATTTGAACCTCTCCTGTGAGTCCAGTTTTAGATTCCGATCCTTCACATTAGGTTTACTGAATAACTTGGACCTTCTTATTGACGATGAAACACTGATATTTCATCCGAATTTAATACAAAAGGCACAATGCCGACTTAAGTACAAGAGGACTGACACTCTAACTTTCTGTGATTTGAACCTCTCCTGTGAGTCCAGGTTTAGATTCCGATGCTTCATTTCAGGGTTACTCAGTCCCTTGGGCCGTCTTATTCACTATGAAACACAGAAATTGCATCCGAATTTAATACAAAAGGCACAATGCCGACTTAAGTACAAGAGGACTGACACTCTAAACTCCTATGATTTGAACCTCTCCTGTGAGTCCAGTTTTAGATTCCGATCCTTCACATTAGGTTTACTGAATAACTTGGACCTTCTTATTGACGATGAACCACAGATATTTCATCCGAATTTAATACAAAAGGCACAATGCCGACTTAAGTACAAGAGGACTGACACTCTAACTCTCTATGATTTCAACCTCTCCAGTGAGTCCAGTTTTAGAGTCCGATGCTTCACTTCAGGTTTACTGTATCCCTTGGACGTTCTTATTGATGATGAAACACAGAAATTGCATCCGAATTTAATACAAAAGTCACAATGCCGACTTAATTACAAGAGGACTGACACTCTAACTTCCTGTGATTTGAACCTCTCCTGTGAGTCCAGTTTTAGATTCCGATGCTACACTTCATGTTTACTGTATCCCTTGTACCTTCTTATTGACGATGAAACACAGAAATAGCATCCGAATTTATTACAAAAGGCACAATGCCGACATAAGTACAAGAGGACTGACACTCTAACTTTCTATGATTTGAACCTCTGCTGTGAGTCCAGTTTTAGATTCCGATGCTTCACTACAGCTTTACTGTATACCTTGGACCTTCTTATTGACGATGAAAATACAGAAATAGCATCCGAATTTAATACAAAAGGCACAATGCCGACTTAAGTACAAGAGGACTGACACACTAACGTTCTATGATTTGAACCTCCCCTGTGAGTCCAGACTTAGGTTCCGACGCTTCACTTCAGGTTCACTGTATCCCTTGGACCTTCTTATTGACGATGAAACACAGGAATTGCATCCGAATTTAATACAAATGGGACAATGTCGTCTTAAGTACAAGAGGACTGACACACTAACTTTCTATTATTTGAACCTCTCCTGTGAGTCCACACTTAGGTTCCGACGCTTTACTTCAGGTTTACTGTATCCCTTGGACCTTCTTATTGACGATGAAACACAGAAATTGCATCCGAATTTAATACAAAAGGCACGATGCCGTCTTAAGTACAAGAGGACTGACACACTAACTTTCTATCATTTGAACCTCTCCTGAGAGTCCAGTTTTAGATTCCTATGCTTCACTTCAGGTTTATTGTATCCCTTGAAATTCCTTATTGACGATGAATCACAGTAATTGCATCCGAATTTAATACAAAAGGCACAATGCCGACTTAAGTACAAGAGGACTGACACTCTAACTTTCTATCATTTGAACCTCTCCTGTGAGTCCAGTTTTAGATTCCTATGCTTCACTTCAGGTTTATTGTATCCCTTGGACCTCCTTATTGACGATGAAACACAGTAATTGCATCCGAATTTAATACAAAAGGCACAATGCCGACTTAAGTACAAGAGGACCGACACTCTAACTTTCTTTGATTTGAACCTGTGCTGTGAGTCCAGTTTTAGATTCCGATGCTTCACTTCAGGTTTACTGTATCCCTTGGACCCTATTATTGACGATAAAACACAGAAATTGCATCCGAATTTAATACAAAAGGCACAATGCCGACTTAAGTACAAGAAGACTGACACTCTAACTTTTATTGATTTGAACCTCTCTTGTGAGTCCAGTTTCAGATTCCGATGCTTCACTTCAGGTTTACTGTATCACTTGGACCTTTTATTGACGATGAAACACAGAAATTGCATCCGAATTTAATACAAAAGGCACAATGCCGACTTAAGTACACGAAGACTGACACTCTAACTTTCTATGATTTGAACCTCTCTTGTGAGTCCAGTTTCAGATTCCGATGCTTCACTTCAGGTTTACTGTATCACTTGGACCTTTTATTGACGATTAAACACAGAAATTGGATCTGATTTTAATAAAAAAGGCACAATGCCGACTTAAGTACAAGAGTACTGATAATCGAACTTTCTATGATTTGTACCTCTCCTGTGAGTCCAATTTTAGATTCCGATGCTTCACTACAGGTTTACTGACTCCCTTGGACTTTCTTATTGACGATGAAACACAGAAATTGCATCCGAATTTAATACAAAAGGCACAATGCCGACTTAAGCACAAGAGGACTGACACACTAACTTTCTATGATTTGAACCTCTCCTGTGAGTCCAGACTTAGATTCCGACGCTTCCCTTCTGGTTTAATGTATCGCTTGGATCTTCTTATTGACGATTAAACACAGAAATTGCATCCGATTTTAATCCAAAAGGCACATTGCCGACTTAAGTGCAAGAGGACTGACACTCTAAGTTTCTATGAATTGAACCTCTGCTGAGAGTCCAGTTTTAGATTCCGATGCTTCACTTCAGGTTTACTCAGTCCCTTGGACCGTCTTCTTGACGATGAAACACAGATATTGCATCCGAATTTAATACAAAAGGCACAATGCCGACTTAAGTACAAGAGGACTGACACTCTAACCTTCTATGATTTGAACCTCTCCTGTGAGTCCAGTTTAAGATTCCGATGCTTCACTTCAGGTTTACTGTATCCCTTGGACGTTCTTATTGATGATGAAACACAGAAATTGCATCCAAATTTAATACAAAATTCACAATGCCGACTTAATTACAGGAGGACTGACACTCTAACTTTCTGTGATTTGAACCTCTCCTGTGAGTCCAGATTTAGATTCCGATGCTACACTTCAGGTTTAATGTATCCCTTGTACCATCTTATTGACGATGAAACACAGAAATTGCATCCGAATTTATTACAAAAGGCACAATGCCGACTTAAGTACAAGAGGACTGACACTCTAACTTTCTATGATTTGAACCTCTGCTGTGAGTCCAGTTTTAGATTCCGATGCATCACTACAGGTTTACTGTATCCCTTGGACCTTCTTATTGACGATGAAAATACAGAAATAGCATCAGAATTTAATACAAAAGGCACAATGCCGACTTAAGTACAAGAGAACTGACACACTTACTTTCTATGATTTGACCCTCTCCTGTGAGTCCAGACTTAGGTTCCGACGCTTCACTTCAGGTTTACTGTATCCCTTGGACCTTCTTATTGACGATGAAACACAGAAATTTAATACAAAAGGCACAATGCCGTCTTAAGTACAAGAGGACTGACACACTAACTTTGTATGATTTGAACCTCTCCTGTGACTCCAGACTTAGGTACCGACGCTTCACTTCAGGTTTACTGTATCCCTTGGACCTTCTTGTTGACGATGAAACACAGAAATTTCATCCGAAATTAATACAATAGGCACAATGCCGTCTTAAGTACAAGAGGAGTGACACACTAACTTTCTATCATTTGAACCTCTCCTATGAGTCCAGTTTTAGATTCCTATGCTTCACTTCAAGTTTATTGTATCCCTTGAAATTCCTTATTGACGATGAAACACAGCAATTGCATCCGAATTTAATACAAAAGGCACAATGCCGACTTAAGTACAAGAGGACTGACACTCTAACTTTCTATCATTTTAAACTCTCCTGTGAGTCCAGTTTTAGATTCCTATGCTTCACTTCAGGTTTATTGTATCCCTTGGACCTCCATATTGACGATGAAACACAGAAATTGCATCCGAATTTAATACAATAGGCACAATGCCGACTTAAGCACAAGAGGACTGACACACTAACTTTCTATGATTTGAACCTCTCCTGTGAGTCCAGACTTAGATTCCGACGCTTCACTTCAGGTTTACTGTATCGCTTGGATCTTCTTGTTGACGATAAAACACAGAAATTGCATCCGATTTTAATCCAAAAGGCACATTGCCGACTTAAGTGCAAGAGGACTGACACTTTAAGTTTCTATGATTTGAATCTCTCTTGTGAGTCCAGTTTTAGATTCCGATGCTTCACTTCAGGTTTACTCAGTCCCTTGGACCGTCTTATTGACGATGAAACACAGAAATGGCATCCGAGTTTAATACAAAAGGCACAATGCCGACTTAAGTACAAGAGGACTGACACTCTAACCTTCTATGATTTGAACCTCTCCTGTGAGTCCAGTTTTAGATTCCGATGTTTCACTTCAGGTTTACTGTATCCCTTGTACCTTCTTATTGACGATCAAACACAGAATTTGCATCCGAATTTACTACAAAAGGCACAATGCCGACATAAGTACAAGAGGACTGACACTCTAACTTTCTATGATTTGAACCTCTCCAGTGAGTCCAGTTTTAGATTCCGATGCTTCACTACAGGTTTACTGTATCCCTTGGCCCTTCTTATTGACGATGAAACACAGAAATAGCATCTGAATTTAATACAAAAGGCACAATGCCGACTTAAGTACAAGAGGACTGACAAACTAACTTTCTATGATTTGAACCTCTCCTGTGAGTCCAGACATAGGTTCCGACGCTTCACTTCCGGTTTGCTGTATCCCTTGGACCTTCTTATTGACGATGAAACATAGAAATTGCAACCGAATTTAAGACAAAAGGCACAATTCCGACTTAAGTACAAGAGGACAGACACTCTAACTTTCTATGATTTGAACCTCTCCGGTGAGTCCAGACTTGGATTCCGATGCTTCACTTCAGGTTTACTTTATCCCTTGGACCTTCTTATTGACGATGAAACACAGAAAATGTATCCGAATTTAATACAAAAGGCACAATGCCGACTTAATACACGAGGACAGACACTCTAACGTTCTATGATTTGAATCTCTCCTGTGAGTCCAGTTTTAGGTTCCGATGCTTCACTTCAGGTTTACTCAGTCCCTTGGACCGTCTTATTGACGATGAAACACAGAAATTTCATCCGAATTTAATACAAAAGGCACAATGCCGACTTAAGTACAAGAGGACTGACACTCTAACCTTCTATGATTTGAACCTCTCCTGTGAGTCCAGTTTTAGATTCCGATGCTTCACTTCTGGTTTACTGTATACCTTGGACATTCTTATTGACGATGAAACACAGATATTGCATCCGAATTTAATACAAAAGTCACAATGCCGACTTAAGTACAAGAGGACTGTCACTCTAAACTTCTATGATTTGAACCTCTCCTGTGAGTCCAGTTTTAGATTCCGATCCTTCACTTTAGGTTTACTGTATACCTTGTACCTTCTTATTGGCGATGAAACACAGATATTTCATCCGAATTTAATACAAAAGGCACAATGCCGACTTAAGTACAAGAGGACTGTCACTCTAACTCTCTATGATTTGAACCTCTCCAGTGAGTCCAGTTTTAGCGTCCGATGCTTCACTTCAGGTTTACTGTATCCCTTGGACGTTCTTATTGATGATGAAACCCAGAAATTGCATCCGAATTTAATACAAAAGTCACAATGCCGACTTAATTACAGGAGGACTGACACTCTAACTTTCTGTGATTTGAACCTCTCCTGTGAGTCCAGTTTTAGATTCCGATGCTACACTTCAGGTTTAATGTATCCCTTGTACCTTCTTATTGACGATGAAACACAGAAATTGCATCCGAATTTATTACAAAAGGCACAATGCCGACTTAAGTACAAGAGGACTGACACTCTAACTTTCTATGATTTGAACCTCTGCTGTGAGTCCAGTTTTAGATTCCGATGCATCACTACAGGTTTACAGTATCCCTTGGACCTTCTTATTGACGATGAAAATACAGAAATAGCATCCGAATTTAATACAAAAGGCACAATGCCGACTTAAGTACAAGAGTACTGATAATCGATCTTTCTATGATTTGTACCTCTCCTGTGAGTCCAATTTTAGATTCCGATGCTTCACTACAGGTTTACTGACTCCCTTGGACTTTCTTATTGACGATGAAACACAGAAATTGCATCCGAATTTAATACAAAAGGCACAATGCCGACTTAAGTACATGAGGACTGACACTCTAACCTTCTATGATTTGAACCTCTCCTGTGAGTCCAGACTTGGATTCCGATGCTTCACTTCAGGTTTACTGTATCGCTTGGACCTTCTTATTGACGATCAATCACAGAAATTGCATCCGAATTTAATACAAAAGGCACAATTCCGACTTAAGTACAAGAGGACTGACACTCAAACTTCCTATCATTTGAACCTCTCCTGTGAGTCCAGGCTTAGATTCCGATGCTTCTCTTCAGGTTTACTCAGTCCCTTGGACCGTCTTATTGACGATGAAACACAGAAATTGCATCCGAATTTAATACAAAAGGCACAATGCCGAATTAAGTACAAGAGGACTGACTCTCTAACCTTCTATGATTTGAACCTCTCCTGTGAGTCCAGTTTAAGATTCCGATGCTTCACTTCAGGTTTACTGTATCCCTTGGACGTTCTTATTGATGATGAAACACAGAAATTGCATCCAAATTTAATACAAAAGTCACAATGCCGACTTAATTACAGGAGGACTGACACTCTAACTTTCTGTGATTTGAACCTCTCCTGTGAGTCCAGATTTAGATTCCGATGCTACACTTCAGGTTTAATGTATCCCTTGTACCTTCTTATTGACGATGAAACACAGAAATTGCATCCGAATTTATTACAAAAGGCACAATGCCGACTTAAGTACAAGAGGACTGACACTCTAACTTTCTATGATTTGAACCTCTGCTGTGAGTCCAGTTTTAGATTCCGATGCATCACTACAGGTTTACTGTATCCCTTGGACCTTCTTATTGACGATGAAAATACAGAAATAGCATCAGAATTTAATACAAAAGGCACAATGCCGACTTAAGTACAAGAGAACTGACACACTTACTTTCTATGATTTGACCCTCTCCTGTGAGTCCAGACTTAGGTTCCGACGCTTCACTTCAGGTTTACTGTATCCCTTGGACCTTCTTATTGACGATGAAACACAGAAATTTAATACAAAAGGCACAATGCCGTCTTAAGTACAAGAGGACTGACACACTAACTTTGTATGATTTGAACCTCTCCTGTGACTCCAGACTTAGGTACCGACGCTTCACTTCAGGTTTACTGTATCCCTTGGACCTTCTTGTTGACGATGAAACACAGAAATTTCATCCGAAATTAATACAAAAGGCACAATGCCGTCTTAAGTACAAGAGGAGTGACACACTAACTTTCTATCATTTGAACCTCTCCTATGAGTCCAGTTTTAGATTCCTATGCTTCACTTCAAGTTTATTGTATCCCTTGAAATTCCTTATTGACGATGAAACACAGCAATTGCATCCGAATTTAATACAAAAGGCACAATGCCGACTTAAGTACAAGAGGACTGACACTCTAACTTTCTATCATTTTAAACTCTCCTGTGAGTCCAGTTTTAGATTCCTATGCTTCACTTCAGGTTTATTGTATCCCTTGGACCTCCATATTGACGATGAAACACAGAAATTGCATCCGAATTTAATACAAAAGGCACAATGCCGAATTAAGTACAAGAAGACTGACACTCTAACTTTCTATGATTTGAACCTCTCCTGTGAGTCCAATTTTAGATTCCGATGCTTCACTTCAGGTTTACTGAGTCCGTCGGGCTTTCTTATTGACTATGAAACACAGAAATTGCATCCGTATTTAATACAATAGGCACAATGCCGACTTAAGCACAAGAGGACTGACACACTAACTTTCTATGATTTGAACCTCTCCTGTGAGTCCAGACTTAGATTCCGACGCTTCACTTCAGGTTTACTGTATCGCTTGGATCTTCTTGTTGACGATAAAACACAGAAATTGCATCCGATTTTAATCCAAAAGGCACATTGCCGACTTAAGTGCAAGAGGACTGACACTCTAAGTTTCTATGATTTGAACCTCTCCTGTGAGTCCAGTTTTAGATTCCAATGCTACACTTCAGGTTTACTCAGTCCCTTGGACCGTCTTATTGACGATGAAACACAGAAATGGCATCCGAGTTTAATACAAAAGGCACAATGCCGACTTAAGTACAAGAGGACTGACACTCTGACCTTCTATGATTTGAACCTCTCCTGTGAGTCCAGTTTTAGATTCCGATGCTTCACTTCAGGTTTACTGTGTCCCTTGTACCTTCTTATTGACGATCAAACAAAGAATTTGCATACGAATTTAATACAAAAGGCACAATGCCGACATAAGTGCAAGAGGACTGACACACTAACTTTCTATGATTTGAACCTCTCCAGTGAGTCCAGTTTTAGATTCCGATGCTTCACTACAGGTTTAATGTATCCCTTGGCCCTTCTTATTGACGATGAAACACAGATATAGCATCTGAATTTAATAGAAAAGGCACAATGCCGACTTAAGTACAAGAGGACTGACAAACTAACTTTCTATGATTTGAACCTCTCCTGTGAGTCCAGACATAGGTTCCGACGCTTCACTTCCGGTTTGCTGTATCCCTTGGACCTTCTTATTGACGATGAAACATAGAAATTGCAACCGAATTTAAGACAAAAGGCACAATGCCGACTTAAGTACAAGAGGACAGACACTCTAACTTTCTATGATTTGAACCTCTCCGGTGAGTCCAGACTTGGATTCCGATGCTTCACTTCAGGTTTACTTTATCCCTTGGACCTTCTTATTGACGATGAAACACAGAAAATGTATCCGAATTTAATACAAAAGGCACAATGCCGACTTAATACATGAGGACAGACACTCTAACTTTCTATGATTTGAATATCTCCTGTGAGTCCAGTTTTAGGTTCCGATGCTTCACTTCAGGTTTACTCAGTCCCTTGGACCGTCTTATTGACGATGAAACACAGAAATTTCATCCGAATTTAATACAAAAGGCACAATGCCGACTTAAGTACAAGAGGACTGACACTCTAACCTTCTATGATTTGAACCTCTCCTGTGAGTCCAGTTTTAGATTCCGATGCTTCACTTAAGGTTTACTGTATACCTTGGACATTCTTATTGACGATGAAACACAGATATTGCATCCGAATTTAATACAAACGGCACAATGCCGACTTAAGTACAAGAGGACTGTCACTCTAAACTTCTATGATTTGAACCTCTCCTGTGAGTCCAGTTTTAGATTCCGATCCTTCACTTTAGGTTTACTGTATACCTTGTACCTTCTTATTGGCGATGAAACACAGATATTTCATCCGAATTTAATACAAAAGGCACAATGCCGACTTAAGTACAAGAGGACTGTCACTCTAACTCTCTATGATTTGAACCTCTCCAGTGAGTCCAGTTTTAGCGTCCGATGCTTCACTTCAGGTTTACTGTATCCCTTGGACGTTCTTATTGATGATGAAACACAGAAATTGCATCCGAGTTTAATACAAAAGTCACAATGCCGACTTAATTACAGGAGGACTGACACTCTAACTTTCTGTGATTTGAACCTCTCCTGTGAGTCCAGTTTTAGATTCCGATGCTACACTTCAGGTTTAATGTATCCCTTGTACCTTCTTATTGACGATGAAACACAGAAATTGCATCCGAATTTATTACAAAAGGCACAATGCCGACTTAAGTACAAGAGGACTGACACTCTAACTTTCTATGATTTGAACCTCTGCTGTGAGTCCAGTTTTAGATTCCGATGCATCACTACAGGTTTACTGTATCCCTTGGAGCTTCTTATTGACGATGAAAATACAGAAATAGCATCCGAATTTAATACAAAAGGCACAATGCCGACTTAAGTACAAGAGTACTGATAATCAAACTTTCTATGATTTGTACCTCTCCTGTGAGTCCAATTTTAGATTCCGATGCTTCACTACAGGTTTACTGACTCCCTTGGACTTTCTTATTGACGATGAAACACAGAAATTGCATCCGAATTTAATACAAAAGGCACAATGCCGACTTAAGCACAAGAGGACTGACACACTAACTTTCTATGATTTGAACCTCTCCTGTGAGTCCAGACTTAGATTCCGACGCTTCCCTTCAGGTTTACTGTATCGCTTGGATCTTCTTATTGACGATTAAACACAGAAATTGCATCCGATTTTAATCCAAAAGGCACATTGCCGACTTAAGTGCAAGAGGACTGACACTCTAAGTTTCTATGATTTGAACCTCTCCTGAGAGTCCAGTTTTAGATTCCGATGCTTCACTTCAGGTTTACTCAGTCCCTTGGACCGTCTTCTTGACGATGAAACACAGAAATTGCATCCGAATTTAATACAAAAGGCACAATGCCGACTTAAGTACAAGAGGACTGACACTCTAACCTTCTATGATTTGAACCTCTCCTGTGAGTCCAGACTTGGATTCCGATGCTTCACTTCAGGTTTACTGTATCGCTTGGACCTTCTTATTGACGATCAATCACAGAAATTGCATCCGAATTTAATACAAAAGGCACAATTCCGACTTAAGTACAAGAGGACTGACACTCTAACTTCCTATCATTTGAACCTCTCCTGTGAGTCCAGGCTTAGATTCCGATGCTTCTCTTCAGGTTTACTCAGTCCCTTGGACCGTCTTATTGACGATGAAACACAGAAATTGCATCCGAGTTTAATACAAAAGGCACAATGCCGACTTAAGTACAAGAGGACTGACACTCTGACCTTCTATGATTTGAACCTCTCCTGTGAGTCCAGTTTTAGATTCCGATGCTTCACTTCAGGTTTACTGTGTCCCTTGTACCTTCTTATTGACGATCAAACAAAGAATTTGCATACGAATTTAATACAAAAGGCACAATGCCGACATAAGTGCAAGAGGACTGACACACTAACTTTCTATGATTTGAACCTCTCCAGTGAGTCCAGTTTTAGATTCCGATGCTTCACTACAGGTTTAATGTATCCCTTGGCCCTTCTTATTGACGATGAAACACAGATATAGCATCTGAATTTAATAGAATAGGCACAATGCCGACTTAAGTACAAGAGGACTGACAAACTAACTTTCTATGATTTGAACCTCTCCTGTGAGTCCAGACATAGGTTCCGACGCTTCACTTCCGGTTTGCTGTATCCCTTGGACCTTCTTATTGACGATGAAACATAGAAATTGCAACCGAATTTAAGACAAAAGGCACAATGCCGACTTAAGTACAAGAGGACAGACACTCTAACTTTCTATGATTTGAACCTCTCCGGTGAGTCCAGACTTGGATTCCGATGCTTCACTTCAGGTTTACTTTATCCCTTGGACCTTCTTATTGACGATGAAACACAGAAAATGTATCCGAATTTAATACAAAAGGCACAATGCCGACTTAATACATGAGGACAGACACTCTAACTTTCTATGATTTGAATATCTCCTGTGAGTCCAGTTTTAGGTTCCGATGCTTCACTTCAGGTTTACTCAGTCCCTTGGACCGTCTTATTGACGATGAAACACAGAAATTTCATCCGAATTTAATACAAAAGGCACAATGCCGACTTAAGTACAAGAGGACTGACACTCTAACCTTCTATGATTTGAACCTCTCCTGTGAGTCCAGTTTTAGATTCCGATGCTTCACTTAAGGTTTACTGTATACCTTGGACATTCTTATTGACGATGAAACACAGATATTGCATCCGAATTTAATACAAACGGCACAATGCCGACTTAAGTACAAGAGGACTGTCACTCTAAACTTCTATGATTTGAACCTCTCCTGTGAGTCCAGTTTTAGATTCCGATCCTTCACTTTAGGTTTACTGTATACCTTGTACCTTCTTATTGGCGATGAAACACAGATATTTCATCCGAATTTAATACAAAAGGCACAATGCCGACTTAAGTACAAGAGGACTGTCACTCTAACTCTCTATGATTTGAACCTCTCCAGTGAGTCCAGTTTTAGCGTCCGATGCTTCACTTCAGGTTTACTGTATCCCTTGGACGTTCTTATTGATGATGAAACACAGAAATTGCATCCGAGTTTAATACAAAAGTCACAATGCCGACTTAATTACAGGAGGACTGACACTCTAACTTTCTGTGATTTGAACCTCTCCTGTGAGTCCAGTTTTAGATTCCGATGCTACACTTCAGGTTTAATGTATCCCTTGTACCTTCTTATTGACGATGAAACACAGAAATTGCATCCGAATTTATTACAAAAGGCACAATGCCGACTTAAGTACAAGAGGACTGACACTCTAACTTTCTATGATTTGAACCTCTGCTGTGAGTCCAGTTTTAGATTCCGATGCATCACTACAGGTTTACTGTATCCCTTGGAGCTTCTTATTGACGATGAAAATACAGAAATAGCATCCGAATTTAATACAAAAGGCACAATGCCGACTTAAGTACAAGAGTACTGATAATCAAACTTTCTATGATTTGTACCTCTCCTGTGAGTCCAATTTTAGATTCCGATGCTTCACTACAGGTTTACTGACTCCCTTGGACTTTCTTATTGACGATGAAACACAGAAATTGCATCCGAATTTAATACAAAAGGCACAATGCCGACTTAAGCACAAGAGGACTGACACACTAACTTTCTATGATTTGAACCTCTCCTGTGAGTCCAGACTTAGATTCCGACGCTTCCCTTCAGGTTTACTGTATCGCTTGGATCTTCTTATTGACGATTAAACACAGAAATTGCATCCGATTTTAATCCAAAAGGCACATTGCCGACTTAAGTGCAAGAGGACTGACACTCTAAGTTTCTATGATTTGAACCTCTCCTGAGAGTCCAGTTTTAGATTCCGATGCTTCACTTCAGGTTTACTCAGTCCCTTGGACCGTCTTCTTGACGATGAAACACAGAAATTGCATCCGAATTTAATACAAAAGGCACAATGCCGACTTAAGTACAAGAGGACTGACACTCTAACCTTCTATGATTTGAACCTCTCCTGTGAGTCCAGACTTGGATTCCGATGCTTCACTTCAGGTTTACTGTATCGCTTGGACCTTCTTATTGACGATCAATCACAGAAATTGCATCCGAATTTAATACAAAAGGCACAATTCCGACTTAAGTACAAGAGGACTGACACTCTAACTTCCTATCATTTGAACCTCTCCTGTGAGTCCAGGCTTAGATTCCGATGCTTCTCTTCAGGTTTACTCAGTCCCTTGGACCGTCTTATTGACGATGAAACACAGAAATTGCATCCGAATTTAATACAAAAGGCACAATGCCGACTTAAGTACAAGAGGACTGACTCTCTAACCTTCTATGATTTGAACCTCTCCTGTGAGTCCGGTTTTAGTTTCCGATGCTTCACTTCAGGTTTACTGTATCCCTTGGACGTTCTTATTGATGATGAAACACAGAAATTGCATCCAAATTTAATACAAAAGTCACAATGCCGACTTAATTACAGGAGGACTGACACTCTAACTTTCTGTGATTTGAACCTCTCCTGTGAGTCCAGTTTTAGATTCCGATGCTACACTTCAGGTTTATTGTATCCCTTGTACCTTCTTATTGACGATGAAACACAGAAATTGCATCCGAATTTATTACAAAAGGCACAATGCCGACTTAAGTACAAGAGGACTGACACTCTAACTTTCTATGATTTGAACCTCTGCTGTGAGTCCAGTCTTAGATTCCGATGCATCACTACAGGTTTACTGTATCCCTTGGACCTTCTTATTGACGATGAAAATACAGAAATAGCATCAGAATTTAATACAAAAGGCACAATGCCGACTTAAGTACAAGAGAGCTGACACACTTACTTTCTATGATTTGACCCTCTCCTGTGAGTCCAGACTTAGGTTCCGACGCTTCACTTCAGGTTTACTGTATCCCTTGGACCTTCTTATTGACGATGAAACACAGAAATTTAATACAAAAGGCACAATGCCGTCTTAAGTACAAGAGGACTGACACACTAACTTTGTATGATTTGAACCTCTCCTGTGTCTCCAGACTTAGGTTCCGACGCTTCACTTCAGGTTTACTGTATCCCTTGGACCTTCTTGTTGACGATGAAACACAGAAATTTCATCCGAAATTAATACAAAAGGCACAATGCCGTCTTAAGTACAAGAGGAGTGACACACTAACTTTCTATCATTTGAACCTCTCCTATGAGTCCAGTTTTAGATTCCTATGCTTCACTTCAGGTTTATTGTATCCCTTGAAATTCCTTATTGACGATGAAACACAGCAATTGCATCCGAATTTAATACAAAAGGCACAATGCCGACTTAAGTACAAGAGGACTGACACTCTAACCTTCTATGATTTGAACCTCTCCTGTGAGTCCAGTTTTAGATTCCGATGCTTCACTTCAGGTTTACTGTATCCCTTGTACCTTCTTATTGACGATCAAACACAGAATTTGCATCCGAATTTATTACAAAAGGCAAAATGCCGACATAAGTACAAGAGGACTGACACTCTAACTTTCTATGATTTGAACCTCTCCAGTGAGTCCAGTTTTAGATTCCGATGCTTCACTACAGGTTTACTGTATCCCTTGGCCCTTCTTATTGACGATGAAACACAGAAATAGCATCTGAATTTAATACAAAAGGCACAATGCCGACTTAAGTACAAGAGGACTGACACACTAACTTTCTATGATTTGAACCTCTCCTGTGAGTCCAGACATAGGTTCCGACGCTTCACTTCCGGTTTGCTGTATCCCTTGGACCTTCTTATTGACGATGAAACATAGAAATTGCAACCGAATTTAAAACAAAAGGCACAATGCCGACTTAAGTACAAGAGGACAGACACTCTAACTTTCTATGATTTGAACCTCTCCGGTGAGTCCAGACTTGGATTCCGATGCTTCACTTCAGGTTTACTTTATCCCTTGGACCTTCTTATTGACGATGAAACACAGAAAATGTATCCGAATTTAATACAAAAGGCACAATGCCGACTTAATACATCAGGACAGACACTCTAACTTTCTATGATTTGAATCTCTCCTGAGTGTCCAGTTTTAGGTTCCGATGCTTCACTTCAGGTTTACTCAGTCCCTTGGACCGTCTTATTGACGATGAAACACAGAAATTTCATCCGAATTTAATACAAAAGGCACAATGCCGACTTAAGTACAAGAGGACTGACACTCTACCTTCTATGATTTGAACCTCTCCTGTGAGTCCAGTTTTAGATTCCGATGCTTCACTTCAGGTTTACTGTATACCTTGGACATTCTTATTGACGATGAAACACAGATATTGCATCCGAATTTAATACAAAAGGCACAATGCCGACTTAAGTACAAGAGGACTGTCACTCTAAACTTCTATGATTTGAACCTCTCCTGTGAGTCCAGTTTTAGATTCCGATCCTTCACTTTAGGTTTACTGTATACCTTGTACCTTCTTATTGGCGATGAAACACAGATATTTCATCCGAATTTAATACAAAAGGCACAATGCCGACTTAAGTACAAGAGGACTGTCACTCTAACTCTCTATGATTTGAACCTCTCCAGTGAGTCCAGTTTTAGCGTCCGATGCTTCACTTCAGGTTTACTGTATCCCTTGGACGTTCTTATTGATGATGAAACACAGAAATTGATCCGAATTTAATACAAAAGTCACAATGCCGACTTAATTACAGGAGGACTGACACTCTAACTTTCTGTGATTTGAACCTCTCCTGTGAGTCCAGTTTTAGATTCCGATGCTACACTTCAGGTTTAATGTATCCCTTGTACCTTCTTATTGACGATGAAACACGGAAATTGCATCCGAATTTATTACAAAAGGCACAATGCCGACTTAAGTACAAGAGGACTGACACTCTAACTTTCTATGATTTGAACCTCTGCTGTGAGTCCAGTTTTAGATTCCGATGCATCACTACAGGTTTACTGTATCCCTTGGACCTTCTTATTGACGATGAAAATACAGAAATAGCATCCGAATTTAATACAAAAGGCACAATGCCGACTTAAGTTCAAGAGGACTGACACACTAACTTTCTATGATTTGACCCTCTCCTGTGAGTCCAGACTTATGTTCCGACGCTTCACTTCAGGTTTACTGTATCCCTTGAACCTTCTTATTGACGATGAAACACAGAAATTTAATACAAAAGGCACAATGCCGTCATTAGTACAAGAGGACTGACACACTAACTTTGTATGATTTGAACCTCTCCTGTGAGTCCAGACTTAGGTTCCGACTCTTCACTTCAGGTTTACTGTATCCCTTGGACCTTCTTATTGACGATGAAACACAGAAATTTCATCCGAATTTAATACAAAAGGCACAATGCCGTCTTAAGTACAAGAGGACTGACACACTAACTTTCTATCATTTGAACCTCTCCTGTGAGTCCAGTTTTAGATTCCTATGCTTCACTTCAGGTTTATTGTATCCCTTGAAATTCCTTATTGACGATGAAACACAGCTATTGCATCCGAATTTAATACAAAAGGCACAATGCCGACTTAAGTACAAGAGGACTGACACTCTAACTTTATATCATTTGAAACTCTCCTGTGAGTCCAGTTTTAGATTCCTATGCTTCACTTCAGGTTTATTGTATCCCTTGGACCTCCATATTGACGATGAAACACAGAAATTGCATCCGAATTTAATACAAAAGGCACAGTGCCGAATTAAGTACAAGAGGACTGACACACTAACTTTCTATGATTTGAACCTCTTCTGTGAGTCCAATTTTAGATTCCGATGCTTCACTTCAGGTTTACTGAGTCCCTTGGACTTTCTTATTGACGATGAAACACAGAAATTGCATCCGAATTTAATACAATAGGCACAATGCCGACTTAAGCACAAGAGGACTGACACACTAACTTTCTATGATTTGAACCTCTCCTGTGAGTCCAGACTTAGATTCCGACGCTTCACTTCAGGTTTACTGTATCGCTTGGAATTTCTTGTTGACGATAAAACACAGAAATTGCATCTGATTTTAATCCAAAAGGCACAGTGCCGACTTAAGTGCAAGAGGACTGACACTCTAACCTTCTATGATTTGAACCTCTCCTGTGAGTGCAGTTTTAGATTCCGATGCTTCACTTCAGGTTTACTGTATACCGTGGACCTTCTTATTGACGATGAAACACAGATATTGCATCCGAATTTAATACAAAATGCACAATGCGGCCTGAAGTACAATAGGACTGACACTCTAACTTTCAATGACTTGAACCACTCCTGTGAGTGCAGTTTTAGTTTCCGATGCTTCACTTCAGGTTTACTGTATTACTTCGGCCTTCTTATTGACGATGAAGCACATAAATTGCATCCGATTTTAATACTAAAGGCACAATGCTGACTTAAGTACAAGCGGAATGACACTCTAACTTTCTATGATTTGAACCTCTCCTTTGAGTCCAGTTTTAGATTCCGATGCTTCACTTCAGGTTTACTGTATCCCTTGGACCTCCTTTTTGACGATGAAACAAAGAAATTGCATCCGAATTTAATATAAAAGGCACAATGCCGACTTAAGTACAAGAAGACTGACACTCTAACTTTCTATGATTTGAACCGGTCTTGTGAGTCCAGTTTCAGATTCCGATGCTTCACTTCAGGTTTACTGTATCACTTGGACCTTTTTATTGACGATGAAACACAGAAATTGCATCCGAATTTAATACAAAAGGCACAATGCCGACTTAAGTACAAGAGGACTGACACTCTAACATTCTATGATTGGAACCTCTCCAGTGAGTCCCGTTTTAGATTCCGACGCTTCACTTCAGGTTTACTGTATCTCTTGGACCTTCTTATTGACGATTAAATACAGAAATAGCATTCGATTTTAATACAAAAGGCACAATGCCGACTTAAGTACAAGAGTACTGACACTCGAACTTTCGATGATTTGAACCTTTCCTGTGAGTCCAATTTAGCTTCCGATGCTTCACTTCAGGTTTACTGAGTCCCTTGGACTTTCTTATGGACGAAGAAACACAGAAATTGCATCCGAATTTAATACAATAGGCACAATGCCGACTTAAGTACAAGAGGACTGACACTCTAACTCTGTATGATTTGAACCTCTGCTGAGAGTCCAGTTTTAGATACCGATGCTTCACTTCAGGTTTACTGTATCCCTTGGACATTCTTATTGACGATGAAACACAGAAATTGAATCCGAATTTAATACAAAAGGCACAATGCCGACTTAAGTACAAGAGGACTGACACAGTAACTTTCTATGATTTGAACCTCTCCTGTGAGTCCAGATTAGATTCCGACGCTTCACTTCAGGTTGACTGTATCCCTTGGACCTTCTTATTGACGATGAAACTCAGAAATTGCATCCGAATTTAATACGAAAGGCACAATGCCGACTTAAGTACAAGAGGACTGACACTCTAATTTTCTATGATTTGAACCTCTCCTGTGAGTCCAGTTTTAGATTCCGATGCTTCACTTCAGGTTTACTGTATCCCTTGGACCCTATTATTGACGATGAAACACAGATATTGCATCCGAATTTAATACAAAAGGAACAATGCCGACTTACGTACAAGAGGACTGACACTCTAATTTTCTATGATTTGAACCTCTCCTGTGAGTCCAGTTTTAGATTCCGTTGCTTCACTTCAGGTTTACTGTATCACTTGGACCTTTTTATTGACGATGAAACACAGAAATTGCATCCGAATTTAATACAAAAGGCACAATGTCGACTTAAGTAGAAGAGGACTGACCCTCTAACATTCTATGATTTGGACCTCTCCTGTGAGTCCCGTTTTAGATTCCGACGCTTCATGTAACGGATGAGCCAGACAATTGGAGACTTTATTATATGAGCCTCCAACCAGTAACTTCATTTTTCCATTATGGCCAAGCCACGGCCGGCAGTGTTAGCTGCCTGTAAATGCTTTCATCCCACGGTCTAGTAACAGGAAGTCAGCACCGACGAAGGGCACCTTGTTCACGCGCCTCTCTCGTGTGCTGACGAGGTAACTCCGCCCCAGGCGTCGCTTAGCAGGCAACGCTCGGGAAAGTTCCATGCCGCCCGCACGGTTTGCTCGGTTCTGACCAATCACGGTGGAGGAAGCCGCGTGGTGCGTCGAATATACCCGGCCGCCCGTCGCCGAGCCGGCTCTCTTGTATTCTTGCTCACCCGCGAGTCGGATGCGCGCCCTGCAGCTTTGAACATCCCCCCGCTTCTCCCGGTGCTGCGGCACTGTGGACTTAGTTTTGGCAGACAACCACTTTCGGTAGCTTCGCGAACAATGTTCGCCAAATTGTAAGCTCTGGCTCACCCTCACCTCCCTAGGCCTATGTAGCCCCTTTCATCATGCTTTAGCCAATAAATGGCCTTTCTCTAAAATTTACACTATTATTCCATAACGCCCACCGCCTGCCCATACCCGCCATCCTGTACAATTGGTGTCAGGAGTGGGATGCGCTCCCGTTGTGACTTTGTCGCTACACTAAATTTTTCCCGGCAAGACGCCGTACACTTCGCGCATGGAATGGCCAACCGGCCGCCACGTGTGCTCCACGTGGGCCGTGGCTGCTCCACTAAACACGCACAGGGCGCGCGCTGCAGCAAGGCAGCCCACGCTAGTCAGCCACGTGAGCTGGACGCCGCCGCGCTGCCCGCTGCTTGAGTTGGAGGGGCCTGCGCTGCGCGACAGGGCCGGGGCGCCGTCATCCGCCGTCGCCGTGCCGCCCACCGTCGCCCGCCGCTGTCAACGACGCGCCAGGGGGCTGCCGCCATCGCCGACCGGCCGAGCCAGCGCCGTCCGCCGCCAACACATTTGCCGCCGCCCACGGGTCCGGACGCCGTCGCCGCCGCCCGCCGACCACCGCTCGCCGCCACTGCACCATGCCGTCGCCGCCACCAATGCGTCGCACCATCGCCATCACCATGTAAGTCGCCGCGATGCTTACAACTATATCTTCGACGATCTTCCGCCGCTGGATTGAGAATCTTTGTGGCCGTCCTTTTTTTGTAACAATCAAAACTTTTTTCTGGTCACTAGCGTCCCATAAAATTGTAAACATGCCGTTGGGAACACGAGCGACGGAACGGGATACCCCCGTAGAGGCACCGGCCTCGCAAGACCCGCTCGAGGCCATAAATATGCAAATGCGCCAGTTATTCGCACAAAATCAGGAGCTACTTGAGCAAAACCGCGTCTTGAAACAGACGCTGGAAGCTAGTGCGCGAACTTCCATACCTGTAGCTAGCTTCACCCCTGTAACAAATTCTCAAACAGAGGCAACTAACACTAATTCTGTCTCTAATACAAACGCCACAAATTCTGCTAACATGGCGACTGTAAGCAATTTTCCTGCGGCTGATTTCATTCCCACCTTTTCTGGGAAGTCCCACGAAAATGTAGCTATGTTCTTACAAAATATTCGTGATGTGGGTCACACGTGTGCCTGGCCGGATGATCTATTGGTCAATGTAGCCAGACTCAAGTTGACAGGGGAAGCCCGAATGTTCATAGAAACAGTGGACGAATTGCGTGACACGCACGAATTTGAAGTATTGGCCCGCGGATTGACTACGCGTTATTCCGATGCCAGAGGTACCGCATATTACAGAGATCAATTATCAACCCTTACGCAGAAGCCTAATGAGGATTTTGATGCCTTTGCAGATCGCATACGAGCAGTGTCTTGTCGTACCTACAAGCTAGGTGAAAATGCCAGTGAAAACAGAATTTTGCGCTCAGAAGCCGAAGCGCGTGCAATTGATGCATTTGTTCGCGGTATTGACCCCCGCATCGGAGGCGAAGTCAAAGCTGCCTCCCCCACTTCTCTGTTTGAAGCTGTTCGTTTGGCAATGCTACGTGAAGAGGTGTTGCGTTTTTGCGCTGCCGCCCCGCGCCCAACGAACCCAGTACCGGTCCCAGCAAAAGAAGTACACTCCTGGAAATTGAAATAAGAACACCGTGAATTCATTGTCCCAGGAAGGGGAAACTTTATTGACACATTCCTGGGGTCAGATACATCACATGATCACACTGACAGAACCACAGGCACATAGACACAGGCAACAGAGCATGCACAATGTCGGCACTAGTACAGTGTATATCCACCTTTCGCAGCAATGCAGGCTGCTATTCTCCCATGGAGACGATCGTAGAGATGCTGGATTTAGTCCTGTGGAACGGCTTGCCATGCCATTTCCACCTGGCGCCTCAGTTGGACCAGCGTTCGTCCTGGACGTGCAGACCGCGTGAGACGACGCTTCATCCAGTCCCAAACATGCTCAATGGGGGACAGATCCGGAGATTTTGCTGGCCAGGTTAGTTGACTTAGACCTTCTAGAGCACGTTGGGTGGCACGGGATACATGCGGACGTGCATTGTCCTGTTGGAACAGCAAGTTCCCTTGCCGGTCTAGGAATGGTAGAACGATGGGTTCGATGACGGTTTGGATGTACCGTGCACTATTCAGTGTACCCTCGACGATCACCAGTGGTGTACGGCCAGTGTAGGAGATCGCTCCCCACACCATGATGCCGGGTGTTGGCCCTGTGTGCCTTGGTCGTATGCAGTCCTGATTGTGGCGCTCACCTGCACGGCGCCAAACACGCATACGACCATCATTGGCACCAAGGCAGAAGCGACTCTCATCGCTGAAGACGACACGTCTCCATTCGTCCCTCCATTCACGCCTGTCGCGACACCACTGGAGGCGGGCTGCACGATGTTGGGGCGTGAGCGGAAGACGGCCTAACGGTGTGCGGGACCGTAGCCCAGCTTCATGGAGACGGTTGCGAATGGTCCTCGCCGATACCCCAGGAGCAACAGTGTCCCTAATTTGCTGGGAAGTGGCGGTGCGGTCCCCTACGGCACTGCGTAGGATCCTACGGTCTTGGCGTGCATCCGTGCGTCGCTGCGGTCCGGTCCCAGGTCGACGGGCACGTGCACCTTCCGCCGACCACTGGCGACAACATCGATGTACTGTGGAGACCTCACGCCCCACGTGTTGAGCAATTCGGCGGTACGTCCACCCGGCCTCCCGCATGCCCACTATACGCCCTCGCTCAAAGTCCGTCAACTGCACATACGGTTCACGTCCACGCTGTCGCGGCATGCTACCAATGTTAAAGACTGCGATGGAGCTCCGTATGCCACGGCAAACTGGCTGACACTGACGGCGGCGGTGCACAAATGCTGCGCAGCTAGCGCCATTCGATGGCCAACACTGCGGTTCCTGGTGTGTCCGCTGTGCCGTGCGTGTGATCATTGCTTGTACAGCCCTCTCGCAGTGTCCGGAGCAAGTCTGGTGGGTCTGACACACCGGTGTCAATGTGTTCTTTTTTCCATTTCCAGGAGTGTATTTTGTCAGCGTTGTGGGAAGCCCAACCATACGGCAATGCGCTGTCGCGTATTGCACTATTTGCCAGACAGTAGGTCATGCTAATAATGTTTGCCCCACAAAGTCTCCATTTTCTAATCAGATGCGCGGCCACCGCCGCAACGTGGGGTCGAATCAGGGAAACGCTTGGGGGGCAGGTTCCGCCACCCACCCGCGCCCCCGACAAAAATAATACACCCGGTTAGGACCGAAAAATGTAAAGAGGTGGAACACGTTAGTCTATTTGGCGTACTCGGGAACAAATCAGTTAGAATTTTAGTTGATACTGGTGCTCAAGTTAGTGTATTGTTTGTGGAGAAAAATGATCGAAGGGTGTTACAGCCACCCCGGTACAATATCAGTGGCCTTGGAGAGGAAGTAATTGTCCCTGCAGGTTCGTGTGTAGTGAATCTGCAAATAGACGGTGGTAAATACAGTCAGAGGATGGAGGTAGTGAGGCTAAAGAAGGGTGAATTTGACATCATACTAGGGAATGACTTCCTGCACCGTTATCAGGGGAGAGTGGATTATCGAACGCGAACTGTGCAGTTCGGCGAAGCAATTCACCGATTTGGCAGTGCGCACCCCCGTCAGACGCGAGGGAGCTGCGAAAGGCGCCGTTCACAGTCTCCCATAAAACCGCAGATGTGGGCGATAAAAACCACTGACCCTGTGAGGATAAAAGGCGGAAGTGGAAAGATTCTCTGGATAGATGTCAAAAATCAAGAACAGCCTAATACAGACATTCTGGTTGACCCGCTCATCCACAATGATGTTCTAGATCGTCAGTCAGTACATATAAAGAGAAGTATCTGCCGACCGGAAAGGAGACAGAAGGGTTTTGCGATACCAGTAAGTATAGATAATTTTGGTGTAGAAGATGTTGTGATACCGAAGGTTACTATTGTTGCCAGTGGTCAGGAAATTTTTGAGGAAATAAGAGGAGCTGAGAAGCAGCGGAATAAAGATAAGAAAGGAAGGAAAGGAAAGAAATGTTCAGTTAGAGAAGTGCGATATGTCGCGTCGACGATAACGAGTCAGTTAGCAGAGAAGTTAGGTCATTTAAACAGTGAGGAGAAAAGGATGTTGCAGCCGGTATTAGAGGAATTTTCGTGGTTGTTTGAAGGGAGGCAATTTCTACCGGCTACGGATTTGGTTCAGCACGAAATTCCGACCGGAGAAGCTCGGCCAATTGCACAAAAACCTTACCGTATACCATATAATTTGCAGTCTGTAGTTGAAGATACGATTCAGCAGCAATTAGCTGCAGGAATCATACAACCCTCCTCGAGTGCGTGGGCGTCCCCCGTGGTCGTTGTGCCAAAGAAATCAGTAAATGGGGAGAAAGCCTATCGCCTATGTGTCGATATGCGGACAGTAAATCGGGTAACGACACCAGACACATATCCGTTACCGCGCATTGATGAAATATTGGACCGACTGGGCAACTGTAAGTATTTTACCACCCTTGATTTGCGTTCTGGGTACCATCAGATCCCTGTTGCACCCCAGGACCGCCATTAAACTGTTTTTGTTATACCTACAGGATTGTATGAATTTGTAAGGATGCCATTTGGATTGAGAAACGCCCCTGCCACTTTTCAAAGATTTGCAGACTTGCTGCTGCGTGGGTTGAAACCTACAACCTGCTTGGTGTATTTAGATGATATTATTATTTTTTTCTAAAACGATAAAAGAACATGCAGAAAGACTGAGGGATGTTTTGCAAAGGTTAAAAGGAGCTCATTTGAGTGTAAAATTAGAAAAGTGTGCTTTCGCTCAGTCACAAGTACAATATTTAGGTCATATTATAAGTGGAGAAGGTGTCAAACCGGACCCCCGTTTGACCACCGCAGTAAAGGAATTTCCAGCACCGACAAATGTCAAAGAACTACAGTCATTTTTAGGCCTTGCAAACTACTACAGACGTTTTGTGAATAATTATGCCACCCTTGCTAAGTCCCTGACTAATTTATTGAAAAAAGGAGTTAGTTTTATTTGGACCAAAGAATGTGATAAAGCTATGCAACAAATTCAACATGTTTTAACTAGAGCCCCTGTACTAGCGTACCCGGATTTTGAAAAACCATTCATACTGTCAGTGGACGCCTCGGATTATGCTGTAGGAGCCATCCTGTCACAAGAAATAGATGGCGAAGAACGACCAATTGGTTATGCGTCTCGACAGCTTAATAAAGCAGAGTCAAATTACAGCACAATTGAGAAGGAGCTTCTAGCACTCATGTTTGGTGTAACTTATTTCCGATGTTATTTGTATGGGAGAAAATTCACTGTCATCACTGATCACGCCGCGTTACAGTGGATGTTGAGCTTAAAAGACCCTAGTAGTAGGCTAACTCGTTGGGCTTTGAAATTGAGCGAATTTGAGTATGAGGTGAAACACAAACCGGGCAAGTTACATCAGAACGCCGACGCATTAAGCCGAAAGGTCAGAGTGATCGTAGCTAATGACGTTTCTATTGAAGAATTAAGGGAGGCACAGCAAAGAGACGTCGAATGTCAGAAATATGTGGCTTTGCCTGAATTTTCCGTTGAAGAAGGAATTTTATATCGAAAGACCCACTTGGGTAAACAGGCAGTAATCCCGAAAGAATTACGTTCCAAGATTAACGCATAGTGTCACGATAGCCTGCAGGCATGTCATAACGGCCTTCGCGCCACAAACTGCCGAATAGCCGCCCGTTATTTCTGGGCAGGAAGACGGAAAGACGTGCAAAAGTATATACAAAATTGTCTACCTTGTGTTAAGAGGTCATTACCACCTCGAACGAAAGTGCCTTTAGAGCAGGTAACAGAAGCCACTTAACCCTGGGCAGTAGTAGCAGCAGATATTGTCGGTCCTTTCCCTGTGAGCCCCCAAAATAATCGGTATATTCTGTCCCTTATATATCATTTCTCTAGGTTCTTGATTCTCATTCCTATACCAGATATGTCCGCTGAAACAGTAGCGCGTGCTTTTGTCACCCATTTGGTGTTACCATACGGAAGCCCTGAAGCTGTACTCACAGACCAGGGTACGAATTTCATGTCTGCGGTATTTACCGAAGTTTGTCGGTTATTGCGAATTAAAAAGTGGCGAACGACACCGTTCCACCCAAAAGCAAACGGACGCCTGGAACGAGTCCACCGCACCGTTATGCGCATGCTGTCTTACTATGTTAATAAACATCACTCTGACTGGGATAAGTATGTTCAATACGTTACGTCAGCATATAACAGCCGTGTCCATGAAGCTACAGGGTACTCACCTTATGAAGCAGTATATGGCCGCCCTATGAATTCGCCTTTTGAAATTGACAAACTGCCCCCTGGAATTAAATCCAAAGATGTGAAAGGTCTAGCTCGACATCTAAAATCCATTTGGAAAAAAGTAAGAGGGAACAATGCCCGAGCCACCGCCCAACAGTTAAAGAGAAGTAATCAAAAAGCAAAAATGCCTGAGTACAAAGTAGGAGACCTAGTTATGTTGAGCAATCCAGTAGTAAAAAAGGGAAGAACCAAAAAGTTTACACCTACTTATGAAGGACCGTACCGTATCATCCGGCTTACTTCACCAGTAAATGCGGAAATTCAGTTAGCGGAACGCACAGTGATCGTTCATTTTGACAGATTGAAACTGTATAAAGGACCCGAGCCAACCCCCACCTAACAGTGAAACCGGGCCTATTACGCCAGTAGTTCCACCCAAAAAAGCAAGAAAGAAGGTAATACAACCGTCTAGACAGCAACGTAGATATGCTCTAAGGTCAAACCCCTATGATTTGCGTTCCTGAAAGTAGGTCTGGAATGGTATGTAAACAGTTGGAAAAGTCGTGCATGCAGCAAGAGAATTAATTGACGGAAAACACCGTAGTTACTATACATTTAATTAAATTGTGCATGTTAGTTATAAGTAGACATAAGAATTGGCAACTGTTGGTAACTGGTAATAGAATTTATGACGTCACATGTTAATGGTAGTGACTGAAGTTATGTAATCATTTTGTCTTGTCATTTAACGTCTCCAGTAATGTTATCGTAGCAGTCGAGAATTAAAACCACAAACATTCTTTAATCATGGAATTAAGGGGAAAGTTGTCCTTTTCAACAGAACACTTAGAGAAAGAATCAGTTAATCTAGAATATATCAAAGGGATTCATATTTCACCTGTTAATTTAGTGAATAGTGCACGAACACAGGTATTAAAGCTTTACCATAAAAACTTGATAGTAACACGCCTTCGTAAATGCCAGTAGATCAATGACTACATGCTCGCGTCTACCTGTCCTTTGAAAGATGCCCTATTACATCTATGTTTTGCTAAATGATCATACAACGATAAAAACATGAATAAATACGTCCAAGTTAAACAACAAATAGGCTACTCTGAAGTAAAAGGAGTCTTCCTCAAGTACTGTTTTATTGTTTTCATGATGCGATGTTGAACAGACAACAAGGTAAGTTTTTTGGTACCACGTATTTCTGTTTATCAAATGCCACGGAAGGAGTCGCGTAAATACCGCCGCTGCTGTTTACAGCTGTTCACATGCGCCGAGCCCCGCCCCTCTCTGTCAGCTGGCGACGCGGCCCCCTTCCCTGCCCTTCCCTCTCACCAGCCTGCAGAGAGAGCGGCCATTGCAGTTCTCCCTTCCCCACCCGCCGCCTCTGTCTTTGGTGCGTGCAGCATCTGCACCTCTCCCCTCGCCCCTCCTCACCGCCCAACCATCACCCTGCAGGCCACGTGCCTCAGCCACGCTACACATTCCTACATTCGTACGTTGCAGTTTAAACAGCTAACCTAAAGTGATAGTTATAGAAATAAAATCACCAGCTTAATATTGCCCTACAGATTTTATTAGTCTTATCTAAAGACGGGAATCTATGTGTATTGTCTATTTGAATTTTCAGTATGGAACAAAAAACGTGAGAGAGAACTTTTCCTGGTACGCATTGTCTAAACCATCAGGATTGGTAAATGTTGGAATTTCAGATAGATCTCCGGCTATGTTGTATCACCACCACGGTTAATAAAGGGATCTATATGACGTCAAGAAAGCCGGCACTTGCCGCAATATCTGTCCTGTAAACGACCGCTGTGTGGGGAACGCGTTAGCCAAGGAGTTGGGTTTGGAATGCCATTGCAAAATATAGTTTATATAGAAGCCTAACACCTGCCATTTACCTAAATTTTGAAGAACAGAGTGTTTAAGTAAAATAGTTGTAAGCCGATAGTTTTGTGACCTCTAGCGATTGAAGTTATTAGAGTCCTTTAGAAAAGAACATCCTCCATGCATAACTGTCGTGAACAACATAAGATAACTTTGGAAGGAAATTTTGTGACTGTACCGAGAGATAAACTCCACGCGTAGCAAGAGGACGGACCCAGCGTGAACGCCAGTTCTGCCGCCCAGCCAGTGAAACCGGACGCAGCAGTACTGTCAGCTGTGCTGTCAGCAACTTACAATCTCACGAGCGCGACGCGTGTCGCACCTTAGCACCTCAAGCTGCACTGAATCTTAACACAGAAATTCTTAACCATTATATAACGAACCCTTTGAATAACTTTGCGCACATTTTCAATAGTAAGGAACATACTTTGCTCCCTACACACTCTTTATATGACAGATGAACTCTAATTTTATTAAAAACCAAAGCACCGACAGGTAAGTCATATCGACATCTTCGAGATGCAACCAGCTTCGTCGAGCCGCCAATATTGATTATATGGAAGCAGGTAAGTGAGGGAATTAACAAAAGGAACAACAATCATATCCCTGAACGATTGACTGGGTGACTGATGATCGTCAATATTTGCAAATACAAATCAATACAGGAAACGGTTTATCGCACGTTTAATAATTTTTGGGCTGTTCATTGAAGGAGACATAAAATAATTTTTCATCAGAATCTTGTTACAGGAAGTATTAACGGGACATTACTCTATTCCACAGCATTACACATAACATTGCCATGACTTAACGACAGTTTTCTTCTAGGTAAAAGTACCAAAGTCTATTAGTTGGTATGAAGACACAAACGAGAGCATAAAGGAATACCAAGGGATGCTTACATTCATTTTGCTACGAAATGTAACTGGAGAGTAAGGAAGTTTTGTTTGAAGGAAATAATATTTTAAACTTTTGCTTTTGTTACGGTTTTGCCACCGCTTATATCACTATGACGAGTTGCCAATTACTTATGTCAAATTGCTTGTGTCTAAATGATTACGTCCAATTACTTATGTCTAATTACTTGTGTCCAATTACTTAAGTCCATGTATTATCTTATTGTTGTTCATTTTGACTGTTTTATTACTACCTATGTAGAGAATTTTGCTAAAGTTTTGCCAGCACCAGTAATTTAGTATTTGTATCAACCTAGTGTTTCCATGTGTCGCTGTGTTACTATACTGATGAGGAAAATAATATTGTAGGATTGCAAGCATGCTAGAGTAAGTTCCCGAGTACTGCCAATTATCTGGTTAATAATAATGATGATGTCTTAGGTGACAAATTGTTTTAGAAGAGTAGTTTAGGATGTAACCATGCTTTATTTTGATTTGTATTTGAATGTTTATCTGGAGGGACATACCACATACACCACCCCGCGAGGGCACGTACCTTACGTGACGCGGCTGGCACCCACGCGGTCCCTTAGCTGTCTGTGTCGTTTCTTCACTTTTCCGTTCCGCGACATAGTCTGTTCTACCCACTTTCATCTTTCCACTATCAACAGAACAACCCTTGAAGAGTCATGCTACACCCGCAAGGGCACGTATCTTACGTGACGCGGCTGGCACCCGCGCGGTCCCTTAGCTGTCTGTGTCGTTCCTTCACTTTTCCGTTTCGCGGCATAGTCCGTTCTACCCACTTTGATCTGTCACAGACACAAAACTATTCAGCCCAGACTTTGATCTTCCATCTCCAAGAAGAGTTCACGAGAACAGTGTTCCGTGCTCTCTGACGACAGCTGATCAGGCAACGTCAGACGCGAACCGCGTCTAGCCCGCAGCTAAACGCCAGTAAGCGGAAATCTCTGTTCAAAACCTTGAGCCTTCTTTGTTTTCTCGTTGTATTTTCCGAAGGAATACCGACTATGGAAGTAGTAGCATTTAACTGTATGACGTGTCCCAGGACACTGCGATACAAGCAAGGATAGACGGAGTTTTAAGCAATCAGCTGGGCCCGAGGAGGCCAGCACTACGGAGTTACAGAGACGGCGAGTTTAGTCGCAAAATGTTGAGAGGATAAAGACGGCGAATTTGGTAGCAAAGTAAAGTTAGTCGTAAAATGCTGAGAGGATAAAGACGGCGAATTTGGTCGCAAAGTTAGCCGCAAAATGTTGAGAGGATAAAGACGGCGAATTTGGTTGCGCAGTAAGGTATTTTATGTAAGATATGTAGAGTTTGAGGAAGAAATATGAAGCAGCTATCTTGCAGTCGCGGAATTGTCATTTACACAGTTAAGTAGGCGATAATGTCGTGTCAACGATGCGCCTTGCACTGTACGTTCATACAGGGAAAGTCCTTCAGAAATTACGCTCAACTTAGTCTTTTCTAATCCAATTCCTTACGCTTTCTGTTTGCACTACGAAAATCTCTAGCTTCTCGTCGCGTTTTATTTCTCTCCTCTCGTTAGCTACAACGTTGACATCCTACGACACAATCTACGCCCCACCTGCACCAATCTGGTGTCACTTTTCTTTGTCAGTCTCACTTAATGGTGTTCAGCAAATATATTGAGTTACGAGAAAATTCTTCTCAAAATGTGAATGTTGTTACACTTGGATGGTTAGCCCAAGGAGACAGTTAACTTTTTTTTTAGTTATTGATATGGTATTTGCAACAATTTGATATGATACTTGTGTGCTTCATTTCTATATTTATGTATGTTAATGTAATTTTAAACAGAACCCACTGTAACAGCTCATCTAGCTTTATGTCACGCGTAAACCCACTTCTATTTTGTTGCATTTGACAGTCGGCATTTGACAGTCATAGACCCCTCAGCTGCCGCGTGCAGCCCTGACGACGCGCTGGCTTTTGAAGTTATCTGCCGCGCCTTTCTGACGTAGCCTCCGCGCAGGTCTTTAGCAAAAGGTTCCCGTTGGAACACCACTTATAACCTTACATGCCACTACGCCTTACTTAGTATTCGCACCCCTTTAATTATGCTTTTATACCTGAAAGCTCATTCATGATTCCCTTGTCAGCTAACGTTCAAGTTTTACCTAAAAAATCAAATAATCACATCCTAACGTCAATTGATGATTTGCTAAAACATGAAAAAGGACAAATTTCTTACGTTCGCCTGTTGGCACTTAAATGAATGGTAAACAGCCACAAACTAAACTCAACAATAAAGAGAAAACAAGAACCTATCAGGCATGTGCCCTCCCTTAGTTTTAAGAGTGCAATTCTAATATTGGAGAAATTAGTGTAGTGTAGTGAAGTGTTCCCTTAGTAATAACTCCCTTTTCAACTGTGTTTTGAAACGTGTGAATCTCCCCTCATACTCCCCCTGCGCTGAGTTCCAGCGCACGGACCTGGCCACGGCCACGCACCCTTCCTGCCGGCAGCCTGCGCGCTGCCCGCTGAGGACAACACCCCACGCCGCCTCGCGTCTGTCGCCCTCGCCGTGACTCATCAGTGGTGATGTGTTTAAATTTTCAACTAATTCAAACAAAAGCAAAAAAAAAGACATTTTTACCTCATCTTAGCAACAAGAACACTTAGCATGTTTACCTAATTTACACTGTTATGTTTTGTTCTAATTTTCTTTTGATATTCTATGATATTTTATGATGTTCTGATGTTTTACGATGTTTTGATGTTTTATGATGATTCTTGTATACACACAATATTGTTGACATGTGTAAGTTCCCTTGCGACCCTTAGGAGGTCTTTAGAGTCTCTATACCCTCCCATAGATTAAGACCCCTGCCGTCTTCCGTGAGGGCCATTCTTAATCAAGTAATTTTTACTTTGCTTTACAAGCTAAATTTGTTTACATTCAAATAATAATTACATTGAGCGAATTCACGTACGTTCTCCGCTCCCACGGAGGGGGAGGAATGTAAAGGATGAGCCAGACAATAGAAGATTTTACTTTATTATATGAGCCTCCAACCAGTAACTTCATTTTTCGATTACGGCCAAGTCACGGCCGGCAGTGTTAGCTGCCTGTAAATTCTTTCATCCCACGGTCTAGTAACAGGAAGTCAGCACCGACGAAGGGCACCTTGTTCACGCGCCTCTCTCGTGTGCTGACGAGGTAACGCCGCCCCAGGCGTCGCTTAGCAGCCAACGCTCTGGAAAGTTCCATGCCGCCCGCACGGTTTGCTCGGTCCTGACCAATCACGGTGGAGGAAGCCGCGTGGTGCGTCGAATATACCCGGCCGACCGTCGCCGAGCCGGCTCTCTTGTATTCTTGCTCACCCGCGAGTCAGATGCGCGCCCTGCAGCATTGAACATCCCCCCGCTTCTCCCGGTGCTGCGGCCCTGTGGACTTAGTTTTGGCAGACAACCACTTTCGGTAGCTACGCGAACAATGTTCGCCAAATTGTAAGCTCTGGCTCACCCTCACCTCCCTAGGCCTATGTAGCCCCTTTCATCATGCTTTAGCCAATAAATGGCCTTTCTCTAAAATTTACACTATTATTCCATAACGCCCACCGCCTGCCCATACCCGCCATCCTGTACAGGTTTACTGTATCTCTTGGACCTTCTTATTGACGATTAAACACAGATATTGCATACGATTTTAATACAAAAGGCACAATGCCGACTTAAGTACAAGAGTACTGACACTCGAAATTTCTATGATTTGAAGCTCTCCTGTGAGTCCAATTTTAGATTCCGATGCTTCACTTCAGGTTTACTGAGTCCCTTGGACTTTCTTATTGACGATTAAACACAGATATTGCATCCGATTTTAATACAAAAGGCACAATGCCGACTTAAGTACAAGAGTACTGACACTCGAACTTTCTATGATTTGAAGCTCTCCTGTGAGTCCAATATCAGATTCCGATGCTTCACTTCAGGTTTACTGAGTCCCTTGGACTTTCTTATTGACGATGAAACACAGAAATTGCATCCCAATTTAATACAATAGGCACAATGCCGACCTAAGTACAAGAGGACTGACACTCTAACCCTGTATGATTTGAACCTCTCCTGAGAGTCCAGTTTTAGATTCCGATGCTTCACTTCAGGTTTACTGTATCCCTTCGACAATCTTATTGACGATGAAACACAGAAATAGCATCCGAATTTAATACAAAAGGCACAATGCCGACTTAAGTACAAGAGGACTGACACTCTAACTTTCTATGATTTGAACCTCTCCTGTGAGTCGAGTTTTAGATTCCTATGCTTCACTTCAGGTTTATTGTATCCCTTAGACCTTCTTATTGACGATGACACACAGTAAATGCATCCGAATTTATAAAAAGGCACAATGCCGTCTTAAGTACAAGAGGACTGACACTCTAATTTTCTATGATTTGAACCTCTCCTGAGAGTCCAGTTTTAGATTCCGAAGCTTCACTTCAGGATTACTGTATGCCTTGGACCTTCTTATTGACGATGAAACACAGAAATTCCATCCGAATTTAATACAAAAGGCACAATGCCGACTTAAGTACAAGAGGACTGACACTCTACCTTTCTATGATTTGAATCTCTCCTGTGAGTCCAGTTTTAGATTCCGATGCTTCACTTCAGGTTTACTGTATCCCTTGGACCTTCTTATTGACGATGAAACGCAGAAATTGCATCCGAATTTAATACAAAAGGCACAATGCCGTCTTAAGTACAAGAGGACTGACACACTAACTTTCTATGATTTGAACCACTCCTGTGAGTCCAGACTTACATTCCGACGCTTAACTTCAGGTTTACTGTATCCCTTGGACCTTCTTATTGACGATGAAACACAGAAATTGCATCCGAAATTAAGACAAAATGCACAATGCCGACATAAGTACAAGAGGACTGACACTCTAACTTTCGATCATTAGAACCTCTCCTGTGAGTCCAGTTTTAGTTTCCGATGCTTCACTTCAGGTTTACCGTATCACTTGGACCTTTTTATTGACGATGAAACACAGAAATTGCATCCGAATTCAATACAAAAGGCACAATGCCGACTTAATTACAAGAGGACTGACACTCTAACATTCTATGATTTGAACCTCTCCAGTGAGTCCCGTTTTAGATTCCGACGCTTCACTTCAGGTTTACTGTATCTCTTGGACCTTCTTATTGACGATTAAACACAGAAATTGCATCCGATTTTAATACAAAAGGCACAATGCCGACTTAAGTACAAGAGTACTGACTTTCGAACTATCTATGATTTGAACCTCTCCTGAAGGTCCAATTTTAGCTTCCGATGCTTCACTTCAGGTTTACTGAGTCCCTATGACTTTCTTATAGACGATGAAACAAAGAAATTGCAACCGAATTAAATACAATAGGCACAATGCTGACTTAAGTACAAGAGGACTGACACTCTAACTCTGTATGATTTGAACTTCTCCTGAGAGTCCAGTTTTAGATTCCGATGCTTCACTTCAGGTTTACTGTATCCCTTGGAAATTCTTATTGACGATGAAACACAGAAATCGCATCCGAATTTAATACAAAAGACACAATGCCGACTTAAGTACAAGAGGACTGACACTCTAACATTCTATGATTTGAACCTCTCCAGTGAGTCCCGTTTTTGATTCCGACGCTTCACTTCAGGTTTGCTGTATCTCTTGGACCTTCTTATTGACGATTAAACACAGAAATAGCATCCGATTTTAATACAAAAGGCACAATGCCGACTTAAGAACAAGAGTACTGACACTCGAACTTTCTATGATTTGAACCTCTCCTGTGAGTCCAATTTTAGGTTCCGATGCTTCACTTCAGGTTTACCGAGTCCCTTGGACTTTCTTATTGACGATGAAACACAGAAATTGCTTCCGAATTCTATACAATAGGCACAATAGCGACTTAAGTACAAGAGGACTGACACTCTATCTCTGTATGATTTGAACCTCTTCTGAGAGTCCAGTTTTATATTCCGATGCTTCACTTCAGGATTACTGTATCCCTTGGACATTCTTATTGACGATGAAACACAGAAATTGCATGTGAATTTAATACAAAAGGCACAATGTCGACTTAAGTACAAGAAGAGTGACACTCTAACTTTCTATGATTTGAACCACTCCTGTGAGTCCAGACTTAGATTCCGACGCTAAACTTCAGGTTTACTGTATCCCTTGGACCTTCTTATTGACGATGAAACACAGAAATTGCATCCGAATTTAAGACAAAATGCACAATGCCGACTTAAGTACAAGAGGACTGACACTCTAACTTTCGATCATTTGAACCTCTCCTGTGAGTTCAGTTTTAGATTCCGATGCTTCACTTCAGGTTTACTGTATCCCTTGGACCCTATTATAGACGATGAAACACAGAAATTGCATCCGAATTTAATACAAAAGGCACAATGTCGACTTAAGTACAAGAAGACTAACACTCTAACTTTCTATGATTTGAACCTCTCTTGTGAGTCCAGTTTCAGATTCCGATGCTTCACTTCAGGTTTACTGTATCACTTGGACCATTTTATTGACGATGAAACACAGAAATAGCATCCGAATTTAATACAAAAGGCACAATGCTGACTTA
Source organism: Schistocerca serialis cubense (assembly GCF_023864345.2). Taxonomy (NCBI): domain Eukaryota; kingdom Metazoa; phylum Arthropoda; class Insecta; order Orthoptera; family Acrididae; genus Schistocerca; species Schistocerca serialis. Next base: position 1,045,412,682 of record NC_064640.1, on the reverse strand, counting down.
AGTACAAGAGGACAGACACTCTAACATTCTATGATTTGAACCTCTCCAGTGAGTCCCGTTTTAGATTCCGACGCTAAACTTCAGGTTTACTGTATCTCTTGGACCTTCTTATTGAGGATTAAACACAGATATTGCATCCGATTTTAATACAAAAGGCACAATGCCGACTTAAGTACAAGACTGCTTACACTCGAACTTTCTATGATTTGAACCTCTCCTGTGAGTCCAATTTTAGCTTCCGATGCTTCACTTCAGGTTTACTGAGTCCCTTGGACTTTCTTATTGACGATGAAACACAGAAATTGCATCAGAATTTAATACAATAGGCACAATGCCGACTTATGTACAAGAGGACTGACACTCTAACTCTGTATGATTTGAACCTCCCCTGAGAGTCCAGTTTTAGATTCCGATGCTTCACTTCAGGTTTACTGTATCCCTTGGACATTCTTATTGACGATGAAACACAGTATTTGCATGCGAATTTAATAAAAAGGCACAATGCCGACTTAAGTACAAGAGGACCGACACTCTAGCTTTCTATCATTTGAACCTCTCCTGTGAGTCCAGTTTTAGATTCCTATGCTTCACTTCAGGTTTAATGTTTCCCTTGGACCTCCTTATTGACGATGAAACAAAGTAATTGCATCCAAATTTATTACAAAAGGCACAATGCCAACTTAAGTACAAGTGGACTGACACTCTAACTTTCTATGATTTAAACCTCTCTTGTGAGCCCAGTTTCAGATTCCGAGGCATCACTTCAGGTTTACTGTATCACTTGGACCTTTTTATTGACGATGAAACACAGAAATTGCATCCGAATTCAATACAAAAGGCACAATGCCGACTTAAGTACAAGAGGACTGTCACTCTAACATTCTATGATTTGAACCTCTCCAGTGAGTCCCGTTTTAGATTCCGACGCTTCGCTTCAGGTTTACTGTATCCCTTGGACTTTCTTATTGACGATTAAACACAGAAATTGCATCCGATTTTAATACAAAAGGCACAATGCCGACTTAAGTACAAGAGTACTGACTTTCGAACTATCTATGATTTGAACCTCTCCTGTGAGTCCAATTTTAGCTTCCGATGCTTCACTTCAGGTTTACTGAGTCCATATGACTTTCTTATAGACGATGAAACACAGAAATTGCAACCGAATGTAATACAATAGGCACAATGCTGACTTAAGTACAAGAGGACTGACACTCTAACTCTGTATGATTTGAACTTCTCCTGAGAGTCCAGTTTTAGGTTCCGATGCTTCACTTTAGGTTTACTGTATCCCTTGGTAATTCTTATTGACGATGAAACACAGAAATCGCATCCGAATTTAATACAAAAGACACAATGCCGACTTAAGTACAAGAGGACTGACACTCTAACATTCTATGATTTGAACCTCTCCAGTGAGTCCCGTTTTAGATTCCGACGCTTCACTTCAGGTTTGCTGTACCTCTTGGACCTTCTTATTGACGATTAAACACAGAAATAGCATCCGATTTTAATACAAAAGGCACAATGTCGACTTAAGTACAAGAGTACTAACACTCGAACTTTCTATGATTTGAACCTCTCCTGTGAGTCCAATTTTAGCTTCCGATGCTTCACATCAGGTTTACCGAGTCCCTTGGACTTTCTTATTGACGATGAAACACAGAAATTGCATCCGAATTCAATACAATAGGCACAATAGCGACTTAAGTACAAGAGGACTGACACTCTAACTCTGTATGATTTGAACCTCTCCTGAGAGTCCAGTTTTATATTCCGATGCTTCACATCAGGTTTACTGTATCCCTTGGACATTCTTATTGACGATGAAACACAGAAATTGCATCCGAATTTGATACAAAAGGCACAATGCCGACTTAAGTACAAGAGGACTGACACTCGAACTTTCTATCATTTGAACCTCTCCTGTGAGTCCAGTTTTAGATTCCTATGCATCACTTGAGGTTTATTGTATCCCTTAGACCTTCTTGTTGACGATGACACACAGTAATTGCATCCGAATTTAATACAAAATGCACAATGCCGACTTAAGTACAAGAGGACTGACACTCAAATTTTCTATGATTTTGAACCTCTCCTGAGAGTCCAGTTTTAGATTCCGATGCTTCACTTCAGGATTACTGTATGCCTTGGACCTTCGTATTGATGATGAAACACAGAAATTACATCCGAATTTAATACAAAAGGCACAATGCCGACTTAAGTACTAGAGGACTGACACTCTAACTTTCTATGATTTGAACCTGTACTGTGAGTCCAGTTTTAGATTCCGATGCTTTACTTTAGGTTTACTGTATCCGTTGGACCTTCTTATTGACGATGAAACACAGATATTGCATCTGAATTTAATACAAAAGGCACAATGCCGACTTAAGTACCAGAGGACTGCACTCTAACTTTCTATGATTTGAACCTCTCCTGTGAGTCCAGTTTCAGATTCCGATGCTTCACTTCACGTTTACTGTATCCCTTGTACCTTCTTATTGACGATGAAACACAGAAATTGCATCCGAAATTAATACAAAACGCACAATGCCGACTTAAGTACAAGAAGAGTGACACTCTAACTTTCTATGATTTGAACCTCTCCTGTGAGTCCAGTTTTATAGTCCGATGCTTCACTTCAGGTTTACTGTATCCCTTGGACGTTCTTACTGACGATGAAACACAGAAATTGCATCCGAATTTTATACAAACCGCACATTGCGGCCTGAAGTACAATAGGACTGACACTTTAACTTTCTATGATTTGAACCACTCCTGTGAGTGCAGTTTTAGATTCCGATGTTTCACTTCAGGTTTACTGTATACCTTCGGCCTTCTTATTGACGATGAAGCACAGAAATTGCATCCGATTTTAATACAAAAGGCACAATGCTGACTTAAGTACAAGCGGATGACACTAACTTTCGATGATTTGAACCTCTCCTGTGAGTCCAGTTTTAGATTCCAATGCTTCACTTCAGGTTTACTGTATCCCTTATACCTTCTTATTGACGATGAAACGCAGAAATTGCATCAGAATTTAATACAAAAGGCACAATGCCATCTTAAGGACAAGAGGACTGACACACTATGATTTGAACCTCTCCTGTGAGTCCAGACTTAGATTCCGACGCTTCACTTCAGGTTTACTGTATCACTTGGACCTTCTTATTGACGATGAAACACAGAAATTGCATCCGAATTTAAGACAAAATGCACAATGCCGACTTAAGTACAAGAGGACTGACACTCTAACTTTCTATCATTTGAACCTCTCCTGTGAGTCCAGTTTTAGATTCCTATGCTTAACTTCAGGTTTACTGTATCCCTTGGACCCTATTATAGACGATGAAACACAGAAATTGCATCCGAATTTAATACAAAAGGCACAATGTCGACTTAAGTACAAGAAGACTAACACTCTAACTTTCTATGATTTGAACCTCTCTTGTGAGTCCAGTTTCAGATTCCGATGCTTCACTTCAGGTTTACTGTATCACTTGGACCATTTTATTGACGATGAAACACAGAAATAGCATCCGAATTTAATACAAAAGGCACAATGCTGACTTAAGTACAAGAGGACAGACACTCTAACATTCTATGATTTGAACCTCTCCAGTGAGTCCCGTTTTAGATTCCGACGCTAAACTTCAGGTTTACTGTATCTCTTGGACCTTCTTATTGAGGATTAAACACAGATATTGCATCCGATTTTAATACAAAAGGCACAATGCCGACTTAAGTACAAGACTGCTTACACTCGAACTTTCTATGATTTGAACCTCTCCTGTGAGTCCAATTTTAGCTTCCGATGCTTCACTTCAGGTTTACTGAGTCCCTTGGACTTTCTTATTGACGATGAAACACAGAAATTGCATCCGAATTTAATACAATAGGCACAATGCCGACTTATGTACAAGAGGACTGACACTCTAACTCTGTATGATTTGAACCTCCCCTGAGAGTCCAGTTTTAGATTCCGATGCTTCACTTCAGGTTTACTGTATCCCTTGGACATTCTTATTGACGATGAAACACAGTATTTGCATGCGAATTTAATAAAAAGGCACAATGCCGACTTAAGTACAAGAGGACCGACACTCTAGCTTTCTATCATTTGAACCTCTCCTGTGAGTCCAGTTTTAGATTCCTATGCTTCACTTCAGGTTTAATGTTTCCCTTGGACCTCCTTATTGACGATGAAACAAAGTAATTGCATCCAAATTTATTACAAAAGGCACAATGCCAACTTAAGTACAAGAGGACTGACACTCTAACTTTCTATGATTTAAACCTCTCTTGTGAGCCCAGTTTCAGATTCCGAGGCATCACTTCAGGTTTACTGTATCACTTGGACCTTTTTATTGACGATGAAACACAGAAATTGCATCCGAATTCAATACAAAAGGCACAATGCCGACTTAAGTACAAGAGGACTGTCACTCTAACATTCTATGATTTGAACCTCTCCAGTGAGTCCCGTTTTAGATTCCGACGCTTCGCTTCAGGTTTACTGTATCCCTTGGACTTTCTTATTGACGATTAAACACAGAAATTGCATCCGATTTTAATACAAAAGGCACAATGCCGACTTAAGTACAAGAGTACTGACTTTCGAACTATCTATGATTTGAACCTCTCCTGTGAGTCCAATTTTAGCTTCCGATGCTTCACTTCAGGTTTACTGAGTCCATATGACTTTCTTATAGACGATGAAACACAGAAATTGCAACCGAATGTAATACAATAGGCACAATGCTGACTTAAGTACAAGAGGACTGACACTCTAACTCTGTATGATTTGAACTTCTCCTGAGAGTCCAGTTTTAGATTCCGATGCTTCACTTCAGGTTTACTGTATCCCTTGGTAATTCTTATTGACGATGAAACACAGAAATCGCATCCGAATTTAATACAAAAGACACAATGCCGACTTAAGTACAAGAGGACTGACACTCTAACATTCTATGATTTGAACCTCTCCAGTGAGTCCCGTTTTAGATTCCGACGCTTCACTTCAGGTTTGCTGTACCTCTTGGACCTTCTTATTGACGATTAAACACAGAAATAGCATCCGATTTTAATACAAAAGGCACAATGTCGACTTAAGTACAAGAGTACTAACACTCGAACTTTCTATGATTTGAACCTCTCCTGTGAGTCCAATTTTAGCTTCCGATGCTTCACATCAGGTTTACCGAGTCCCTTGGACTTTCTTATTGACGATGAAACACAGAAATTGCATCCGAATTCAATACAATAGGCACAATAGCGACTTAAGTACAAGAGGACTGACACTCTAACTCTGTATGATTTGAACCTCTCCTGAGAGTCCAGTTTTATATTCCGATGCTTCACATCAGGTTTACTGTATCCCTTGGACATCCTTATTGACGATGAAACACAGAAATTGCATCCGAATTTAATACAAAAGGCACAATGCCGACTTAAGTACAAGAGGACTGACACTCGAACTTTCTATCATTTGAACCTCTCCTGTGAGTCCAGTTTTAGATTCCTATGCATCACTTGAGGTTTATTGTATCCCTTAGACCTTCTTGTTGACGATGACACACAGTAATTGCATCCGAATTTAATACAAAATGCACAATGCCGACTTAAGTACAAGAGGACTGACACTCAAATTTTCTATGATTTTGAACCTCTCCTGAGAGTCCAGTTTTAGATTCCGATGCTTCACTTCAGGATTACTGTATGCCTTGGACCTTCGTATTGATGATGAAACACAGAAATTACATCCGAATTTAATACAAAAGGCACAATGCCGACTTAAGTACTAGAGGACTGACACTCTAACTTTCTATGATTTGAACCTGTACTGTGAGTCCAGTTTTAGATTCCGATGCTTTACTTTAGGTTTACTGTATCCGTTGGACCTTCTTATTGACGATGAAACACAGATATTGCATCTGAATTTAATACAAAAGGCACAATGCCGACTTAAGTACCAGAGGACTGCACTCTAACTTTCTATGATTTGAACCTCTCCTGTGAGTCCAGTTTCAGATTCCGATGCTTCACTTCACGTTTACTGTATCCCTTGTACCTTCTTATTGACGATGAAACACAGAAATTGCATCCGAAATTAATACAAAGGCACAATGCCGACTTAAGTACAAGAAGAGTGACACTCTAACTTTCTATGATTTGAACCTCTCCTGTGAGTCCAGTTTTATAGTCCGATGCTTCACTTCAGGTTTACTGTATCCCTTGGACGTTCTTACTGACGATGAAACACAGAAATTGCATCCGAATTTTATACAAACCGCACATTGCGGCCTGAAGTACAATAGGACTGACACTTTAACTTTCTATGATTTGAACCACTCCTGTGAGTGCAGTTTTAGATTCCGATGTTTCACTTCAGGTTTACTGTATACCTTCGGCCTTCTTATTGACGATGAAGCACAGAAATTGCATCCGATTTTAATACAAAAGGCACAATGCTGACTTAAGTACAAGCGGATGACACTAACTTTCGATGATTTGAACCTCTCCTGTGAGTCCAGTTTTAGATTCCAATGCTTCACTTCAGGTTTACTGTATCCCTTGGACCTTCTTATTGACGATGAAACGCAGAAATTGCATCAGAATTTAATACAAAAGGCACAATGCCATCTTAAGGACAAGAGGACTGACACACTATGATTTGAACCTCTCCTGTGAGTCCAGACTTAGATTCCGACGCTTCACTTCAGGTTTACTGTATCACTTGGACCTTCTTATTGACGATGAAACACAGAAATTGCATCCGAATTTAAGACAAAATGCACAATGCCGACTTAAGTACAAGAGGACTGACACTCTAACTTTCTATCATTTGAACCTCTCCTGTGAGTCCAGTTTTAGATTCCTATGCTTAACTTCAGGTTTATTGTATCCCTTTGACCTCCTTATTAACGATGAAACAAAGTAATTTCATCCGAATTTAATACAAAAGGCACAATGCCGACTTAAGTACAAGAGGACTGACACTCTAACTTTCTATGATTTGAACCACTCTTGTGAGTCCAGTTCCAGATTCCGATGCTTCACTTCAGGTTTACTGTATCACTTCGACCTTCTTATTGACGATGAAACACAGAAATTGCATCCGAATTGAATACAAAAGGCACAATGCCGACTTAAGTACAAGAGGACTGACACTATAACATTCTATGATTTGAACCTCGCCAGTGAGTCCCGTTTTAGATTCCGACGCTTCACTTCAGGTTTACTGTATCTCTTGGACCTTCTTATTGACGATTAAAAACAGAAATTGCATCCGATTTTAATACAAAAGATACAATGCCGACTTAAGTACAAGAGTACTGACACTCGCACTATCTATGATTTGAACCTCTCCTGTAAGTCCAATTTTAGCTTCCGATGCTTCACTTCACTTTTACTGAGTCCCTAGGACTTTCTTATAGACGATGAAACACAGAAATTGCATCCGAATTTAATACAATAGGCACAATGCCGACTTAAGTACAAAAGGACTGACACTCTAACTCTGTATGATTTGAACCCCTCCTGAGAGTCCAGTTTTATATTCCTATGCTTCACTTCAGGTCTACTGTATCCCTTGGCAATTCTTATTGACGATGAAACACAGAAATCGCATCCGAATTTAATACAAAAGGCACAATGCCGACTTAAGTACAAGAGGACTGACACACTAACTTTCTATGATTTGAACCTCTCCTGTGAGTCCAGACTTTGATTCCGACGCTTCACTTCAGGTTTACTGTATCCCTTGGACCTTCTTATTGACAATGAAACACAGATATTGCATCCGAATTTAAGACAAAAGGCACAATGCCGCCTTAAGTACAAGAGGACTGACACTCTAACTTTCTATCATTTGACCCTCTCCTGTGAGTGCAGTTTTAGATTCCGATGCTTCACTTCAGATTTATTGTATCCCTAGGACCTTCTCATTGACGATGACACACAGTAATTGCATCCGAATTTAATACCAAAGGCACAATGCCGACTTAAGTACAAGAGGACTGACACTCTAATTTTCTATGATTTGAACCTCTCCTGTGAGTACAGTTTTAGATTCCGATGCTTCACTTCAGGTTTACTGTATCCATTGGACCCTAATATTGACGATGAAACACAGGAATTGCATCCGAATTTAATACAAAAGGCACGATGCCGACTTAAGTACAAGAGGAATGGCACTCTAATATTCTATGTTTTGAACCTCTCCTGTGAGTCCCGTTTTAGATTCCGACGCTTCACTTCAGGTTTACTGTATCTCTTGGACCTTCTTATTGACGATTAAACACAGATATTTCATTCGATTTTAATACAAAAGGCACAATGCCGACTTATGTACAAGAGTACTGACACTCGAACTTTCTATGATTTCAACCTCTCCTGTGAGTCCAGTTTAAGATTCCGATGCTTCACTTCAAGTTTACTGAGTCCCTTGGACTTTCTTATTGACGATGAAACACAGAAATTGCATCCCAATTTAATACAATAGGCACAATGCCGACATAAGTACAAGAGGACTGACACTCTTACTCTCTATGATTTGAACCTCTCCTGAGAGTCCGGTTTTAGAAGCCGATGCTTCACTTCAGGATTTCTGTATGCCTTGTACCTTCATATTAACGATGAAACACAGAAATTGCATCCGAATTTAATACAAAAGGCACAATGCCGACTTAAGTACAAAAGGACTGACACTCTAACTTCCTATGATTTGAACCTCTCCTATGAGTCCAGTTTTAGATTCCGATGCTACACTTCAGGTTTACTGTATCCCTTGGACCTTCTTATTAACGATGAAACACAGAAATTGCATCTGAATTTAATACAAAAGGCACATGCCGACGTAAGTACAAGAGTACTGACAATCTAACTTTCTATGATTTGATCCTCTCCTGTGAGTCCAGTTTTAGATTCCGATGCTTCACTTCAGGTTTACTGTATCCCTTGGACCTTCTTATTGACAATGAAACACAGATATTGCATCCGAATTTAATACAAAAGGCACAATGCCGACTTAAGTACAAGAGGAGTGACACTCTAACTTTCTATGATTTGAACCTCTCCTGTGAGTCCAGTTTTGGATTGCGATGCTTCATTTCAGATTTACTGTATCCCTTGGACCTTCTTATTGACAATGAAACACAGAAATTGCATCCGAATTTAATACAAAAGGCACAATGCCGACTTAAGTACAAGAGGACTGACACTCAAACTTTCTATGATTTGAACCTCTCCTGTGAGTCCAGTTTCAGATTCCGATGCTTCACTTGAGGTGTACTGCATCCCTTGGACCTTCTTATTGACGATGAAACACAGAAATTGCATCCGAATTTAATACAAAAGGCACAATGCCGATTTAAGTACAAGAGGACTGACACTCTAACTTTCTATGATTTGAACCTCTCCTGTGAGTCCAGTTTTAGATTCCGATGCTTCACTTCAGGTTTACTGTATCCCTTGGACCTTCTTATTGACGATGAAACACAGAAATTGCATCCGAATTTAATACAAAAGGCACTAGGCCGACTTAAGTACAAGACGACTGACACTCTATCTTTCTATGATTTGAACCTCTCTTGTGAGTCCAGTTTTTGATTCCGATGCTTCACTTAACGTTTTCTGTATACCTTGGACCTTCTTATTGACGATGAACACAGAAATTGCATCCGAATTTAATACAAAAGGCACTAGGCCGACTTAAGTACAAGAGCACTGACACTCTAACTTTCTATGATTTGAATCTCTCCTGTGAGTCCAGTTTAAGATTCCGATGCATCACTTGAGGTTTACTGTATCCCATGGACCTTCTTATTGACGATGAAACACAGAAATTGCATCCGAATTTAATACAAAGGGCACAATGCCGACTTAAGTACCAGAGGACTGACACTCTAACTTTCTATGATTTGAACCTCTCCTGTGAGTCCAATTTTAGATTTACATGCTTCACTTGAGGTTTACTGTATCTCTTGGACCTTCTTATTGACGATGAAACACAGAAATTGCATCCGAATTTAATGCAAAAGGCACAATGCCTACTTAAGTGCAAGAGGACTGACACTCTAACTTTCTATGATTTGAATCTCTCCTGTGAATTTAGTTTTAGATTCGAGTGCTTCACTTCAGGTGTACTGTATCCCTTGGACCTTCTTATTGACGATGAAACACAGAAATTGCATCCGAATTTAATACAAAAGGCACAATGTCGACTTAAGTACAAGAGGACTGACACTCTAATTTTCTATGATTTGAACCTCTCTTGTGAGTCCAGTCTTAGATTCCGAAGCTTCACTTCAGGTTTACTGTATACCGTGGACCTTCTTATTGACGATGAAACACAGAAATTGCATCTGAATTTAATACAAAAGGCACAATACCGACTTAAGTACAAGAGGACTGACACTCTAACTTTCTATGATTTGAACCTCTCCTGTGAGTCCAGTATTAGATTCCGATGCTTCCCTTTAGGTTTACTGTATTCCTTGGACCTTCTTATTGACGATGAAACACAGAAATTGCATCCGAATTTAATACAAAAGGCACTATGTCGACTTAAGTACAAGACGACTGACACTCTAACTCTCTATGATTTGAACATCTCTTGTGAGTCCAGTTTTAGATTCCGATGCTTCAGTTCACGTTTACTGTATACCTTGGACCTTCTTATTGACGATGAAACACAGAAATTGCATCCGTATTTAATACAAAAGGCACAATGTCGACTTAAGTTCAAGAGAACTGACACTCTAACTTTCTATGATTTGAACCGCTCTTGTGAGTCCAGTTTTAGATTCCGATGCTTCACTTCAGGATTACTGTATACCTTGGACATTCTTATTGACGATGAAACACAGAAATTGCATCCGAATTTAATACAAAAGGCACAATGCCGACTTAAGTACAAGAGGACCGACACTCTAATTTTCTATGATTTCAACCTCTCCTGTGAGTCCAGGTTTAGATTCCGATGCTCCACTCCAGGTTTATTGTATACCTTTGACCTTCCTATTGACGATGAAAACCAGAAATTGCATCCGAATTTAATACAAAATGCACAATGCCGACTTAAGTACAAGAGGATTGACACTCTAACTTTCTATGATTTGAATCTCTCCTGTTAATCCAGTTTTAGATTCGAATGCTTCACTTCAGGTTTACTGTATCTCTTGGAAATTCTTATTGACGATGAAACACAGATATTGCATCCCAATTTAATACAAAAGGCACTAGGCCGACTTAAGTACAAGACGACTGACACTCTAACTTTCAATGATTTGAACCTCTCTTGTGAGTCCTGTTTTAGATTCCAATGCTTCACTTCACGTTTACTGTATACCTTGGACCTTCCTATTGACGATGAAACACAGAAATTGCATCCGAATTTAATACAAAAGGCACTAGGCCGACTTAAGTACAAGAGGACTGACACTCTAACTTTCTATGATTTGAACCTCTCCTGTGAGTCCAGTTTTAGATTCCGATGCATCACTTCAGGTTTACTGTATCCCTTGGACCTTCTTATTGACGATGAAACACAGAAATTGCATCCAAATTTAATACAAAAGGCACAATGCCGACATAAGTACAAAAGGACTGACACTCTAACTTTCTATGATTTGAACCTCTCCTGTGAGTCCAGTTTTAGATTCCGTTGCTTCACTTCAGGTGTACTGTATCCCTTGGACCTTCTTATTGACGATCAAACACAGAAATTGCATCAGAATTTAATACAAAAAGCACAATGTCGACTTTAGTACAAGAGGACAGACAGTCCACCTTTCTATGATCTGAACCACTCTTGTGAGTCCAGTTTTAGATTCCGATGCTCCACTTCAGGCTTACTGTATCCCTTGGACCTTCCGATTGACGATGAAAACACGAAATTGCATCCGAATTTAATACAAAATGCACAATGCCGACTTAAGTACAAGAGGACTGACACTCTAACTTTCTATGATTTGAACCTCTCCTGTGCATCCAGTTTTAGATTCGAATGCTTCACTTCAGGTTTACTGTATCTCTTGGAAATTCTTATTGACGATGAAACACAGAAATTGCATCCGAATTTAACACAAAAGCCACAAAGCCGACTTAAGTACAAGTGGACTGACACTCTAACTTTCTATGATTTGAACCTCTCCTGTGAGTCCAGTTTTACATTCCGATGCTTCACTTCAGGTGTACTGTATCCCTTGGACCTTCTTATTGACGATGAAACACAGATATTGCATCAGAATTTAATACAAAAGGCACAATGTCGACTTAAGTACAAGAGGACAGACAGTCTAACTTTCTATGATTTGAACCTCTCTTGTGAGTCCAGTTTTAGATTCCGATGCTTCACTTTAGGTTTACTGTATACCTTGGACCATCTTATTGACGATGAAACACAGTAATTGCATCCGAATTTAATACAAAAGGCACAATTCCGACTTAAGTACAAGAGGACTGACACTCTAACTTTCTATGATTTCAACATATCCTGTGAGTCCAGTTATAGTTTCCGATGATCCACTTCAGGTTTACTGTATCCCTTGGACCTTCCTATTGACGATGAATCACAGATATAGCATCCGAATTTAATACAAAATGCACAATGCCGACTTAAGTACAAGCGGACTGACACTCTAACTTTCTATGATTTGAACCTCTCCTGTGAGTCCCGTTTTAGATTCGGATGCTTCACTTCAGGTTACTGTATCTCTTGGACCTTCTTATTGACGATGAAACACAGAAATTGCATCCGAATTTAATACAAAAGGCACAATGCCGACTTAAGTACAAGAGGACTGACATTCTAACTTTCTACGACTTGAACCTCTCTTGTGAATCCCGTTTTAGATACCGATGCTTCACTTCACGTTTACTGTATACCTTGGACCTTCTTATTGATGATGACACAGATATTAAATCCGAATTTAATACAAAAGGCAAAACAGCGACTTAAGTACAAGAGGACTGACACTCTAACTTTCTTTGATTTGAACCTCTCCTGTGAGTCCAGTTATAGATTCCGATGCTTCACTTCAGGTTTACTGTATCCCTTGGACTTACTTATTGACGATGAAACACAGAAATTGGATCCGAATTTAATACAAAAGGCACAATGCCGACTTAGGTACAAGAGCACTGACACTCTAACTGTCTATGATTTGAACCTGTCTTGTGGGTCCAGTTTCAGATTCCGATGCTTCACTTCAGGTTTACTGTACACCTTGGAACTTCTTGTTGACGATGGAACACTGAAATTGCATCCGAATTAAATACAAAAGGCATAATTCCAACTTAAGTACAATCGGACTGATTATCTAACTTTCTATGATTTGGACCTCTCCCGTAAGTCCAGTTTTAGATTCTGATGCTTCACTTCCTGTTTACTGTATCCCTTGGACCTTCTTATTGACGATGAAACACATAAATTGCAACCGAATTTAATACAAAAGGCACAATGTCGACTTAAGTACAAGAGGACTGACACTCTAATTCTCTTTGATTTGAACCTCTCCTGTGAGTCCAGTTGTAGATTCCGACGCTTTACTTCAGGTTTACTGCATCCCTTGGACCTTCTTATTGACGATGAAACACAGAAATTGGATCCGAATGTAATACAAAAGGCACATAGCCGACTTAAGTACAAAAGGACTCACACCCTAACTCTCTATGATTAGAACCTCTCCTGTGAGTCCAGTTATAGATTCCGATGCTTCACTTCAGGTTTACTGTATCCCTTGGACTTACTTATTGACGATGAAACACAGAAATTGGATCCGAATTTAATACAAAAGGCACAATGCCGACTTAAGTACAAGAGGACTGACACTCGAACTTTTATTATGATTTCAACCTCTCCTGTGAGTCCAGTTTTAAATTCCGATGCTTCACTTCAGGTTTAATGTTTCCTTGGACGTTCTTATTTACGATGAAACACAGAAATTGCATCCAAATTTAATACAAAAGGCACAATGCGGACATAAGTACAAGAGGACTAACACTCTAACTCTCAATGATTTGAACCTCTCCTGTGAGTCCAGTTTTAGACTCCGATGCTTCACTTCAGGTTTACTGTATCCCTTGGACCTTCTTATTGACAATGAAACATAGAAATTGCATCCGAATTTAATACAAAAGGCACAATGCTGACTTAAGTACAAGAGGACTGACACTCTAACTTTCTATGATTTGAACCTCTCCTGTGAGTCCAGTTTTAGATTCCGGTGCTTCACTTCAGGTTTACTGTATCCCTTGGACCTTCTTGTTGACGATGAAACACAGAAATTGCATCCGAAATTAATACAAAAGGCACATAGCCGACTTAAGTACAAAAGGACTCACACCCTAACTCTCTATGATTTGAACCTCTCCTGTGAGTTCAGTTTTAGATTCCGATGCTTCACTTCAGGTTTACTGTATCCCTTGGACCTTCTTATTGACGATGAAACACAGAAATTGCATCCGAATTTAAAACAAAAAGGACAATACCGACTTAAGTACAAGGCTAACGACACTCTAAATTTCTTTGATTTGAACCTCTCCTGGTAGTCCAGTTTTAGATTCCGCTGCTTCACTTCAGGTTTACTGTATCCCCTGGACCCTCTTATTGACGATGAAACACAGAAATTGCATCCGAATCCAATACAAAAGGCACAATACCGACTTAAGTACAAGAGGACTGACACTCTAACTTTCTATGATATGAACCTCTCCTGTGAGTCCAGTTTTAGATTCCGATGCTTCACTTCAGCTTTACTGTAACCCTTGGACATTCTTATTGACGATGAAACACAGGAATTGCATCCGAATTTAAAACAAAAGGCACAATGCCGACTTAAGTACAAGAGGACTGACACTCTAACTTTCTGTGATTTGAACCTCTACTGTGAGTCCAGTTTTAGATTCCTATGCTTCACTTCAGGTTTACTGTATCTCTTGGACCTACATATTGACGATGAAACACAGAAATTGCATCCGAATTTAATACAAAAGGCACAATGCCGACTTAAGTACAAGGGGACTGACTCTCTAACTTTCTATGATTTGAACCTCTCCTGTGAGTCCAGTTATAGATTCCGATGCTTCACCTCAGGTTTACTGTATCCCTTGGACCTTCTTATTGACGATAAACACAGATATTAAATCCCAAATTAATAGAAAAGGTAAAACACCGACTTAAGTACAAGAGGACTGACACTCTAACACTCTATGATTTGAACCTCTCCTGTGGGTCCAATTTTAGATTCCGATGCTTCACTTCAGTTTTACTGTATCCCTTGTACCTTCTTATTGACGATGAAACACAGATATTGGATCCGAATTTAATACAAAAGGCACAAAGCCGACTTAAGTACAAGAGGACTGACACTCTAACTTTTATTATAATTTGAACCTCTCCTGTGAGCCCAGTTTTAAATTCCGATACTTCACTTCAGGTTTACTGTTTCCTTGGACGTTCTTATTGACGATGAAACACAGAAATTGCATCCAAATCTAATACAAAAGGCGCAATGCGGGCTTAAGTACAAGAGGACTGACACTTTAACTGTCTATGATTTGAACCTCTCTTGTGAGTCCAGTTTTGGAATCCGATGCTTCACTTCAGGTTTACTGTATACCTTGGAACTTCTTCTTGACCATGGAACACAGAAATTGCATCCGAATTTAATACAAAAGCATAATTCCGACTTAAGTAGAAGCGGACTGATTATCTAACTGTCTATGAATTGGACCTCTCCTGTAAGTCCAGTTTTAGATTCCGATGCTTCACTTCCGGTTTACTGTATCCCTTGGACCTTCTTATTGACGATGAAACACAGAAATTGGATCCGAATTTAATACAAAGGGCACAATGCGGGCTTAAGTACAAGAGGACTGACACTCTAACTCTCTATGATTTGAACCTTTCCTGTGAGTCCAGTTTTAGATTCCGATGCTTCACTTCCGGTTTACTGTATCCCTTGGACCTTGTTATTGACGATGAAACACAGAAATTGCATCCAAATTTAATACAAAGGCACAATGCGGACTTAAGTACAAGAGGACTAACACTGTAAATCTCTATAATTTGAACCTCTCCTGTGAGTCCACTTTTAGACTCCGATGCTTCACTTGAGGTTTACTGTATCCCTTGGGCATTCTTATTGACGATGAAACATAGAAATTGCATCCGAATTTAAAACAAAAGGCACAATACCGACTTAAGTACAAGGGTACCGACACTCTAACTTTCTTTGATTTGAACCCCTCCTGTGAGTCCAATTTTAGATTCCGATGCTTCACTTCAGGTTCACTCTATTCCCTGGACCTTCTTATTGACGATGAAACACAGAAATTGCATCCGAATTTAACACAAAAGGCACAATACCGACTTAAGTACAGGAGGACTGACACTTTAACTTTCGATGATTTGAACCTCTCCTGTGAGTCCAGTTTTACATTCGGATGCCTCACTTCAGGTTTACTGTATGTCTTGGACCTTCTTATTGACGATGAAACACAGAAATTGCATCCGAATTTAATACAAAAGGCACAATGCCGACTTAAGTACAAGAGGACTGACACTCTAACTCTCTATGATTTGAACCTCTCCTGTGAGTCCAGTTTTAGATTCCGATGCTTTACTTCAGGTTTACTGCATCCCTTGGACCTTCTTATTGACGATGAAACACAGAAATTGGATCCGAATTTAATACAAAAGGCACAATGCCGACTTAAGTACAAGAGGACTGACACTCTAACTTTTATTATGATTTGAACCTCTCCTGTGAGTCCAGTTTTAAATTCCGATGCTTCACTTCAGGTTTACTGTTTCCTTGGACGTTCTTATTGACGATGAAACACAGAAATTGCATCCAAATTTAATACAAAAGGCACAATGCGGACTTAAGTACATGAGGACTATTACTTTAACTCTCTATGATTTGAACCTCTCCTGTGAGTCCAGTTTTAGATTCCGATGCTTCACTTCAGGTATACTGTATCCCTTGGACCTTCTTATTGACGATGAAGCATAGAAATTAAATCCGAATTTAATACAAAAGGCACAATGCCGACTTAAGTACAAGAGGACTGACACTCTAACTTTTATTATGATTTGAACCTCTCCTGTGAGTCCAGTATTAAATTCCGATGCTTCACTTCAGGTTTACTGTATACCTTGGACCTTCTTATTGCCGATGAAACACAGAAATTGCATCCGAATTTAATACAAAAGGCACAATGCAAACTTAAGTACAAGAGGACTGACACTCTAACATTCTATGATATGAACCTCTCCTGTGAGTCCAGTTTTAGATTCCGATGCTTCACTTCAGCTTTACTGTAACCCTTGGACATTCTTATTGACGATGAAACACAGGAATTGCATCCGAATTTAAAACAAAAGTCACAATGCCGACTTAAGTACAAGAGGACTGACACTCTAACTTTCTGTGATTTGAACCTCTACTGTGAGTCCAGTTTTAGATTCCTATGCTTCACTTCAGGTTTACTGTATCTCTTGGACCTACATATTGACGATGAAACACAGAAATAGCATCCGAATTTAATACAAAAGGCACAATGCCGACTTAAGTACAAGGGGACTGACTCTCTAACTTTCTATGATTTGAACCTCTCCTGTGAGTCCAGTTATAGATTCCGATGCTTCACTTCAGGTTTACTGTATCCCTTGGACCTTCTTATTGACGATGAAACACAGATATTAAATCCGAAATTAATAGAAAAGGTAAAACACCGACTTAAGTACAAGTGGACTGACACTCTAACTTTCTTTGATTTGAACCTCTCCTGTGAGTCCAGTTATAGATTCCGATGCTTCACCTCAGGTTTACTGTATCCCTTGGAACGTCTTCTTGACGATGGAACACAGAAATTGCATCCGAATTTAATACAAAAGGAATAATTCCGACTTAAGTACAAGCGGACTGATTATCTAACATTCTATGATTTGGACCTCTTCTGTAAGTCCAGTTTTAGATTCCGGAGCTTCACTTCCGGTTTACTGTATCCCTTGGACCTTCTTATTGACGATGAAACAAATAAATTGCATCTGAATTTAATATAAAAGGCATAATGCCGACTTAAGTACAAGTGGACTGACACTCTAACTCCCTATGATTTGAACTTCTCCTGTGGGTCCAATTTTAGATTCCGATGCTTCACTTCAGTTTTACTGTATCCCTTGGACCTTCTTATTGACGATGAAACACAGATATTGGATCCGAATTTAATACAAAAGGCACAAAGCCGACTTAAGTACAAGAGGACTGACACTCTAACTTTTATTATAATTTGAACCTCTCCTGTGAGCCCAGTTTTAAATTCCGATACTTCACTTCAGGTTTACTGTTTCCTTGGACGTTCTTATTGACGATGAAACACAGAAATTGCATCCAAATCTAATACAAAAGGCGCAATGCGGGCTTAAGTACAAGAGGACTGACACTTTAACTCTCTATGATTTGAACCTCTCTTGTGAGTCCAGTTTTAGAATCCGATGCTTCACTTCAGGTTTACTGTATACCTTGGAACTTCTTCTTGACCATGGAACACAGAAATTGCATCCGAATTTATTACAAAAGCATAATTCCGACTTAAGTAGAAGCGGATTGATTATCTAACTTTCTATGAATTGGACCTCTCCTGTAAGTCCAGTTTTAGATTCCGATGCTTCACTTCAGGTTTACTGTATCCCTTGGACCTTCTTATTGACGATGAAACACAGAAATTGGATCCGAATTTAATACAAAGGGCACAATGCGGGCTTAAGTACAAGAGGACTGACACTCTAACTCTCTATGATTTGAACCTCTCCTGTGAGTCCAGTTTTAGATTCTGATGCTTCACTTCCGGTTCACTGTATCCCTCGGACCTTGTTATTGACGGTGAAACACAGAAATTGCATCCAAATTTAATACAAAGGCACAATGCGGACTTAAGTACAAGAGGACTAACACTGTAAATCTCTATAATTTGAACCTCTCCTGTGAGTCCACTTTTAGACTCCGATGCTTCACTTGAGGTTTACTGTATCCCTTGGGCATTCTTATTGACGATGAAACATAGAAATTGCATCCGAATTTAAAACAAAAGGCACAATACCGACTTAAGTACAAGCGTACCGACACTCTAACTTTCTTTGATTTGAACCCCTCCTGTGAGTCCAATTTTAGATTCCGATGCTTCACTTCAGGTTCACTCTATTCCCTTGACCTTCTTATTGACGATGAAACACAGAAATTGCATCCGAATTTAACACAAAAGGCACAATACCGACTTAAGTACAGGAGGACTGACACTTTAACTTTCGATGATTTGAACCTCTCCTGTGAGTCCAGTTTTACATTCGGATGCTTCACTTCAGGTTTACTGTATGCCTTGGACCTTCTTATTGACGATGAAACACAGAAATTGCATCCGAATTTAATACAAAAGGCACAATGCCGACTTATGTACAAGAGGACTGACACTCTAACTCTCTATGATTTGAACCTCTCCTGTCAGTCCAGTTTTAGATTCCGATGCTTTACTTCACGTTTACTGCATCCCTTGGACCTTCTTATTGACGATGAAACACAGAAATTGGATCCAAATTTAATACAAAAGGCACAATGCCGACTTAAGTACAAGTGGACTGACACTCTAACTTTTATTATGATTTGAACCTCTCCTGTGAGTCCAGTTTTAAATTCCGATGCTTCACTTCAGGTTTACTGTTTCCTTGGACGTTCTTATTGACGATGAAACACAGAAATTGCATCCAAATTTAATACAAAAGGCACAATGCGGACTTAAGTACAAGAGGACTATTACTCTAACTCTCTATGATTTGAACCTCTCCTGTGAGTCCAGTTTTAGATTCCAATGCTTCACTTCAGGTATACTGTATCCCTTGGACCTTCTTATTGACGATGAAGCATAGAAATTAAATCCGAATTTAATACAAAAGGCACAATGCCGACTTAAGTACAAGAGGACTGACACTCTAAATTTTATTATGATTTGAACCTCTCCTGTGAGTCCAGTTTTAAATTCCGATGCTTCACTTCAGGTTTACTGTTTCCTTGGACGTTCTTATTGACGATGAAACACAGAAATTGCATCCGAATTTAATACAAAAGGCACAATGCCAACTTAAGTACAAGAGGACTGACACTCTAAATTTCTATGATATGAACCTCTCCTGTGAGTCCAGTTTTAGATTCCGATGCTTCACTTCAGGTTTACTGTATCCCTTGGACTTTCTTATTGACGATGAAACACAGAAATTGCATCCGAATTTAATACAAAAGGCACAATGCCGACTTAAGTACAAGGGGACTGACTCTCTAACTTTCAATGATTTGAACCTCTCCTGTGAGTCCAGTTATAGATTCCGATGCTTCACTTCAGGTTTACTGTATCCCTTGGACCTTCTTATTGACGATGAAACACAGATATTAAATCCGAATTTAATACTAAAGGCAAAACACCGACTTAATTACAAGAGGACTGACACTCTAACTTTCTTTGATTTGAACCTCTCCTGTGAGTCCAGTTATAGATTCCGATGCTTCACTTCAGGTTTGCTGTATCCCTTGGAACTTCTTCTTGATGATGGAACACAGAAATTGCATCCGAATTTAATACAAAAGGCATAATTCCGACTTAAGTACAAGCGGACTGATTATCTAACTTTCTATGATTTGGACCTCTCCTGTAAGTCCCGTTTAAGATTCCGATGCTTCACTTCCTGTTTACTGTATCCCTTGGACCATCTTTCTGACGATGAAACACATAAATTGCATCCGAATTTAATACAAAAGGCACAATGCCGACTTAAGTACAAGAGGACTGACACTCTAACTCTCTATGATTTGAACCTCTCCTGTGAGTCCAGTTTTAAATTCCGATGCTTCACTTCAGGTTTACTGTTTCCTTGGACGTTCTTATTGACGATGAAACACAGAAATTGCATCCAAATTTAATACAAAAGGCACAATGCGGACTTAAGTACAAGAGGACTAACACTCTAACTCTCTATGATTTGAACCTCTCCTGTGAGTGCAGTTTTAGACTCCGATGCTTCACTTCAGGTTTACTGTATCCCTTGGACCTTCTTATTGACGATGAAACATAGAAATTGCATCCGAATTTAATACAAAAGGCACAATGCCGACTTAAGTAAAAGAGGACTGACACTCTAACTTTCTATGATTTGTACCTCTCCTGTGAGTCCAGTTTTAGATTCCGATGCTTCACTTCAGTTTTACTGTATCCCTTGGTCCTTGTTGTTGACGTTGAAACACAGAAATTGCATCCGAAATTAATACAAAGGCACAATGCCGACTTAAGTACAAAAGGACTCACACCCTAACTCTCTTTGATTTGAACCTCTCCTGTGAGTCCAGTTTTAGGTTCCGATGCTTCACTTCAGGTTTACTGTATCCCTCGGACCTGATTATTGACGATGAAACACAGAAATTGCATCCGAATTTAAAACAAAAGGCACAATACCGACTTAAGTACAGAGGTAACGACACTCTTAATTTCTTTGATTTGAACCTCTCCTGTGGTCCAGTTTTAGATTCCGATGCTTCACTTCAGGTTTACTGTATCCCCTGGACCTTCTTATTGACGATGAAACACAGAAATTGCATCCGAATTTAATACAAAAGGCACAATACCGACCTAAGTACAAGAGGACTGACACTCTAACTTTCTATGATTTGAACCTCTCCTGTGAGTACAGTTTTACATTCGGATGCTTCACTTCAGGTTTACTGTATGCCTTGGACCTTCTTATTGACGATGAAACACAGAAATTGCATCCGAATTTAATACATAAGGCACAATGCCAACTTAAGTACAAGAGGACTGACACTCTAACTTTCTATGATATGAACCTCTCCTGTGAGTCCAGTTTTAGATTCCGATGCTTCACTTCAGGTTTACTGTATCCCTTGGACCTTCTTATTGACGATGAAACACAGAAATTGCATCCGAATTTAAAACAAAAGGCACAATGCCGACTTAAGTACAAGAGGACTGACACTCTAACTTTCTATGATTTCAACCTCTACTGTGAGTCCTGATTTAGATTCCGATGCTTCACTTCAGGTTTACTGTATCTCTTGGACTTACATATTGACGATGAAACACAGAAATTGCATCCGAATGTAATACAAAAGGCACAATGCCGACTTAAGTACAAGGGGACTGACTCTCTAACTTTCTATGATTTGAACCTTCCCTGTGAGTCCAGTTATAGATTCCGATGCTTCACTTCAGGTTTACTGTATCCTTTTGGACCTTCTTATTGACGATGAAACACGAATATTAAATCCGAATTTAATACTAAAGGCAAAACACCGACTAAAGTACAAGAGGACTGACACTCAAAATTTCTTTGATTTGAACCTCTCCTATGAGTCCAGTTTTAGATTCCGATGCTTCACTTCAGGTTTACTGTATCCCTTGGACGTGATTATTGACGATGGAACTCTGAAATTCCATCCAAATTTAATACAAAAGGCGCAATGCGGACTTAAGTACAAGAGGACTAACACTCTAACTCTCTATGATTTGAACCTCTCCTGTGAGTCCAGTTTTAGATTCCGATGCTTCACTTCCGGTTTACTGTATCCCTTGAACCGTGTTATTGACGATGAAACACATAAATTGCATCCGAATTTAATACAAAAGGCAAAATGCCGACTTAAGTACAAGAGGACTGACACTCTAACTCTCTATGATTTGAACCTCTCCTGTGAGTCCAGTTTTAGATTCCGATGCTTCACTTCAGGTTTACTGTATCCCTTGGACCTTCTTGTTGACGATGAAACACAGAAATTGCATCCGAAATTAATACAAAAGGCACAATGCCGACTGAAGTACAAAAGGACTCACACCCTAACTCTCTATGATTTGAACCTCTCCTGTGAGTCCAGTTTTAGATTCCGATGCTTCACTTCAGGTTTACTGTATCCCTTGGACGTGATTATTGACGAAGAAGCACAGAAATTGCATCCGAATTTAAAACAAAAGGCACAATACCGACTTAAGTACAAGGGTACCGACACTCTAACTTTCTTTGATTTGAACCTCTCCTGTGAGTCCAGTTTTAGATTCCGATGCTTCACTTCAGGTTTACTGTATCCCCTGGACCTTCTTATTGTCGATGATACACAGAAATTGCATAAGAATTTAATACAAAAGGCACAATACCGACTTACGTACAAGAGGAATGTCACTCTAACTTTCTATGATTTGAACATCTACTGTGAGTCCAGTTATAGATTCCGATGCTTCACTTCAGGTTTACTGTATCCCTTGGAACTTCTTCTTGATGATGGAACACAGAAATTGCATTCGAATTTAATACAAAAGGCATAATTACGACTTAAGTACAAGCGGACTGATTATCTAACTATCTATGATTTGGACCTCCCCTGTAAGTCCAGTTTTAGATTCCGATTCTTCACTTCCTGTTTACTGTATCCCTTGGACCTTCTTATTGACGATGAAACTCATAAATTGCATCCGAATTTAATACAAAAGGCACAATGCCGACTTAAGTACAAGAGGACTGCCACTCTAACTCTCTATGATTTGAACCTCTCCTGTGAATCCAGTTTTATATTCCGATTCTTTACTTCAGGTTTACTATTTCCTTGGACGTTCTTATTGACGATGAAACACATAAATTGCATCCGAATTTAATACAAAAGGTACAATGCCGACTTAAGTACAAGAGGACTGACACTCTAACTCTCTATGATTTGAACCTCTCCTGTGGGTCCAGTTTTAAATTCCGATGCTTTACTTCTGGTTTACTGTTTCCTTGGACGTTCTTATTGACGATGAAACACAGTAATTGCATCCAAATTTTATACAAAAGGCACAATGCGGAATTAAGTACAAGAGGACTAACACTCTAACTCTCTATGAATTGAACCTCTCCTGTGAGTGCAGTTTTAGACTCTGATGCTTCACTTCAGGTTTACTGTATCCCGTGGACATTCTTATTGACGATGAAACATAGAAATTGCATCCGAATTTAATACAAAAGGCTCAATGCCGACTTAAGTAAAAGAGGACTGACACTCTAACTTCCTATGATTTGAACCCCTCCTGTGAGTCCAGTTTTAGATTCCGATGCTTCACTTCAGGTTTACTGTATCCTTTGGACCTGATTATTAACGATGAAACACAGAAATTGCATCCGAATTTAAAACAAAAGGCACAATACCGACTTCAGTACAAGGGTACCGACACTCTTAATTTCTTTGATTTGAACCTCTCCTGTGGTCCTGTTTTAGATTCCGATGCTACACTTCAGGTTTACTGTATCTCCTGGACCTTCTTATTGACGATGAAACACAGAAATTGCATCCGAATTTAATACAAAAGGCATAATGCCGACTAAAGTACAAGAGGACTGACACTCTAACTCTCTATGATTTGAACCTCTCCTGTGAGTCCAGTTTTAGATTCCGATGCTTCTCTTCAGGTTTCCTGTATCCCTTGGACCTGATTATTGACGATGAAACACAGAAATTGCTTCCGAATTTAATATAAAAGGCACAATACCGACTTAAGTACAAGAGTACCGACACTCTATCTTTCTTTGATTTGAACCTCTCCTGTGAGTCCAGTTATAGATTCCGATGCTTCACTTCACGTTTACTGTATCCTTGGACCTTCTTATTGACGATGAAACACAGATATTAAATCCGAATTTAATACAAAAGGCAAAACACCGACTTAAGTACAAGAGGACTGACACACTAACTTTCTTTGATTTGAACCTTTCCTGTGAGTCCAGTTATAGATTCAGAAGCTTCACTTCAGGTTACTGTATCCCTTGGACCTTCTTATTGACGATGAAACACAGATATTGCATCCGACTTTAAAACAAAAAGCACAATGCCCGCTTAAGTACAAGAGGACTGACACTCAAACTTTCTATGAATAGAACCTCTACTGTGAGTCCAGTTTTAGAATCCGATGCTTCACTTGAGGTTTACTGTATCTCTTGGACTTACATATTGACGATGAAACACAGAAATTGCATCCGAATTTAATACAAAAGGCACAATGCCGACTTAAGTACAAAAGGACCGACTCTCTAACTTTCTATGATTTGAACCTCTCCTGTGAGTCCAGTTATAGATTCCGATGCTTCACTTCAGGTTTACTGTATCCCTTGGACCTTCTTATGGACGATGTAACACAGATATTAAATGCGAATTTAATACAAAAGGCAACACACCGACTTAAGTACAAGAGGACTGACACTCTAACTTTCTTTGATTTGAACCTCTCCTGTGAGTCCAGTTATAGATTCAGATGCTTCACATCAGGTTTCTGTATCCCTTGGAACTTCTCCTTGACGATGGAACACAGAAATTGCATCCGAATTTAATACAAAAGCATAATTCCGACATAAGTACAAGCGGACTGATAATCTAGCTTTCTATGATTTGGACCTCTCCTGTAAGTCCAGTTTTAGATTCCGATGCTTCACATCCGGTTTACTGTATCCCTTGGACCTTCTTATTGACGATGAAACACATAAATTGCATCCGAATTTAATATAAAAGGCACAATGCCGACTTAAGTACAAGAGGACTGACACTCTAACTCTCTATGATTTGAACCTCTCCTGTGAGTCCAGTTTAAGATTCCGATGCTTCACTTCAGGTTTACTGTTTCCCTTGGACCTTCTTATTGACAAAGAAACACAGAAATTGTATCCGACTTTAATACAAAAGGCACAATGCCGACTTAAGTACAAGAGGACTGACACTCTAACTTTTATTATGATTTGAACCTCTCCTGTGAGTCCAGTTTTAAATTCCGATGCTTCACTTCAGGTTTACTGTTTCCTTGGACGTTCTTATTGACGATGAAACACAGAAATTGCATCCAAATTTAATACAAAAGGCGCAATGCGGACTTAAGTACAAGAGGACTGACACTCTAACTGTCTATGATTTGAACCTCTCTTGTGAGTCCAGTTTTAGATTCCGATGCTTCACTTCAGGTTTACTGTATACCTTGGAACATCTTATTGACGATGGAACACAGAAATTGCATCCGAATTTAATACAAAAGGCACAATGACGACTGAAGTACAAGCGGCCTGACACTCTAACTTTCTATGATTTGAACCTCTCCTGCAAGTCGAGTTTTAGATTCCGATGCTTCACTTCAGGTTTACTGTATCCCTTAGACCGTCTTATTGACGATGAAACATATAAATTGCATCCGAATTTAATACAAAAGGCTAAATGACGCCTTAAGTACAAGAGGACTGACACTCTAACTCTTTATGATTTGAACCTCTCCTGTGAGTCCAGTTTTAGATTCCGATGCATCGCTTCAGGTTTACTGTATCCCTTGGACCTTCTTATTGACGCTGAAACACAGAAATTGGATCCGAATTTAATACAAAAGGCACAATGCCGACTTAAGTACAAGGGGACTGACACTCTAACTTTTATTGTGAGTTTTACCTCTCTTGTGAGTCCAGTTTTAGATTCCGATGCCTCACTTCAGGTTTACTGTTTCCTTGGACGTTCTTGTTGACGATAAAACACTGAAATTGCATCCAAATTTAATACAAAAGGCACAATGCGGACTTAAGTACAAGAGGACTGACACTCTAACTCTCTATGATTCGAACCTCTCCTGTGAGACCAGTTTTGGACTCCGATGCTTCACTTCAGGTTTACTGTATCCCTTGGACCTTCTTATTGACGATGAAACATAGAAATTGCATCCGAATTTAATACAAAAGGCACAATGCCAACTTAAGTACAAAAGGACTCGAACTCTCACTCTCTATGATTTGAACCTCTCCTGTGAGTCCAGTTTTAGAATCCGATGCTTCACTTCAGGTTTACTGTATCCCTTGGACCTGATTATTGACGATGAAACACAGAAATTGCTTCCGAATTTAATATAAAAGGCACAATACCGACTTAAGTACAAGAGTACCGACACTCTATCTTTCTTTGATTTGAACTTCTCCTGTGGGTCCAATTTTAGATTCCGATGCTTCACTTCAGGTTTACTGTATCCCTTGGACCTTCTTATTGACGATGAAACACAGATATTGCATCCGACTTTAAAACAAAAAGCACAATGCCGACTTAAGTACAGGAGGACTGACACTCTAACTTTCTATGAATAGAACCTCTACTGTGAGTCCAGTTTTAGATTCCGATGCTTCACTTCAGGTTTACTGTATCTCTTGGACTTACATTTTGACGATGAAACACAGAAATTGCATCCGAATGTAATACAAAAGGCACAATGCCGACTTAAGTACAAAAGTACCGACTCTCTAACTTTCTATGATTTGAACCTCTCCTGTGAGTCCAGTTATAGATTCCGATGCTTCACTTCAGGTTTACTGTATCTCTTGGACCTTCTTATTGACGATGAAACACAGATATTAAATCCGAATTTAATACAAAAGGCAAAACACCGACTTAAGTACAAGAGGACTGACACTCTAACTTTCTTTGATTTGAACCTCTCCTGTGAGTCCAGTTATAGATTTCGTTGCTTCACCTCAGGTTACAGTATCCCTTGGAACTTCTTCTTGACGATGGAACACAGAAATTGCATCCGAATTTAATACAATAGGCATAATTCCGAGTTAAGTACAAGCGGACTGATTATCTAACTTTCTATGATTTGGACCTCTCCTGTAAGTCCAGTTTTAGATTCCGATGCTTCACTTCCGGTTTACTGTATCCCTTGGACCTTCTTATTGACGATGAAACACAGAAATTGCATCCGAATTTAATATAAAAGGCACAATGCCGACTTAAGTACAAGAGGACTGACACTCTAACTTTAAATGAATAGAACCTCTACTGTGAGCCCAGTATTAGATTCCGATGCTTCACTTCAGGTTTACTGTATCTCTTGGACTTACATATTGACGATGAAACACATAAATTGCATCCGAATTTAATATAAAAGGCACAATGCCGACTTAAGTACAAGAGTACCGACACTCTATCTTTCTTTGTTTTGAACCTCTCCTGTGAGTCCAATTTTAGATTCCGATGCTTCACTTCCGGTTTAGTGTATCCCTTGGACCTTCTTATTGACGATGAAACATAGAAATTGCATCCGAATTTAATACAAAAGGCACAATGCCAACTTAAGTACAAAAGGACTCAAACTCTAACTCTCTATGATTTGAACCTCTCCTGTGAGTCCAGTTTTAGATTCCAATGCTTCACTTCATGGTTACTGTACCCCTTGGACGTGATTATTGACGATGAAACACAGAAATTGCATCCGAATTTAAAACAAAAGGCACAATACCGACTTAAGTAAAAGGGTACCGACACCCTAACTTTATTTGATTTGAACCTCTCCTGTGAGTCCAGTTTTAGATTCCGATGCTTCACTTCAGGTTTACTGTATCCCCTGGACCTTCTTATTGACGATGAAACACAGAAATTGGATCCGAATTTAATACAAAAGGCACAATGCCGACTTAAGTACAAGAGGACTGACACTCTAACTGTTATTGTGATTTTTACCACTCTTGTGAGTCCAGTTTTAGATTCCGATGCCTCACTTCAGGTTTACTGTTTCCTTGGACGTTCTTATTGACGATAAAACACTGAAATTGCATCCAAATTTAATACAAAAGGCACAATGCGGACCTAAGTACAAGAGGACTGACACTCTAACTCTCTATGATTTGAACCTCTCCTGTGAGTCCAGTTTTGGACTCCGATGCTTCACTTCAGGTTTACTGTATCCCTTGGACCTTCTTATTGACGATGAAACATAGAAATTGCATCCGAATTTAATACAAAAGGCACAATGCCAACTTAAGTACAAAAGGACTCAAACTCTAACTCTCTATGATTTGAACCTCTCCTGTGAGTCCAGTTTTAGATTCCGATGCTTCACTTCAGGTTTACTGTATCCCTTGGACCTGATTATTGACGATGAAACACAGAAATTGCTTCCGAATTTAATATAAATGGCACAATACCGACTTAAGTACAAGAGTACCGACACTCTATCTTTCTTTGATTTGAACCTCTCCTGTGATTCCAATTTTAGATTCCGATGCTTCACTTCAGGTTTACTGTATCCCTTGGACCTTCTTATTGACGATGAAACACAGATATTGCATCCGACTTTAAAACAAAAAGCACAATGCCCGCTTAAGTACAAGAGGACTGACACTCAAACTTTCTATGAATAGAACCTCTACTGTGAGTCCAGTTTTAGAATCCGATGCTTCACTTGAGGTTTACTGTATCTCTTGGACTTACATATTGACGATGAAACACAGAAATTGCATCCGAATTTAATACAAAAGGCACAATGCCGACTTAAGTACAAAAGGACCGACTCTCTAACTTTCTATGATTTGAACCTCTCCTGTGAGTCCAGTTATAGATTCCGATGCTTCACTTCAGGTTTACTGTATCCCTTGGACCTTCTTATGGACGATGTAACACAGATATTAAATGCGAATTTAATACAAAAGGCAACACACCGACTTAAGTACAAGAGGACTGACACTCTAACTTTCTTTGATTTGAACCTCTCCTGTGAGTCCAGTTATAGATTCAGATGCTTCACATCAGGTTTCTGTATCCCTTGGAACTTCTCCTTGACGATGGAACACAGAAATTGCATCCGAATTTAATACAAAAGCATAATTCCGACATAAGTACATGCGGACTGATAATCTAGCTTTCTATGATTTGGACCTCTCCTGTAAGTCCAGTTTTAGATTCCGATGCTTCACATCCGGTTTACTGTATCCCTTGGACCTTCTTATTGACGATGAAACACATAAATTGCATCCGAATTTAATATAAAAGGCACAATGCCGACTTAAGTACAAGAGGACTGACACTCTAACTCTCTATGATTTGAACCTCTCCTGTGAGTCCAGTTTAAGATTCCGATGCTTCACTTCAGGTTTACTGTTTCCCTTGGACCTTCTTATTGACAAAGAAACACAGAAATTGTATCCGACTTTAATACAAAAGGCACAATGCCGACTTAAGTACAAGAGGACTGACACTCTAACTTTTATTATGATTTGAACCTCTCCTGTGAGTCCAGTTTTAAATTCCGATGCTTCACTTCAGGTTTACTGTTTCCTTGGACGTTCTTATTGACGATGAAACACAGAAATTGCATCCAAATTTAATACAAAAGGCGCAATGCGGACTTAAGTACAAGAGGACTGACACTCCAACTGTCTATGATTTGAACCTCTCTTGTGAGTCCAGTTTTAGATTCCGATGCTTCACTTCAGGTTTACTGTATACCTTGGAACATCTTATTGACGATGGAACACAGAAATTGCATCCGAATTTAATACAAAAGGCACAATGACGACTGAAGTACAAGCGGCCTGACACTCTAACTTTCTATGATTTGAACCTCTCCTGCAAGTCGAGTTTTAGATTCCGATGCTTCACTTCAGGTTTACTGTATCCCTTAGACCGTCTTATTGACGATGAAACATATAAATTGCATCCGAATTTAATACAAAAGGCTAAATGACGCCTTAAGTACAAGAGGACTGACACTCTAACTCTTTATGATTTGAACCTCTCCTGTGAGTCCAGTTTTAGATTCCGATGCATCGCTTCAGGTTTACTGTATCCCTTGGACCTTCTTATTGACGCTGAAACACAGAAATTGGATCCGAATTTAATACAAAAGGCACAATGCCGACTTAAGTACAAGGGGACTGACACTCTAACTTTTATTGTGAGTTTTACCTCTCTTGTGAGTCCAGTTTTAGATTCCGATGCCTCACTTCACGTTTACTGTTTCCTTGGACGTTCTTGTTGACGATAAAACACTGAAATTGCATCCAAATTTAATACAAAAGGCACAATGCGGACTTAAGTACAAGAGGACTGACACTCTAACTCTCTATGATTCGAACCTCTCCTGTGAGACCAGTTTTGGACTCCGATGCTTCACTTCAGGTTTACTGTATCCCTTGGACCTTCTTATTGACGATGAAACATAGAAATTGCATCCGAATTTAATACAAAAGGCACAATGCCAACTTAAGTACAAAAGGACTCGAACTCTCCCTCTCTATGATTTGAACCTCTCCTGTGAGTCCAGTTTTAGAATCCGATGCTTCACTTCAGGTTTACTGTATCCCTTGGACCTGATTATTGACGATGAAACACAGAAATTGCTTCCGAATTTAATATAAAAGGCACAATACCGACTTAAGTACAAGAGTACCGACACTCTATCTTTCTTTGATTTGAACTTCTCCTGTGGGTCCAATTTTAGATTCCGATGCTTCACTTCAGGTTTACTGTATCCCTTGGACCTTCTTATTGACGATGAAACACAGATATTGCATCCGACTTTAAAACAAAAAGCACAATGCCGACTTAAGTACAGGAGGACTGACACTCTAACTTTCTATGAATAGAACCTCTACTGTGAGTCCAGTTTTAGATTCCGATGCTTCACTTCAGGTTTACTGTATCTCTTGGACTTACATTTTGACGATGAAACACAGAAATTGCATCCGAATGTAATACAAAAGGCACAATGCCGACTTAAGTACAAAAGTACCGACTCTCTAACTTTCTATGATTTGAACCTCTCCTGTGAGTCCAGTTATAGATTCCGATGCTTCACTTCAGGTTTACTGTATCTCTTGGACCTTCTTATTGACGATGAAACACAGATATTAAATCCGAATTTAATACAAAAGGCAAAACACCGACTTAAGTACAAGAGGACTGACACTCTAACTTTCTTTGATTTGAACCTCTCCTGTGAGTCCAGTTATAGATTTCGATGCTTCACCTCAGGTTACAGTATCCCTTGGAACTTCTTCTTGACGATGGAACACAGAAATTGCATCCGAATTTAATACAATAGGCATAATTCCGAGTTAAGTACAAGCGGACTGATTATCTAACTTTCTATGAATTGGACCTCTCCTGTAAGTCCAGTTTTAGATTCCGATGCTTCACTTCCGGTTTACTGTATCCCTTGGACCTTCTTATTGACGATGAAACACAGAAATTGCATCCGACTTTAAAACAAAAGGCACAATGCCGACTTAAGTACAAGAGGACTGACACTCTAACTTTAAATGAATAGAACCTCTACTGTGAGCCCAGTATTAGATTCCGATGCTTCACTTCAGGTTTACTGTATCTCTTGGACTTACATATTGACGATGAAACTCATAAATTGCATCTGAATTTAATATAAAAGGCACAATGCCGACTTAAGTACAAGAGTACCGACACTCTATCTTTCTTTGATTTGAACCTCTCCTGTGAGTACAATTTTAGATTCCGATGCTTCACTTCCGGTTTAGTGTATCCCTTGGACCTTCTTATTGACGATGAAACGTAGAAATTGCATCCGAATTTAATACAAAAGGCACAATGCCAACTTAAGTACAAAAGGACTCAAACTCTAACTCTCTATGATTTGAACCTCTCCTGTGAGTCCAGTTTTAGATTCCGATGCTTCACTTCATGGTTACTGTACCACTTGGACGTGATTATTGACGATGAAACACAGAAATTGCATCCGAATTTAAAACAAAAGGCACAATACCGACTTAAGTAAAAGGGTACCGACACCCTAACTTTCTTTGATTTGAACCTCCCCTGTGAGTCCAGTTTTAGATTCCGATGCTTCACTTCAGGTTTACTGTATCCCCTGGACCTTCTTATTGACGATGAAACACAGAAATTGGATCCGAATTTAATACAAAAGGCACAATGCCGACTTAAGTACAAGAGGACTGACACTCTAACTTTTATTGTGATTTTTACCACTCTTGTGAGTCCAGTTTTAGATTCCGATGCCTCACTTCAGGTTTACTGTTTCCTTGGACGTTCTTATTGACGATAAAACACTGAAATTGCATCCAAATTTAATACAAAAGGCACAATGCGGACCTAAGTACAAGAGGACTGACACTCTAACTCTCTATGATTTGAACCTCTCCTGTGAGTCCAGTTTTGGACTCCGATGCTTCACTTCAGGTTTACTGTATCCCTTGGACCTTCTTATTGACGATGAAACATAGAAATTGCATCCGAATTTAATACAAAAGGCACAATGCCAACTTAAGTACAAAAGGACTCAAACTCTAACTCTCTATGATTTGAACCTCTCCTGTGAGTCCAGTTTTAGATTCCGATGCTTCACTTCAGGTTTACTGTATCCCTTGGACCTAGTTATTGACGATGAAACACAGAAATTGCTTCCGAATTTAATATAAATGGCACAATACCGACTTAAGTACAAGAGTACCGTCACTCTATCTTTCTTTGATTTGAACCTTTCCTGTGATTCTAATTTTAGATTCCGATGCTTCACTTCAGGTTTACTGTATCCCTTGGACCTTCTTATTGACGATGGAACACAGAAATTGCATCTGACTTTAAACCAAAAGGCACAATGTCGACTTAAGTACAAGAGGACTGACACTCTTACTTTCTATGAATAGAACCTCTACTGTGAGTCCAGTTTTAGATTCCGATGCTTCACTTCAGGCTTACTGTATCTCTTGGACTTACATATTGACGATGAAACACAGAAATTGCATCCGAATTTAATACAAATAGCACATTGCCGGCTTAAGTACAAGCGGACTGACACTCTAACTTTCAATGATTTGAACCTCTCTTGTGAGTCCAGTTTTAGATTCCGATGCTTCACTTCAGGTTTACTGTATACCTTGGACCTTCTTCCTGACGATGGAACACAGAAATTGCATCCGAATTTAATACAAAAGCATAATTCCGACTTAAGTACAAGCGGACTGATTATCTAACTTTCTATGATTTGGACCTCTCCTGCAAGTCCAGTTTTAGATTCCGATGCTTCACTTCCGGTTTACTGTATCCCTTGGACCTTCTTATTGACGATGAAACACATAAATTGCATCCGAATTTAACACAAAGGGCACAATGCGGACTTAAGTACAAGAGGACTAACACTCTAACTCTCTTTGATTTGAACCTCTCCTGTGAGTCCAGTTTTACATTCCGATGTTTCACTTGAGGTTTACTGTATCCCTTGGACCTTCTTATTGACGATGAAACACAGAAATTGTATCCAAATTTAATACAAAAGTCACAATGACAACTTAAGTACAAGAGGACTGACACTCTAACTTTTATTATGATTTGAACCTCTCCTGTGGGTCCAGTTTTAAATTCCGACGCTTCACTTCATGTTTACTGTATCCCCTGGTCCTTCTTATTGACGATGAAACACAGAAATTGCATCCGAATTTAATACAAAAGGCGCGATACCGACTTAAGTACAAGAGGACTGACACTCTAACTTTCTATGATTTGTACCTCTCCTGTGAGTCCAGTTTTACATTCGGATGCTTCACTTCAGGTTTACTGTATGCCTTGGACCTTCTTATTGACGATGGAACACAGAAATTGCATCCAAATTTAATACAAAAGGCACAATGCCGACTTGAGTACAAGCGGACTGACACTCTAACTTTCTATGATTTGAACCTCTCCTGTGAGTCCAGTTTTAGATTCCGATGCTTCACTTCAGGTTTACTGTATCCCTTGGACCGTCTTATTGACGATGAAACACATAAATTGCATCCGAATTTAATACAAAAGGCACAATGCTGACTTAAGTACAAGAGGACTGACACTCTAACTTTTATTATGATTTGAACCTCTCCTGTGAGTCCAGTTTTAGATTCCGATGCCTCACTTCAGGTGTACTGTTTCCTTGGACGTTCTTATTGACGATAAAACACTGAAATTGCATCCAAATTTAATACAAAAGGCACAATGCGGACTTAAGTACAAGAGGACTGACACTCTAACTCTCTATGATTTGAACCTCTCCTGTGAGTTCAGTTTTGGACTCCGATGCTTCACTTCAGGTTTACTGTATCCCTTGGACCTTCTTATTGACGATTAAACATAGAAATTGCATCCGAATTTAATACAAAAGGCACAATGCCGACTTAAGTACAAGAGGACTGACTCTCTAACTTTCTATGATTTGAACCACTCCTGTGAGTCCAGTTTTAGATTCCGATGCTTCACTTCAGGTTTACTGTATCCCTTGGACCTTCTTGTTGACGATGAAACTCAAAAATTGCATCCGATTTTAATACAAAATTCACAATGCCGACTTAAGTAAAGCGGACTGACACATTAACTTTCTAGATTTGAACCTCTCCTGTAATTCGAGTTTTAGATTCCAATGCTTCACTTCAGGTTTTCTGTATCCCTTGGACCATCTTATTGACGATGAAACACATAAATAGCATCCGAATTTAATACAAAAGGCACAATGACGACTTAAGTACAAGAGGACTGACACTCTAACTCTCTATGATTTGAACCGCTCCTGTGAGTCCAGTTTTAGATTCCGATGCTTCACTTCAGGTTTACTGTATCCCTCGGACCTTCTTATTGACGATGAAACACAGAAATTGCATCCGAATCTAATACAAAAGATACAATGCCGACTTAACTACAAGAGGACTGACACACTAACTTTCTATGATTTGAACCCCTCCTGTGAGTCCAGTTTTAGATTCTGATGCTTCACTTCAGGTTCACTGTATCCCTTGGACCTTCTTATTGACGATGAAACACAGAAATTGCATCCGAATTTAATACAAAAGGCACAATGACGACTTAAGTACAAGGGGACTGATACTCTAACTTTCTATGATTTGAACCTCTCCTGTGAGTCCAGTTTTAGATTCCGATGCTTCACTTCAGGTTTACTGTGTCCCTTGGACGGTCTTATTGACGATTAAACACAGAAATTGATTCCGAATTTAATACAAAAGGCACAATACCGACTTAAGTACAAGAGGACTGACACTCTAACTTTATAGGATTTGAACCTCTCCTGTGAGTCCAGTATTAGATTCCGATCCATCACTTCAGGTTTACTGTATGCCTTGGATCTTCTTACTGACGATGAAAGACGGAAATTGCATCCGAATTTAAAACAAAAGGCACAATGTCGACTTAAGTACATGAGGACTGACACTCTAACTTTCTATGATTTGAACCTGTCCTGTGAGTCCAGTTTTAGATTCCGATGCTTATCTTCAGGTTTACTGTATCCCTTGGACCTTCTTATTGATGATGAAACACAACAATTGCATCCGAATTTAAGACAAAAGGCACAATGCTAACTTACGTGCAAGTAGACTGACACTCTCACTCTCTATGATTTGAACCTCTCCTGTGAGTCCAGTTTTAGATTCCGATGCTTCACTTAAGGTTTACCGTATCCCTTGGACCTTCTTATTGACGATGAAACACAGAAATTGATACCGAATTTAATACAAAAGGCACAATACCGACTTAAGTTCAAGAGGACTGACACTCAAACTTTCTATGATTTGAACCTCTCCTGTGAGTCCAGTTCTACATTTGGATGCTTCACTTCAGGTTTACTGTATGCCTCGGACCTTCTTGTTGGCGATGAAACACAGAAATTACATCGGAATTTACTACAAAAGGCACAATGCCGACTTAAGTACAAGAGGACTGACACTCTAACTTTCGATGATTTGAACCTCTCCTGTGAGTCCAGATTTAGATTCCGATGCTTATCTTCAGGTTTACTGTATCCCTTGGACCTTCTTATTGATGATGAAACACAACAATTGCATCCGAATTTAAGACAAAAGGCACAATGCTAACTTACGTGCAAGTAGACTGACACTCTAACTCTCTATGATTTGAACCTCTCCTGTGAGTCCAGTTTTAGATTCCGATGCTTCACTTAAGGTTTACTGTATCCCTTGGACCTTCTTATTGACGATGAAACACAGAAATTGCATCCGAATTTAATGCAAAAGGCACAATGCCGACTTAAGTACAAGAGGACTGATACTCTAA
Source organism: Schistocerca serialis cubense (assembly GCF_023864345.2). NCBI lineage: Eukaryota > Metazoa > Arthropoda > Insecta > Orthoptera > Acrididae > Schistocerca > Schistocerca serialis. Next base: position 1,045,375,756 of record NC_064640.1, on the reverse strand, counting down.
CTTTCGATGATATGAACGTCTCCTGTGAGTCCAGTTTTAGATTCCGATGCTTCACTTCAGGTTTACAGTATACCTTGGAATTTCTTATTGACGATGAAACACAGAAATTGCATCCGAATTTAATACAAAAAGCACAATGCCGACTTAAATACAAGCGGACTGACACTCTAACTTTCTATGATTTGAACCTCTCCTGTAAGTCGAGTTTTAGATTCCGATGCTTCACTTCAGGTTTACTGTATCCCATGGACCGTCTTATTGACGATGAAACACATAAGTTGCATCCGAAGTTAATGCAAAAGGCACAATGACGACTTAAGTACAAGAGGACTGACACTCTAACACTCTATGATTTGAACCTCTCCTGTGAGTCCAGTTTTAGATTCCGATGCTTCGCTTCAGGTTTACTGTATCCCTTTGACCTTCTTATTGACGATGAAACAAAGAAATTGGATCCGAATTTAATACAAAGGGCACAATGCCGACTTAAGTACAAGAGGACTGACACTCTAACTTTCGATGATTTGAACCTCTCCTGTGAGTCCAGTTTTAGATTCCGATGCTTATCTTCAGGTTTACTGTATCCCTTGGACCTTCTTATTGACGATGAAACACATAAATTGCATCCGAATTTAATATAAAAGGCACAATGCCGACTTAAGTACAAGAGGACTGACACTCTAACTCTCTATGATTTGAACCTCTCCTGTCAGTCCAGTTTAAGATTCCGAAGCTTCACATCAGGTTTACTGTTTCCCTTGGACCTTCTTATTGACGATGAAACACAGAAATGGGATCCGAATTTAATACAAAAGGCACAATGCCGACTTAAGTACAAGAGGACTGACACTCTAACTGTCTATGATTTGAACCTCTCTTGTGACTCCAATTTTAGATTCCGATGCTTCACTTCAGGTTTACTGTATACCTAGGAACTTCTTCTTGACGATGGAACACAGAAATTGCATCCGAATTTAATACAAAAGCATAATTCCGACTTAAGTACAAGCGTACTGATTATCAAACTTTCTATGATTTGGACCTCTCCCGTAAGTCCAGTTTTAGATTCCGATGCTTCACTTCCGGTTTACTGTATCCCTTGGACCTTCTTATTGACGAGGAAACACATAAATTGCATCCGAATTTAATATAAAAGGCACAATGCCGACTTAAGTACAAGAGGACTGACACTCTAACTCTCTATGATTTGAACCTCTCCTGTGAGTCCAGTTTTAGAATCCGATGCTTCACTTCAGGTTTACTGTATCCCTTGGACCTTCTTATTGACGACGAAACAAAGAAATTGGATCCGAATTTAATACAAAAGGCACAATGCCGACTTAAGTACAAGAGGACTGACACTCTAACTTTTATTATGATTTGAACCTCTCCTGTGAGTCCAGTTTTAAATTCCGATGCTTCACTTCAGGTTTACTGTTTCCTTGGTCGTTCTTATTGACGATGAAACACAGAAATTGCATCCAAATTTAATACAAAAGGCGCAATGCGCACTTAAGTACAAGAGGACTGACACTCTAACTGTCTATGATTTGAACCTCTCTTGTGAGTCCGGTTTTAGATTCCGTTGCTTCACTTCAGGTTTACTGTATACCTTGGATCATCTTATTGACGATGGAACACAGAAATTGCATCCGAATTTAATACAAAAGGTACAATGACGACTTAAGTACAAGCGGCCTGACACTCTAACTTTCTATGATTTGAACCTCTCCTGTAAGTCGAGTTTTAGATTCCAATGCTTCACTTCAGGTTTACTGTATCCCTTGGACCGTCTTATTGACGATGAAACATATAAATTGCATCCGAATTTAATACAAAAAACTAAAAGACGACTTAAGTACAAGAGGATTGACACTCTAACTCTTTATGATTTGAACCTCTCCTGTGAGTCCAGTTTTAGATTCCGATACTTCACTTCAGGTTTACTGTTTCCTTGGACGTTCTTATTGACGATAAAACACTGAAATTGCATCAAAATTTAATACAAAAGGCACAATGCGGACTTAAGTACAAAAGGACTCAAACTCTAACTCTCTATGATTTGAACCTCTCCTGTAAGTCCAGTTTTAGATTCCGATGCCTCACTTCAGGTTTACTGTATCTCTTGGACCTGATTATTGACGATGAAGCACAGAAATTGCTTCCGAATTTAATATAAAAGGCACAATACCGATTTAAGTACAAGAGTACCGACACCCTACCTTTCTTTGATTTGAACCTCTCCTGTGAGTCCAATTTTAGATTCCGATGCTTCACTTCAGGTTTACTGTATCCCTTGGACCTTCTTATTGACGATGAAACACAGAAATTGCATCCGACTTTAAAACAAAAGGCACAATGCCGACTTAAGTACAAGAGGACTGACACTCTAACTTTAAATGAATAGAACCTCTACTGTGAGCCCAGTTACAGATTCCGATGCTTCACTTCAGGTTTACTGTATCTCTTGGACTTACATATTGAAGATGAAACACAGAAATTGCATCCGAATTTAATACAAAATGCACAATGCCGACTTAAGTACAAAAGGACTGACTCTCTAACTTTCTATGATTTGAACCTCTCCTGTGAGTCCAGTTTTAGATTCCGATGCTTATCTTCAGGTTTACTGTATCCCTTGGACCTTCTAATTGACGATGAAACACATAAATTGCATCCGAATTTAATATAAAAGGCACAATGCCGACTTAAGTACAAGAGGACTGACACTCTAACTCTCTATGATTTGAACCTCTCCTGTCAGTCCAGTTTAAGATTCCGAAGCTTCACTTCAGGTTTACTGTTTCCCTTGGACCTTCTTATTGACGATGAAACACAGAAATTGGATCCGAATTTAATACAAAAGGCACAATGCCGACTTAAGTACAAGAGGACTGACACTCTAACTGTCTATGATTTGAACCTCTCTTGGGACTCCAGTTTTAGATTCCGATGCTTCACTTCAGGTTTACTGTATACCTAGGAACTTCTTCTTGACGATGGAACACAGAAATCGCATCCGAATTTAATACAAAAGCATAATTCCGACTTAAGTACAAGCGTACTGATTATCTAACTTTCTATGATTTGGACCTCTCCCGTAAATCCAGTTTTAGATTCCGATGCTTCACTTCCGGTTTACTGTATCCCTTGGACCTTCTTATTGACGAGGAAACACATAAATTGCATCCGAATTTAATATAGAAGGCACAATGCCGACTTAAGTACAAGAGGACTGACACTCTAACTCTCTATGATTTGAACCTCTCCTGTGAGTCCAGTTTTAGAATTCGATGCTTCACTTCAGGTTTACTGTATCCCTTGGACCTTCTTATTGACGACGAAACAAAGAAATTGGATCCGATTTAATACAAAAGGCACAATGCCGACTTAAGTACAAGAGGACTGACACTCTAACTTTTATTATGATTTGAACCTCTCCTGTGAGTCCAGTTTTAAATTCCGATGCTTCACTTCAGGTTTACTGTTTCCTTGGTCGTTCTTATTGACGATGAAACACAGAAATTGCATCCAAATTTAATACAAAAGGCGCAATGCGCACTTAAGTACAAGAGGACTGACACTCTAACTGTCTATGATTTGAACCTCTCTTGTGAGTCCGGTTTTAGATTCCGTTGCTTCACTTCAGGTTTACTGTATACCTTGGATCATCTTATTGACGATGGAACACAGAAATTGCATCCGAATTTAATACAAAAGGCACAATGACGACTTAAGTACAAGCGGCCTGACACTCTAACTTTCTATGATTTGAACCTCTCCTGTAAGTCGAGTTTTAGATTCCGATGCTTCACTTCAGGTTTACTGTATCCCTTGGACCGTCTTATTGACGATGAAACATATAAATTGCATCCGAATTTAATACAAAAAACTAAAAGACGACTTAAGTACAAGAGGATTGACACTCTAACTCTTTATGATTTGAACCTCTCCTGTGAGTCCAGTTTTAGATTCCGATACTTCACTTCAGGTTTACTGTTTCCTTGGACGTTCTTATTGACGATAAAACACTGAAATTGCATCAAAATTTAATACAAAAGGCACAATGCGGACTTAAGTACAAAAGGACTCAAACTCTAACTCTCTATGATTTGAACCTCTCCTGTAAGACCAGTTTTAGATTCCGATGCTTCACTTCAGGTTTACTGTATCCCTTGGACCTGATTATTGACGATGAAGCACAGATATTGCTTCCGAATTTAATATAAAAGGCACAATACCGATTTAAGTACAAGAGTACCGACACCCTACCTTTCTTTGATTTGAACCTCTCCTGTGAGTCCAATTTTAGATTCCGATGCTTCACTTCAGGTTTACTGTATCCCTTGGACCTTCTTATTGACGATGAAACACAGAAATTGCATCCGACTTTAAAACAAAAGGCACAATGCCGACTTAAGTACAAGAGGACTGACACTCTAACTTTAAATGAATAGAACCTCTACTGTGAGCCCAGTTACAGATTCCGATGCTTCACTTCAGGTTTACTGTATCTCTTGGACTTACATATTGACGATGAAACACAGAAATTGCATCCGAATTTAATACAAAATGCACAATGCCGACTTAAGTACAAAAGGACTGACTCTCTAACTTTCTATGATTTGAACCTCTCCTGTGAGTCCAGTTATAGATTCCGATGCTTATCTTCAGGTTTACTGTATCCCTTGGACCTTCTTATTGACGATGAAACAAAGAAATTGGATCCGAATTTAATACAAAAGGCACAATGCCGACTTAAGTACAAGAGGACTGACACTCTAACTTTCGATGATTTGAACCTCTCCTGTGAGTCCAGTTTTAGATTCCGATGCTTATCTTCAGGTTTACTGTATCCCTTGGACCTTCTTATTGACGATGAAACACATAAATTGCATCCGAATTTAATATAAAAGGCACAATGCCGACTTAAGTACAAGAGGACTGACACTCTAACTCTCTATGATTTGAACCTCTCCTGTCAGTCCAGTTTAAGATTCCGAAGCTTCACTTCAGGTTTACTGTTTCCCTTGGACCTTCTTATTGACGATGAAACACAGAAATTGGATCCGAATTTAATACAAAAGGCACAATGCCGACTTAAGTACAAGAGGACTGACACTCTAACTGTCTATGATTTGAACCTCTCTTGGGACTCCAGTTTTAGATTCCGATGCTTCACTTCAGGTTTACTGTATACCTAGGAACTTCTTCTTGACGATGGAACACAGAAATCGCATCCGAATTTAATACAAAAGCATAATTCCGACTTAAGTACAAGCGTACTGATTATCTAACTTTCTATGATTTGGACCTCTCCCGTAAATCCAGTTTTAGATTCCGATGCTTCACTTCCGGTTTACTGTATCCCTTGGACCTTCTTATTGACGAGGAAACACATAAATTGCATCCGAATTTAATATAGAAGGCACAATGCCGACTTAAGTACAAGAGGACTGACACTCTAACTCTCTATGATTTGAACCTCTCCTGTGAGTCCAGTTTTAGAATCCGATGCTTCACTTCAGGTTTACTGTATCCCTTGGACCTTCTTATTGACGACGAAACAAAGAAATTGGATCCGATTTAATACAAAAGGCACAATGCCGACTTAAGTACAAGAGGACTGACACTCTAACTTTTATTATGATTTGAACCTCTCCTGTGAGTCCAGTTTTAAATTCCGATGCTTCACTTCAGGTTTACTGTTTCCTTGGTCGTTCTTATTGACGATGAAACACAGAAATTGCATCCAAATTTAATACAAAAGGCGCAATGCGCACTTAAGTACAAGAGGACTGACACTCTAACTGTCTATGATTTGAACCTCTCTTGTGAGTCCGGTTTTAGATTCCGTTGCTTCACTTCAGGTTAACTGTATACCTTGGATCATCTTATTGACGATGGAACACAGAAATTGCATCCGAATTTAATACAAAAGGCACAATGACGACTTAAGTACAAGCGGAATGACACTCTAACTCTCTATTATTTGAACCTCTCCTGTAAGTCGAGTTTTAGATTCCGATGCTTCACTTCAGGTTTACTGTATCCCTTGGACCGTCTTATTGACGATGAAACATATAAATTGCATCCGAATTTAATACAAAAAGCTAAATTACGACTTAAGTACAAGCGGAATGACACTCTAACTCTCTATGATTTGAACCTCTCCTGTAAGTCGAGTTTTAGATTCCGATGCTTCACTTCAGGTTTACTGTATCCCTTGGACCGTCTTATTGACGATGAAACATATAAATTGCATCCGAATTTAATACAAAAAGCTAAATGACGACTTAAGTACAAGAGGATTGACACTCTAACTCTTTATGATTTGAACCTCTCTTGTGAGTCCGGTTTTAGATTCCGATGCTTCACTTCAGGTTTACTGTATACCTTGGAACATCTTATTGACGATGGAACACAGAAATTGCATCCGAATTTAATACAAAAGGCACAATGACGACTCAAGTACAAGCGGCCTGACACTCTAACTTTCTATGATTTGAACCTCTCCTGTAAGTCGAGTTTTAGATTCCGATGCTTCACTTCAGGTTTACTGTATCCCTTGGACCGTCTTATTGACGATGAAACATATAAATTGCATCCGAATTTAATACAAAAAGCTAAATGACGACTTAAGTACAAGAGGATTGACACTCTAACTCTTTATGATTTGAACCTCTCCTGTGAGTCCAGTTTTAGATTCCGATACTTCACTTCAGGTTTACTGTATCCCTTGGACCTTCTTATTGACGATGAAACACAGAAATTGGATCCGAATTTAATACAAAAGGCACAATGCCTTCTTAAGTACAAGAGGACTGACACTCTAACTTTTATTGTGATTTTTACCTATCTTGTGAGTCCAGTTTTAGATTCCGATGCCTCACTTCAGGTTTACTGTTTCCTTGGACGTTCTTAGTGACGATAAAACACTGAAATTGCATGAAAATTTAATACAAAAGGCACAATGCGGACTTAAGTACAAAAGGACTCAAACTCTAACTCTCTATGATTTGAACCTCTCCTGTAAGTCCAGTTTTAGATTCCGATGCTTCACTTCAGGTTTACTGTATCCCTTGGACCTGATTATTGACGATGAAACACAGAAATTGCTTCCGAATTTAATATAAAAGGCACAATACCGATTTAAGTACAAGAGTACCGACACTCTATCTTTCTTTGATTTGAACCTCTCCTGTGAGTCCAATTTTAGATTCCGATGCTTCACTTCAGGTTTACTGTATCCCTTGGACCTTCTTATTGACGATGAACCACAGAAATTGCATCCGACTTTAAAACAAAAGGCACAATGCCGACTTAAGTACAAGAGGACTGACACTCTAACTTTAAATGAATAGAACCTCTACTGTGAGCCCAGTTATAGATTCCGATGCTTCACTTCAGGTTTACTGTATCTCTTGGACTTACATATTGACGATGAAACACAGAAATTGCATCCGAATTTAATACAAAAGGCACAATGCCGACTTAAGTACAAGAGGACTGACTCTCTAACTTTCTTTGATTTGAACCTCTCCCGTGAGTCCAGTTATAGATTCCGATGCTTCACTTCAGGTTACTGTATCCCTTGGAACATCTTCTTGACGATGGAACACAGAAATTGCATCCGAATTGAATACAATAGGCGTAATTCCGACTTCAGTACAAGCGGACTGATTGTCTACCTGTCTATGATTTGGACCTCTCCTGTAAATCCAGTTTTAGATTCCGATGCTTCACTTCCAGTTTAGTGTATACCTTGGACCTTCTTATTGACGATGAAACATAGAAATTGCATCCGAATTTAATACAAAAGGCACAATGCCAACTAAAGTACAAAAGGACTCAAACTCTAACTCTCTATGATTTGAACCTCTCCTGTGAGTCTAGTTTTAGATTCCGATGCTTCACTTCAGGGTTACTGTACCCCTTGGACGTGATTATTGACGATGAAACACAGAAATTGCATCCGAATTTAAAACAAAAGGGACAATACCGACTTAAGTACAAGGGTACCGACACCCTAACTTTCTTTGATTTGAACCTCTCCTGTGTGTCCAGTTTTAGATTCCGATGCTTCACTTCAGGTTTACTGTATCCCCTGGACCTTCGTATTGACGATGAAACACAGAAATTGGATCCGAATTTAATACAAAAGGCACAATGCCGACTTAAGTACAAGAGGACTGACACTCTAACTTTTATTGTGAATTTTACCACTCTTGTGAGTCTAGTTTTAGATTCCGATGCCTCACTTCAGGTTTACTGTTTCCTTGGACGTTCTTATTGACGATAAAACACTGAAATTGCATCCAAATTTAATACAAAAGGCACAATGCGGACCTAAGTACAAGAGGACTGACACTCTAACTCTCTATGATTTGAACCTCTCCTGTGAGTCCAGTTTTGGACTCCGATCCTTCACTTCAGGTTTACTGTATCCCTTGGACCTTCTTATTGACGATGAAACATAAAAATTGCATCCGAATTTAATACAAAAGGCACAATGCCAACTTAAGTACAAAAGGACTCAAACTCTAACTCTCTATGATTTGAACCTCTCCTGTGAGTCCAGTTTTAGATTCCGATGCTTCACTTCAGGTTTACTGTATCCCTTGGACCTGATTATTGACGATGAAACACAGAAATTGCCTCCGAATTTAATATAAATGGCACAATACCGACATAAGTACAAGAGTAACGACACTCTATCTTTCTTTGATTTGAACCTCTCCTGTGATTCCAATTTTAGATTCCGATGCTTAACTTCAGGTTTACTGTATCCCTTGGACCTTCTTATTGACGATGAAACACAGAAATTGCATCCGACTTTAAACCAAAAGGCACAATGCCGACTTAAGTACAAGAGGACTGACACTCTAACTTTCTATGATTTGAACCTCTCCTGTGAGTCCAGTTTTACATTCGGATGCTTCACTTCAGGTTTACCGTATGCCTTGGACCTTCTTATTGACGATGGAACACAGAAATTGCATCCGAATTTAATACAAAAGGCACAATGCCGACTTGAGTACAAGCGGATTGACACTCTAACTTTCTATGGTTTGAACCTCTCCTGTGAGTTCAGTTTTAGATTCCGATGCTTGACTTCAGGTTTACTGTATCCCTTGGACCGTCTTATTGACGATGAAACACATAAATTGCATCCGAATTTAATACAAAAGGCACAATGCTGACTTAAGTACAAGAGGACTGACACTCTAACTTTTATTTTGATTTGAACCTCTCCTGTGAGTCCAGTTTTAGATTCCGATGCCTCACTTCAGGGTTACTGTTTCATTGGACGTTCTTATTGACGATAAAACACTGAAATTGCATCCAAATTTAATACAAAAGGCACATTGCGGACTTAGGTACAAGAGGACTGACACCCTAACTCTCTATGATTTGAACCTCTCCTGTGAGTTTAGTTTTGGACTCCGATGCTTCACTTCAGGTTTACTGTATCCCTTGGACCTTCTTATTGACGATGAAACATAGAAATTCCATCCGAATTTAATACAAAAGGCACAATGCCGACTTAAGTACAAGAGGACTGACTCTCTAACTTTCTATGATTTGAACCTCTCCTGTGGGTCCAGTTTTAGATTCCGATGCTTCACTTCAGGTTTACTGTATCCCTTGGACCTTCTTGTTGACGATGAAACACAGAAATTGCATCCGAATTAAATACAAAACGCACAATGCCGACTTAAGTACAAGCGGACTGACACACTAACTTTCTATGATTAGAACTTCTCCTGTAATTCGAGTTTTAGATTCCGATGCTTTACTTCAGGATTACTGTATCCCTTGGACCGTCTTATTGACGATGAAACACATAAATAGCATCCGAATTTAATACAAAAGGCACAATGACGACTTAAGTACAAGAGGACTGACACTCTAACTCTCTATGATTTGAACCGCTCCTGTGAGTCCAGTTTTAGATTCCGATGCTTCACTTCAGGTTTACTGTATCCCTTGGACCTTCTTATTGACGATGAAACACAGAAATTGCATCCGAATCTAATACAAAAGGGACAATGCCGACTTAACTACAAGAGGACTGACACACTAACTTTCTATGATTTGAACCCCTCCTGTGAGTCCAGTTTTAGATTCTGATGCTTCACTTCAGGTTCACTGTATCCCTTGGACCTTCTTATTGACGATGAAACACAGAAATTGCATCCGAATTTAATACAAAAGGCACAATACCGACTTAAGTTCAAGAGGACTGACACTCAAACTTTCTATGATTTGAACCTCTCCTGTGAGTCCAGTTCTACATTTGGATGCTTCACTTCAGGTTTACTTTATGCCTCGGACCTTCTTGTTGGCGATGAAACACAGAAATTACATCGGAATTTACTACAAAAGGCACAATGCCGACTTAAGTACAAGAGGACTGACACTCTAACTTTCGATGATTTGAACCTCTCCTGTGAGTCCAGTTTTAGATTCCGATGCTTATCTTCAGGTTTACTGTATCCCTTGGACCTTCTTATTGATGATGAAACACAACAATTGCATCCGAATTTAAGACAAAAGGCACAATGCTAACTTACGTGCAAGTAGACTGACACTCTAACTCTCTATGATTTGAACCTCTCCTGTGAGTCCAGTTTTAGATTCCGATGCTTCACTTCAGGTTTACTGTATCCCTTGGACCTTCTTATTGACGATGAAACACAGAAATTCCATCCCAATTTAATGCAAAAGGCACAATGCCGACTTAAGTACAAGAGGACTGATACTCTAACTTTCGATGATTTGAACGTCTCCTGTGAGTCCAGTTTTAGATTCCGATGCTTCACTTCAGGTTTACTGTATACCTTGGAATTTGTTATTGACGATGAAACACAGAAATTGCATCCGAATTTAATACAAAAAGCACAATGCCGACTTTAATACAAGCGGACTGACACTCTAACTTTCTAAGATTTGAACCTCTCCTGTAAGTCGAGATTTAGATTCCGATGCTTCACTTCAGGTTTACTGTATCCCATGGACCGTGTTATTGACGATGAAACACATAAGTTGCATCTGAATTTAATGCAAAAGGCACAATGACGACTTAAGTACAAGAGGACTAAATCTCTAACTCTCTATGATTTGAACCCCTCCTGTGAGTCCAGTTTTAGATTCCGATGCTTCACTTCAGGTTTACTGTATCCCTTGGTTCTTCTTATTGACGATGAAACACAGAAATTGCATCCGAATTTAATACAAAATGCACAATGCCGCCTTAAGTACAAGAGGACTGACACTCAAACTTACTTTGATTTGAACCCCTCCTGTGAGTCCAGTTTTAGATATCGATGCTGCACTTCAGGTTAACTGTTTCCCTTGGACCTTCTTATTGACGGTGAAACACAGAAATTGCATCCGAATTTAATACAAAAGGCACAATGCCGACTTAAGTAAAAGGGGACTGAAACTCTAACTTTCTATGATTTGAACCTCTCCTATGAGTCCAGATTTAGATTCCGATGCTTCACTTTAGGTTTACTGTATCCCTTGGACCTTCTTATTGACGATGAAACACAGAAAATGATTCCGAATTTAATACAAAAGGAACAATACCGACTTAAGTACATGAGGACTGACACTCTAACTTTTATTATGTTTTGAACCTCTCCTGTGAGTCCAGTTTCTGATTCCGATGCTTCACTTCAGGTTTACTGTTCCTTGGACGTTCTTATTGACGATGAAGCACAGAAACTGCATCCGAAATTAATACAAAAGCCACAATGCCGACTTAAGCACAAATAGACTCACACTCTAACTCTCTAAGATTTGAACCTCTCCTGTGAGTCCAGATTTAGATTCCGATGCTTCACTTCAGGTTTACTGTATCCCTTGGACCTGATTATTGACGATGAAACACAGTAATTCCATCCGAATTTAATACAAAAGGCACAATACCGACTTAAGTTCAAGAGGACTGACACTCAAACTTTCTATGATTTGAACCTCTCCTGTGAGTCCAGTTTTAGTTTCTGATTCTTCACTTCAGGTTTACTGTATCCCTTGGACCTTCTTATTGACGTTGAAACACAGATATTGCATCCGAATTTAATACAAAAGGCACAATACCGACTTATGTACAAGAGGACTGACACTCTAACTTTCTATGATTTGAAATTCTCCTGTGAGTCCAGTTTTGGATTCCGATGCTTCACTTGAGGTTTACTGTACACCTTGGAACTTCTTATTGACGATGGAACACAGAAATTGAATCCGAATTTAATACAAAAGGCACAATGCCGACTTAAGTTCAAGCGGACTGACACTCTAACTTTTATTATGATTTGAACCTCTCCTGTGGGTCCAGTTTTAGATTCCGATGCCTCACCTCAGGATTACTGTTTCCTTGGACGTTCTTATTGACGATGAAACACAGAAATTGCATCCAAATTTAATACAAAAGGCACAATGCGGACTTAAGTACAAGTGGGGTAACACTCTGACTCTCTATGATTTGAACCTCTCCTGTGTGTCAAGCTTTAGATTCCGATGCTTCACTTCAGGTTTACTGTATCCCTTGAACCTTCTTATTGACGATGAAACATAGAAATTGCATCCGAATTTAATACAAAAGGCACAATGCCGACTTAAGTACAAGAGGACTGACACTCTAACATTCTATGATTTGAACCTCTCCTGTGGGTCCGGTTTTAGATTCCGATGCTTCACTTCAGGTTTACTGTATTCCTTGGACCTTCTTGTTGACGATGAAGCACAGAAATTGCATCCGAATTTAATACAAAAGGCACAATACCGGCTTAAGTACAAGCGGACTGACACTCTAACTTTCTATGATTTGAAGCTCTCTTGTGAGTCCAGTTATAGATTCCGATGCTTCACTTCAGCTTTACTGTATACCTTGGACCTTCTTATTGCCGATGAAACACAGAAATTGCATCCGAATTTAATTCAAAAGGCACAATGCCGACTTAAGTACAAGAGGACTGACACTCTAACTTTCTATGATTTGAACCTCTCCTGTGAGTCCAGTTTTAAATTCCGATGCTTCACTTCAGGTTTACTGTATCCCTTGGACCTTCTTATTGACGATGAAACACAGAAATTGCATCCGAATCTAATACAAAAGGGACAATGCCGACTTAACTACAAGAGGACTGACACACTAATTTTTCTATGATTTGAACCCCTCCTGTGAGTCCAGTTTTAGATTCTGATGCTTCACTTCAGGTTCACTGTATCCCTTGGACCTTCTTATTGACGATGAAACACAGTAATTGCATCCGAATTTAATACAAAAGGCACAATGACGACTTAAGTACAAGGGGACTGATACTCTAACTTTCTATGATTTGAACCTCTCCTGTGAGTCCAGTTTTAGATTCCGATGCTTACCTTCAGGTTTACTGTGCCCCTTGGACGTTCTTATTGACGATGAAACACAGAAATTGATTCCGAATTTAATACAAAAGGCACAATACCGACTTAAGTACAAGAGGACTGACACTCTAACTTTATAGGATATGAACCTCTCCTGTGAGTCCAGTATTAGATTCCGATGCTTCACTTCAGGTTTACTGTATCCCTTGGACCTTCTTATTGACGATGAAACACAGAAATTGCATCCGAATTTAATGCAAAAGGCACAATGCCGACTTAAGTACAAGAGGACTGACACTCTAACTTTCGATGATTTGAACGTCTCCTGTGAGTCCAGTTTCAGATTCCGATGCTTCACTTCAGGTTTCCTGTATCCCTTGGACCTTCTTATTGACAATGAAACACAGAAATTGCATCCGAATTTAATACAAAAGGCACAATGACGACTTAAGTACAAGTGGACAGACACTCTAACTTTCTATGATTTGAACCTCTAAGTCCGGTTTTAGATTCCGGTGCTTCACTTCAGGTTTACTGTATCCCTTGGACCTTCTTATTGACGGTGAAACACAGAAATTGCATCCGAATTTAATACAAAAGGCACAATGCCGACTTAAGTAAAAGGGGACTGAAACTCTAACTTTCTATGATTTGAACCTCTCCTATGAGTCCAGATTTAGATTCCGATGCTTCACTTCAGGTTTACTGTATCCCTTGGACGTTCTTATTGACGATGAAACACAGAAATTGATTCCGAATTTAATACAAAAGGAACAATACCGACTTAAGTACATGAGGACTGACACTCTAACTTTTATTATGTTTTGAACCTCGCCTGTGAGTCCAGTTTCAGATTCCGATGCTTCACTTCAGGTTTACTGTTCCTTGGACGTTCTAATTGACGATGAAGCACAGAAACTACATCCGAAATTAATACAAAAGCCACAATGCCAACTTAAGTACAAAAGGACTCACACTCTAACTCTCTTAGATTTGAACCTCTCCTGTGAGTCCAGATTTAGATTCCGATGCTTCACTTCAGGTTTACTGTATCCCTTGGACCTGATTATTGACGATGAAACACAGTAATTCCATCCGAATTTAATACAAAAGGCACAATACCGACTTAAGTTCAAGAGGACTCACACTCAAACTTTCTTTCATTTGAACCTCTCCTGTGAGTCCAGTTTTAGATTCTGATGCTTCACTTCAGGTTTACTGTATCCCTTGGACCTTCTTATTGACGTTGAAACACAGATATAGCATCCGAATTTAATACAAAAGGCACAATACCGACTTATGTACAAGAGGACTGACACTCTAACTTTCTATGATTTGAAATTCTCCTGTGAGTCCAGTTTTAGATATCGATGCTGCACTTCAGGTTAACTGTTTCCCTTGGACCTTCTTATTGACGGTGAAACACAGAAATTGCATCCGAATTTAATACAAAAGGCACAATGCCGACTTAAGTAAAAGGGGACTGAAACTCTAACTTTCTATGATTTGAACCTCTCCTATGAGTCCAGATTTAGATTCCGATGCTTCACTTTAGGTTTACTGTATCCCTTGGACCTTCTTATTGACGATGAAACACAGAAAATGATTCCGAATTTAATACAAAAGGAACAATACCGACTTAAGTACATGAGGACTGACACTCTAACTTTTATTATGTTTTGAACCTCTCCTGTGAGTCCAGTTTCTGATTCCGATGCTTCACTTCAGGTTTACTGTTCCTTGGACGTTCTTATTGACGATGAAGCACAGAAACTGCATCCGAAATTAATACAAAAGCCACAATGCCGACTTAAGCACAAATAGACTCACACTCTAACTCTCTAAGATTTGAACCTCTCCTGTGAGTCCAGATTTAGATTCCGATGCTTCACTTCAGGTTTACTGTATCCCTTGGACCTGATTATTGACGATGAAACACAGTAATTCCATCCGAATTTAATACAAAAGGCACAATACCGACTTAAGTTCAAGAGGACTGACACTCAAACTTTCTATGATTTGAACCTCTCCTGTGAGTCCAGTTTTAGTTTCTGATTCTTCACTTCAGGTTTACTGTATCCCTTGGACCTTCTTATTGACGTTGAAACACAGATATTGCATCCGAATTTAATACAAAAGGCACAATACCGACTTATGTACAAGAGGACTGACACTCTAACTTTCTATGATTTGAAATTCTCCTGTGAGTCCAGTTTTGGATTCCGATGCTTCACTTGAGGTTTACTGTACACCTTGGAACTTCTTATTGACGATGGAACACAGAAATTGAATCCGAATTTAATACAAAAGGCACAATGCCGACTTAAGTTCAAGCGGACTGACACTCTAACTTTTATTATGATTTGAACCTCTCCTGTGGGTCCAGTTTTAGATTCCGATGCCTCACCTCAGGATTACTGTTTCCTTGGACGTTCTTATTGACGATGAAACACAGAAATTGCATCCAAATTTAATACAAAAGGCACAATGCGGACTTAAGTACAAGTGGGGTAACACTCTGACTCTCTATGATTTGAACCTCTCCTGTGTGTCAAGCTTTAGATTCCGATGCTTCACTTCAGGTTTACTGTATCCCTTGAACCTTCTTATTGACGATGAAACATAGAAATTGCATCCGAATTTAATACAAAAGGCACAATGCCGACTTAAGTACAAGAGGACTGACACTCTAACATTCTATGATTTGAACCTCTCCTGTGGGTCCGGTTTTAGATTCCGATGCTTCACTTCAGGTTTACTGTATTCCTTGGACCTTCTTGTTGACGATGAAGCACAGAAATTGCATCCGAATTTAATACAAAAGGCACAATACCGGCTTAAGTACAAGCGGACTGACACTCTAACTTTCTATGATTTGAAGCTCTCTTGTGAGTCCAGTTATAGATTCCGATGCTTCACTTCAGCTTTACTGTATACCTTGGACCTTCTTATTGCCGATGAAACACAGAAATTGCATCCGAATTTAATTCAAAAGGCACAATGCCGACTTAAGTACAAGAGGACTGACACTCTAACTTTCTATGATTTGAACCTCTCCTGTGAGTCCAGTTTTAAATTCCGATGCTTCACTTCAGGTTTACTGTATCCCTTGGACCTTCTTATTGACGATGAAACACAGAAATTGCATCCGAATCTAATACAAAAGGGACAATGCCGACTTAACTACAAGAGGACTGACACACTAATTTTTCTATGATTTGAACCCCTCCTGTGAGTCCAGTTTTAGATTCTGATGCTTCACTTCAGGTTCACTGTATCCCTTGGACCTTCTTATTGACGATGAAACACAGTAATTGCATCCGAATTTAATACAAAAGGCACAATGACGACTTAAGTACAAGGGGACTGATACTCTAACTTTCTATGATTTGAACCTCTCCTGTGAGTCCAGTTTTAGATTCCGATGCTTACCTTCAGGTTTACTGTGCCCCTTGGACGTTCTTATTGACGATGAAACACAGAAATTGATTCCGAATTTAATACAAAAGGCACAATACCGACTTAAGTACAAGAGGACTGACACTCTAACTTTATAGGATATGAACCTCTCCTGTGAGTCCAGTATTAGATTCCGATGCTTCACTTCAGGTTTACTGTATCCCTTGGACCTTCTTATTGACGATGAAACACAGAAATTGCATCCGAATTTAATGCAAAAGGCACAATGCCGACTTAAGTACAAGAGGACTGACACTCTAACTTTCGATGATTTGAACGTCTCCTGTGAGTCCAGTTTCAGATTCCGATGCTTCACTTCAGGTTTCCTGTATCCCTTGGACCTTCTTATTGACAATGAAACACAGAAATTGCATCCGAATTTAATACAAAAGGCACAATGACGACTTAAGTACAAGTGGACAGACACTCTAACTTTCTATGATTTGAACCTCTAAGTCCGGTTTTAGATTCCGGTGCTTCACTTCAGGTTTACTGTATCCCTTGGACCTTCTTATTGACGGTGAAACACAGAAATTGCATCCGAATTTAATACAAAAGGCACAATGCCGACTTAAGTAAAAGGGGACTGAAACTCTAACTTTCTATGATTTGAACCTCTCCTATGAGTCCAGATTTAGATTCCGATGCTTCACTTCAGGTTTACTGTATCCCTTGGACGTTCTTATTGACGATGAAACACAGAAATTGATTCCGAATTTAATACAAAAGGAACAATACCGACTTAAGTACATGAGGACTGACACTCTAACTTTTATTATGTTTTGAACCTCGCCTGTGAGTCCAGTTTCAGATTCCGATGCTTCACTTCAGGTTTACTGTTCCTTGGACGTTCTAATTGACGATGAAGCACAGAAACTACATCCGAAATTAATACAAAAGCCACAATGCCAACTTAAGTACAAAAGGACTCACACTCTAACTCTCTTAGATTTGAACCTCTCCTGTGAGTCCAGATTTAGATTCCGATGCTTCACTTCAGGTTTACTGTATCCCTTGGACCTGATTATTGACGATGAAACACAGTAATTCCATCCGAATTTAATACAAAAGGCACAATACCGACTTAAGTTCAAGAGGACTCACACTCAAACTTTCTTTCATTTGAACCTCTCCTGTGAGTCCAGTTTTAGATTCTGATGCTTCACTTCAGGTTTACTGTATCCCTTGGACCTTCTTATTGACGTTGAAACACAGATATAGCATCCGAATTTAATACAAAAGGCACAATACCGACTTATGTACAAGAGGACTGACACTCTAACTTTCTATGATTTGAAATTCTCCTGTGAGTCCAGTTTTGGATTCCGATGCTTCACTTGAGGTTTACTGTACAGCTTGGAACTTCTTATTGACGATGGAACACAGAAATTGAATCCAAATTTAATACAAAAGGCACAATGCCGACTTAAGTACAAGCGGACTGACACTCTAACTTTTATTATGATTTGAACCTCTCCTGTGGGTCCAGTTTTAGATTCCGATGCCTCACCTCAGGATTACTGTTTCCTTGGACGTTCTTATTGACGATGAAACACAGAAATTGCATCCAAATTTAATACAAAAGGCACAATGCGGACTTAAGTACAAGTGGGGTAACACTCTGACTCTCTATGATTTGAACCTCTCCTGTGAGTCAAGTTTTAGATTCCGATGCTTCACTTCAGGTTTACTGTATCCCTTGAACCTTCTTATTGACGATGAAACATAGAAATTGCATCCGAATTTAATACAAAAGGCACAATGCCGACTTAAGTACAAGAGGACTGACACTCTAACATTCTTTGTTTTGAACCTCTCCTGTGGGTCCGGTTTTAGATTCCGATGCTTCACTTCAGGTTTACTGTATTCCTTGGACCTTCTTGTTGACGATGAAACACAGAAATTGCATCCGAATTTAATACAAAAGGCACAATACCGGCTTAAGTACAAGCGGACTGACACTCTAACTTTCTATGATTTGAAGCTCTCTTGTGAGTCCAGTTATAGATTCCGATGCTTCACTTCAGCTTTACTGTATACCTTGGACCTTCTTATTGCCGATGAAACACAGAAATTGCTTCCGAATTTAATTCAAAATGCACAATGCGGACTTAAGTACAAGAGGACTGACACTCTAACTTTCTATGATTTGAACCTCTCCTGTGAGTCCAGTTTTAGATTCCGATGCTTCACTTCAGGTTTACTGTATCCCTTGGACCTTCTTATTGACGATGAAACACAGAAATTGCATCCGATTCTAATACAAAAGGGACAATGCCGACTTAACTACAAGAGGACTGACACACTAACTTTCTATGATTTGAACCCCTCCTGTGAGTCCAGTTTTAGATTCTGATGCTTCACTTCAGGTTCACTGTATCCCTTGGACCTTCTTATTGACGATGAAACACAGAAATTGCATCCGAATTTAATACAAAAGGCACAATGACGACTTAAGTACAAGGGGACTGATACTCTAACTTTCTATGATTTGAACCTCTCCTGTGAGTCCAGTTTTAGATTCCGATGCTCCACTTGAGGTTTACTGTGTCCCTTGGACGTTCATATTGACGATCAAACACAGAAATTGATTTCGAATTTAATACAAAAGGCACAATACCGACTTAAGTACAAGAGGACTGACACTCTAACTTTATAGGATCTGAACCTCTCCTATGAGTCCAGTATTAGATTCCGATGCATCACTTCAGGTTTACTGTATGCCTTGGATCTTCTTATTGACGACAAAAGACGGAAATTACATCCGAATTTAAAACAAAAGGCACAATGCCGACTTAAGTACAAGAGGACTGACACTCTAACTTTCTATGAATCGAACCTCTCCTGTGAGTCCAGTTTTAGATTCCGATGCTTCACTTCAGGTTTACTGTATCCCTTGGACCTTATTATTGACGATGAAACACAGAAATTGATACCGAATTTAATACAAAAGGCACAATACCGACTTAAGTTCAAGAGTACTGACACTCAAACTTTCTATGATTTGAACCTCTCCTGTGAGTCCAGTTCTACATTTGGATGCTTCACTTCAGGTTTACTGTATGCCTCGGACCTTCTTGTTGGCGATGAAACACAGAAATTACATCGGAATTTACTACAAAAGGCACAATGCCGACTTAAGTACAAGAGGACTGACACTCTAACTTTCGATGATTTGAACCTCTCCTGTGAGTCCAGTTTTAGATTCCGATGCTTATCTTCAGGTTTACTGTATCCCTTGGACCTTCTTATTGACGATGAAACACAGAAATAGCATCCGAATTTAATACAAAAGGCACAATGACGACTTAAGTACAAGTGGACAGACACTCTAACTTTCTATGATTTGAACCTCTAAGTCCGGTTTTAGATTCTGATGCTTCACTTCAGGTTTACTGTATCGCTTGGACCCTCTTATTGACGATGAAACACAGAAATTGCATCCGAATTTAATACAAAAGCCACAATGCCGACTTAAGTACAAGAGGACTGACACTCTAACTTTCGATGATTTGAACGTCTCCTGTGAGTCCAGTTTTAGATTCCGATGCTTCACTTCAGGTTTACTGTATACCTCGGAATTTCTTATTGACGATGAAACACAGAAATTGCATCCGAATTTAATACAAAATGCACAATGCCGCCTTAAGTACAAGAGGACTGACACTCAAACATACTTTGATTTGAACCCCTCCTGTGAGTCCAGTTTTAGATTCCGATGCTGCACTTCAGGTTAACTGTATCCCTTGGACCTTCTTATTGACGGTGAAACTCAGAAATTGCATCCGAATTTAATACAAAAGGCACAATGCCGACTTAAGTAAAAGGGGACTGAAACTCTAACTTTCTATGATTTGAACCTCTCCTATGAGTCCAGATTTAGATTCCGAAGCTTCACTTTAGGTTTACTGTATCCCTTGGACCTTCTTATTGACGATGAAACACAGAAATTGATACTGAATTTAATACAAAATTAACAATACCGACTTAAGTACATGAGGACTGACACTCTAACTTTTATTATGATTTGAACCTCTCCTGTGGGTCCAGTTTTAGATTCCGATGCCTCACCTCAGGTTGACTGTTTCCTTGGACGTTCTTATTGACGATGAAACACAGAAATTGCATCCAAATTCAATTCAAAGGCACAATGCCGACTTAAGTACGAGAGGACTGACACTCTAAATTTCGATTATTTGAACCTCTCCTGTGAGTCCAGTTTTAGATTCCGGTGCTTCACTTCAGGTTTACTGTATCCCTTTGGCCTTCTTATTGACGATGAAACACAGAAATAACATCGGAATTTAATACAAAAGGCACAATGCAGACTTAAGTACAAGAGGACTGACACTCTAACTTTCGATGATTTGAACCTCTCCTGTGAGTCCAGATTTAGATTCCGATGCTTATCTTCAGGTTTACTGTATCCCTTGGACCTTCTTATTGATGATGAAACACAATTGCATCCGAATTTAAGACACAAGGCACAATGCTAACTTACGTGCAAGTAGACTGACACTCTAACTCGCTATGATTTGAACCTCTCCTGTGAGTCCAGTTTTAGATTCCGATGCTTCACTTCAGGTTTACTGTATCCCTTGGACCTTCTTATTGACGATGAAAAACAGAAATTGCATCCGAATTTAATGCAAAAGGCACAATGCCGACTTAAGTACAAGAGGACATACACTCTAACTTTCGATGATTTCAACGTTTCCTGTGAGTCCAGTTTTAGATTCCGATGCTTCACTTCAGGTTTCCTGTATCCCTTGGACCTTCTTATTGACGATGAAACACAGAAATTGCATCCAAATTTAATACAAAAGGCACAATGACGACTTAAGTACAAGTGGACAGACTCTCTAACTTTCTATGATTTGAACCTCTAAGTCCGGTTTTAGATTCCGATGCTTCACTTCAGGTTTACTGTATCGCTTGGACCTTCTTATTGATGATGAAACACAGAAATTGCATCCGAATTTAATACAAAAGCCACAATGCCGACTTAAGTACAAGAGGACTGACACTCTAACTTGATATGATTTGAACCTCTCCTGTGAGTCCAGTTTGAGATTCCGATGCTTCACATCAGGTTTACTGTATCCCTTGGACCTTCTTATTGACGGTGAAACACAGAAATTGCATCCGAATTTAATACAAAAGGCACAATGCCGACTTAAGAAAAAGGGGACTGAAACTCTAACTTTCTATGATTTGAACCTCTCCTATGAGTCCAGATTTAGATTCCGATGCTTCACTTCAGGTTTACTGTATCCCTTGGACCTTCTTATTGACGATGAAACACAGAAATTGATTCCGAATTTAATACAAAAGGAACAATACCGACTTAGGTACATGAGGACTGACACTCTAACTTTTATTACGTTTTGAACCTCTCCTGTGAGTCCAGTTTCAGATTCCGATGCTTCACTTCAGGTTTACTGTTCCTTGGACGTTCTTATTGACGATGAAGCACAGAAACTGCATCCGAAATTATACAAAAGCCACAATGCCGACTTAAGTACAAAAGGACTCACACTCTAACTCTCTAAGATTTGAACCTCTCCTGTGAGTCCAGATTTAGATTCCGATGCTTCACTTCAGGTTTACTGTATCCCTTGGACCTGATTATTGACGATAAAACACAGAAATTCGATCCGAATTTAATACAAAAGGCACAATACCGACTTAAGTACAAGAGGACTGATACTCTAGCTTTCGATGATTTGAACCTCTCCTGTGAATCCAGTTTTAGATTCCGATGCTTGTCTTCAGGTTTACTGTATCCCTTGGACCTTCTTATTGATGATGAAACACAACAATTGCATCCGAATTTAAGACACAAGGCACAATGCTAACTTACGAGCAAGTAGACTGACACTCTAACTCTCTATGATTTGAACCGCTCCTGTGAGTCCAGTTTTAGATTCCGATGCTTCACTTCAGGTTTACTGTATCCCTTGGACCTTCTTATTGACGGTGAAACTTAGAAATTGCATCCGAATTTAATACAAAAGGCACAATGCCGACTTAAGTAAAAGGGGACTGAAACTCTAACTTTCTATGATTTGAACCTCTCCTATGAGTCCAGATTTAGATTCCGATGCTTCACTTTAGGTTTACTGTATCCCTTGGACCTTCTTATTGACGATGAAACACAGAAATTGATTCCGAATTTAATACAAATGGAACAATACCGACTTAAGTACATGAGGACTGACACTCTAACTTTTATTATGTTTTGAACCTCTCCTGTGAGTCCAGTTTCAGATTCCGATGCTTCACTTCAGCTTTACTGTATACCTTGGACCTTCTTATTGCCGATGAAACACAGAAATTGCATCCGAATTTAATTCAAAAGGCACAATGCCGACTTAAGTACAAGAGGACTGACACTCTAACTTTCTATGATTTGAACCTCTCCTGTGAGTCCAGTTTTAGATTCCGATGCTTCACTTCAGGTTTACTGTATCCCTTGGACCTTCTTATTGACGATGAAACACAGAAATTGCATCCGAATCTAATACAAAAGGGACAATGCCGACTTAACTACAAGAGGACTGACACACTAACTTTCTATGATTTGAACCCCTCCTGTGAGTCCAGTTTTAGATTCTGATGCTTCACTTCAGGTTCACTGTATCCCTTGGACCTTCTTATTGATGATGAAACACAGAAATTGCATCCGAATTTAATACAAAAGGCACAATGACGACTTAAGTACAAGGGGACTGATACTCTAACTTTCTATGATTTGAACCTCACCTGTGAGTCCAGTTTTAGATTCAGATGCTTATCTTCAGGTTTACTGTATCCCTTGGACCTTCTTATTGATGATGAAACACA
This sequence comes from Schistocerca serialis cubense, assembly GCF_023864345.2. Taxonomy (NCBI): domain Eukaryota; kingdom Metazoa; phylum Arthropoda; class Insecta; order Orthoptera; family Acrididae; genus Schistocerca; species Schistocerca serialis. The sequence goes on along the minus strand of NC_064640.1, from coordinate 1,045,352,074 downwards.
ACAATTGCATCTGAATTTAAGACAAAAGGCACAATGCTAACTTACGTGCAAGTAGACTGACACTCTAACTCTCTATGATTTGAACCCCTCCTGTGAGTTCAGTTTTAGATTCCGATGCTTCACTTCAGGTTTACTGTATCCCTTGGACCTTCTTATTGACGATGAAACACAGAAATTGCATCCGAATTTAATGCAAAAGGCACAATGCCGACTTAAGTACAAGAGGACTGATACTCTAACTTTCGTTGATTTGAACGTCTCCTGTGAGTCCAGTTTTAGATTCCGATGCTTCACTTCAGGTTTACTGTATACCTTGGAATTTCTTATTGACGATGAAACACAGAAATTGCATCCGAATTTAATACAAAAAGCACAATGCCGACTTAAATACAAGCGGACTGACACTCTAACTTTCTATGATTTGAACCTCTCCTGTAAGTCGAGTTTTAGATTCCGATGCTTCACTTCAGGTTTACTGTATCCCATGGACCGTCTTATTGACGATGAAACACAAAAGTTACATCCGAATTTAATGCAAAAGGCACAATGACGACTTAAGTACAAGAGGACTGAATCACTAACTCTCTATGATTTGAACCCCTCCTGTGAGTCCTGTTTTAGATTCCGATGCTTCACTTCAGGTTTACCGTATCCCTTTGTTCTTCTTATTGACGATGAAACACAGAAATTGCATCCGAATTTAACACAAAATGCACAATGCCGCCTTAAGTACAAGAGGACTGACACTTAAACTTACTTTGATTTGAACCCCTCCTGTGAGTCCAGTTTTAGATTCCGATGCTGCACTTCAGGTTAACTGTATCCCTTGGACCCTCTTATTGACGGTGAAACACAGAAATTGCATCCGAATTTAATACAAAAGTCTTAATGCCGACTTAAGTAAAAGGGGACTGAAACTCTAACTTTCTATGATTTGAACCTCTCCTATGAGTCCAGATTTAGATTCCGATGCTTCACTTTAGGTTTACTGTATCCCTTGGACCTTCTTATTGACGATGAAACACAGAAATCGATTCCGAATTTAATACAAAATTAACAATACCGACTTAAGTACATGAGGACTGACACTCTAACTTTTATTATGTTTTGAACCTCTCCTGTGAGTCCAGTTTCCGATTCCGATGCTTCACTTCAGGTTTACTGTTCCTTGGACGTTCTTATTGACGATGAAGCACAGAAACTGCATCCGAAATTAATACAAAAGCCACAATGCCGACTTAAGCACAAAAGGACTCACACTCTAACTCTCTAAGATTTGAACCTCTCCTGTGAGTCCAGATTTAGATTCCGATGCTTCACTTCAGGTTTACTGTATCCCTTGGACCTTCTTATTGACGTTGAAACACAGAAATTGCATCCGAATTTAATACAAAAGGCACAATACCGACTTATGCACAAGAGGACTGACACTCTAACTTTCTATGATTTGAACTTCTCCTGTGAGTCCAGTTTTGGATTCCGATGCTTCACTTGAGGTTTACTGTACACCTTGGAACTTCTTATTGACGATGGAACACAGAAATTGAATCCGAATTTAATACAAAAGGCACAATGCCGACGTATGTACGAGCGGACTGACACTCTAACTTTTATTATGATTTGAACCTCTCCTGTGGGTCCAGTTTTAGATTCCGATGCCTCACCTCAGGATTACTGTTTCCTTGGACGTTCTTATTGACGATGAAACACAGAAATTGCATCCAAACTCAATACCAAAGGCACAATGCCGACTTAAGTACGAGAGGACTGACACTCTAAATTTCGATTATTTGAAACTCTCCTGTGAGTCCAGTTTTAGATTCCGGTGCTTCACTTCAGGTTTACTGTATCCCTTGGACCTTCTTATTGACGATGAAACACAGAAATTACATCGGAATTTAATACAAAAGGCACAATGCCGACTTAAGTACAAGAGGACTGACAGTCTAACTTTCGATGATTTGAACCTCTCCTGTGAGTCCAGTTTTAGATTGCGATGCTTATCTTCAGTTTTACTGTATCCCTTGGACCTTCTTATTGATGAAGAAACACAACAATTGCATCCGAATTTAAGACACAAGGCACTATGCTAACTTACGTGCAAGTAGACTGACACTCTAACTCGCTATGATTTGAACCTCTCCTGTGAGTCCAGTTTTAGATTCCGATGCTTCACTTCAGGTTTACTGTATCCCTTGGACCTTCTTATTGACGATGAAACACAGAAATTGCATCCGAATTTAATGCAAAAGGCACAATGCCGACTTAAGTACAAGAGGACTGACACTCTAACTTTCGATGATTTCAACGTCTCCTGTGAGTCCAGTTTTAGATTCCGATGCTTCACTTCAGGTTTCCTGTATCCCTTGGACCTTCTTATTGACGATGAAACACAGAAATTGCATCCGAATTTAATACAAAAGGCACAATGACGACTTAAGTACAAGTGGACAGACACTCTAACTTTCTATGATTTGAACCTCTAAGTCCGGTTTTAGATTCTGATGCTTCACTTCAGGTTTACTGTATCGCTTGGACCCTCTTATTGACGATGAAACACAGAAATTGCATCCGAATTTAATACAAAAGCCACAATGCCGACTTAAGTACAAGAGGACTGACACTCTAACTTTATATGATTTGAACCTCTCCTGTGAGTCCAGTATGAGATTCCGATGCTTCACTTCAGGTTTACTGTATCCCTTGGACCTTCTTATTGACGGTGAAACACAGAAATTGCATCCGAATTTAATACAAAAGGCACAATGCCGACATAAGGAAAAGGGGACTGAAACTCTAACTTTCTATGATTTGAACCTCTCCTATGATTCCAGATTTAGATTCCGATGCTTCACTTCAGGTTTACTGTATCCCTTGGACCTTCTTATTGACGATGAAACACAGAAATTGATTCCGAATTTAATACAAAAGGAACAATACCGACTTAAGTACATTTGGACTGACACTCTAACTTTTATTATGATTTGAACCACTCCTGTGAGTCCAGTTTCAGATTCCGATGCTTCACTTCAGGTTTACTGTTCCTTGGACGTTCTAATTGACGATGAAGCACAGAAACTGCATCCGAAATTAATAAAAAAGCCACAATGCCGACTTAAGTACAAAAGGACTCACACTCTAACTCTCTAAGATTTGAACCTCTCCTGTGAGTCCAGATTTAGATTCCAATGCTTCACTTCAGGTTTACTGTATCCCTTGGACCTGATTATTGACGATGAAACACAGATATTCCATCCGAATTTAATACAAAAGGCACAATACCGACTTAAGTACAAGAGGACTGACACTCTAGCTTTCGATGATTTGAACCTCTCCTGTGAGTCCAGTTTTAGATTCCGATGCTTATCTTCAGGTTTACTGTATCCCTTGGACCTTCTTATTGATGATGAAACACAACAATTTCATCCGAATTTAAGACACAAGGCACAATGCTAACTTACGTGCAAGTAGACTGACACTCTAACTCTCTATGATTTGAACCTCTCCGGTGAGTCCAGTTTTAGATTCCGATGCTTCACTTCAGGTTTACTGTATCCCTTGGACCTTCTTATTGACGGTGAAACACAGAAATTGCATCCGAATTTTATACAAAAGGCACAATGCCGACTTAAGTAAAAGGAGACTGAAACTCTAACTTTCTATGATTTGAACCTCTCCTATGAGTCCAGATTTAGAATCCGATGCTTCACTTTAGGTTTACTGTATCCCTTGGACCTTCTTATTGACGATGAAACACAGAAATTGATTCCGAATTTAATACAAAAGGAACAATACCGACTTAAGTACATGAGGACTGACACTCTAACTTTTATTATGTTTTGAACCACTCCTGTGAGTCCAGTTTCAGATTCCGATGCTTCACTTCAGGTTTACTGTTCCTTGGACGTTCTTATTGACGATCAAGCACAGAAACTGCATCCGAAATTAATACAAAAGCCACAATGCCGACTTAAGCACAAAAGGACTCACACTCTAACTCTCTAAGATTTGAACCTCTCCTGTGAGTCCAGATTTAGATTCCGATGCTTCACTTCACTTTTACTGTACCCCTTGGACCTGATTATTGACGATGAAACACAGATATTCCATCCGAATTTAATACAAAAGGCACAATACCGACTTAAGTACAAGAGGACTGACACTCTAACTTTCTATGATTTGAACCTCTCCTGTGAGTCCAGTTTTACATTCTGATGCTTCACTTCAGGTTTACTGTATCCCTTGGACCTTCTTATTGACGTTGAAACACAGAAATTGCATCCGAATTTAATACAAAAGGCACAATACCGACTTATGCACAAGAGGACTGACATTCTAACTTTCTATGATTTGAACTTCTCCTGTGAGTCCAGTTTTGGATTCCGATGCTTCACTTGATATTTACTGTACGCCTTGGAACTTCTTATTGACGATGGAACACAGAAATTGAATCTGAATTTAATACAAAAGGCACAATGCCAACTTAAGTACGAGCGGGCTGACACTCTAACTATTATTATGAGTTGAACCTCTCCTGTGGGTCCAGTTTTAGATTCCGATGCCTCACCTCAGGATTACTGTTTCCTTGGACGTTCTTATTGACGATGAAACACAGAAATTGCATCCAAATTCAATACAAAAGGCACAATGCCGACTTAAGTACGAGAGGACTGACACTCTAAAGTTCGATTATTTGAACCTCTCCTGTGAGTCCAGTTTTAGATTCCGGTGCTTCACTTCAGGTTTACTGTATCCCTTGGACCTTCTTATTGACGATGAAAAACAGAAATTGCATCCGAATTTAATGCAAAAGGCACAATGCCGACTTAAGTACAAGAGGACTGACACTCTAACTGTCGATGATTTCAACGTTTCCTGTGAGTCCAGTTTTAGATTCCGATGCTTCACTTCAGGTTTCCTGTATCCCTTGGACCTTCTTATTGACGATGAAACACAGAAATTGCATCCAAATTTAATACAAAAGGCAGAATGACGACTTAAGTACAAGTGGACAGACTCTCTAACTTTCTATGATTTGAACCTCTAAGTCCGGTTTTAGATTCCGATGCTTCACTTCAGGTTTACTGTATCCCTTGGACCTTCTTATTGACGATGAAACACAGAAATTACATCGGAATTTAATACAAAAGGCACAATGCCGACTTAAGTACAAGAGGACTGACACTGTAACTTTCGATGATTTGAACCTCTCCAGTGAGTCCAGTTTTAGATTCCGATGCTTATCTTCAGGTTTACTGTATCCCTTGGACCTTCTTATTGATGATGAAACACAACAATTGCATCCGAATTTAAGACACAAGGAACAATGCTAACTTACGTGCAAGTAGACTGACACTCTAACTCTCTATGATTTGAACCTCTCCTGTGAGTCCAGTTTGAGATTCCGATGCTTCACATCAGGTTTACTGTATCCCTTGGACCTTCTTATTGACGATGAAACACAGAAATTACATCGGAATTTAATACAAAAGGCACAATGCCGACTTAAGTACAAGAGGACTGACACTCTAACTTTCGATGATTTGAACCTCTCCTGTGAGTCCAGTTTTAGATTCCGATGCTTATCTTCAGGTTTACTGTATCCCTTGGACCTTCTTATTGATGATGAAACACAACAATTGCATCCGAATTTAAGACACAAGGCACAATGCTAACTTACGTGCAAGTAGACTGACACTCTAACTCTCTATGATTTGAACCTCTCCTGTGAGTCCAGTTTTAGATTCCGATGCTTCACTTCAGGTTTACTGTATCCCTTGGACCTTCTTATTGACGATGAAACACAGAAATTGCATCCGAATTTAATGCAAAAGGCACAATGCCGACTTAATTACAAGAGGACTGACACTTTAACTTTCGATGATTTGATCGTCTCCTGTGAGTCCAGTTTTAGATTCCGATGCTTCACTTCAGGTTTCCTGTATCCCTTGGACCTTCTTATTGACGATGAAACACAGAAATTGCATCCGAATTTAATACAAAAGGCACAATGACGACTTAAGTACAAGTGGACAGACACTCTAACTTTCTATGATTTGAACCTCTAAGTCCGGTTTTAGATTCCGATGCTTCACTTCAGGTTTACTGTATCGCTTGGACCTTCTTATTGACGATGAAACACAGAAATTGCATCCGAATTTAATACAAAAGCCACAATGCCGACTTAAGTAGAAGAGGACTGACACTCTAAGTTTATATGATTTGAACCTCTCCTGTGAGTCCAGTTTGAGATTCCGATGCTTCACTTTAGGTTTACTGTATCCCTTGGACCTTCTTATTGACGGTGAAACACAGAAATTGCATCCGAATTTAATACAAAAGGCACAATGCCGACTTAAGTAAAAGGGGACTGAAACTCTAACTTTCTATGATTTGAGCCTCTCCTATGAGTCCAGATTTAGATTCCGATGCTTCACTTCAGGTTTACTGTATCCCTTGGACCTTCTTATTGACGATGAAACACAGAAATTGATTCCGAATTTAATACAAATGGAACAATATAGACTTAAGTACATGAGGACTGACACTCTAACTTTTATTATGTTTTGAACCTCTCCTGTGAGTCCAGTTTCAGATTCCGATGCTTCACTTCAGGTTTACTGTTCCTTGGACGTTCTTATTGACGATGAAGCACAGAAACTGCATCCGAAATTAATACAAAAGCCACAATGCCGACTTAAGTACAAAAGGACTCACACTCTAACTCTCTAAGATTTGAACCTCTCCTGTGAGTCCAGATTTAGATTTCGATGCTTCACTTCAGGTTTACTGTATCCCTTGGACCTGATTATTGACGATGAAACACAGAAATTCCATCCGAATTTAATACAAAAGGCACAATACCGACTTATGCACAAGAGGACTGACATTCTAACTTTCTATGATTTGAACTTCTCCTGTGAGTCCAGTTTTGGATTCCGATGGTTCACTTGATATTTACTGTACACCTTGGAAATTCTTATTGACGATGGAACACAGAAATTGAGTCCGAATTTAATACAAAAGGCACAATGCCTACTTAAGTACGAGCGGGCTGACACTCTAACTATTATTATGAGTTGAACCTCTCCTGTGGGTCCAGTTGTAGATTCCGATGCCTCACCTCAGGATTACTGTTTCCTTGGACGTTCTTATTGACGATGAAACACAGAAATTGCATCCAAATTCAATACAAAAGGCACAATGCCGACTTAAGTACGAGAGGACTGATACTCTAAAGTTCGATTATTTGAACCTCTCCTGTGAGTCCAGTTTTAGATTCCGGTGCTTCACTTCAGGTTTACTGTATCCCTTGGACCTGATTATTGACGATGAAACACAGATATTACATCGGAATTTAATACAAAAGGCACAATGCCGACTTAAGTACAAGAGGACTGACACTCTAACTTTCGATGATTTGAACCTCTCCTGTGAGTCCAGTTTTAGATTCCGATGCTTATCTTCAGGTTTACTGTATCCCTTGGACCTTCTTATTGATGATGAAACACAACAATTGCATCCGAATTTAAGACACAAGGCACAATGCTAACTTACGTGCAAGTAGACTGACACTCTAACTCTCTATGATTTGAACGTCTCCTGTGAGTCCAGTTTTAGATTCCGATGCTTCACTTCAGGTTTCCTGTATCCCTTGGACCTTCTTATTGACGATGAAACACAGAAATTGCATCCGAATTTAATACAAAAGGCACAATGACGACTTAAGTACAAGTGGACAGACACTCTAACTTTCTATGATTTGAACCTCTAAGTCCGGTTTTAGATTCCGATGCTTCACTTCAGGTTTACTGTATCGCTTGGACCTTCTTATTGACGATGAAACACAGAAATTGCATTCGAATTTAATACAAAAGCCACTATGCCGACTTAAGTACAAGAGGACTGACACTCTAAGTTTATATGATTTGAACCTCTCCTGTGAGTCCAGTTTGAGATTCCGATGCTTTACTTCAGGTTTACTGTATCCCTTGGACCTTCTTATTGACGGTGAAACACAGAAATTGCATCCGAATTTAATACAAAAGGCACAATGCCGACTTAAGTAAAAGGGGACTGAAACTCTAACTTTCTATGATTTGAGCCTCTCCTATGAGTCCAGATTTAGATTCCGATGCTTCACTTCAGGTTTACTGTACCCCTTGGACCTTCTTATTGACGATGAAACACAGAAATTGATTCCGAATTTAATACAAAAGGAACAATACCGACTTAAGTACATGAGGACTGACACTCTAACTTTTATTATGTTTTGAACCTCTCCTGTGAGTCCAGTTTCAGATTCCGATGCTTCACTTCAGGTTTACTGTTCCTTGGACGTTCTTATTGACGATGAAACATAGAAATTGCATCCGAATTTAATACAAAAGGCACAATGCGGACTTAAGTACAAGTGGGGTAACACTCTGACTCTCTATGATTTGAACCTCTCCTGTGAGTCAAGTTTTAGATTCCGATGCTTCACTTCAGGTTTACTGTATCCCTTGAACCTTCTTATTGACGATGAAACATAGAAATTGCATCCGAATTTAATACAAAAGGCACAATGCCGACTTAAGTACAAGAGGACTGACACTCTAACATTCTATGATTTAAACCTCTCCTGTGAGTCCAGTTTTAGATTCCGATGCTTCACTTCAGGTTTACTGTATTCCTTGGACCTTCTTGTTCACGATGAAACACAGAAATTGCATCCGAGTTTAATACAAACGGCACAATACCGGCTTAAGTACAAGCGGACTGACACTCTAACTTTCTGTGATTTGAAGCTCTCTTGTGAGTCCAGTTATAGATTCCGATGCTTCACTTCAGCTTTACTGTATACCTTGGACCTTCTTATTGCCGATGAAACACAGAAATTGCATCCGAATTTAATTCAAAAGGCACAATGCCGACTTAAGGACAAGAGGACTGACACTCTAACTTTCGATGATTTGAACGTCTCCTGTTTTAGATTCCAATGCTTCACTTCAGGTTTCCTGTATCCCTTGGACCTTCTTATTGACGATGAAACACAGAAATTGCATCCGAATTTAATACAAAAGGCACAATGACGACTTAAGTACAAGTGGACTGAGACTCTAACTTTCTATGATTTGAACCTCTAAGTCCGGTTTTAGATTCCGATGCTTCACTTCAGGTTTACTGTATCGCTTGGACCTTCTTATTGACGATGAAACACAGAAATTGCATCCGAATTTAATACAAAAGCCACAATGCCGACTTAAGTACAAGAGGACTGACACTCTAAGTTTATATGATTTGAACCTCTCCTGTGAGTCCAGTTTGAGATTCCGATGCTTCACTTCAGGTTTGCTGTATCCCTTGGACTTTCTTATTGACGTTGAAACACAGAAATTGCATCCGAATTTAATTCAAAAGGCACAATACCGACTTATGTACAAGAGGACTGACACTCTAACTTTTTATGATTTGAAATTCTCCTGTGAGTCCAGTTTTGGATTCCGATTCTTCACTTGAGGTTTACTGTACACCTTGGAACTTCTTATTGACGATGGAACACAGAAATTGAATACGAATTTAATATAAAAGGCACAATGCCGACTTAAGTACAAGCGGACTGACACTCTAACTTTTATTATGATTAGAACCTCTCCTGTGGGTCCAGTTTTAGATTCCGATTCCTCACCTCAGTATTACTGTTTCCTTGGACGTTCTTATTGACGATGAAACACAGAAATTGCATCCAAATTTAATACAAAAGGCACAATGCGGACTTCAGTACAAGTGGGGTAACACTCTGACTCTCTATGATTTGAACCTCTCCTGTGAGTCAAGTTTTAGATTCCGATGCTTCACTTCAGGTTTACTGTATCCCTTGAACCTTCTTATTGACGATGAAACATAGAAATTGCCTCCGAATTAAATACAAAAGGCACAATGCCGACTTAAGTACAAGAGGACTGACACTCTAACATTCTATGATTTAAACCTCTCCTGTGAGTCCAGTTTTAGATTCCGATGCTTCACGTCAGGTTTACTGTATTCCTTGGACCTTCTTGTTGACGATGAAACACAGAAATTGCATCCGAATTTAATACAAAAGGCACAATACCGGCTTAAGTACAAGCGGACTGACACTCTAACTTTCTATGATTTGAAGCTCTCTTGTGAGTCCAGTTATAGATTCCGATGCTTCACTTCAGCTTTACTGTATACCTTGGACCCTCTTATTGCCGATGAAACACAGAAATTGCATCCGAATTTAATTCAAAAGGCACAATGCCGACTTAAGTACAAGAGGACTGACACTCTAACTTTCTATGATTTGAACCTCTCCTGTGAGTCCAGTTTTAGATTTCGATGCTTCACTTCAGGTTTACTGTATCCCTTGGACCTTCTTATTGATGATGAAACACAACGATTGCATCCGAATTTAAGACAAAAGGCACAATGCTAACTTACGTGGACGTAGACCGACACTCTAACACTCTATGATTTGAACCTCTCCTGTGAGTCCAGTTTTAGATTTCGATGCTTCACTTCAGGTTTACTGTATCCCTTGGACCTTCTTATTGACGATGAAACAGAGAAATTGCATCCGAATAAAATACAAAAGGCACAATGCCGACTTAAGTGCAAGAGGACTGACACTCTAATTTTCTATTATTTGAACCTCACCTGTGTGTCCAGTTTTAGATTCTGATTATTCACGTCAGGTTTACTGTATCCCTTGGACCTTCTTATTGACGATGAAACAGAGAAATTGCATCCGAATCTAATACGAAAGGCACAATGCCGACTTTAGTCCAAGACGAATGACACTCTAACTTTCTATGATCTGAACCTCTCCTGTGAGACCAGTTTTAGATTCCGATGCTTCACTTCAGGTTTACTGTATCCCTTGGTCCTTCTTATTGACGATGAAACACAGAAATTGCATCCGAATTTAATACAAAAGGCACAATGACGACTTAAGTACAAGTGGACTGACACTCTAACTTTCTATGATTTGAACCTCTAAGTCCGGTTTTAGATTCCGATGCTTCACTTCAGGTTTACTGTATCGCTTGGACCTTCTTATTGACGATGAAACACAGAAATTGCATCCGAATTTAATACAAAAGCCACAATGCCGCCTTAAGTACAAGAGGACTGACACTCTAACTTTATATGATTTGAACCTCTAATGTGAGTCCAGTTTGAGATTCCGATGCTTTACTTCAGGTTTACTGTATCCCTTGGACCTCCTTATTGACCATGAAAAACAGAAATTGCATCCGAATTTAATACAAAAGACACAATGCCGACTTAAGTACAAGAGGACAAACACTCTAACTTTCTATGATTTGAACCTCTGCTGTGAGTCCAGTCTTACATTCTGATGCTTCACTTCTGGTTTACTGTATCCCTTGGACCTTCTTATTGACGATGAAACACAGAAATTGCATCCGAATTTAATACAAAAGGCACAATGCCGACTTAAGTACAAGAGGAATGACACTCTAACTTTCTATGATTTGAACCTCTCCTGTGAGTCCAGTTTTAGATTCCGATGCTTCACTTCAGGTTTACTGTATCCCTTGGACGTTCTTATTGACGATGAAACACAGAAATTGCATCCGAATAAAATACAAAAGGCACAATGCCGACTTAAGTGCAAGAGGACTGACACTCCAATTTTCTATTATTTGAACCTCTCCTGTGAGTTCAGTTTTAGATTCCGATACTTCACTTCAGGTTTACTGTATCCCTTGGACCTTCTTATTGACGATGAAACACAGAAATTGCATCCGAATTTAATGGAAAATGCACAATGCCGACTTAAGTAGAAGATGACTGACACTCTAACTTTCTATGATTTGAACCTCTCCTGTGAGTCCAGTTTTAGATTCCGATGCTTCACTTCAGGTTTACTGTAACCCTTTGACCTTATTATTGAGGGTGAAACACAGAAAATGCATCCGAATTTAATACAAAAGGCACAATGCCGACTTAAGTACAAGAGGACTGACACTCTAACTTTCTACGATTTGAACCTCTCCTGTGAGTGCAGTTTTAAATCTTATGCTTGACTTCAGGTTTACTTTAACCCTTGGACCTTCTTATTGACGATGAAACACAGAAATTGCATCCGAATTTAATACAAAATGCACATTGCCGACTTAAGTAGAAGAGGACTGACACTCTAACTTTCTATGATTTGAACCTCTCCTGTGAGTCCAGTTTTAGATTCCGATGCTTCACTTCAGGTTTACTGTAACCCTTTGACCTTATTATTGACGGTGAAACACAGAAAATGCATCCGAATTTAATACAAAAGCACAATGACGACTTAAGTACAAGAGGACTGACACTCTAACTTTCTACGATTTGAACCTCTCCTGTGAGTGCAGTTTTAAATCCGATGCTTGACTTCAGGTTTACTGTAACCCTTGGACCTTCTTATTGACGATGAAACACAGAAATTGCATCCGAATTTAATACAAAATGCACATTGCCGACTTAAGTACAAGAGGACTGACACTCTAACTTTCTATGATTTGAACCTCACCTGTGAGTCCAGTTTTAGATTCTGATTATTCACTTCAGGTTTACTGTATCCCTTGGACATTCTTATTGACGATGAAACAGAGAAATTGCATCCGAATTTAATACGAAAGGCACAATGCCGACTCTAGTCCAAGAGGAATGACACTCTAACTTTCTATGATCTGAACCTCTCCTGTGAGACCAGTTTTAGATTCCGATGCTTCACTTCAGGTTTACTGTATCCCTTGGTCCTTCTTATTGACGATGAAACACAGAAATAGCATCCGAATTTAATACAAAAGGCACAATGACGACTTAAGTACAAGTGGACTGACACTCTAAATTTCTATGATTTGAACCTCTGCTGTGAGTCCAGTCTTACATTCTGATGCTTCACTTCTGGTTTACTGTATCCCTTGGACCTTCTTATTGACGATGAAACACAGAAATTGCATCCGAATTTAATACAAAAGGCACAATGCCGACTTAAGTACAAGGGGAATGACACTCTAACTTTCTATGATTTGAACCTCTCCTGTGAGTCCAGTTTTAGATTCCGATGCTTCACTTCAGGTTTACTGTATCCCTTGGACGTTCTTATTGACGATGAAACACAGAAATTGCAACCGAATAAAATACAAAAGGCACAATGCCGACTTAAGTGCAAGAGGACTGACACTACAATTTTCTATTATTTGAACCTCTCCTGTGAGTTCAGTTTTAGATTCCGATACTTCACTTCAGGTTTACTGTATCCCTTGGACCTTCTTATTGACGATGAAACACAGAAATTGCATCCGAATTTAATACAAAATGCACAATGCCGACTTAATTAGAATATGACTGACACTCTAACTTTCTATGATTTGAACCTCTCCTGTGAGTCCAGTTTTAGATTCCGATGCTTCACTTCAGGTTTACTGTAATCCTTTGACCTTATTATTGAGGGTGAAACACAGAAAATGCATCCGAATTTAATTTAAAAGGCACAATGCCGACTTAAGTATAAGAGGACTGACACTCTAACTTTCTACGATTTGAACCTCTCCTGTGAGAGCAGTTTTAAATCCGATGCTTGACTTCAGGTTTACTGTAACCCTTGGACCTTCTTATTGACGATGAAACACAGAAATTGCATCCGAATTTAATACAAAATGCACATTGCCGACTTAAGTACAAGAGGACTGACACTCTAACTTTCTATGAATTGAACCTCACCTGTGAGTCCAGTTTTAGATTCTTATTATTCACTTCAGGTTTACTGTATCCCTTGGACCTTGTTATTGACGATGAAACAGAGAAATTGCATCCGAATTTAATACGAAAGGCACAATGCCGTCTTAAGTACAAGAGGAATGACACTCTAACTTTCTATGGTTTGAACCTCTCCTGTGAGACCAGTTTTAGATTCCGATGCTTCACTTCAGGTTTACTGTATCCCTTGGACGTTTTTATTGACGATGAAACACAGAAATTGCATCCGAATAAAATACAAAAGCACAATGCCGACTTAAGTACAAGAGGACTGACACTCTAACTTTCTATGATTTGAACCTCTCCTGTGAGTCCAGTTTTAGATTCCGATTCTTCACTTCAGGTTTACTGTATCCCTTGGACCTTCTTATTGACGATGAAACACAGAAATTGCATCCTAATTTATTATAAAAGGCACAATGCCGACTTAAGTACATAAGGTCTGACACTCTAACTTTTTATGATTTGAACCTCTCCTGTGAGTCCACTTTTAGATTCCGATGCTTCACTTCAGGTTTACTGTATCCCTTGGACCTTCTTGTTGACGATGAAACACAGAAATTGCATCCGAATTTATTACAAGAGGCACAATGCCGACTTAAGTACAAGAGGACTGACACCCTAACTTTGGATGATTTGAACCTCTCCTGTGAGTCCAGTTTAAGAATCCGATGCTTCACTTCAGGTTTACTGTATCCCTTGGACCTTCGTATTGACGATGAAACACAGAAATTGCATCCGAATTTAATACAAAAGGCACAATGCCGACTTAAGTACAACAGGACTGACACTCAAATTTTCGATGATTTGATCATCTCCTGTGAGTCCAGTTTTAGATTCCGATGCTTCACTTCAGGTTTACTCTATCCCTTGGACCTTCTTATTGACGATGAAACACAGAAATTGCATCCGAATTTAATGCAAAAGGCACAATGCCAACTTAAGTACAAGAGGTCTGACACTCTTACTTTCGATGATTTGAACCTGGCCTGTGAGTCCTGTTTTAGATTCCGATGCTTCACTTCAGGTTTACTGTATCCCTGGGACCTTCTTATTGTCGATGAAACACAGAAATTGCATCCGAATTTAATACAAAAGGTACAATGCCGACTTAAGTACAAGAGGACTGACACCCTAACTTTCGATGATTTGAACTTCTCCTGTGAGTCCAGTTTTAGATTCCGATGCTTCACTTCAGGTTTACTGTATCCCTTGGACCTTCTTATTGACGATGAAACACAGAAATTGCAACCAAATTTAATACAAAAGGCACAATGCCGACTTAAGCACAAGTGGACTGACACTCTAACTTTTTATAATTTGACCTTCTCCTGTAAGTCCAGTTTTATTTTCCGATGCTTCACTTCAGGTTTACTGTATCGCTTGGACCTTCTTATTGACGATGAAACACAGAAATTACATCCGAATTTAATACAAAAGGCACAATGCCGACTTATGTACAAGAGGACTGACACTCTAAATTTATATGATTTGAACCTCTCCTGTGAGTCCAGTTTGAGATTCCGATGCCTCACTTCAGGTTTACTGTATCCCTTGGACCTTCTTATTGACGATGAAACACAGAAATTGCATCTGAATTTAATACAAAAGGCACAATGCCGACTTAAGTACAAGAGGACTGACACTCTAACTTTCTACGATTTGAACCTCTTCTGTGAGTCCAGTTTCAGATTCTGATGCTTCACTTCAGGTTTACTGTATCCTTTGGACCTTCTTATGGACGATGAAACACTGAAATTGATTCTGAATTTAATACTAAAGGCACAATGCTGACTTAAGTACAAGAGGAATGACACACTAACTTTCTATGATTTGAACCTCTCCTGTAAGTCCAGTTTTTGATTCCGATGCTTCACTTCATGTTTACTGTATCCCTTGGACGCTCTTATTGACGATGAAACACAGAAATTGCATCCGAATAAAATACAAAAGGTACAATGCCGACTTAAGTACAAGAGGACTGACACTCTAACTTTCTATGATTTGAACCTCTCCTGTGAGTCCAGTTTTAGATTCCGATGCTTCACTTCAGGTTTACTGTAACCCTTGGACCTTCTTATTGACGGTGAAACATAGAAATTGCATCCGAATTTAATACAAAAGGCACAAAGCCGACTTAAGTACAAGAGGACTGACACTCTAACTTTCTACGATTTGAACCTCTCCTGTGAGTGCAGTTTTAGATTTCGATGCTTGACTTCAGGTTTACTGTAACCCTTGGACGTTCTTATTGACGATGAAACACAGGAATTGCATCCGAATTTAATACAAAAGGCACAATGCCGTCTTAAGTACACGAGGACTGACACTCTAACTCTCTATGATTGGAACATCTCCTGTGAGTCCAGTTTTAGATTCCGATGCTTCACTTTGGGTTTACTGTATCCCTTGGAGCTTCTTATTGACGATGAAAAACAGAAATTGCATCCGAATTTAATACAGAAGGCACAATGCCGACTTAAGTACAAGAGTACTGACACTCTAACTCTCTATGATTTGAACCTCTACTGTGAGTCCAGTTTTAGATTCCGATGCTTCACTTCTGGTTTACTGTATCCCTTGGACCTTCTTACTGACGATGAAACACAGAAATTGCATCCGAATTTAATACAAAAGGTACAATGCCGACTTAAGTACAAGAGGACTGACACTCTAACTTTCGATGAATTGAACCTCTGCTGTGAGACCAGTTTTAGATTCCGATGCTTCACTTCAGGTTTATTGTTTCCCTTGGACCTTCTTATTGATGATGAAACACAGCAATTGCATCCGAATTTAATACAAAGGCACAATGCTGACTTACGTACAAGTGGACTGACACTCTAACTGTCTATGATTTTAACCTCTCCTGTGAGTCCAGTTTTAGATTCCGATGCTTGACTTCAGGTTCACTGTATCCTTTGGACCTTCTTATTGACGATGAAACACAGAAATTGCATCGGAATTTAATGCAAAAGGCACAATGCCAACTTAAGTACAAGAGGACTGACACTCTTACTTTCGATAATTTGAACCTGTCCTGTGAGTCCTGTTTTAGATTCCGATGCTTCACTTCAGGTTTACTGTATCCCTTGGACCTTCTTATTGACGATGAAACACAGAAATAGCATCCGAATTTAATACAAAAGGTACAATGCCGATTTAAGTGCAAGAGGACTGACACCCTAACTTTCGATGATTTGAACCTCTCCTGTGAGTCCTGTTTTAGATTCCGATGCTTCACTTCAGGTTTACTGTATCCTTTGGACCTTCTTATTGACGATGAAACACAGAAATTGCAACCAAATTTAATACAAAAGGCACAAGCCGACTTAAGTACAAGAGGACTGACACCGTAACTTTCGATGATTTGAACCTCTCCTGTGAGTCCAGTTTTAGATTCCGATGCTTCACTTCAGGTTTACTGTATCCCTTGGGCCTTCTTATTGACGATGAAACACAGAAATTGCATCCGAATTTAATACAAAAGGCACAATGCCGACATAAGTACAAGAGGACTGACACTCTAACTTTCTATGATTTGAACCTCTCCTGTGAGTCCAGTTTTAGATTCCGATGCTTCACTTCAGGTTTATTGTATCCCTTGGACGTTCTTATTGACGATGAAACACAGAAATTGCATCCGAATAAAATACAAAAGGTACAATGCCGACTTAAGTACAAGAGGACTGACACTCTAACTTTCTATGATTTGAACCTCTCCTGTGAGTCCAGTTTTAGATTCCGATGCTTCACTTCAGGTTTACTGTAACCCTTGGACCTTCTTATTGACGGTGAAACACAGAAATTGCATCCGAATTTAATACAAAAGGCACAAAGTCGACTTAAGTACAAGAGGACTGACACTCTAACTTTCTACGATTTGAGCCTCTCCTGTGAGTGCAGTTTTAGATTTCGATGCTTGACTTCAGGTTTACTGTAACCCTTGGACGTTCTTATTGACGATGAAACAGAGAAATTGCATCCGAATTTAATACAAAAGGCACAATGCCGACTTAAGTATAAGAGGACTGACACTCTAACTCTCTATGATTGGAACATCTCCTGTGAGTCCAGTTTTAGATTCCGATGCTTCACTTTGGGTTTACTGTATCCCTTGGACCTTCTTATTGACGATGAAAAACAGAAATTGCATCCGAATTTAATACAAAAGGCACAATGCCGATTTAAGTACAAGAGTACTGACACTCTAACTCTCTATGATTTGAACCTCTACTGTGAGTTTAGTTTTAGATTCTGATGCTTCACTTCAGGTTTACTGTATCCCTTGGACCTTCTTATTGACGATGAAACACAGAAATTGCATCCGAATTTAATACAAAAGGCACAATGCTGACTTAAGTACAAGCGGACTGACACTCTAACTTTCTATGATTTGAACCTCTCCTGTGAGTCCAGTTTTAGATTCCGATGCTTCACTTCATGTTTACTGTATCCCTTGGACCTTCTTATTGACGATGAAACACAGAAATTGCATCCGAATTTAATACAAAAGGCACAATGCCGACTTAAGTACAAGAGAACTGACACTCTAACTTTCTATGATTTGAACCTCTCCTGAGAGTCCAGTTTTAGATTCCGATTCTTCACTTCAGGTTTACTGTATCCCTTGGACCTTCTTATTGACAATGAAACACAGAAATTGCATCCTAATTTAATACAAAAGGCACAATGACGACTTAAGTACAAGAGGACTGACACTCTTTCTATGATTTGAACCTCTCCTGTGAGTCCAGTTTTAGATTCCGATGCTTCACTTCAGGTTTACTTTATCCCTTGGACCTTCTTATTGACGATGAAACACAGAAATTGCATCCAAATTCAATACAAAAGGCACAATGCCGACTTAAGTACCAGAGGACTGACACTCTAACTCTATATGATTGGAACCTCTCCTCTGAGTCCAGTTTTAGATTCCGATGCTTCACTTCAGGTTTAATGTATCCCTTGGACCTTCTTATTGACGATGAAACACAGAAATTGCATCCGAATTTAATACAAAAGGCACAATGCCGACTTAAGTACAAGAGGACTGACACTCTAACTTTCTATGATTTGTACCTCTCCTGTGAGTCCAGTTTTAGATTCCGATGCTTCACTTCAGGTTTACTGAATCCCTTGGACCTTCTTATTGACGATGAAACACAGAAATTGCATCCAAATTCAATACAAAATGCACAATGCCGACTTAAGTACGAGAGGACTGACACTCTTAATTTCGATTATTTGAACCTCTCCTCTGAGTCCCGTTTTAGATTCCGATGCTTCACTTCAGGTTAACTGTATCCCTTGGACCTTCTTATTGACGATGAAACACGGAAATTGCATCCGAATTTAATGCAAAAGGCACAATGCCGACTTAAGTACAAGAGGACTGACACTCTAATTTTCGATGATTTGAACCTCTCCTGTGAGTCCAGTTTTATATTCCGATGCTTCACTTTAGGTTTACTGTATCCCTTGGACCTTCTTATTGACGATGAAACACAGAAATTGCATCCGAATTTAATACAAAAGGCACAATGCCGACTTAAGTACAAGAGGACTGACACCGTAACTTTCGATGATTTGAACCTCTCCTGTGAGTCCAGTTTTAGATTCCGATGCTTCACTTCAGGTTTACTGTATCCCTTGGACCTTCTTATTGATGGTGAAACACAGAAATTGCACCCGAATTTAATACAAAACGCACAAAGCCGACTTAAGTACAAGAGGACTGACACTCTAACTTTCTCCGATTTGAACCTCTCCTGTGAGTGCAGTTTTAGATTTCGATGCTTGACTTCAGGTTTACTGTAACCCTTGGACCTTCTTATTGACGATGAAACACAGAAATTGCATCCGAATTTAATACAAAAGGCACAATGCCGACTTAAGTACAAGAGGGCTGACACTCTATCTCTCTATGATTTCAACCTCTACTGTGAGTCCAGTTTTAGATTCCGATGCGTCACTTCAGGTTTACTGTATCCCTTGGACCTTCTTATTGACGATGAAACACAGAAATTGCATCCGAATTTAATACAAAAGGCACAATGCCGACTTAAGTACAAGCGGACTGACACTCTAACATTCTATGATTTGAACCTCTCCTGTGAGACCAGTTTTGGATTCCGATGCTTCACTCCATGTTTACTGTATCCCTTGGACCTTCTAATTGACGATGAAACACTGAAATTGCATCCAAATTTAATACAACAGGCACAATGCCGACTTAAGTACAAGAGGACTGACACCGTAACTTTCGATGATTTGAACCTCTCCTGTGATTCCAGTTTTAGATTCCGATGCTTCACTTCTGGTTTACTGTATCCCTTGGGCCTTCTTATTGACGATGAAACTCAGAAATTGCATCCAAATTTAATACAAAGGGCACAATGCCAACTTAAGTACAAGTGGACTGACACTCTAACTTTCTATGATTTGAACCTCTCCTGTGAGTCCAGTTTGAGATTCTGATGCTTCACTTCAGGTTTACAGTATTCCTTGGACCTTCTTATTGACGATGAAACACAGAAGTTGCATCCGAATTCAATACAAAAGGCACAATGCCGACTTAAGTACAAGAGGACTGACACTCTAACTTTCTATGATTTGAACCTCTTCTGTGAGTCTAGTTTTAGATTCTGAGGCTTCAGTTCAGGTTTACTGTATCCCTTGGACCTTCTTATTGACGATAAAACACAAAAATTGAATCCGAATTTAATACGAAAGGCACAATGCCGACTTAAGTACAAGAGGTATGACACTCTAACTTTCTATGCTTTGAACCTCCCCTGTGAGTCCCGTTTTAGATTCCGATGCTTCACTGCAGGTTTACTGTATCCCTTGGACGTTCTCATTGACGATGAAACACAGAAATTGCATCCGAATAAAATACAAAAGGTACAATGCCGACTTAAGTACAAGAGGACTGACACTCTAACGTTCTATGATTTGAACCTCTCCTGTGAGTTCAGTTTTAGATTCCGATGCTTCACTTCAGGTTTACTGTATCCCTTGGACCTTCTTATTGACGATGAAACACAGAAATTGCATCCAAATTTAATAAAAAAGGCACAATGCCGACTTAAGTACAAGAGGAATGACACTCTAACCTTCTATGATTTGAACCTCTCCTGTGAGAACAGTTTTAGATTCCGATGCTTCACTTCAGGTTAACTGTAACCCTTGGACCTTGTTATTGACGGTGAAACACATTAATTGCATCCGAATTTAATACAAAAGGCACAATGCCGACTTAAGTACAAGATGACTGACACTCTAACTTTCAATGATTTGAACCTCTCCTGTGAGTCCAGTTTTAGATTCCGATGCTTCACTTCAGGTTTACTGTATCCCTTGCGCCTTCTTATTGACGATGAAACACAGAAATTGCATCCAAATTTAATACAAAAGGCACAATGCCAACTTAAGTACAAGTGGACTGACACTCTAAATTTGTATGATTTGAACCTCTTCTGTAAGTCCAGTTTTAGATTCCGATGCTTCACTTCAGGTTTACTGTATCGCTTGGACCTTCTTATTGACGATGAAACACAGAAATTGCATCCGAATTTAATACAAAAGGCACAATGCCGACTTAAGTACAAGAGGACTGACACTCTAACTTCATATGATTTGAACCTCCCCTGTGAGTCCAGTTTGAGATTCCGATGCTTCACTTCAGGTTTACTGTATTCCTTGGACCTTCTTATTGACGATGAAACACAGAAATTGCATCCGAATTCTTTACAAAAGGCACAATGCCGACTTAAGTACAAGAGGACTGACACTCTAACTTTCTATGATTTGAACCTCTTCTGTGAGTCCAGTTTTATATTCTGAGGCTTCACTTCAGGTTTACTGTATCCCTTGGACCTTCTTATTGACGATGAAACACAGAAATTGCATCCGAATTTAATACGAAAGGCACAATGCCGACTTAAATACAAGAGGAATGACACTCTAACTTTCTATGATTTGAACCTCCCCTGTGAGTCCCGTTTTAGATTCCGATGCTTCACTGCAGGTTTACTGTATCCCTTGGACGTTCTCATTGACGATGAAACACAGAAATTGCATCCGAATAAAATACAAAAGGTACAATGCCGACTTAAGTACAAGAGGACAGACACTCTAACTTTCTATGATTTGAACCTCTCCTATGAGTTCAGTTTTAGATTCCGATGCTTCACTTCAGGTTTACTGTATCCCTTGGACCTTCTTATTGACGATGAAACACAGAAATAGCATCCAAATTTAATAAAAAAGGCACAATGCTGACTTAAGTACAAGAGGAATGACACACTAGCTTTCTATGAATTGAACCTCTCCTGTAAGTCCAGTTTTAGATTCCGATGCTTCACTTCAGGTTTACTGTATCCCTTGGACGTTCTTATTGACGATGAAACACAGAAATTGCATCCGAATAAAATACAAAAGGTACAATGCCGACTTAAGTACATGAGGACTGACACTCTAACTTTCTATGATTTGAACCTCTCCTGTGAGTCCAGTTTTAGATTCCGATGCTTCACTTCAGGTTTACTGTAACCCTTGGACCTTCTTATTGACGGTGAAACACAGAAATTGCATCCGAATTTAATACAAAAGGCACAAAGCCGACTTAAGTACAAGAGGACTGACACTCTAACTTTCTACGATTTGAACCTCTCCTGTGAGTGCAGTTTTAGATTTCGATGCTTGACTCCATGTTTACTGTATCCCTTGGACCTTCTAATTGACGATGAAACACAGAAATTGCATCCAATTTTAATATAACAGGCACAATGCCGACTTAAGTACAAGAGGACTGACACCGTAACTTTCGATGATTTGAACCTCTCCTGTGAGTCCAGTTTTAGATTCCGATGCTTCACTTCTGGTTTACTGTATCCCTTGGGCCTTCTTATTGACGATGAAACACAGAAATTGCATCCAAATTTAATACAAAGGGCACAATCCCAACTTAAGTACAAGTGGACTGACACTCTAACTTTCTATGATTTGAACCTCTCCTGTGAGTCCAGTTTGAGATTCTGATGCTTCACTTCAGGTTTACTGTATTCCTTGGACCTTCTTATTGACGATGAAACACAGAAGTTGCATCCGAATTCAAGACAAAAGGCACAATGCCGACTTAAGTACAAGAGGACTGACACTCTAACTTTCTATGATTTGAACCTCTTCTGTGAGTCTAGTTTTAGATTCTGAGGCTTCAGTTCAGGTTTACTGTATCCCTTGGACCTTCTTATTGACGATGAAACACAGATATTGCATCCGAATTTAATACGAAAGGCACAATGCCGACTTAAGTACAAGAGGAATGACACTCTAACTTTCTATGGTTTGAACCTCCCCTGTGAGTCCCGTTTTAGATTCCGATGCTTCACTTCAGGTTTACTGTATCCCTTGGACGTTCTCATTGACGATGAAACACAGAAATTGCATCCGAATAAAATACAAAAGGTACAATGCCGACTTAAGTACAAGAGGACTGACACTCTAACGTTCTATGATTTGAACCTCTCCTGTGAGTTCAGTTTTACATTCAGATGCTTCACTTCAGGTTTACTGTATCCCTTGGACCTTCTTATTGACGATGAAACACAGAAATTGCATCCAAATTTAATAAAAAAGGCACAATGCTGACTTAAGTACAAGAGGAATGACACTCTAACCTTCAATGATTTGAACCTCTCCTGTGAGTCCAGTTTTAGATTCCGATGCTTCACTTCAGGTTAACTGTAACCCTTGGACCTTCTTATTGACGATGAAACTCAGAAATTGCATCCAAATTTAATACAAAGGGCACAATGCCAACTTAAGTACAAGTGGACTGACACTCTAACTTTCTATGATTTGAACCTCTCCTGTGAGTCCAGTTTGAGATTCTGATGCTTCACTTCAGGTTTACTGTATTCCTTGGACCTTCTTATTGACGATGAAACACAGAAGTTGCATCCGAATTCAATACAAAAGGCACAATGCCGACTTAAGTACAAGACTACTGACACTCTAACTTTCTATGATTTGAACCTCTTCTGTGAGTCTAGTTTTAGATTCTGAGGCTTCAGTTCAGGTTTACTGTATCCCTTGGACCTTCTTATTGACGATAAACCACAGAAATTGCATCCGAATTTAATACGAAAGGCACAATGCCGACTTAAGTACAAGAGGAATGACACTCTAACTTTCTATGGTTTGAACCTCCCCTGTGAATCCCGTTTTAGATTCCGATGCTTCACTTCAGGTTTACTGTATCCCTTGGACGTTCTCATTGACGATGAAACACAGAAATTGCATACGCATAAAATACAAAAGGTACAATGCCGACTTAAGTACAAGAGGACTGACACTCTAACGTTCTATGATTATAACCTCTCCTGTGAGTTCAGTTTTAGATTCCGATGCTTCACTTCTGGTTTACTGTATCCCTTGGACCTTCTTATTGACGATGAAACACAGAAATTGCATCCAAATTTAATAAAAAAGGCACAATGCCGACTTAAGTACAAGAGGAATGACACTCTAACCTTCTATGATTTGAACCTCTCCTGTGAGTCCAGTTTTAGATTCCGATGCTTCACTTCAGGTTAACTGTAACCCTTGGACCTTCTTATTGACGGTGAAACACATTAATTGCATCCGAATTTAATACAAAAGGCACAATGCCGACTTAAGTACAAGAGGACTGACACTCTAACTTTCAATGATTTGAACCTCTCCTGTGAGTCCAGTTTTAGATTCCGATGCTTCACTTCAGGTTTACTGTATCCCTTGGGCCTTCTTATTGACGATGAAACACAGAAATTGCATCCAAATTTAATACAAAAGGCACAATGCCAACTTAAGTACAAGTGGACTGACACTCTAACTTTGTATGATTTGAACCTCTCCTGTAAGTCCAGTTTTAGATTCCGATGCTTCACTTTAGGTTTACTGTATCGCTTGGACCTTCTTATTGACGATGAAACACAGAAATTGCATCCGAATTTAATAAAAAAGGCACAATGCGGACTTAATTACAAGAGGAATGACACACTAACTTTCTATGATTTGAACCTCTCCTGTAAGTCCAGTTTTAGATTCCGATGCTTCACTTCAGGTTTACTGTATCCCTTGGACGTTCTTTTTGACGATGAAACACAGAAATTGCATCCGAATAAAATACAAAAGGTACAATGCCGACTTAAGTACAAGAGGACTGACACTCTAACTTTCTATGATTTGAACCTCTCCTGTGAGTCCAGTTTTAGATTCCGATGCTTCACTTCAGGTTTACTGTAACCCTTGGACCTTCTTATTGATGGTGAAACACAGAAATTGCATCCGAATTTAATACAAAAGGCACAAAGCCGACTTTAGTACAAGAGGACTGACACTCTAAATTTCTACGATTTGAACCTCTCCTGTGAGTGCAGTTTTAGATTTCGATGCTTGACTCCATGTTTACTGTATCCCTTGGACCTTCTAATTGACGATGAAACACAGAAATTGCATCCAATTTTAATACAACAGGCACAATGCCGACTTAAGTACAAGAGGACTGACACCGTAACTTTCGATGATTTGAACCTCTCCTGTGAGTCCAGTTTTAGATTCCGATGCTTCACTTCTGGTTTACTGTATCCCTTGGGCCTTCTTATTGACGATGAAACACAGAAATTGCATCCAATATTAATACAAAGGGCACAATGCCAACTTAAGTACAAGTGGACTGACACTCTAACTTTCTATGATTTGAACCTCTCCTGCGAGTCCGGTTTGAGATTCTGATGCTTCACTTCAGGGTTACTGTATTCCTTGGACCTTCTTATTGACGATGAAACACAGAAGTTGCATCCGAATTCAATACAAAAGGCACAATGCCGACTTAAGTACAAGAGGAATGACACTCTAACTTTCTATGGTTTGAACCTCCCCTGTGAGTCCCGTTTTAGATTCCGATGCTTCACTTCATGTTTACTGTATCCCTTGTACGTTCTCATTGACGATGAAACACAGATATTGCATCCGAATAAAATACAAAAGGTACAATGCCGACTTAAGTACAAGAGGACTGACACTCTAACGTTCTATGATTTGAACCTCTCCTGTGAGTTCAGTTTTAGATTCCGATGCTTCACTTCATGTTTACTGTATCCCTTGGACCTTCTTATTGACGATGAAACACAGAAATTGCATCCAAATTTAATAAAAAAGGCACAATGCCGACTTAAGTACAAGAGGAATGACACTCTAACCTTCTATGATTTGAACCTCTCCTGTGAGTCCAGTTTTAGATTCCGATGCTTCACTTCAGGTTAACTGTAACCCTTGGACCTTCTTATTGACGGTGAAACACATTAATTGCATCCGAATTTAATACAAAAGGCACAATGCCGACTTAAGTACAAGAGGACTGACACTCTAACTTTCAATGATTTGAACCTCTCCTGTGAGTCCAGTTTTAGATTCCGATGCTTCACTTCAGGTTTACTGTATCGCTTGGGCCTTCTTATTGACGATGAAACACAGAAATTGCATCCAAATTTAATACAAAAGGCACAATGCCAACTTAAGTACAAGTGGACTGACACTCTAACTTTGTATGATTTGAACCTCTCCTGTAAGTCCAGTTTTAGATTCCGATGCTTCACTTCAGGTTTACTGTATCGCTTGGACCTTCGTATTGACGATGAAACACAGAAATTGCATTCGAATTTAATACAAAAGGCACAATGCCGACTTAAGTACAAGAGGACTGACACTCTAACTTTATATGATTTGAACCTCCCCTGTGTGTCCAGTTTGAGATTCCGATGCTTCACTTCAGGTTTACTGTATTCCTTGGACCTTCTTATTTACGATGAAACACAGAAATTGCATCCGAATTCTTTACAAAAGGCACAATGCCGACTTAAGTACAATAGGACTGACACTCTAACATTCTATGATTTGAACCTCTTCTGTGAGTCCAGTTTCAGATTCTGAGGCTTCACTTCAGGTTTACTGTATCACTTGGACCTTCTTATTGACGATGAAACACAGAAATTGCATCCGAATTTAATACGAAAGGCACAATGCCGACTTAAATACAAGAGGAATGACACTCTAACTTTCTATGATTTGAACCTCCCCTGTGAGTCCCGTTTTAAATTCCGATGCTTCACTTCAGGTTTACTGTATCCGTTGGACGTTCTCATTGACGATGAAACACAGAAATTGCATCCGAATAAAATACAAAAGGTACAATGCCGACTTAAGTACAAGAGGACTGACACTCTAACTTTCTATGATTTGAACCTCTCCTGTGAGTCCAGTTTTAGATTCCGATGTTTCACTTCAGGTTTACTGTAACCCTTGGACCTTCTTATTGACGGTGAAACACAGAAATTGCATCCGAATTTAATACAAAAGGCACAAAGCCGACTTAAGTACAAGAGGACTGACACTCTAACTCTCTATGATTGGAACATCTCCTGTGAGTCCAGTTTTAGATTCCGATGCTTCACTTTGGGTTTACTGTATCCCTTGGACCTTCTTATTGACGATGAAAAACAGAAATTGCATCCGAATTTAATACAAAAGGCACAATGCCGACTTAAGTACAAGAGTACTGACACTCTAACTCTCTATGATTTGAACCTCTACTGTGAGTCCAGTTTTAGATTCCGATGCATCACTTCAGGTTTACTGTATCCCTTGGACCTTCTTATTGACGATGAAACACAGAAATTTCATCCGAATTTAATACAAAAGGCACAATGCTGACTTAAGTACAAGCGGACTGACACTCTAACTTTCTATGATTTGAACCTCTCCTGTGAGTCCAGTTTTAGATTCCGATGCTTCACTTCATGTTTACTGTATCCCTTGGACCTTCTTATTGACGATGAAACACAGAAATTGCATCCGAATTTAATACAAAAGGCACAATGCCGACTTAAGTACAAGAGAACTGACACTTTAACTTTCTATGATTTGTACCTCTCCTGAGAGTCCAGTTTTAGATTCCGATGCTTCACTTCAGGTTTACTGTATCCCTTGGACCTTCTTATTGACGATGAAACACAGAAATTGCATCCAAATTCAATACAAAAGGCACAATGCCGACTTAAGTACGAGTGGACGGACACTCTAAATTTCGATTATTTGAACCTCAACTGTGAGTCCAGTTTTAGATTCCGATGCTTCACTTCTGGTTTACTGTATCCCTTGGACCTTCTTACTGACGATGAAACACAGAAATTGCATCCGAATTTAATACAAAAGGTACAATGCCGACTTAAGTACAAGAGGACTGACACTCTAACTTTCGATGAATTGAACCTCTGCTGTGAGACCAGTTTTAGATTCCGATGCTTCACTTCAGGTTTATTATATCCCTTGGACCTTCTTATTGATGATGAAACACAGCAATTGCATCCGAATTTAATACAAAAGGCACAATGCTGACTTACGTACAAGTGGACTGACACTCTAACTCTCTATGATTTTAACCTCTCCTGTGAGTCCAGTTTTAGATTCCGATGCTTGACTACAGGTTTACTGTATCCCTTGGACCTTCTTATTTACGATGAAACACAGAAATTGCATCGGAATTTAATACAAAAGGCACAATGCCGACTAAAGGACAAGCGGACTGACACTCTAACATTCTATGATTTGAACCTCTCCTGTGACTCCAGTTTTAGATTCCGATGCTTCACTCCATGTTTACTGTATCCCTTGGACCTTCTAATTGACGATGAAACACAGAAATTGCATCCAAATTTAATACAACAGGCACAATGCCGACTTAAGTACAAGAGGACTGACACCGTAACTTTCTATGATTTGAACCTCCCCTGTGAGTCCCGTTTTAGATTCCGATGCTTCACTTCAGGTTTACTGTATCCCTTGGACGTTCTCATTGACGATGAAACACAGAAATTGCATCCGAATAAAATACAAAAGGTACAATGCCGACTTAAGTACAAGAGGACTGACACTCTAACGTTCTATGATTTGAACATCTCCTGTGAGTTCAGATTTAGATTCCGATGCTTCACTTCAGGTTTACTGTATCCCTTGGACCTTCTTATTGACGATGAAACACAGAAATTGCATCCAAATTTAATAAAAGAGGCACAATGCCGACTTAAGTACAAGAGGAATGACACTCTAACCTTCTATGATTTGAACCTCTCCTGTGAGTCCAGTTTTAGATTCCGATGCTTCACTTCAGGTTAACTGTAACCCTTGGACCTTCTTATTGACGGTGAAACACATTAATTGCATCCGAATTTAATACAAAAGGCACAATGCCGAATTAAGTACAAGAGGACTGACACTCTAAGTTTCAATGATTTGAACCTCTCCTGTGAGTCCAGTTTTAGATTCCGATGCTTCACTTCAGGTTTACTGTATCCCTTGGGCCTTCTTATTGACGATGAAACACAGAAATTGCATCCAAATTTAATACAAGAGGCAGAATGCCAACTTAAGTACAAGTGGACTGACACTCTAACTTTGTATGATTTGAACCTCTCCTGTAAGTCCAGTTTTAGATTCCGATGCTTCACTTCAGGTTTACTGTATCGCTTGGACGTTCTTATTGACGATGAAACACAGGAATTGCATCCAAATTTAATACAACAGGCACAATGCCGACTTAAGTACAAGAGGACTGACACCGTAACTTTCGATGATTTGAACCTCTCCTGTAAGTCCAGTTTTAGATTCCGATGCTTCACTTCAGGTTTACTGTATCGCTTGGACCTTCTTATTGACGATGAAACACAGAAATTGCATCCGAATTTAATACAAAAGCACAATGCCGACTTAAGTACAAGAGGACTGACACTCTAACTTTATATGATTTGAACCTCCCCTGTGAGTCCAGTTTGAGATTCTGATGCTTCACTTCAGGTTTACTGTATTCCTTGGACCTTCTTATTGACGATGAAACACAGAAGTTGCATCCGAATTCAATAGAAAAGGCACAATGCCGACTTAAGTACAAGAGGACTGACACTCTAACTTTCTATGATTTGAACCTCTTCTGTGAGTCTAGTTTTAGATTCTGAGGCTTCACTTCAGGTTTACTGTATCCCTTGGACCTTCTTATTGACGATGAAACACAGAAATTGCATCCGAATTTAATACGAAAGGCACAATGCCGACTTAAGTACAAGAGGAATGACACTCTAACTTTCTATGATTTGAACCTCCCCTGTGAGTCCCGTTTTAGATTCCGATGCTTCACTTCAGGTTTACTGTATCCCTTGGACGTTCTCATTGACGATGAAACACAGAAATTGCATCCGAATAAAATACAAAAGGTACAATGCCGACTTAAGTACAAGAGGACTGACACTCTAACGTTCTATGATTTGAACATCTCCTGTGAGTTCAGATTTAGATTCCGATGCTTCACTTCAGGTTTACTGTATCCCTTGGACCTTCTTATTGGCGATGAAACACAGAAATTGCATCCAAATTTAATAAAAAAGGCACAATGCCGACTTAAGTACAAGAGGAATGACACACTAACCTTCTATGATTTGAACCTCTCCTGTGAGTCCAGTTTTAGATTCCGATGCTTCTCTTCAGGTCAACTGTAACCCTTGGACCTTCTTATTGACGGTGAAACACATTAATTGCATCCGAATTTAATACAAAAGGCACAATGCCGAATTAAGTACAAGAGGACTGACACTCTAAGTTTCAATGATTTGAACCTCTCCTGTGAGCCAGTTTTAGATTCCGATGCTTCACTTCAGGTTTACTGTATCCCTTGGGCCTTCTTATTGACGATGAAACACAGAAATTGCATCCAAATTTAATACAAAAGGCAGAATGCCAGCTTAAGTACAAGTGGACTGACACTCTAACTTTGTATGATTTGAACCTCTCCTGTAAGTCCAGTTTTAGATTCCGATGCTTCACTTCAGGTTTACTGTATCGCTTGGACGTTCTTATTGACGATGAAACACAGAAATTGCATCCGAATTTAATACAAAAGGCACAATGCCGACTTAAGTACAAGAGGACTGACACTCTAACTTTATATGATTTGAACCACCCCTGTGAGTCCAGTTTGAGATTCCGATGCTTCACTTCAGGTTTACTGTATTCCTTGGACCTTCTTATTGACGATGAAACACAGAAATTGCATCCAAATTTAATAAAAAAGGCACAATGCCGACTTAAGTACAAGAGGAATGACACTCTAACCTTCTATGATTTGAACCTCTCCTGTGAGTCCAGTTTTAGATTCCGATGCTTCACTTCAGGTTAACTGTAACCCTTGGACCTTCTTATTGACGGTGAAACACATTAATTGCATCCGAATTTAATACAAAAGGCACAATGCCGACTTAAGTACAAGAGGACTGACACTCTAACTTTCAATGATTTGAACCTCTCCTGTGAGTCCAGTTTTAGATTCCGATGCTTCACTTCAGGTTTACTGTATCGCTTGGGCCTTCTTATTGACGATGAAACACAGAAATTGCATCCAAATTTAATACAAAAGGCACAATGCCAACTTAAGTACAAGTGGACTGACACTCTAACTTTGTATGATTTGAACCTCTCCTGTAAGTCCAGTTTTAGATTCCGATGCTTCACTTCAGGTTTACTGTATCGCTTGGACCTTCGTATTGACGATGAAACACAGAAATTGCATTCGAATTTAATACAAAAGGCACAATGCCGACTTAAGTACAAGAGGACTGACACTCTAACTTTATATGATTTGAACCTCCCCTGTGTGTCCAGTTTGAGATTCCGATGCTTCACTTCAGGTTTACTGTATTCCTTGGACCTTCTTATTTACGATGAAACACAGAAATTGCATCCGAATTCTTTACAAAAGGCACAATGCCGACTTAAGTACAATAGGACTGACACTCTAACATTCTATGATTTGAACCTCTTCTGTGAGTCCAGTTTCAGATTCTGAGGCTTCACTTCAGGTTTACTGTATCACTTGGACCTTCTTATTGACGATGAAACACAGAAATTGCATCCGAATTTAATACGAAAGGCACAATGCCGACTTAAATACAAGAGGAATGACACTCTAACTTTCTATGATTTGAACCTCCCCTGTGAGTCCCGTTTTAAATTCCGATGCTTCACTTCAGGTTTACTGTATCCGTTGGACGTTCTCATTGACGATGAAACACAGAAATTGCATCCGAATAAAATACAAAAGGTACAATGCCGACTTAAGTACAAGAGGACTGACACTCTAACTTTCTATGATTTGAACCTCTCCTGTGAGTCCAGTTTTAGATTCCGATGTTTCACTTCAGGTTTACTGTATCCCTTGGACCTTCTTATTGACGATGAAACACAGAAATTGCATCCAAATTCAATACAAAAGGCACAATGCCGACTTAAGTACAAGAGTACTGACACTCTAACTCTCTATGATTTGAAACTCTACTGTGAGTCCAGTTTTAGATTCCGATGCATCACTTCAGGTTTACTGTATCCCTTGGACCTTCTTATTGACGATGAAACACAGAAATTTCATCCGAATTTAATACAAAAGGCACAATGCTGACTTAAGTACAAGCGGACTGACACTCTAACTTTCTATGATTTGAACCTCTCCTGTGAGTCCAGTTTTAGATTCCGATGCTTCACTTCATGTTTACTGTATCCCTTGGACCTTCTTATTGACGATGAAACACAGAAATTGCATCCGAATTTAATACAAAAGGCACAATGCCGACTTAAGTACAAGAGAACTGACACTTTAACTTTCTATGATTTGTACCTCTCCTGTGAGTCCAGTTTTAGATTCCGATGCTTCACTTCAGGTTTACTGTATCCCTTGGACCTTCTTATTGACGATGAAACACAGAAATTGCATCCAAATTCAATACAAAAGGCACAATGCCGACTTAAGTACGAGTGGACGGACACTCTAAATTTCGATTATTTGAACCTCACCTGTGAGTCCAGTTTTAGATTCCGATGCTTCACTTCTGGTTTACTGTATCCCTTGGACCTTCTTACTGACGATGAAACACAGAAATTGCATCCGAATTTAATACAAAAGGTACAATGCCGACTTAAGTACAAGAGGACTGACACTCTAACTTTCGATGAATTGAACCTCTGCTGTGAGACCAGTTTTAGATTCCGATGCTTCACTTCAGGTTTATTGTATCCCTTGGACCTTCTTATTGATGATGAAACACAGCAATTGCATCCGAATTTAATACAAAAGGCACAATGCTGACTTACGTACAAGTGGACTGACACTCTAACTCTCTATGATTTTAACCTCTCCTGTGAGTCCAGTTTTAGATTCCGATGCTTGACTACAGGTTTACTGTATCCCTTGGACCTTCTTATTTACGATGAAACACAGAAATTGCATCGGAATTTAATACAAAAGGCACAATGCCGACTAAAGGACAAGCGGACTGACACTCTAACTTTCTATGATTTGAACCTCTCCTGTGACTCCAGTTTTAGATTCCGATGCTTCACTCCATGTTTACTGTATCCCTTGGACCTTCTAATTGACGATGAAACACAGAAATTGCATCCAAATTTAATACAACAGGCACAATGCCGACTTAAGTACAAGAGGACTGACACCGTAACTTTCTATGATTTGAACCTCCCCTGTGAGTCCCGTTTTAGATTCCGATGCTTCACTTCAGGTTTACTGTATCCCTTGGACGTTCTCATTGACGATGAAACACAGAAATTGCATCCGAATAAAATACAAAAGGTACAATGCCGACTTAAGTACAAGAGGACTGACACTCTAACGTTCTATGATTTGAACATCTCCTGTGAGTTCAGATTTAGATTCCGATGCTTCACTTCAGGTTTACTGTATCCCTTGGACCTTCTTATTGACGATGAAACACAGAAATTGCATCCAAATTTAATAAAAGAGGCACAATGCCGACTTAAGTACAAGAGGAATGACACTCTAACCTTCTATGATTTGAACCTCTCCTGTGAGTCCAGTTTTAGATTCCGATGCTTCACTTCAGGTTAACTGTAACCCTTGGACCTTCTTATTGACGATGAAACACAGAAATTGCATCCAAATTTAATACAAGAGGCAGAATGCCAACTTAAGTACAAGTGGACTGACACTCTAACTTTATATGATTTGAACCTCCCCTGTGAGTCCAGTTTGAGATTCTGATGCTTCACTTCAGGTTTACTGTATTCCTTGGACCTTCTTATTGACGATGAAACACAGAAATTGCATCCAAATTTAATACAAGAGGCAGAATGCCAACTTAAGTACAAGTGGACTGACACTCTAACTTTGTATGATTTGAACCTCTCCTGTAAGTCCAGTTTTAGATTCCGATGCTTCACTTCAGGTTTACTGTATCCCTTGGACGTTCTTATTGACGATGAAACTCAGAAATTGCATCCGAATAAAATACAAAAGGTACAATGCCGACTTAAGTACAAGAGGAATGACACTCTAACTTTCTATGATTTGAACCTCCCCTGTGAGTCCCGTTTTAGATTCCGATGCTTCACTTCAGGTTTACTGTATCCCTTGGACGTTCTCATTGACGATGAAACACAGAAATTGCATCCGAATTTAATACGAAAGGCACAATGCCGACTTAAATACAAGAGGAATGACACTCTAACTTTCTATGATTTAAACCTCTCCTGTGAGTCCAGTTTTAGATTCCGATGCGTCACTTCAGGTTTACTGTAACCCTTGGACCTTCTTATTGACGGTGAAACACAGAAATTGCATCCGAATTTAATACAAAAGACACAAAGCCGACTTAAGTACAAGAGGACTGACACTCTAACTTTCTACGATTTGAACCTCTCCTGTGAGTGCAGTTTTAGATTTCGATGCTTGACTTCAGGTTTACTGTAACACTTGGACGTTCTTATTGACGATGAAACACAGAAATTGCATCCGAATTTAATACAAAAGGCACAATGCCGACTTAAGTACAAGAGGACTGACACTCTAATTCTCTATGATTGGAACATCTCCTGTGAGTCCAGTTTTAGATTCCGATGCTTCACTTTGGGTTTACTGTATCCCTTGGACCTTCTTATTGACGATGAAAAACAGAAATTGCATCCGAATTTAATACAAAAGGCACAATGCCGACTTAAGTACAAGAGTACTGACACTCTAACTCTCTATGATTTGAACCTCTACTGTGAGTCCAGTTTTAGATTCCGATGCTTCACTTCAGGTTTACTGTATCCCTTGGACCTTCTTATTGACGATGAAACACAGAAATTGCATCCGAATTTAATACAAAAGGCACAATGCTGACTTAAGTACAAGCGGACTGACACTATAACTTTCTATGATTTGAACCTCTCCTGTGAGTCCAGTTTTAGATTCCGATGCTTCACTTCATGTTTACTGTAACCCTTGGACCTTCTTATTGACGATGAAACACAGAAATTGCATCCAAATTTAATACAAGAGGCAGAATGCCAACTTAAGCACAAGTGGACTGACACTCTAACTTTATATGATTTGAACCTCCCCTGTGAGTCCAGTTTTAGATTCCGATGCTTCACTCCATGTTTACTGTATCCCTTGGACCTTCTAATTGACGATGAAACACAGAAATTGCATCCAAATTTAATACAACAGGCACAATGCCGACTTAAGTACAAGAGGACTGACACCGTAACTTTCTATGATTTGAACCTCCCCTGTGAGTCCCGTTTTAGATTCCGATGCTTCACTTCAGGTTTACTGTATCCCTTGGACGTTCTCATTGACGATGAAACACAGAAATTGCATCCGAATAAAATACAAAAGGTACAATGCCGACTTAAGTACAAGAGGACTGACACTCTAACGTTCTATGATTTGAACATCTCCTGTGAGTTCAGATTTAGATTCCGATGCTTCACTTCAGGTTTACTGTATCCCTTGGACCTTCTTATTGACGATGAAACACAGAAATTGCATCCAAATTTAATAAAAGAGGCACAATGCCGACTTAAGTACAAGAGGAATGACACTCTAACCTTCTATGATTTGAACCTCTCCTGTGAGTCCAGTTTTAGATTCCGATGCTTCACTTCAGGTTAACTGTAACCCTTGGACCTTCTTATTGACGATGAAACACAGAAATTGCATCCAAATTTAATACAAGAGGCAGAATGCCAACTTAAGTACAAGTGGACTGACACTCTAACTTTATATGATTTGAACCTCCCCTGTGAGTCCAGTTTGAGATTCTGATGCTTCACTTCAGGTTTACTGTATTCCTTGGACCTTCTTATTGACGATGAAACACAGAAATTGCATCCAAATTTAATACAAGAGGCAGAATGCCAACTTAAGTACAAGTGGACTGACACTCTAACTTTGTATGATTTGAACCTCTCCTGTAAGTCCAGTTTTAGATTCCGATGCTTCACTTCAGGTTTACTGTATCGCTTGGACGTTCTTATTGACGATGAAACACAGGAATTGCATCCAAATTTAATACAACAGGCACAATGCCGACTTAAGTACAAGAGGACTGACACCGTAACTTTCGATGATTTGAACCTCTCCTGTAAGTCCAGTTTTAGATTCCGATGCTTCACTTCAGGTTTACTGTATCGCTTGGACCTTCTTATTGACGATGAAACACAGAAATTGCATCCGAATTTAATACAAAAGCACAATGCCGACTTAAGTACAAGAGGACTGACACTCTAACTTTATATGATTTGAACCTCCCCTGTGAGTCCAGTTTGAGATTCTGATGCTTCACTTCAGGTTTACTGTATTCCTTGGACCTTCTTATTGACGATGAAACACAGAAGTTGCATCCGAATTCAATACAAAAGGCACAATGCCGACTTAAGTACAAGAGGACTGACACTCTAACTTTCTATGATTTGAACCTCTTCTGTGAGTCTAGTTTTAGATTCTGAGGCTTCACTTCAGGTTTACTGTATCCCTTGGACCTTCTTATTGACGATGAAACACAGAAATTGCATCCGAATTTAATACGAAAGGCACAATGCCGACTTAAGTACAAGAGGAATGACACTCTAACTTTCTATGATTTGAACCTCCCCTGTGAGTCCCGTTTTAGATTCCGATGCTTCACTTCAGGTTTACTGTATCCCTTGGACGTTCTCATTGACGATGAAACACAGAAATTGCATCCGAATAAAATACAAAAGGTACAATGCCGACTTAAGTACAAGAGGACTGACACTCTAACGTTCTATGATTTGAACATCTCCTGTGAGTTCAGATTTAGATTCCGATGCTTCACTTCAGGTTTACTGTATCCCTTGGACCTTCTTATTGGCGATGAAACACAGAAATTGCATCCAAATTTAATAAAAAAGGCACAATGCCGACTTAAGTACAAGAGGAATGACACACTAACCTTCTATGATTTGAACCTCTCCTGTGAGTCCAGTTTTAGATTCCGATGCTTCTCTTCAGGTCAACTGTAACCCTTGGACCTTCTTATTGACGGTGAAACACATTAATTGCATCCGAATTTAATACAAAAGGCACAATGCCGAATTAAGTACAAGAGGACTGACACTCTAAGTTTCAATGATTTGAACCTCTCCTGTGAGCCAGTTTTAGATTCCGATGCTTCACTTCAGGTTTACTGTATCCCTTGGGCCTTCTTATTGACGATGAAACACAGAAATTGCATCCAAATTTAATACAAAAGGCAGAATGCCAGCTTAAGTACAAGTGGACTGACACTCTAACTTTGTATGATTTGAACCTCTCCTGTAAGTCCAGTTTTAGATTCCGATGCTTCACTTCAGGTTTACTGTATCGCTTGGACGTTCTTATTGACGATGAAACACAGAAATTGCATCCGAATTTAATACAAAAGGCACAATGCCGACTTAAGTACAAGAGGACTGACACTCTAACTTTATATGATTTGAACCACCCCTGTGAGTCCAGTTTGAGATTCCGATGCTTCACTTCAGGTTTACTGTATTCCTTGGACCTTCTTATTGACGATGAAACACAGAAATTGCATCCGAATTCTTTACAAAAAGCACAATGCCGACATAAGTACAAGAGGACTGCCACTCTAACTTTCTATGATTTGAACCTCTTCTGTGAGTCCAGTTTTAGATTCTGAGGCTTCACTTCAGGTTTACTGTATCCCTTGGACCTTCTTATTGACGATGAAACACAGAAATTGCATCCGAATTTAATACGAAAGGCACAATGCCGACTTAAATACAAGAGGAATGACACTCTAACTTTCTATGATTTGAACCTCCCCTGTGAGTCCCGTTTTAGATTCCGATGCTTCACTTCAGGTTTACTGTATCCCTTGGACGTTCTCATTGACAATGAAACACAGAAATTGCATCCGAATAAAATACAAAAGGTACAATGCCGACTTAAGTACAATAGGACTGACACTCTAACTTTCTATGATTTGAACCTCTCCTATGAGTTCAGTTTCAGATTCCGATGCTTCACTTCAGGTTTACTGTATCCCTTGGACCTTCTTATTGACGATGAAACACAGAAATTGCATCCAAATTTAATAAAAAAGGCACAATGCTGACTTCAGTACAAGAGGACTGACACACTAGCTTTCTATGATTTGAACCTCTCCTGTAAGTCCAGTTTTAGATTCCGATGCTTCACTTCAGGTTTACTGTATCCCTTGGACGTTCTTATTGACGATGAAACTCAGAAATTGCATCCGAATAAAATACAAAAGGTACAATGCCGACTTAAGTACAAGAGGAATGACACTCTAACTTTCTATGATTTGAACCTCCCCTGTGAGTCCCGTTTTAGATTCCGATGCTTCACTTCAGGTTTACTGTATCCCTTGGACGTTCTCATTGACGATGAAACACAGAAATTGCATCCGAATTTAATACGAAAGGCACAATGCCGACTTAAATACAAGAGGAATGACACTCTAACTTTCTATGATTTAAACCTCTCCTGTGAGTCCAGTTTTAGATTCCGATGCGTCACTTCAGGTTTACTGTAACCCTTGGACCTTCTTATTGACGGTGAAACACAGAAATTGCATCCGAATTTAATACAAAAGACACAAAGCCGACTTAAGTACAAGAGGACTGACACTCTAACTTTCTACGATTTGAACCTCTCCTGTGAGTGCAGTTTTAGATTTCGATGCTTGACTTCAGGTTTACTGTAAC
The DNA here is from genome assembly GCF_023864345.2 of Schistocerca serialis cubense. Classification (NCBI taxonomy): domain Eukaryota; kingdom Metazoa; phylum Arthropoda; class Insecta; order Orthoptera; family Acrididae; genus Schistocerca; species Schistocerca serialis. The sequence goes on along the minus strand of NC_064640.1, from coordinate 1,045,313,167 downwards.
ACTTGGACGTTCTTATTGACGATGAAACACAGAAATTGCATCCGAATTTAATACAAAAGGCACAATGCCGACTTAAGTACAAGAGGACTGACACTCTAATTCTCTATGATTGGAACATCTCCTGTGAGTCCAGTTTTAGATTCCGATGCTTCACTTTGGGTTTACTGTATCCCTTGGACCTTCTTATTGACGATGAAAAACAGAAATTGCATCCGAATTTAATACAAAAGGCACAATGCCGACTTAAGTACAAGAGTACTGACACTCTAACTCTCTATGATTTGAACCTCTACTGTGAGTCCAGTTTTAGATTCCGATGCTTCACTTCAGGTTTACTGTATCCCTTGGACCTTCTTATTGACGATGAAACACAGAAATTGCATCCGAATTTAATACAAAAGGCACAATGCTGACTTAAGTACAAGCGGACTGACACTATAACTTTCTATGATTTGAACCTCTCCTGTGAGTCCAGTTTTAGATTCCGATGCTTCACTTCATGTTTACTGTATCCCTTGGACCTTCTTATTGACGAAGAAACACAGAAATTGCATCCGAATTTAATACAAAAGGCACAATGCCGACTTAAGTACAAGAGGACTGACACTCTAACTTTCAATGATTTGAACCTCTCCTGTGAGTCCAGTTTTAGATTCCGATACTTCACTTCAGGTTTACTGTATCCCTTGGGCCTTCTTATTGACGATGAAACACAGAAATAGCATCCGAATTTAATACGAAAGGCACAATGCAGACTTAAGTACAAGAGGAATGACACTCTAACTTTCTATGATTTGTACCTCCCCTGTGAGTCCCGTTTTAGATTCCGATGCTTCACTTCAGGTTTACTGTATCCCGTGGACGTTCTCATTGCCGATGAAACACAGAAATTGCATCCGAATAAAATACAAAAGGTACAATGCCGACTTAAGTACAAGAGGACTGACACTCTAACGTTCTATGATTTGAACCTCTCCTGTGAGTTCAGTATTAGATTCCGATGCTTCACTTCAGGTTTACTGTATCCCTTGGACCTTCTTATTGACGATGAAACACAGAAATTGCATCCAAATTTAATAAAAAAGGCACAATGCCGACTTAAGTACAAGAGGAATGACACTCTAACCTTCTATGATTTGAACCTCTCCTGTGAGTCCAGTTTTAGATTCCGATACTTCACTTCGGGTTAACTGTAACCCTTGGACCTTCTTATTGACGGTGAAACACATTAATTGCATCCGAATTTAATACAAAAGGCACAATGCCGACTTAAGTACAAGAGGACTGACACTCTAACTTTCAATGATTTGAACCTCTCCTGTGAGTCCAGTTTTAGATTCCGATGCTTCACTTCAGGTTTACTGTATCCCTTGGGCCTTCTTATTGACGATGAAACACAGAAATTACATCCAAATTTAATACAAAAGGCAGAATGCCAACTTAAGTACAAGTGGACTGACACTCTAACTTTGTATGATTTGAACCTCTCCTGTAAGTCCAGTTTTAGATTCCGATGCTTCACTTCAGGTTTACTGTATCGCTTGGACCTTCTTATTGACGATGAAACACAGAAATTGCATCCGAATTTAATACAAAAGGCACAATGCCGACTTAAGTACAAGAGGACTGACACTCTAACTTTATATGATTTGAACCTCCCCTGTGAGTCCAGTTTGAGATTCCGATGCTTCACTTCAGGTTTACTGTATTCCTTGGACCTTCTTATTGACGATGAAACACAGAAATTGCATCCGAATTCTTTACAAAAGGCACAATGCCGACTTAAGTACAAGAGGACTGACACTCTAACTTTCTATGATTTGAACCTCTTCTGTGAGTCCAGTTTTAGATTCTGAGGCTTCACTTCAGGTTTACTGTATCCCTTGGACCTTCTTATTGACGATGAAACACAGAAATTGCATCCGAATTTAATACGAAAGGCACAATGCCGACTTAAATACAAGAGGAATGACTCTCTAACTTTCTATGATTTGAACCTCTCCTGTAAGTCCAGTTTTAGATTCCGAAGCTTCACTTCAGGTTTACTGTATCCCTTGGACGTTCTTATTGACGATGAAACACAGAAATTGCATCCGAATAAAATACAAAAGGTACAATGCCAACTTAAGTACAAGAGGACTGACACTCTAACTTTCTATGATTTGAACCTGTCCTATTAGTTCAGTTTTAGATTCCGATGCTTCACTTCAGGTTAACTGTATCCCTTGGACCTTGTTATTGACGATGAAACACAGAAATTGCATCCAAATTTAATAAAAATGGCACAATGCTGACTTAAGTACAAGAGGAATGACACACTAACTTTCTATGATTTGAACCTCTCCTGTAAGTCCAGTTTTAGATTCCGATGCTTCACTTCAGGTTTACTGTATCCCTTGGACGTTCTCATTGACGATGAAACACAGAAATTGCATCCGAATAAAATACAAAAGGTACAATGCCGACTTAAGTACAAGAGGACTGACACTCTAACTTTCTATGATTTGAACCTCTCCTATGAGTTCAGTTTTAGATTCCGATGCTTCACTTCAGGTTTACTGTATCCCTTGGACCTTCTTATTGACGATGAAACACAGAAATTGCATCCAAATTTAATAAAAAAGGCACAATGCTGACTTAAGTACAAGAGGAATGACACACTAACTTTCTATGATTTGAACCTCTCCTGTAAGTCCAGTTTTAGATTCCGATGCTTCACTTCAGGTTTACTGTATCCCTTGGACGTTCTTATTGACGATGAAACACAGAAATTGCATCCGAATAAAATACAAAAGGTACAATGCCGACTTAAGTACAAGAGGACTGACACTCTAACTTTCTATGATTTGAACCTCTCCTGTGAGTCCAGTTTTAGATTCCGATGCTTCACTTCAGGTTTACTGTAACCCTTGGACCTTCTTATTGACGGTGAAACACAGAAATTGCATCCGAATTTAAAACAAAAGGCACAAAGCCGACTTAAGTACAAGAGGACGGAAACTCTAACTTTCTACGATTTGAACCTCTCCTGTGAGTGCAGTTTTAGATTTCGAAGCTTGACTTCAGGCTTACTGTATCCCTTGGACCTTCTTATTGACGATGAAACACAGAAATTGCATCCGAATTTAATACAAAAGGCACAATGCTGACTTAAGTACAAGCGGACTGACACTCTAACTTTCTATGATTTGAACCTCTCCTGTGAGTCCAGTTTTAGATTCCGATGCTTCACTTCATGTTTACTGTATCCCTTGGACCTTCTTATTGACGATGAAACACAGAAATTGCATCCGAATTTAATACAAAAGGCACAATGCCGACTTAAGTACAAGAGGACTGACACTCTAACTTTCAATGATTTGAACCTCTCCTGTGAGTCCAGTTTTAGATTCCGAAGCTTCACTTCAGGTTTACTGTATCACTTGGGCCTTCTTATTGACGATGAAACACAGAAATTGCATCCGAATTTAATACGAAAGGCACAATGCCGACTTAAGTACAAGAGGAATGACACTCTAACTTTCAATGATTTGAACCTCTCCTGTGAGTCCAGTTTTAGATTCCGATGCTTCACTTCAGGTTTACTGTATCCCTTGGGCCTTCTTATTGACGATGAAACACAGAAATTGCATCCAAATTTAATACAAAAGGCACAATGCCGACTTAAGTACAAGAGGACTGACACTCTAACTTTATATGATTTGAACCTCCCCTGTGAGTCCAGTTTGAGATTCCTGTGCTTCACTTCAGGTTTACTGTATTCCTTGGACCTTCTTATTGACGATGAAACACAGAAATTGCATCCGAATTCTTTACAAAAGGCACAATGCCGACTTAAGTACAAGAGGACTGACACTCTTACTTTCTATGATTTGTACCTCTTCTGTGAGTCCTGTTTTAGATTCTGAGGCCTCACTTCAGGTTTACTGTATCCCTTGGACCTTCTTATTGACGATGAAACACAGAAATTGCATCCGAATTTAATACGAAAGGCACAATGTCGACTTAAATACAAGAGGAAAGACACTCTAACTTTCTATGATTTGAACCTCTCCTGTAAGTCCAGTTTTAGATTCCGATGCTTCACTTCAGGTTTACTGTATCCCTTGGACGTTCTTATTGACGATGAAACACAGAAATTGCATCCGAATAAAATACAAAAGGTACAATGCCGACTTAAGTACAAGAGGACTGACACTCTAACTTTCTATGATTTGAACCTCTCCTATGAGTTCAGTTTTAGATTCCGATGCTTCACTTCAGGTTTACTGTATCCCTTGGACCTTCTTATTGACGATGAAACACAGAAATTGCATACAAATTTAATAAAAAAGGCACAATGCTGACTTAAGTACAAGAGGAATGACACACTAACTTTCTATGATTTGAACCTCTCCTGTAAGTCCAGTTTTAGATTCCGATGCTTCACTTCAGGTTTACTGTATCCCTTGGACGTTCTTATTGACGATGAAACACAGAAATTGCATCCGAATAAAATACAAAAGGTACAATGCCGACTTAAGTACAAGAGGACTGACACTCTAACTCTCTATGATTGGAACATCTCCTGTGAGTCCAGTTTTAGATTCCGATGCTTCACTTCAGGTTTATTGTATCCCTTGGACCTTCTTATTGACGATGAAACACAGAAATTGCATCCAAATTCAATACAAAAGGCACAATGCCGACTTAAGTACGAGAGGACGGACACTCTAAATTTCGATTATTTGAACCTCACTTGTGAGTCCAGTTTTAGATTCCGATGCTTCACTTCTGGTTTACTGTATCCCTTGGACCTTCCTACTGACGATGAAACACAGAAATTGCATCCGAATTTAATACAAACTGTACAATGCCGACTTAAGTAGAAGAGGACTGACACTCTAACTTTCGATTAATTGAACCTCTGCTGTGAGACCAGTTTTAGATTCCGATGCTTCACTTCAGGTTTATTGTATCCCTTGCACCTTCTTATTGATGATGAAACACAGCAATTGCATCCGAATTTAATACAAAAGGCACAATGCTGACTTACGTACAAGTGGACTGACACTCTAACTCTCTATGATTTTAACCTCTCCTGTGAGTCCAGTTTTAGATTCCGATGCTTGACTTCAGGTTTACTGTATCCCTTGGAACTTCATATTGACGATGAAACACAGAAATTGCATCGGAATTTAATACAAAAGGCACAATGCCGACTTAAGTACAAGCGGACTGACACTCTAACATTCTATGATTTGAACCTCTCCTGTGAGTCCAGTTTTAGATTCCGATGCTTCACTCCATGTTTACTGTATCCCTTGGACCTTCTAATTGACGATGAAACACAGAAATTGCATCCAAATTTAATACAACAGGCACAATGCCGACTTAAGTACAAGAGGACTGACACCGTAACTTTCGATGATTTGAACCTTTCCTGTGAGTCCAGTTTTTTAGATTCCGATGCTTCACTTCTGGTTTACTGTATCCCTTGGGCCTTCTTATTGACGATGAAACACAGAAATTGCATCCAAATTTAATACAAAGGGCACAATGCCAACTTAAGTACAAGTGGACTGACACTCTAACTTTCTATGATTTGAACCTCTCCTGTAAGTCCAGTTTTAGATTCCGATGCTTCACTTCAGGTTTACTGTATCGCTTGGACCTTCTTTTGACGATGAAACACAGAAATTGCATCCGAATTTAATACAAAAGGCACAATGCCGACTTAAGTACAAGAGGACTGACACTCTAACTTTATATGATTTGAACCTCCCCGGTGAGTCCAGTTTGAGATTCTGATGCTTCACTTCAGGTTTACTGTATTCCTTGGACCTTCTTATTGACGATGAAACACAGAAGTTGCATCCGAATTCAATACAAAAGGCACAATGCCGACTTAAGTACAAGAGGACTGACACTCTAACTTTCTATGATTTGAACCTCTTCTGTGAGTCTAGTTTTAGATTCTGAGGCTTCACTTCCGGTTTACTGTATCCCTTGGACCTTCTTATTGACGATGAAACACAGAAATTGCATCCGAATTTAATACGAAAGGCACAATGCCGACTTAAGTACAAGAGGAATGACACTCTAACTTTCTATGATTTGAACCACCCCTGTGTGTCCCGTTTTAGATTCCGATGCTTCACTTCAGGTTTACTGTATCCCTTGGACGTTCTTATTGACGATGAAACACAGAAATCGCATCCGAATAAAATACAAAAGGTACAATGCCGACTTAAGTACAAGAGGACTGACACTCTAACTTTCTATGATTTGAACCTCTCCTGTGAGTCCAGTTTTAGATTCCGATGCTTCACTTCAGGTTTACTGTAACCCTTGGACCTTCATATTGACGGTGAAACACAGAAATGGCATCCGAATTTAATAAAAAAGGCACAAAGCCGACTTAAGTACAAGAGGACTGACACTCTAACTTCCTACGATTTGAACCTCTCCTGTGAGTGCAGTTTTAGATTTCGATGCTTGACTTCAGGTTTACTGTAACCCTTGGACGTTCTTATTGACGATGAAACACAGAAATTGCATCCGAATTTAATACAAAAGGCACAATGCCGACTTAAGTACAAGAGGACTGACACTCTAACTCTCTATGATTGGAACATCTCCTGTGAGTCCAGTTTTAGATTCCGATGCTTCACTTTGGGTTTACTGTATCCCTTGGACCTTCTTATTGACGATGAAAAACAGATATTGCATCCGAATTTAATACAAAAGGCACAATGCCGACTTAAGTACAAGAGTACTGACACTCTAACTCTCTATGATTTGAACCTCTACTGTGAGCCCAGTTTTAGATTCTGATGCTTCACTTCAGGTTTACTGTATCCCTTGGACCTTCTTATTGACGATGAAACACAGAAATTGCATCCGAATTTAATACAAAAGGCACAATGCTGACTTAAGTACAAGCGGACTGACACTCTAACTTTCTATGATTTGAACCTCTCCTGTGAGTCCAGTTTTTGATTCCGATGCTTTACTTCATGTTTACTGTATCCCTTGGACCTTCTTATTGACGATGAAACACAGAAATTGCATCCGAATTTAATACAAAAGGCACAATGCCGACTTAAGTACAAGAGAACTGACATTCTAACTTTCTATGATTTGAACCTCTCCTGAGAGTCCAGTTTTAGATTCCGATGCTTCACTTCAGGTTTACTGTATCCCTTGGACCTTCTTATTGACAATGAAACACCGAAATTGCATCCTAATTTAATACAAAAGGCACACTGCCGACTTAAGTACAAGAGGACTGACACTCTTTCTATGATTTGAACCTCTCCTGTGAGTCCAGTTTTAGAGTCCGATGCTTCACTTCAGGTTTACTTTATCCCTTGGACTTTCTTATTGACGATGAAACACAGAAATTGCATCCAAATTTAATACAAAAGGAACAATGCCGACTTATGTACGAGAGGACTGACACTCTAAATTTCCATTACTTGAACCTCTCCTGTGAGTCCAGTTTCAGGTTCCGTTGCTTCACTTCAGGTTTACTGTATCCCTTGGACCTTCTTATTGACGATGAAACACAGAAATTGCATCCGAATTTAATACAACAGGCACAATGCCGACTTAAGTACAAGAGGACTGACACTCCAACTCTCTATGATTGGAACCTCTCCTGTGAGTCCAGTTTTAGATTCCGATGCTTCACTTCAGGTTTAATGTATCCCTTGGACCTTCTTATTGACGATGAAACACAGAAATTGCATCCGAATTTAATACAAAAGGCACAATGCCGACTTAAGAACAAGAGGACTGACACTCTAACTTTCTATGATTTGTACCTCTCCTGTGAGTCCAGTTTTAGATTCCGATGCATCACTTCAGGTTTACTGTATCCCTTGGACCTTCTTATTGACGATGAAACACAGAAATTGCATCCAAATTCAATACAAAATGCACAATGCCGACTTAAGTACGAGAGGACTGACACTCTTAATTTCGATTATTTGAACCTCTCCTCTGAGTCCAGTTTTAGATTCCGATGCTTCACTTCAAGTTTAATGTATCCCTTGGACCTTCTTATTGACGATGAAACACAGAAATTGCATCCGAATTTAATACAACAGGCACAATGCCGACTTAAGTACAAGAGGACTGACACTCTAACTTTCGATGATTTGAACCTCTCCAGTGAGTCCAGTTTTAGATTCCGATGCTTCACTTCAGGTTTACTGTATCCCTTGGACCTTCTTACTGATGATGGAACACAGCAATTGCATCCGAATTTAATACAAAAGGCACAATTCTGACTTACGTACACGTGGACTGGCACTCTAACTCTCAGTGATTTGAACCTCTCCTGTGAGTCCCGTTTTAGATTCCGATGCTTCACTTCAGGTTAACTGTATCCCTTGGACCTTCTTATTGACGATGAAACACGGAAATTGCATCCGAATTTAATGCAAAAGGCACAATGCCGACTTAAGTACAAGAGGACTGACACTCTAACTTTCGATGATTTGAACCTCTCCTGTGAGTCCAGTTTTATATTCCGATGCTTCACTTTAGGTTTACTGTATCCCTTGGACCTTCTTATTGACGATGAAACACAGAAATTGCATCCGAATTTAATACAAAAGGCACAATGCCGACTTAAGTACAAGAGGACTGACACCGTAACTTTCGATGATTTGAACCTCTCCTGTGAGTCCAGATTTAGATTCCGATGCTTCACTTCAGGTTTACTGTATCCCTTGGACCTTCTTATTGATGGTGAAACACAGAAATTGCATCCGAATTTAATACAAAACGCACAAAGCCGACTTAAGTACAAGAGGACTGACACTCTCACTTTCTCCGATTTGAACCTCTCCTGTGAGTGCAGTTTTAGATTTCGATGCTTGACTTCAGGTTTACTGTAACCCTTGGACCTTTTTATTGACGATGAAACACAGAGATTGCATCCGAATTTAATACAAAAGGCACAATGCCGACTTAAGTACAAGCGGGCTGACACTCTAACTCTCTATGATTTGAACCTCTACTGTGAGTCCAGTTTTAGATTCCGATGCTTCA